>NC_133327.1:32122125-32765314 GCF_042186555.1 Aquarana catesbeiana
AGTTCACGGCGATTTGTAACGTGTACTACAATTGTTTTCAGGCATAGGCGCTCCACCACAAGTTTACGTTTGTACGTAATATGTGTGTGTGTGTGTGGGGGGGGGGGATTTTATGTGCTTGGGTGTAAGTTTTTGTAATTTTTTTTTTTTTTTTACAATTTTTATTTAATTTTTAATAATAAAAAAAACACTTTCTACCCCCCCCCCTCACCTAGGTGACAAAAAGGCCCCTATGCGATGATTTATTTTGGTGACAGGTTCTCTTTAATGAGACATGCAGGGTCTAGACCCTGCATGTCTCCTTTGCTCCACTGAATGCAATGCAATGCATATCACACAACATTACATTCATTGACAGCAAGGGGAAACTGAACGGGGACCCAGAAGTGACGTCACACATCACTTCCGGGTCAACACTCAGAAGGGGGGGAGAGCGGACTCCCCCCTCCTTCTGCCCAAACACGGAAGCCTTTGTATTGATAAAAACAAAGGCTTCTGTGAATGGGCTGCATCTCGCAGCCCCAACTGTCTCAGGCAGAGCAAAAAGACACCACCAAACGAATGACAAATCAAAGAAGCTGGGAATAAAAACTATGACCAAACCATGACTGCATCCTATCAAATGCAGGAGTTGTTTAGGTATTCTGACAGCTAAGCGTGCCAGCTGTTCAAATATATAATAGCTACCAATGGGAGATTGGTTCACCCACCTCGTTTCTCATGGATGGAGAAATCAAGAGAAAACGAAAGACGTATGGCCAGTTTTAGGAGTATGTGCTTCTATATGTTACCGGTTTATCCTGTTGGCCTGCCAAAGCGAATTTGAATACTCCTCCTGGATATGGGAAAAACACACAACTTTCCTGCCTCCCCACAAGGCATAATTCTGTGCCAGAGCAGATGCTTGCTAAACCTGATCTATGCCCTATGGAGGGGGTCCTTCGCTTTGTGTAAGCTCTGACTCCGTAGGTTTAGAACTGAAATACAAATTTTTTTGTTTTTTGGAGAGTGCGAACATGGAGCCTAGGTTTAGACTAGTGCGATCTTAGACATCGCATGTGATTCGCACCCACACCGCAGATGCCAGTCATTTGTCGATGTCTGAGCAATGCGAGTCCTGCCATACAGTTGTATGGCGGAACTTGCATTAGATTCGCACAGAAAAAGGTGCAGGGATTTGTTTTTCCCCACACTGGAATCGAATCACATGGGTGTTCTCACTCATGCGATCTGATTCCTGTATGAATCCACAGTTCGCACTGCGATCCGTTCTGGGGGTATCATTAACATTGTATTGACACTCGCAGTGGTTCACAAAGGGCAGTGTGAATGCGTGATGTGGGAAAGACGCACTGGTTCCCGCATCGCACAAGTGTGAACCTGGACGGAAGTAATGTTGTGTGCCCCTTACCTGTTTGTTATAAAAATGCAACTGCAGGAGCGATTGGCTTTGCCTCTCAGCGGCACGCTGAGAGGCTGAGCCAGCTGCCAGTCAGGCATCTGGGTGGATCCCAACATTAACATTCAGATCACACCGACCGCGACATCGAAATTGTGCTACTTTACTTGAAGTAGGACTATTTTGAAGTAGCATTTCAGTGCACAGATTTGCGACTTCATGCACAGATGTCTATGCAAGTTGCACCGGAACTTGCAAAAAGTAGTGCAGAAAAAATCCACTGACCACTTCCAATGCTGACAATGGGGTGTGGCTTGTCATGCGATTTGTAACTGTCAAATCTTATGACAAGTCTCACTGGTGTGATGTGGGGCTTAAGTCTGGATCCTTGCAGAGCCTGGACCAGCTCAATGTAGTTTTTAGTTTATCCAGACTTCCTTTCGGACGTTTTTTCAGCTAGGGGCATTGTGTTTGTGTGTTGTTTTTTTTTTTTGTTTTGTTTTTTTTTTCCCCCTTGGCCTCTAAAGCTCCATTCACACCTATGCGGTTTGCTTTTGAGCGTTTTTGCTGTGCTTTCTATGTGGTGTGGTGTGTGTGTGTTTTTTTTTTTTTTTTTTTTTTTGGCAATTTTGTTGTTGGGCAGGTTAAAAAAAACATGGTAAAAACACACTACATGCTTTTTCTTTTGAAGTCTATTGAACTATAAAAAGCACCCTTTTGTGTTTTAACCACCTTCTGCCCGCCATATAGTAAAATGACGGTGAGCAGGATCCCCTCTCATTCTGGGACAATGTCATATGACGTCGCCTCAGTGTCACAGCTCTTATCTGTCGATCGTGGGCACATGTGCGACCCCACTCTCGGTAAAGAGCCGATTACACTGTTCTTACCCATGTGATCGGCTGTGTCCAATCACAGCTGATCACATATAAACACAGAAGTGCCGATTTTATAGGCGTCTCCTCACAGGGAAGACCTGTACAGGTAATCGGGGCGCTGATTACAGTGCAGCCCCAACAGTGATGCAAATTCGTGCCTATCAGAGCCTCCTCATCAGTGCAGCATCATCGGCGCACATCAGTGAAGGAGAAAAGTTACTTATTTGCAAGATTTTCTGCCGGTCTTTCATTTTTTTTTTTTTTTTTTTTTTTTTTTTAGTAAAAAAAATAAAAAAACTCAGTGGTGATTAAATAACACTGAAGGAAAACTATATTTGTGTGAAAACAATATGCTAAAAACTTTCATTTGGGTTCATCATTGCATGACCGCGCAATTGTCATTCAAAGTGTGACAGCGCTGACAGCTGAAAATTGGCCTGGGCAGGAAGGGGGGTGAAAGTGCCCAGTATTGAAGTGGTTAAAGTCCCTGACCCTTTTGAAAAAAGCACAAAAATGCATTGATGTGAATGTGTTCCATACGTTAAAAATGTCCTACGTTTCTGCAAAAAGCATGAAAAACACATTGGTGTAAACCGAGCTTAAACGCCCCTGCATGTTATTCTATGGGGGTTATTTACGAAAGGCAAATCCACTTTGCACTGCAAGTGCACTTGGAAGTGCAGTCGCTCTAAATCTGAGGGGTAGATCTGAAATGAGGGGAAGCTCTGCTGATTTTATCATCCAATCATGTGCAAGCTAAAATGCTGTTTTTTTTTTTAATTTTCTTTGCATGTCCTCCTCGGATCTACAGCGACTGAACTTCCAAGTGCACTTTCAGTGCAAAGTGGATTTTTCTTTAGTAAATAGCCCCCTATGTGTCCATGCACACACAGGCTTTTAGAGGAGTTGAGAGGCAGAAAAAAAAAACCTGCCGGTGCATCCAGGAGCAGCGACGTTTTGGCAGAAAAAAAATGCTTGACACGTATCAATAAACATAAACGTATCTGTATGTGTTAACATTAGGTGTGTTTAGCCTTTTAATTCATTTCAGTGGCCGGAATAAATTATTATTCTTGCTATTGAAACAAATGAATGCCCAAATGCCTGACGACGTGACTAAGCGCACCTAACCTCTTTTGCAGGTGTCAAGTGTTTTTTTTTTTTTTTTTTTTTTTTTTTTTTTTTATCTGCCAAAAGGCTGCTGCCAGAAAGAAAGACGTCTAGGAGAGAGCTAGAGAAATGTCCAGTGTGCATGAGGCCTTCTTGTGAAGGCTTATTTGAGCTAAATGTAAAATACTCAACTAATCTCGTATGGCCAAGAGTTTTGCCAGTGCTTTGACAAACCAGAAAGGAAACAAAAAGAAAAATTAGATAAGCTGTTCAGAGTCCCTCACCCTGAATTTTTATGAACTGGACATTCCATGATGATGGTGGGGTCATGCATACACTTCAGAACACCCCCTGATGTCCTCCTTGTGTGTACAGAGACTTATCAGTCTGATGTCTCCTGGTCTGCGGTCATCTTATGTATAGGTTCTGGTATGTTGGCCTTTGTTCTGTGGTCAGCAGACAGGGGCTCAGGCTTTCTCTGTCTACAGATATTAAAATCTTTGTTGTCAGTCTCCCGTTTGCTCCATTCATATTGCTGCCATTGTTTCAGATTCCGCACTAGAGTAGGTTTTCTGAAACATAAGATAGTCCCGGTGTAACTACTTATCAGAGGATGGGCACACCATGAAAGCACATCCATATACAAAGAGACCCAGTGTGGACAATGAGAGATGCTATCAACAGGCTGCAGGGAAATCTCTGCTTTTGTTGTCTGCGTTCGGAAACCTAGCTGTGTAAATACTGTGTGCGCAGATGTGAAAGCCATGTTGGTTGAGCTTGTTTGACATTTGAATTCGTTGTCCTTTTTGTATGCAAAAGCACAGTGGCAAAAACTACAGAAAATACCTGCCAGTGGTGGGACTTGCTGGGTCTTCTTCAGTCTGGATCCAGAAATAAATTCCAGAAAATACCTGCCAGTGGTGGGACTTGCTGGTTCTTCTTTAGTCTGGATCCAGAAAAAAAACTACAGAAAATACCTGCCAGTGGTGGGACTTGCTGGTTCTTCTTTAGTCTGGATCCAGAAAAAAACTACAGAAAATACCTGCCAGTGGTGGGACTTGCTGGGTCTTCTTCAGTCTCTGCCTTTCTGTGGGAAGTCCTGGATGATACAGAGATGCCATCAATACAGTGTGGGTGCACGGCACCATGCTCAGGGGAAGGGCTTATGATGGTCCTTAGCCTTACCTCAGAGCTGCGTAGATCTCAGAACTGGCTGGATGGAAATCTAGGTCTTTTGGCATATAAAGCATTTCTCATATGTGCCTTACATCTATGTATTTTAGTGGTTTGACCCATTTTTCAGCTTTAGGGCCCTTTACACCTAAGTGTTTTTGTAGCTTGAAGCTCCAGGAAAAAAAAAAAAAAAACAATTATTCTCTATGGAGTTGGTTCACATCTCCACTCCATGTTGCCTGAAGCCAAACGGTTGAAGCTAAAAAAAAAAAAAAGTTTGAGCAGACTGGTGCTTTTTTTTTTTTTTTTTTTTTCTTTTCTCCATAAAAATGCATTGCAATGCGTGATTTGCGCGTTGAGCATTTTCACGTGTTTTGTCGCACCTTTTTGGAGCACCCGCTGGCGTTTATGCAACCACTGACTCATCCTTTGCTGTCAGCATCAGGGAACAGTCATATGTTGTTAAGGATCCGGCACCTGCTGGCGTCATAACAATGATGAGTCATCCCTGCTGTCACCATCAGGGATGAATTATCGGTTGTTATGGAGCTGGCACCCGCTGGCATCCTAACGACTCATCCCTGCCATCGGCATCAGGGAAGAGTCATTGGTTGTTGAGCTGGCATCCTAACGAGACATACTTGCTGTCATCAAGGAAGAGTCATTAGTTAAGGAGTTGGCACCCGCTGGCATTATAACTATGACTCTTCCCTGATGCCGACAGCAGGTATGACGACTCATTAAATAGAATTATAGGCAAACTTTTTTTTGTCATGTTGGATAGAGCAAGGGAGGGTTATAACCCCCTGTCCAGATTTTTTTTTTTTTTTTTTAATTATTATTTATTTTTTTTTGCCATTGGTGTCCCATTGTGAAAATTTCCCTTTTGCTTCCTGTACCATAATCAAACAGGAAGTGAGAGGAAACCCTGCAAATTTAGGGAATTCTTTGGGAACCCCCAGGTCACCAGAACTAGTGTACCCATTGGAAGATTTTCTCTCTATTACATTTCTGGGGACAACCCAAAATTTGGGATTTTCTTTTACTTTCACTTTTAATGATAAACAGGACAAATATAGAAGGCGAATCTCCTTTTAGCGGGGGCGCAGACAAATAAATAAAAACTGACAAGTCTTCTAATCCCTTTGAACTCTATGGAAAACAACAAAAAAAGTTTTGGCTTTAGTTATACTTTAAGGAGCTGGCATCCTAACGAGTCATCCCTGCTCTCAGCATCAGGGAAGAGTCATCAGTTGTTAGGATGCCGGTGTCTTGCCGAGAAAGTTCCCCTGGCGGATAAGGACCCCCCCGTACTGCGCAGGCGCAGCGCTTGCGCAGTACGAACGACTAGGAGCCGCCAAAAATAGCCGAAGCTGAGAAACTATAAAAACAGCTGTACACGGCGCCTGCGCCCTAGGTCCAGGTTCAAGCTCCACCATCCAAGTGGACCTAGAGGGGGAATAAAAAAGTGCCGAGCGAGGCCGTGCCCGAAGCGTGGCGAGCGAAGCGAGGCCGTGCCCGAAGCGTGGCGAGCGAAGCGAGGCCGTGCCCGAAGCGTGGCGAGCGAAGCGAGGCCGTGCCCGAAGCGTGGCGAGCGAAGCGAGGCCGTGCCCGAAGCGTGGCGAGCGAAGCGAGGCCGTGCCCGAAGCGTGGCGAGCGGCCCTCTTACAGGCGCCGTGTACAGCTGATTTGTATTCTTTTCGGCTTCGGCTATTTCCGCCGGCTCCTACTGTGCAAGCGTTGCGCCTGCGCAGTAGAGGGGGTCCTTATCCGCCGAGGGGAACTTTCTCGGCAGAACACCGGCTCCTTAACAACAATGAAGATTTCCAACTGACGGCAGAATGTAAACAAAAGAACCAGCATTGGGGGGGAGAAATGGTGTTAGTCACTGGTTAGGAAGCCGGCAGAAGCTGGCTCCTTAAAACGCTCATAAAAATTTGTACCAAAACACTTAGAAATGCTACGTTCAGGTGTGCATGCAGCCCCATGCCGGCCTTAGATGGTTTAAATCTCAGCCGGTTCAGTGCTGGCTTTTCTTGTTATGAGCTGGTAGCGGGCAATGACTGGGAGTGTGTTGCAGGCGAGCTATTGAGTATTGCTATAGGCTGCAGCGGGGAAATTGTTACATTGTTCGTTTTTGTTTTCTCTAACGATTGCCTTTCCAAAGCACACATCACAGCATACAAAACATTAAAACTCAACGCTGGAGCTGCAGATTGTTCTTATCAATTAGTTGCATTCCAGTTCTTTATCACCCATACAGCGTGTGATTGTGTACAGCTGCTGCCATGTGCTTGTGATTTGTTCTTGGCAGCTGTGTTGAAGGTCACGTGATCCCTCTTCATTGGATGAAATGGGATAGATAGATAGATAGATAGATAGATAGATAGATAGAGAGGTGGAGCAGGCGCGGATGTAACCCAAGAAGTGGGATTAAAGCGTGGAGGAGACGTTGGACCCGTGTGGCTGTGGAGACTGAAGCATTGCTGCACACAGCAGGGCTCCGTGAGCTGTAAGGAGTTAAAAGTCTGTCTGAGCCCACCTCATGGACAAGGAGGATGGAAAGACAGCACAGGTGGCTGCAGGCAAGAGAAAGTCGGGACTGGGCATGTGCCGTTTTCTTACCTACTTGGGGGTCAACAATCGCGATCTGCGATTTTTTTTTTTTTTTTTTTTTTTTTTTTCGTGACTGCGACGTTATGGTGGACATGTTGGACAATTATGACACATTTTTGGGACCATTGGCATTAATACAGCGATCAGTGCGATTAAAAATGCATTGATTACTGTAAAAAGTCACTGGCAGTGAAGGGGTTAACACTAGGGGGCAGTGAAGGGGTTAAGTGTGTCCTATTGTGTGTTCTAATTGAAGGGGGATGGGGACTGTGCAGGGAAGATAACAGATCGCTGTTCATACTCTGTATGAACAGACGATCTGTCACTTCTCCCCTCAGAGAACCGGAAACTGTGTGTTTATACACACAGTTCCGGGTTCTCCCTGTCTCAGTGGCGATCGCGGGAGTCCGGCGGTGTTCAAGACTGCTGGGCATTCGCATCGGCTGGGGGCGGGCGTGCCCCCTAGTGGCCACAGGGCGAAGCGATGTTGCATAACGTCTTTTCGCCCAGCCGTGCCATTCTGCCGCAGTAAAACTGCAGCGGATGGTCAGCAAGTGGTTAAGTAGTCACCTCTTCGGCTTGGAGGGACTCCTCCAGGCTATCTATGCCACTGAAGAAATCCCTGAACCAGTTAAGGAAACCTCTGCACAGGATAAGATGTACAGGGGGTTGGTTAAAATCCAGACTAGGGTATTTACCCTACACCAGTCTCTAAAAGATGTGGTTCTTCAGGAATGAAAATTTCCTGAAAGGAGTTTGGTCAGTCCTAAAACCTGGAAGAGAAGGTTCCTCTTCAAGGAGGAGGAAGCAGAGAAATTTTTAAAGGTCCAAAAAAGTCTGACCTCTCCTCTGAGGAATCTGTGAACATCCTGGATGCAATGGACCGAAAGTCAGAATCCCTGCTGAAAAAAGCCTGGCAAGCCAATTCCTTGGCTATGGCCCCTGCATTTGCAGCAACCTGCGTTGTCAGGAATGCAGACTTCTGGATAGAGAAGCTTAGTAGACACTTCTCCCAAGGAAATAAGTCTCAGGATATTCTAGATTCCCTTTCAGTGATAGGGAAGACTGTTGCATTCCTGGCTGACGTGGCGGTGGATTCCGTTTTAAGGCCTCTGTAAAAATGGGAGCACTGATTTACTCGGCCAGGAGGGCCATTTGGGTTAAAGCCTGGGAAGGTGATCTTGCCTCTAAGGCCAAACTGTGGTTTGGCCTTCGAAGGATCTTTGTTATTTGGCTCAAGCCTTGATGATGCTTTGTCTAGGGCCTCAGAAAAAGGGAAGAAATTTCCTGTCAAACCCAAATGGGAAAAGTACAAAGACCCTCGAGACAAAGACCCTCAAGACAAAATCAACAAAGGTCGAAGAAGCAACCCAACAGAAGGTGGGATTATGGTAGAGGCAGGCAAAAAGGTAATTTGCTCTTTTCCTCTCCAGGCCAAAACACAAAAGATCCCAAGTGACGCCAGAATCGGGGTAGGAGGCAGACTCATTTCATTTCATTCCTCAGTGGGAGGAAATTGCAAACAGTCCTTACATCATCAGTCTGATCAGGGAAGGCTACCGCCTAGAATTCTCATCAGAGCCCCCACCTATGATCATGCCAGGAAACTCCCCAGATCTTAATTCCATTGAAAACTTGTGGTCAATCCTCAAGAGGCAGATGAACAAAAAACCCCACAAATTCTGACAAACTCAAAGCATTGATTATGCAAGAATGGGCTGCCATCGGTCAGGATGTGGCCCAGAAGCTAAATGACAGCATGCCAGGGCTAAAGGTCTGGAAAAAGAAGGGTCAACACTGCAAATATTAACGCTTTGCATACATTTCATGTAATTGTCAATAAAAACCTTTGATACTTATGGAATGCTTGTAATTATACTTCAGTATACCATCGTAACATCTGACAAAAAAATCTTAACACTGAAGCAGCAGACTTTGTGAAAATTAATATTTGAATCATTCTCAAAACTTTTGTTTAGCTGTGTCTTGTGTTGGTTGTTTGAAGAAAATCATACAATGCGTTTTTTTAGGAACTTTTTATTTTACGTAATCAATCTTGATACTGCCCTCCTGTTATGCCCAGCATCGGAGGGAGGAGTGGCGCTCCTAGACCTCTATTACGCTCTGTATGCAAATATGCTTTTTTTGGGGGGGGGGGGCATAAGGATAACTTCTTGGCTGTTCTGCTGCTTCTTTTAATGTACTACATTTTTTTTTTTGCCATCTCTGTCCCATTGCAAAGATTTCCCTTCACTTCCTGTCCCATAGCCAAGCAGGAACTGAGGAAATCCCTACAAATAAGGGAGTTCCTTGGGGACCGCCAGGTCGCCAGAACTAGTGTCCCCTTTGGAAGATTTCCTCTCTTACTTTTGTGGGGACAACCCAAAATGTGGAGCTTTCTTTTATTTTCACTTTCAATGATAATAGTAAGCAGGACAAATAGGCACCCAGACAGCAATAAAAACTGACAGGGGTTCTAATCCTTCTCCACTCTATAGAAAAATAAAACAAAAAAAAGTTTTGCTTTTAATTATACTTTGATAAAGTAGTGTTGATAATTGTGGTCATTCTAGAACAGGAGTCTTCAAATATGGTGCTTGTGGTTAGGATGAGGAATAGTGCCCCATCATTGGTGTTAGTGGGAGGAATAGTGTCCAATTTTATTGGTTTCAGTGGGAGGAATAAAACCCCATTGTTGGTGCCAGTGGGAGGAATGGTTCCCTATCAGGTATATCAGTGGGAGGAGTAGTGTCCCATCGTTGGCGCCGGTGGGAGGAGTAGTGTCCCATTGCTGGTGCCAGTGGGAGCGACAGATGTGTCACATGTCTGATGAAGGGGTCTTGAAAGGTTCCAAATGCAAATGTTGCTTTTGCTGTAACAATGTGACCGCTGAAAAAACTTTTGAACCAATTCTGGAGATCCCTGGTGTGCTGGTGACGTTCTATTCTGACTATCTACAATTCCAGCTGGTGGTCACTGCAGCACCCACCTACATATGCAGCCATTTCTACAGGAATGTGTGCGTTGGGAATAGTGTGTTGGAATCGGTGGGAACAGAGCCCCAAGGGTTTTATGTAGGCAAGCAAATTGCTGGCCACAGTTTGAAGACCACTGATGTGGAACGTGATGTGTGTTACTGGCAGGATCGCCAAGTGAAAATAAGACGATCTGGAATTCAACGAATGCAGCCATCACATGTAAGGGGCTAAAAATCTGCTATAAAATACAGTTTTGGTTTTGGGTTTCGGTACACATTTTTATTGTGCCTTATGTCTTGTCAGGGAATATAGCTGGAAACCAGCAATGCTGCGTTGGAGTCTGAAGGCGCTCCTCTGCCATGCGTCACAGCAATTATGCTGTCATTGTAAAGGCCAGCCAGTAATTATAGCCTTTTGTAGCTTCAAGCTGCTACAGGGAAAGCTAATTTTCTCCCCGTTGTGTCTATTTCCGTCAGAATTTGCTCCTATAGCAGCCGGTGATGATGCAGCTCATTGGCTGAATAGCTGTGTTGCTCGGTATCTAGGATGGTGCTGTTTGGTGTCTGCATGAAACCACAATACTAGATATCTGGACTAAGCTTTCATTCTTCCTTCATATGCTTCAATGGTAATGTTTTCTCTACTTTTTTTTTTGGGGAAAGAAACCAAACCCACTAAACCACAAATTTTATTCTAGTGGACCTGTAATGTTGTTGTCTTTTTAATGATGGGAGAGTTATGCCATATTCTTGCAAGATCATTGGCTTAGCCATTTGGCTCTGTTCTTGTGGAAGTGGATGGGCAGCTTAATAAACCAATAACCAGAAAATGGAGTCAGCTGAGAAAAGAGTAACTTTAAAAGTTATTTAACCACTTGTTGACTGACACGCACGCACACACACACCAGTCCACACTGATGCGACAATCGCTCTGACTTTGAAGCACTTAGAGGTCGGACCACAGTCAGACCCCATTCTGTGCAATGGATTCATTCTGACCGGTGCGACTTGGGTTGCCCTGACTTAGAAAAGGTTCATGCACTACTTTTGGTCCGACTTTGGTACAACGTGCATTGACTTCTATTAAAGAAGTCGCATGCAAGTCATGCTGAAGTCGCGAGCAGTGTGAACCCTGGCTAAAGGATTGATTTACTAAAACTGGAGAGTGCAAAATCTGGCGCAGCTGTACATGGTATCCAATCAGTTTCTAATTTCAGCTTGTTCAGTTAAAAGGTAACTCAACTTTTGTGGGGGAAAAAATAATATAGCCCATATAATTGCAACACTAATCATATTGTAATTGAATTATTAAAAATTACCTTTCCTTTTCAATCTGCAGCCGCTGTAATTTTCTGAGAATGCATTGTAATATGGCTACCTGGAGTTGTTCTGTACAGTGTGTACTGACCACTCCCCATAAACATCATTTCCTGCTTGTGTGATTGGCTCACCAATTTTTCCAGAAGTCTGCCTAAGATATAAGTCAGATTTCAGGCATCCCCTGCAACAAAAATGTCATTTTTGGATAGATACTTTCAATAGGAGCACGTCTAAAGGGATGCAGGCCCAGCAGATTTCCTCATTAGTGCCCTGCAGGTGCACACCTGACAGTTAATTATGAAACCACTCCCATTAGACCAGGGATCTTCAAACTATGGCCCTCCAGTTGTTCAAGAACTACAATTCCCATCATGCCTAGCCATGTCTGTGAATGTCAGAGCTTTACAATGCCTCATGGGACATGTAGTTCTGCAACAGCTGGAGGGCCGTAGTTTGAGGATTCCTGCATTAGACCCACACAGTACAGAGGCACATACAAACACACATGGATTTATTCAGAATAACAAAAGGTAGGAATCTGTAACAAAGGTTATTGTAATCCTTGCAATGTACATAGACCACCCAGAGGGGAATGTTGTGTGTTTTTTTTTTTTTTTTTTTTTTTTTTTTTTTTTTTTTTTCTCCTCAACAAAAGTGGAGTTACTCTTTAAGCTTTGAAATCTGATTGGTTTCTGTGCAGAGCTACACTAGATTTTATTGCACTCTCCAGTTTTAGTGTGTGTGTGTGTGTGTGTATTTACCAACTCTAAAATGTGAGGAGGTGACTTTCACTGGGGCTGGCGAGCGGTGACAGAGGAAGAAGAGGAAATTATTAATTAACTTCCTCTTTACATCATAGCTAGTTCTTTCCTTTGTCCCTGCTATAGTCATTATCACTTCCTATTTACATGTAAAAAGACATCGTAGTGCATAATTGGCTTGAAGGCAGCTTTTAGCTGGCCATGCATGTGACCATTTTCAATTTCAACCCGCATTAAATCTCACGTTGGAAGTAATTGCCAGAATCGGAACAATCCAGCAGTTATTGTAACGTGTCTGACAACTGACCATATGGATATTTTCTTCTCCTCCTGATTTTAGACTTCTCTGCAGGGCCACACTACACCACCGCGTATGCAGAAGCTTGGATGTGCCATGACTTTGTTACCCCCCCTTCTCTATTAAACCTTTGCCATTGACCATACCCAGCCCGAATCTCTCTATACTCTTCCCAACCTACTCAAACATCCTATTTTCCAAGTTTTCCCTCTGAAAACGGTTTGTCTGCTCTGTTAATGTGTTAATTACACTTTGGCTCAGCACTTCAGCCAATGCACAAAGCAAAAATCTACAACAGACCTCTGCAACACACTAAACAGACTACAGGTGTCCCGATTCCCTATAGAACATCTCTCACCCAGTCTGCTTCTCAATCTCGCCACTCTGTATCATACAGTCCCTACTTTTCCTTCTCACAGTTGCTTCTTCTCTCCTTAAACTTTCTCTCCTTCGCCCCTCATCTATCTGTCTGTCTGTCTGTCTATCTATCTATCTATCTATCTATCTATCTATCTATCTATCTATCTATCTATCTATCTATCTATCTATCTATCTATCATTATATCACCATCACTCCTGCTAAATTTGAGCCCACATACCAATAAAACCTCCAGGACACTGAGAAGTTTCCCCCCACATAAGTCACACTCCCATATCACCTCTCACCCTTCTGCTTCTCCTAATGTCTGGAGATATTTCTCCAAATCTTGGACCACCATTTACCTTTGGCCAGCACTCCCTATCCTCTACCAGAATCTGCAGTCTAATTTCTATTACTCTTCTGCCTAGAACCAGCTTTCCCCTTTCCTGTGCCCTTTGGAATGCCCACTCGGTTTGCAACAAAATTACCACTGTCCATGACCTATTTATCACAAACTCCTTCAACCTTCTTGCAATTACGGAGACATGGCTTCAAGAATCTGACTTTTCTTCACCTGCTGCCCTCACCCATGGTGGCCTCCTGTGGACTCGCTCTCCCAGGCCTAGTGGACGGAAAGGAGGTGGTGTTGGAATCCTCCTATCCCCTCAAAGCACTTTTCAGGTTCTTCATCCACCGCCCCCCCCATCTGTCTCTCTCCTCATTTGAAGCTCACTGTATTCGTCCATTTTCTCCAGTTTCGTTGAGAATAACTGTGATCTAACGGCCTCCTGGACCGATATCAAGCTTCCTTGATGACTTCTCTGCCTAGCTAATCATTCTCGGTGACTTCAACATCCCTGTTAATCTCAACACTCTACGTCTAAATTTCTGAACCTAACCTCTTTTGACCTGAAACAATGGGCAAATGCTTCTACTGACTCTGGCCACTGCCTTGATCTCATATTCTCCTACCTATGCACTCCACGCAACCTCTCCAATATTCCTTTTCTCTCTCTGATCACCACCTTATTAGTTTCACTCTCTCCTTGTTTTCCTCCTCGTTGCCTTCCAACTACCAAACAATTACCCGTAGAAACCTTTGCCATCTTAACCTTTCTCTTCTTCTTTTTTTCTGCTACAGGTTGTCTCTATGCCAAAATCTCATCCTTGTCCTGCCCCAACCTGGCCACTTCTATCTACAACAGTTCACTGTCATCCACTCTGGATACCTTGGCCCCCCTCACTATGCACAGAATCAGGCCCCAACCGCTACAACCCTGGCAGACAGACATTACCAAAAGCCTCAAATAGAGCCATGCTCTTGAGCGTCTGTGGGATAAGAGAGGCACAGCAAAATTTCAGCCAATATAAATCAGCCCTCCAAAAATACCGTTCCTGTCTCCATGCTGCCAAACAGACCTTATCACTCTCATTAACACCCTCTCACACAGTCCCCGTCAACTCTTTTCTACCTTTTTAATACTCTACTTTGTCCGCCATTACCTCCACCCACTAACTTACTCAATGCCCAGGAGATTGCTAATCACTTCAAAAATAAGATAGAGACAATTTGTCTCTATCTCCTCCACTCAGATATCTCCCTCACTTTGCACTCTTTGTCCTGCACAATCCAAACTCTTGTTTAGCCCAGCTACTACAGAGAAAGTCAATAAACTTTTTTTTCTAACGCCCACCTAACCTCCTGCCCGCTGGACCCCCTTCCTTCTCAAATACTACGGTCACCCTCTGATTCTATCCTACACACTTTAACTCCTATATTCAACCTCTCCCTCTCTACTGGCATCTTCCCCAAACCTCTGAAACATGCACTAGTCACTCCCATAACAAAAAAGACCTCACTGGACCCCACCAATCTTAACAACCTAAGACCCATCTCCTTATTCCCTTTTTGCCTCCAAACTCCTTGAACGTTTAGTCTACAACCAACTGAGCGACCATCTCATTTAAAATAACCACCTTGATCCCCTTCAGTCTGGATTTTGTCCACAGCACTCCACAGAAACTGCTCTCCTAAAACTCACAAACAATTACTAACAGCTAAAGACAACGTTCATTATGCCATACTGTTATGCCGCGTACACACGGTCGGACTTTTCGTCTACAAAAGTCCGACAGCCTGTCCGACAGACTTCCGGCGGACTTTCGGCGGACTTGCAGCAGACTTTCTAACGAACGGACTTGCCTACACACCACACAAAAGTCCGACGGATTCGTACGTGATGACGTACACCGGACTAAAATAAGGAAGTTCATAGCCAGTAGCCAATAGCTGCCCTAGCATGGGTTTTTGTCCGTCGGACTAGCACACAGACGAGCGGATTTCGGGGTCCGTCGTAGTTACGACGTAAAGATTTGAAGCATGTTTCAAATCTAAAGTCCGTCGGATTTGAGGCTGAAAAAGTCTGCTGAAAGTCCGGAGAAGCCCACACACGATCGGATTACCAGCCAGCTTTAGTCCGTCGGCGTCCGTTGGACTTTTGTAGACGAAAAGTCCGACCGTGTGTACGCGGCATTACTCTTGGAGCTCTCTGCTGCCTTTGATACAGTTGATCACCCCCTCCTCCTCAAAAAACTCAATTTGCTTGGTATCCATGGCTCTGCTCTCCGTTGGTTCGAATCTTGCCTATCTCACCGTACCTTCGGTGTGACTTACAACTCTACTTCCTCCTCTCCAACACCTCTTACCGTTGGGGTCCCCCAAGGTTCTGTCCTTGGACCGCCTACTATTATCGATCTACACATCCTCCCTGGGTCAGCTGATGGCCTCTTATGGCTTCCACTACTATTTATATGCCAATGACACCTAAATCTATCTCGCTCTACCCCTCAGCTCACCCCATCAGTCTCCTCACCCATCACTAATTTACTAACAGACATATCAGCCTGGATGTCACACCACTTCCTCAAACTGAATCTATCTAAAATCAAGCTCATAATAATTTCCTCCCCTACCCCTTCTTCTGACTTCTCTGTCAAGATCAATGGCACAACTATCAGTCCGTACACACATGCAAGGGTGCTAGGGGTAACCCTAGACTCTGAACCCCCATTTCAGGTCCGCATCCAATCCCTGTTCAAATCATGCCACCTTAGCCTCCGCAACATCTCTAGAATACACCCCTTTTTAACCAATGACACCACCAAGCTTCTAATTCGCTCCCTGGTCATCTCTCGCCTCGACTACTGCAACTCACTCCTCATTGGACTACCTTTACATACACTACCCCACCTTCAGTCCATAATGAATGCTGCTGCAAGACTCATCCACCTTACCAACCGTTCAGTGTCCTCCACCCCTCTCTGCCAATCCCTGCACTGGCTTCCACTCACCCAACGAATAAAATGCAAAGTACTAACAATAATTTACAAAGCCGTCCACAACTCTGCCCCCGGCTACATCACTAACCTAGTCTCAAGGTACCAACCAGGCCGCTCTCTTCGCTCCTCCCAAGACCTCCTGCTCTCTAGCTCGCTTGCCACCTCCTTCCATGCTTACCTACAATATTTCTCCAGAGCTTCTCCCATCCTTTGGAACTCCCTACCCCAATCTGTCCGACTGTCCCCTAATCTATCCTATCCTATCCTATCTATCGATCTTTAGACGATCCCTGAAAACCCTTCTCTTTAAAGAAGCTTATCCTGCTTCTAACTAATACACTGTTTTACTTTCTCCATCAGCTTATCCCCCACAGCTATTACCTTTTTTGTATCAAGTGACCCTCCTTCCTAAATTGTAAGCCTTGGGATGAATTGGAGTGGAGTCTGAGCCAGGCCTTCTCGTCCACATCAGTACCTGACCTCACAAATGTGCTTCTGGAAGAATGGTCAAATATTCCCATAGACACTCTTAAATCTTGTGGACGGCATTCCCAGAAGAGTTGAAGATGTTATAGCTGAAAAGGGTGGGCCAACTCAATATTGAACCCTACGGACTTAGACTGGGATGCCATTTAAAGTTTGTGGTTTGTGTGTGTGAGTGTGAAGGCAGGCGTCCCAATACTTTTAGTAAAATAGTGTATATATGTATACAGTATAGCCATGTGATAAAGCAGGTGCACCCAATGCAAACGGTTGACTTTTTCAATATATTTGAAACGGCAAAGCGTAGATCTGCATTTAAACAGTGCCTACAGATAAAAATGATAATCTTGAATAAATGACACATAAAATGGGAATGGCATATTCATTCTCATTGAAATTAGCGAAAATGCAGATTTGCCACATGGAAAGAAAGTACAGACCACCATTTCAAATCCATGAAAATTAGAGCCAGGTGTTTCAGTAATTACGACCTCCTTAGGGCTCATTCAGATGGGGGAACCGAGGAGGCCATCATGCAGATATCAGCAATTCTTACCGGCAGGCATTCACTCAGTGGAGTTGTTGTCACTCCATGCCATTAAAGTTCATGTGCGTGTAAAGGTCAGACGTCCCAATACTTTTGGTAATCTAGTGTATTTGGGTAATATTTTCTTATTTTGTAGTTTTATCTTTAAGTCTTGTATCCCAGTGCTTCCAAGCAAATGCCCAGGACCTTTGACATGGGGTTGTTGTGTAGAGTACAATGGAAGGAGGCCTTACATCATTCCAGTACAGGGCATTTTGAGGACCGGTTGCAGTAATATTGAAGTAGCAAAGATGGCAGATCCAGTAAAACTTGGCAAGACACTCTTGGTGGTAGGTTAGAATAAGAGGTCGTTTACGTTCTCTCTCTTTCTGCACAGATCTTGTTAATGAGTATCCGAGTGGTCACTGGGTTTCTTTTATACACTTCTTTTAGCTATATTTTGACTCCCATATGACAATCATCCACAAGTAACTATATACTTAACTTATTTAAGTCTAGTGACTCTCTGTAACCTTTTAATACTTTTATGACGAAACTGATAGGTGATGAGTTTCATCATCTGTTAGCAACAGTCAGAGTGCAGATAAGCCATTGGTGGACTTTATGTGTTACTAAACCCAGGGACCTGCATTCACTATATCTGGTCTCCCACAGTACACAGAACATGGAAATGCAATTATTTTAGTAAATATAAACTAACTATCCTTTCACGGCTGCAGTATATAGCAATCTTGTGACTCCTATCAGTGTCTGGTTAAAGCTTGTAGGAGGCAATTTCATTCTACTCCAACTGTCCTAAGAGGCTGCAGGACCCCAGGACAGTGCTGATTGGCCCTGTGCTGATCACATGCACCCTCCCAAGATCAAAAAAAAATCTCTCTAACCATTCACACCAAACTGAGCATGTGCAGAGTGACTCCAAAGGCTCTGTCTTATTAGAAGATGGATTGGGAACAGTGGAAGAGGGAGAGGATCGGATGGGAACAGTGGAAGAGGGAGAGGATCGGATGGGACAGGATCAAACCGCCTTTTTACACAGTGCAGAGGGTTAACCCCTTAGGTTCCACAGTGAGCATGCTTTACTGCATATACAGACTGAATTTACTGTTTTGGGGGGAGTAGGTACCTGGTTTTGACAGGTATCCGCTCCCACTTCCAGTCAGATACAATCCCCCTCCCCCCTGCGCTGGAACACGTCATAGGTCCCTAAAGGTTGAGGAACCATTCACAAAGTGCAGTGGGCAGCTGGCTGGGAAAGCTGCAAGTAGCTGGCTGCTGATTTGAGGACCCGAAGACCAGTGAAGAACTGCCTTGGGTGAGGACAGAGCTGGATCCCTGTACAAATAAGTGTCCTTTTTTTTTTTTATAGAAAGTAGTCAGCTGCAGTATTTGTAGCTTATGACTTTTAGTTTTTTGTTCCTAGGGTGAAGAACCGCTGTAACAATCAAAGTTCTGACTTTGGGAGGATTGCAAACCTAACCATTGTATTGCTGCAATTTAAACACTGATGGAGGTTCTGACCCTTACCCATCAGAAAATATGGACCCTTTTATTAACCGCTTACGGACCAGCCACCGCAGATCTCCTGCGGCAGGTTGGCTCCGCTGCGCAAAATCACGTTATACTACGTGATTTTTGCGGGGCTTGCACAGCAGGCCCACGTGCCCGCTGCGAGCTCTGTGAGTCGGATCGCGGGTCCCGCAGACTCGATGTCCGTGGGGATACCCGCGATCGTCTCACAGAGAGGAAGAACGGGGAGATGCTGATGTAAACAAGTATTTCCCCTTTTTGCCTAGTGACAGGACACTGATCACCGCTCCCTGTCATCGGGAGCGGTGATCAGTGTTGTGTCACAGCTAGCCCATCCCCCCTACAGTTAGAACACATCCCTAGGACACACTTAACCTCTGCAGCGCCCCCTCCTGGTTAACCCCTTCACTGCCAGTCACATTTACACAGTAATCAATGCATTTTTAATCGCACTGATCGCTGTATAAATGTGAATGGTGCCAAAATAGCGCCGAAAGTATCCGATGTGTCTGCATAATGTCGCAGTCATGATCAAAATTGCTGATCGCCGCCATTATTAGTTTAAAAAAAAAAAAAATTATTAATAAAAATGCCATAAAACTATCCCCTATTTTGTAGACGCTATAACTTTTGCGCAAACCAATTAATAAACGCTTATTGCGACTTTTTTTTTTTTTTTTTTTTTTTGTACCAAAAATATGTAGAAGAATACGTAGGAAAAAAAATGTTTTTTTATATATATATTTTTTGGGGATATTTATTAAAGCAAAAAGTAAAAAATATTGCTTTTTTTTTTTTTTTTTTTTTTTTTTTTTTTTATTGTTTTGTTTTTTTTTCAAAATTGTCGCTATTTTTTTTGTTAGCACAAAAATTAAAAATCGCAGAGGCGATCAAATTCCACCAAAAGAAAGCTCTATTTGTGGGGAAAAAAAGGACATCAATTTTGTTTGGTAGCAACGTCGCACGTCCACGCAATTGTCAGTTAAAACGACGCAGTGCCCAATCGCAAAAAAACGCTCTGGTCAGGAAGGGGGTAAAATCTTCCGGGGCCGAAGCGGTTAAATTGCCAAAATCTGAGCATGTATAAATGTGTGTTTAAAAAAAAAAAAATAGGCATGTGTGGATCCCTACACAAAAAAAAAAAAATTGGTTACTTATTGATTGTATTCAAAATAATGAGTCAGAATTAGGGTGGCTGATAGCTGGGGAGCCCCAGTGTATTGGAGCAGACTAATCAACATGATTGAACTGTGTATATCTTTGTGATTTACAATTGATCGACCTTCCTTTCAAGTTTGTGATTACTTACGGATAAGTAGCCTATATAAAGCCATATAAGAAAACCATAAGGCAAAATGTTTTTTTCACAATGAGTTGATTTAAAGGGAGATGCACTTGTGGAATAAGGACTGTATACACATTTATAAATGAATTTGTGAAGGAAATCTGCTTCTCTCTATACCATGGATGGACTTTCATATAATTAATCAATATATGCTAGATGGGTGGCCACATACTATACAATTTGAAAGATACAGTGCTTTGAAAAAGTATTTACACCCCTTTAACATTTTTTTACATTTTGTCATGTTACAACCAAAAACGTAAATGTATTTTATGTGATAGACCAACACAGAGTGGCACATAATTGTGAAGTGGAAGGAAAATGATAAATGGTTTTCAAATGTAATTTATATTCAGTGTCATCGTCCCCGAATCAGTTCTTTGTAGAGCCACCTTTCACTGCAATTACAGCTGCAAGTCTTTTTGGGGATGTCTCTACCAGCTTTGCACATCTAGAGTTACATTTTTGTCCATTCTTCTTTGCAAAACAGCTCAAGCTCTGTCATATTGGATGGAGAGCATCTGTGAACAGCAATTTTCAAGTCTTGCCACAGATTCTCAATTGGATTTAGGTCTGGACTTTGACTGGGCCATGATAACACATGAATATGCTTTGATCTAATCCATTCCATTGTAGCTCTGGCTGTATGTTTAGGGTCGTTGTCCTGCTGGAAGGTGAACCTCCGCCCCAGTCTCAAGTCTTTTGCAGACTAATTCCCCGTACACACGGTCGGATTTTCCGACGGAAAATGTGTGATAAGACCTTGTTGTCGGAAATTCCGACCGTGTGTGGGCTCCATCACACATTTTCCATCGGATTTTCCGACACACAAAGTTTGAGAGCAGGCTATAAAATTTTCCGACAACAAAATCCGTTGTCGGAAATTCCAATCGTGTGTACACAAATCCGATGGACAAAGTGCCACGCATGCTCAGAATAAATAAAGAGATGAAAGCTATTGGCCACTGCCCCGTTTATACTCCCGACGTACGTGTTTTACGTCACCGCGTTCAGAACGATCGGATTTTCCGACAACTTTGTGTGACCGTGTGTATGCAAGACAAGTTTGAGCCAACATCCGTCGGAAAAAATCCTAGGATTTTGTTGTCGGAATGTCCGAACAAAGTCCGACCGTGTGTACGGGGCATTACAGGTTTTCTTCTAAGATTGTCCTGTATTTGGCTCAACTCTGACCAGCTTCCCTGTCCCTGCTGAAGAAAAGCATCCCCACACCATGTTTCACAGTGGGGATGGTGTGTTCAGGGTGATGTGCAGTGTTAGTTTTCCACCACACATAGTGTTTTGCTTTTAGGCCAAAAATTTCAATTCTGGTCTCGTCTGACCCAGAGCACCTTCTTCCAAATGTTTGCTGTGTCCCTCACATGGCTTCTCGCAAACTGCAAATGGGACGACTTATGGCTTTCTTTCAATAATGGCTTTCTTTTTGCCACTCTTCCATAAAAGCCAGATTTGTGGAGTGCACGACTAATAATTGTCCTGTGGACAGATTTTCCCACCTGAGCTGTGGATCTCTGCAGCTCCTCCAGAGTTACCATGGGCCTCTTGGCTGCTTCTCTGGTAAATGTTCTCCTTGCCCGGCCTGTCAGTTTAGGTGGACGGCCATGTCTTGGTAGGTTTGCAGTTGTGCCATACTCTTTCCATTTTCAGATGATGGATTGAACAGTGCTCCGCAAGATGTTCAAAGCTTGGGATATTTTTTTTATAACCTAACCCTGCTTTAAACTTAAAAGTCCAGAGTGCAGCTCTTAAATGTAATAATAATGATCATATAACAGTTCCATTTTAGAGGAGATAAAGATGTTGAGGAACCTCCACCGACTTCCTGGAAAGCCTCTATAATTGAACTGTTATATGATCATTATTACATTTAAGCGCTGCACTCTGGACTTTTTATTTTATTTGTTTGACGAATCAACAAACTGTGCTGGCTGCTTTTAGGCTCGGTTCACACAGGGGCAACATGACTCTGGCTGCGACTTTGCGAGGTGACATGGACACGACCTGAGCGCGACACCACAGCGCGACTTGGGGCGACTTCAAGTTGCCTCCAGGACAGGCGACTTTCCAGTAGCCAATCAAACAACAATCAGCTCTGTGGGAGGGAGGGGGGAGGGAGGGGTTTGCCTGAGAAAACAATCTTCTCTTCCTGTATTGCTTCAGTTAAGACACGATCTGACTTCGGGGGCGACTTCCATTGAAATCAATGGGTACAAGTCGCCTAGAAGTCGGATTGAAGTAGTACAGGAACCTTTTCTGAAGTCGGAGCGACTTCAGTAGAGTACATTAAGACGGCTCTCATTCACTTGAATGCAATTTCTGATATCAAGCGACTTGAGGTCTGACAAGTCGGATCCCAAGTTGCGGTAGTGTGAACCGAGCCTTACCTTTTTGTTTTATTTTAGTTAGCGCAGATACTCGTTCACCCCGTTTTTTACCATGCTTTAAAATGGTAAAAAACATTTATAACATTTATCCCTAAACTGTCCTAATAGAAAGGGGTTACCATCCAGCTAGATCATGTATGTTGCCAACATCCCTAGATCAATAAATGAAAAAATACCCCCAAATAAAGGTAGTGGGACTTTAACGGCAACAGCGTAATGTAAAACCAATTTTATTACATAGAAAAATTATATATATATATATATATATATATATATATATATATATATATATATATATATATATATATATATATATATATATATATATATATATATATATATATATATATATATATATATACAAAGCATTAGCATAGTTGATATACATAACAAAGTAACCACAATAAAAAGCTGAAAACCAGCTATACTGATGTGCATTGGATAAAGATGCTTGTATAGTCTTCCACGAAGGCCTACGCGTTTCGGGACTGAAACAGACCGTCCCTTCATCAGGGGCAAATCGTAGGACAAGCTCTTACTGTATAATGAGATACAAAATTAGAAAAAATATATAATGAATACATCATTCTATACCGCATAATATTGCCATAGCATTGCATAGAGAACATCAAGTATGTGAACACAAAACCAAGAGAAACAGCCTACCCAAACATATCAGTGTTGGAGCACCCATTGCCAGAGTCACGGCGGCGACTATGTCAGAACCACCCACGGATCCAAAGGAACCGGAGCCGGGGTGTGTGTGGCTGGCCCCGCCCACACTGATCCACCCCCAACGGAGACAAACAGCCGAGCCCGTCCAAGAGGGTACTGTGCCAAAAAAGGCACAAGCCCAATTAGATGTCTAAAAAAATAAATAAATAAATAAAAATAATGAACATGTATAGTATTCAATTGAAATTATCTAAGTCAGAACATCAATCCATGGGTCATAGTCAGCTAGGTAATTAGTATCATACCTGGATGCTAGCAAGTATGCAGTGGTGAGTCCAGGGAGACTAGCAAGAAAACCATATAGAGGGAACGTATGGTATAGAGTGAATTGTCAAAGAATAACTCGCATGAACGTATTAATCTTCACAACAGCAGAGTCTGCAAGTAAACAGAGAAAGTGCTGTGTGAGAGAGGGTAAATCATTGTAGTATAAGTAAGATGCAGCAACTTCCATAAAACAGCAGGTGGAGGCTTACATACCGGTATAAAGCTCTATATTAGTGGGCGTCAGATCCTGAAGTACCCATGTCTACGTGGATCACCTCCTTGCAGGGCAATGACAAAATAAAGCCGATCAGTGCAGTGCTTAAGAAGACTGAAGGGGGCGGGGTCAGGAGTGGCGCCGCATTGAAAATGTGGCATCATCGCGTCAATCAACATAAGGAAGAGAGGGAGGAAGGAACGTTCTCACTCCACATCTCAGGAAAGCAGTCAGGATTGGCCCACAAACTCCTCTCACTGATAGTGGGAGGAGACAAAGCGTAACTACTTTACTGTTTACTTGCAGACTCTGCTGTTGTGAAGATTAATACGTTCATGCGAGTTATTCTTTGACAATTCACTCTATACCCCACATTCCCTCTATATGGTTTTCTTGCTAGTCTCCCTGGACTCACCACTGCATACTTGCTAGCATCCAGGTATGATACTAATTACCTAGCTGGCTATGACCCATGGATTGATGTTCTGACTTAGATAATTTCAATTGAATACTATACATGTTCATTATTTTTATTTATTTTTTTTTTTTAGACATCTAATTGGGCTTGTGCCTTTTTTTTGCACAGTACCCTCTTGGACGGGCTCGGCTGTTTGGTGTCTCCGTTGGGGGTGGATCAGTGTGGGCAGAGTGGGGCCAGCCACACACGCTCCGGTTCCTTTGGATCCGTGGGTGGTTTTGACATAGTCGCCGCTGTGACTCTGGCAATGGGTGCTCCAACACTGATATGTTTGGGTAGGCTGTTTCTCTTGGTTTTGTGTTCACATACTTGATGTTCTCTATGCAATGTTATGGCAATATTATGCGATATAGAATGATGTATTCATTATATTTTTGTCTAATTTTGTATCTCATTATACAGTAAGAGCTTGTCCCACGAGTTTCCCCTGATGAAGGGACGGTCTGTTTCAGTCCCGAAACGCGTAGGCCTTCGTGGAAGACTATACAAGCATCTTTATCCAATGCACATCAGTATAGCTGGTTTTCAGCTTTTTATTGTGGTTACTTTGTTATGTATATCAACTATGCTAATGCTTTGTATATATATTAATTTTTCTATGTAATAAAATTGGTTTTACATTACGCTGTTGCCGTTAAAGTCCCACTACCTTTATTTGGGGGTATTTTTTCATTTATATCCCTGAACTGTCTGTTGTGTTCCTTGGCCTTCATGATGCTGTTTGTTCACTAAGGTTCTCAGACAAACCTCTTTGTCACAGAACAGTTGTATTTTATACTGAGATTACATTACACACAGGTGGACTCTATGTACTAATTAGATGACTTCTGAAGGCAATTGGTTCCACTAGATTTTAGTTAGGGGTATCAGAGTAAAGGGGGGGATACAAATGCCCCTCCACACTTTTCACATATTTGTAAAAAAAAAAATGTTGAAAACCATTTATCATTTATCATTTTCCTTCCACTTCACAATTATGTGCCACTTTGTGTTGGTCTATCACATAAAATTCCAATAAAATACATTTACGTTTTTGGTTGTAACATGACAAAATGTGGAAAATTTCAAGGAGTATAAATACTATTTCAAGGCACTGTACATGATAAATATGTATGAAGCATTAATATTGGTTTGAGTTATATTGTGACATCAAAGAGCCAGATAATAGGAGCAGGCTGGCTGGAACCTGTTTTAATGTCTTGTGATGTATGTGAATTTTAAACTTTTGCAATAAAGGTCGAGATTTGTATTGAATGGGGGTGTTCTCACATCCCATATTCATTGCTTCCACCCTATCTCTTTCTTCCCCTCTTCTGTGCGGACAGCATAATCCTAGAATTTAGATGGAAGTATTAGAACCTTCTAGTGTACTTATTTCAATGCACAGGTAGGGGTTGAGCATCATCAATTTTGATTTTGAGTAGTTGTGGTGTTTTTAGATGGTGGAATAGCTCCCCCACCAGATTAGTGGGTTGAACCTTGTAGGACTCTACAGCGTGACTTTTTGTGTATCTATGTTTGGAGGTGTTTTTCCTTCTCTTTTTTTTTTTTTTTTTTTTTTAAACCGCTTCATGTAGACCTGGAATCAAACATGTATGAAACACTGTATAGCAGTCCACATGAAAAACAAAAAACAGTTTACGTGTTGGAGAGATTGCATCGGACTGTATGTTTTGTGCCAAGTGTTGAAGGCCATTTGTCTTCTTGGCATGTGTTCTGACCTTTCTCCTCCTTGGCATAAAAACTCCTTATCAAAGTTTTCTGGCATGTTTGCAAACATGCCAGCTTGTGCTGCTAGAATTGTGAGGAGTGGTTTAAGATTGAGATGTAGTCTGGCCATAGACAGACACTTATGTTGGCCATGCATGGATCTAAATTTGTCCGGTTCAGCAGGGACTGGCCAAATTTCGATCCATTTATGGGCAGGGTGGTTGTGTAGAAGTCGATCTGTTGATCGACCTCTGGACAAGCGCCCTGTCGGATTTATGAAGCTCGATCAAAGGTGCAGACTTTAACACTGATCAGAGTATTCTAATGGTGGGGGAAGTCTTCCTGCTCTCGGAATACAATAGCTCAATGGGAGGTAGTATACAGACCTCCCAGGACAGACTGAAGATTATGATAACTTGTTTGATGGGATAACTCAAAAGGCAATGAAAGGAGAGGTTTTAATTTATGGGTGACTTCAACAAGCCTGACATTACCTGGAATTCTCAAACTGCTATTACAAGCAGTGACCCAAAGACAAAATTTAAGTGCCGCTCAGGTAAAGCGGTAAGGTCCAACTAGACCTCTGAGTGCAGGCAGGGACAGGGAGCTCGTCCTAGCTCCAAGCTGCAGCAATGTCCAAGGAAAAGATCCATAAGCTGCACATCATGAAGCAGACCCATGTGCATGAAGTAAAATGAATGGCTGCCTCAGCCAGGGCTCCAACCAGGCCACGCTCCAATGTTTCGCTCCACTCCTTGGAGCTTCATTATGGAAATGGCATCCATCTATCCATCTCCATGATCAAGATCCAAAGGGCAGAGGGAAATGTGTTGGTATGGCTTGGTTGGAATCTGGGCTGAGGTTGCCATTCATCTCACTTCATACACACGGTTCTGCTTCATGATGTGCGGCTTATGGATCTTTTCCTTTGACATTACTATTACAAGCAGGAGCAGGGGTGTAATTGAGGCAATTACAAGAGTTCTCTACTTTCTTTGTGAAATCCCCTCAATAGATTGGTCTCTGTTCACCATGTTGGCAAATTTTCTTGCCCAATGTAAACACCATGCTATACTCCTGGACTTCATCCTCCTATGGGATCATGTAACCTTTATCCTAATTGTGGAGGTTGAAGCATTAACCACTTTATTATCCTGTAACTGGTTAAAATCTCACTTCCCTCTGTTTTCTTATAGGTTTATTAGGGATTAAAAGCTTAAGCCGGGATTAGACATCTATGCTGCAGCGGTTCCTTCACACAGCAGAAATTTTTTGAAGATGACTGTCGGAAACCAAAGCAGAGGACCCTGTAACTGCATCTTCACAAGTCGCGAGGGTGCTCCAATTCAGCTTCAGTAGAAATCATCTAAAGGCAAAATTAATGAGCAAACATAGGACTTCTAGCAGAACGTTGGAAAAAAAAACCCAACTGACAGTGACTGTGTAGCTGGTATCGCAGTCTAACTTCCACCATGAAGTTTAGTACGGTGGATTATGTTATCTTTGCGCTGCTCTTAATCATGTCCTCGGCCATCGGACTCTACTATGCCTTGAGTGGAGGAAAACAGCGCACCACACAAGAGTTCCTGCTGGCTAACCGGAATATGGGCTTCTTCCCAGTAGCCTTGTCACTTCTGGCTACATTCCAGTCCGCCGTGGCCATTCTTGGCGTGCCATCGGAGATGTATCGTTTTGGGACAGAGTACTGGTTCCTTGGCTGCTCCTACATCCTCGGGCTGCTAATTCCTGCATACATCTTCATTCCGGTTTTCTATCGGTTGAGGCTTACCAGCACCTATGAGGTAAGAAGACCAAAAGTACATTCTTTTAAAAAGGCTACTTCATGCCTATGTGTGTTTAACTCACTAGTTTATATAAGTTTAATGCCTTGGCATATGTTGCCCATTTTTTTTTTTTTTCTTTTATGCTTCATTGCACGTTTGAACGAAAAATTTGAGCCGACAACTCCAAAGTCCATGCAAATTACTTTATTAATACATGAGTATAAAACGGGCTTATGCGTTTCGTCAGAAAGCCTTGGTCACAGCCTGACTGCATTAATGTATGGTGTGTAGATGGCAATAGGAGTGCATATTAATGCATGTAAAAGTGCATGAAATTGCCCATTGAAAGGACCCTATAACTCATGTCTCACTAGCTCCCCCTGTCACTGGGGAAGTGAAACGCTCACCTGCGGCGAGAGTGCGACACATACAGGCAGGTCCACGGTGGTGGTCCTATTCTGCCAGCTATAGACGTGCAGGTGTGACCGGGTCCTAAATTTTGCTTATACAGGGTGGTTGGAAATAGACGTTAGAGCCTTCTTTAACCCAAAAGCAAACACTTATATTGCACCTTACCAATTCTTAGATGTGGAGGCTGCACAAGGCTGGCCATAGATTATGCAATTTTCTTCAGTACAACCAGCCTGCCCATCGGTGGATCGAAATCCAGTCAGTTCCTGCTGAACTGGACAAATTGCGAGCCAACTTTTTTTTTTTTTTTTTTTTTTTTTTTTTTTTTTTTTAGGCTTTCTTTCTTTAATTTTTACCTAGTGATCTGGATAGGAAGTCTGTTGCTTTGTAACAGAGCAAGCCGCTGTATCATAGGAGGTGTGTTACTGGATAGATCACCAGTTGAAAACAAAAAAAGCCTAAATTTAAAGAAAAGAAAACGAATGCAGCCACCACATCTTAAGATTAGTAAGCTGCAATATATTACATTTTTGGTTTTGGGATTAATACTGCTTTAAGTGGCAAATGAGAAGTTTTTTTTTTCTTTTTTGGGTTTTTTGTTACACCGAGTGTTGGGCTTTTAAATTGCTTTAGAAGAGTAAAGCATAACCTCGAACTCACCTGTGTAAGAGCAATGTATATACTTGCCTATTTTCAGGCCTCTCTGCTCTGGTCACGTGATCTCCCACTATGGAGGGGCGGAGCAGACAGCGGTAACAGCTGTCTGCTCATGGAGCTCTGAGAACCACGTGATCTGTGGTGTTTGATCGCTCGGTCCTCAGTGTTAGAGCCAATGGGGGACCGATGCAGCATCCACCTAGGTAAGTATAAATGGGGGGGAAAAAAAGTCCATACTTCTCTCTTAAAGTAGAAGTAAAGTTCGATCAGTAACTTTTACATATGGGTAAACCTATAATAAGGCTTTACCTATAGGTAGTGTAAATATCTTCTAAATGGGCATCGTTTAGGAGATAGTTACATTACATGCAGCCAGTGACATAACTGGTGTATGCGTTCTGAAGGAGCAAGGAGCGGCCACCCGTGCCATTCCTTTCAGAGCCCTGTGCCGTAATCGGCAGCTCCAGGGCACATGCGTGTGAGTAACGACATTGCGGCTCCGGCCAGTCACATCGCTGAAGTCCGCGAACCGAAAGCAAGACTGGTGAAGATGGGAGCCCCTGCAACATTGACATCTCGCTGGAAGAGCTTTGTTTTTAAGGTAAGTTTCACATAATGTGCTAGTATGCGATGCATACTAGCACATTATGACATTACCTTGCTGGGTAAGAAGAAGAAAAAAAAAAAAAAAAAGTAAAGCGGTTTATAACCGCTTTAAGTTTTTTGGCAATGATTCAAATGCCAGATGGGTTTTAGCTTTTTCATGCTACAAAGGAATTCTAGTATTAAATCTTATAAATACCTCAAAAGTCAAATCCAGGGAGAATTGAGGATTACAAAGACTTTATTTTTTTTGTTTGATGTGAAGTCAAGAAGTTTGCAAATCGTACACATTATCACTTTAATTACTTTACTTTTTCTTTAGTCATTTATGGTAACGTCAAAGAAAGCTGGCTATACACGAATTGTTAGCGGTCACATCGATTGTTTATTTTTCAGCCGCAGTGACAAGAAATGTCGAGGAAGCAGAATGGAAAATTTTTTCTTGCACAAATTTCTAACCATATCTATGTGTTTTTCCTTCTGTAAAGTCTACTCACTCCAAAATCGACTGTTAAAGCGAAGTTCCACGGAAAGATGGAACTTCCGCTTTTCGGAATATCCAACCGCGCCCCCCCCCCAGTGTCACATTTGGCACCTTTCAGGGGGGAGCAGATACCTGTATAATCCAGGTATTTTCTCCCACTTCCGGGCATAGATAGTCGCAGTTTCCGTGGATATCTACACCATATCTGGTGCCTCCTCCGTCGTCTCCCCCGCGCTGTCTTCTGGGAGACACACAGGTCCCAGAAGACAGCAGGGACCAGTGGGATCACGCATGCGCAGTAGGAAACCAGGCTGTGAAGCCACAAGGCTTCACTTCCTTATTCCCTTACCGAATAAGGGGCCTCCGAGAGAGAGAGAGATATGCCTTGGAAAAAGTATTCATACCCCTTGAAATTTTCCACATTTTGTCATGTTACAAGTGTAAATGTATTTTATTGGGATTTTATGTGATAGACTAACACAAAGTGGCACATAATTGTGAAGTGGAAGGAAAATGATAAATGGTTTTAAATAGTTTTTACAAATAAATATGTGAAAAGTGTGGGGTACATTTGTATTCAGCCCCCCTGAGTCAATACGTTGTAGAACCTCCTTTCTCTGCAATTACAGCTGCAAGTCTTTTTGGGGAAGTCTCTACCAGTTTTGCACATATAGAGAGGGACATTTTTGCCCATTCTTCTTTGCAAAATAGCTCAAGTTCTGTCAGATTGGATGGAGAGCGTCTGAACAGCAATTTTCAAGTCTTGCCACAGATCCTCAATGTGATTTAGGTCTGGACTTTGACTGGGCCATTCTAACACATGAATATGCTTTGATCTAAACCATTCCATTGTAGCTCTGGCTGTATGTTTAGGGTCATTGTCCTGCTGGAAGGTGAACCTCCTCCCCAGTTTCAAGTCTTTTGCAGACTCTAATGCCCCGTACACACAGTCGGATTTTCCGATGGAAAATGTCCGATCGGAGCGTGTTGTCGGAAATTCCGACCGTGTGTGGGCTCCATCGGACATTTTCCATCGGATTTTCCGACACACAAAGTTTGAGCGCAGGATATAAAATTTTCCGACAACAAAATCTGTTGTTGGAATTTCCGATCGTGTGTACACAAATCCGATGGACAAAGTGCCACGCATGCTCAGAATAAATAAAGAGATGAAAGCTATTGGCCACTGCCCCGTTTATAGTCCCGACGTACGTGTTTCACGTCACCGCGTTCAGAATGATCGGATTTTCCAACAACTTTGTGTGACCGTGTGTATGCAAGACAAGTTTGAGCCAACATCCGTCTGAAAAAATCCTAGGATTTTGTTGTCGGAATGTCCGAACAAAGTCCGACCGTGTGTACAGGGCATAACAGGTTTTCTTCTAAGATTGCCCTGTATTTGGCTCCATCCATCTTCCTATCAACTCTGAGCAGCTTCCCTGTCCCTGCTGAAGAAAAGCATCCCCACAACATGATGCTGCCACCACTAGGGTTGCACCGATACCACTGTTTTAAGACGGAGTACAAGTACTGAAACTTTTTTTTTTTTTTTTTTTTTTAGGGATGCACCGAAATTTCGGCCGCCGAAACATATCGGGCAAAAATGGTGTTTTCGGCACTCTGCCGAAAGGGAAATGTTGCCGATAATAGCGCCGAAAAAGGGGCGGGGCCATCCAGCCGGGTCCCGTACATGTATTATCCCGGTGCGCCCCTCAGTCTCCCCTCCCTCCTCCTCTTCTCCTCACTCCTGTCATACACAGCCTACCAGTGCCTGGTAATGCATGTCACACTGTGTCAGAGCTAGATCTGAATTGCCGTGCAGCCGATGTAACGATGTCCCGCCTCATAGAGGGCACTCTGATCCAATGGTAGGAATCATTGTGCCGTGTGTCATAGGAGGCAGGGACATCGATACATCGGCTGCACAGCGATTCAGATCTAGCTCTGACACACAACGTGACATCGCATTACCAGGCACTGGCAGGCTGCACGTCATGGGCACTGGTGGGCTGCTGCTTCTGATGGGCACGGCACTGGTGAGGCTACATGGCACGGGCACTGGTGGGCTGCTACATATGGGCACAGGCACTGGTGAGGCTGCATGACAGGCACCGGCAGGCTGCTGCATCTGATGGGCCACAGACACTGGTGAGGCTGCATGAAGGGCACAGGCAGGCTTACTACATCTGACTGGTAGGCTGCATCTGACAGGCACTGGTGAGGCTGCATCTGATAGACATTGGTGAGGCTGAATTGACCTCCTGTACCACGTCTGCAGTCTCTGACCATCTCCTGCACCACGTCTGCAGTCTCTGACCATCTCCTGCACCACGTCTGCAGTCTCTGACCATCTCCTGCACCACGTCTGCAGTCTCTGACCATCTCCTGCACCACGTCTGCAGTCTCTGACCATCTCCTGCACCACGTCTGCAGTCTCTGACCATCTCCTGCACCACGTCTGCAGTCTCTGACCATCTCCTGCACCACGTCTGCAGTCTCTGACCATCTCCTGCACCACGTCTGCAGTCTCTGACCATCTCCTGCACCACGTCTGCAGTCTCTGACCATCTCCTGCACCACGTCTGCAGTCTCTGACCATCTCCTGCACCACGTCTGCAGTCTCTGACTATCTCCTGCATCATATCTGCTAGAGGTGCACCGCATGGAAATTTTGCTAATACTGTTAGCAATGTGTTTATATCAAAATGTATACATTTTATTTATAATATATATACAGTCATTTTCGGTTTTCAGCCTAATGTTTTTTTCATTTTCGCTATCGGCTTCTGCACCAAAAAACCCATTTGGTGCACCCCTATTTTTTTTTTTTTTTTTTTTCCAAGTACTCGTCGATACCGATTACCGATACTACTTTTTAATTTCATGTGACAGTGGCACTGATGAGGTGTGGACTGTGTATCTTTTTTTTTCACAATGCTTCTCTTTTTTGGGGGGGAGGGGGGAGTGGACCATGTTAGTGTGTGGTGTGTGTTGGGGTTTATTTTTTTTTATTTATTTTTTGTCAGCCTTGTTGGGGGGGGGGGGGGTTTGGCGCTTTGGTGAGATATCAGGAGTCTGTTATCTGATATCTCCCCTTTGAGACAGGGAAAGGGACTAGGGACACAGATTACGATGCTCAGTTATGAATGGACAGTCAGGGATCACTCAGAAAAGGAAGGAGCCAATAAATTACATATATACCCGCTCCTTACCCAGCTCTTCCTCCATCCTGACAGCTCTGGGGGAGGGGGGGGGGGCAGATGAGGACCCACAGAGCACAGAGGGGCACCCGGAGGAGGACAGACAGAGGGAGGAGGACCCTGGGAGCCAGAGGAGGACTCGGGGTACAGTCAGGGGATGATCGGTGGGGGCAGTTACCAGCACCGATTTCAACTCCCCCCCCCCGTATAGCCTTTCAATAGCTCCATGTCCTTGGTCTGCTTGTCTTCAGTGAACTGTTTGCGGCTTTCTTGTGCATCATCTTTAGAAGAGGCTTCCTTCTGGGATGACAGCCAAGCATACCAATTTGATGCAGTGTGAGGCGTATGGTCTGAGCACCGACAGGCTGACCCCCACCCCTTCAACCTCTGCAGCAATGCTGGCATCACTCATACATCTATTTCCCAAAGACAACCCCTGGATATGACGCTGAGCACGTGCACTCAACTTCTTTAGTCGTCCATGGCGAGGCCTGTTCTGAGTGGAACCTGTCCTGTTAAACCACTGTATGGCCTTGGCCACCGTACTGCAGCTCAGTTTCAGGGTCTTAGCAATCTTCTTATAGCCTAGACCATCTTTATGTAGAGCAACAATTCTTTTTTTGAGTTTAGAGGCTTTTTTTGGAAAGCAAAAAAAAAATGTGTTTAGGACGGATGTTCAGAGACATTTGAAACGCCAAATGCCTGTAACAGCTTGTAAACGCGGTAACTTGCGTTTAGCAGCGTTTCGTTTACAGACATTTTTCATGTTAACAAAATTTTTTTACAAATGCTTCTGGACGCAAACGCTGCATGTAAATACAGCTAAACGGCTGTTTTTAGATGCCGGTTTTTAGCTGTCAAGTTAAATTGATCAGGAGAGGTTGAACATTGTCCCGTGTACATGAAGCCTGAGGCCTCATTCACACTACTGGTTAAGGGCCCGTAAAACCCTGTGGTTGAGCCACGCTTTTGGTGCCCCTCAACCACTTCACTTCCCCTTTTAGCTGCAGAGGCAGCCCCTGGGTGTTTACACTTGCCACAGCAGCTTTGCAGCAGGAATTGTTCACACTGGATTTATCAATGCATACCCCGTGTGTGCCTTCTATTCAGCCATCTCTCAATATAATTGCTTTATATAATCTGGTTTATCACAGCAGCTTGATGGTGATAGAATTCTCACATTTGTCTCATTATCTGCTGTGTGTTTACATTAGAAAGGCAGGCAGCCTGCCAAGTCACTGCTGCAGAGAAAATAATGTTGTGAACTTTGAAGATGAATTTCTCCACAGTACTTGCAGCTAAAGAGGTCAGCAAAGGCTTGTTATCAAGCTTTTAAAAGCCTAAGGCCTCATGTACTCTGGACGTTTTTACAGCTGCTGTTTTGGGCATCAGACTTTTTTTTTTTTTTTTTTTTTTTTTATTGCCTCTAAACGCCCCTGCATGTTATCCTATGGGTTTATGCACTTCTAGGCCTTTATTAGCATTTTTTGACAGGAGAGTTTAAGAGTTTACTGGCAGAAAAAAAAACACCCCTCTGCTAGCGGGTTCTGGAGCAGCAGTGTTTTGGCAGAAAATCGCTGACAGCTATTGAAGTCTCCTAAATGCTTGACACCAGAGTTTAGCAGAGTTTTTTTTTTCCTAACCAGTGATTAGCTGGCCACCGCATCCTTAAAGGGTAAGTTCACCTTTACAGAAAAATCTGTAAGGTGAACTTACACAGGACCCCCACTTCGCCCCCCTGATCCCGCAGACAACAGTCTCCTGTTCTAAGCCCCGGTATATCCGCATCAGGATTCCGGGGCTTAGAAATCCCCTGAGCTGAATGTCCAAAACGTACCTAGTCAGGAGGGACGTTTCGGAGCATTCAAATTGGTCAGCCCGTCCTGGCAGCTATGGAAAAGACACGTGGATGCCGAGGGGATTTCTAAGCCTCGGACTCCTGACGCGGATATGGCGGGGCTTAGAACGTGAGATTGCCGCGGTCCAGGTCAGCGGGAACGGGGGGGGGGGGGTGAGGAGGGGGTTCTGTGTTAGTTCACCTTACAGATTTTTCTGTAAAGGTGAACCTACACTTTTAACAGTGGTTGAGTCATCAGCTGTCAGCGGGCTGAATGTAAAAAAAAAACATTGCCAGCAATACAAAAATGTGGGAAAAAAATGGCATGGGGGTCCCCCCCTTTCCTGGATTGCCAGGCTGCATGGTCGGATAAGGGTCTGGTATGGATTTTGGCGAGGACCCCACTCAGGCCTGGTATTGATTGGGACCCCCACGCCATTTTTTTTTTTTTTTTTTCACGTTTTTGTATTTCCGCCAGTGTTTGCTTTTTTGTTTTTAATATTCAGCTGTCAGCTGCTCCCCCCCCCCCTCCCCCCCTCAAAAAGCACCTTGTCTCCGTGTTGCCAGGCTTGTGTGGGTCTGCAGGCCTAAAGGTCTGGTACCAGCTATAATCTGGTTATGGACACCGGCGGCCGCACTCCTTTAATGCTGCAGCTACTAAATGTAGCTTACACACTGGGCTAAACTCCGGCAAAAAAAAAAAAAAACCCCTAAAACATTAGCGTTTTTTGGCCACCATTTCCAAATCCATTTTTAGCTTTCTAGTGTGCAATGAAGCCTTGGTATTGATATGTAAATACTTTCCGGCTCACTTTTACAGTTTTGCATACATTTAACTATACATACTATATTAGAATACGTCTAAGGTGTTTTTTTTTTTTTTTTTTTTTTTTTTCCCAGGCTTGGGAAGCCCAGTTTGTCATACTTGTTGTTATAAGTAATATCTTCTATGTACTATCTCCAAATCTCTTATGTCTTTACAGTATGGTATCCAAAACCGTACGAGACATACAAGGTACGGCCTTACGAGTGGTTTAAATGGCATCAATGCTATACTTGCTTTACATGTGTATTTTTAATGCTCCAGAAGATTTTATTTACTCAAGTAGATGCAGCTTCGCATTAATTGCTGCTGATTGACATACTCTTAACCGCTTTTCTAAATCCTCCTACATTAACACACATTGATAACATTTTTATTGTTATAACTGCGGTGATTTACTTTTTAAAATATATATATATATATGGTTTCCATTTAAGCAAATCTGTCCAGTCTTTAAAGTGGATCTTAAGGTAACGATGCCAAGGTGCAGGACCTTGTGGTGCCTGGTTATGACATGTTTGGTCTACAAGCGGGTTTCTATGTTCCCTGTTGGGCTTGCATGGATCCTAGGCCTATTCTGTAGTCAAGGTCCCTACTCATGGGACCTTGACTTTCTTAGTAAAGCCAGCTTGGTGCTTCTTACCTATAGTTAGTTTGTTAACCCATATAATGCAAACACTGCCAGACCCTCTATTAGAGCTTGGCATAACAAACTGCATTAGTCTTTTTATAAAATTAGCATTTTAAATACCTATTCAGAACAATCTTCAGGCCAGTCACATGACTTGCGGTCGCTGTATACTACCGATGGGTGGCTTCTGCAGGAGGGGCCAAGATCTCCCTCTGAGGTCAGCCGGGGGAGATCACATGGCCACTCAGTCTCTCCTGCAGTAGCCCTGGAAACCGGCCGAGAGTCACGTGAGCGGCCTGAAGATCACGCTAAATCAGTATTTACTGACACTAATTTTTATAAAAGACTAATGCAGTGTGCAAATGCCAGGCTATAAGAGAGGGGCTGGAAGGGACCTTTTTTTTTTTTTTTTTTTTTATACTAATAGCGTCAGGGGCGGAGACGGAGACACACAGACATAGATGACAGGCAGACAGGAGGGGCTGAGAGGAGAGCTGCGCATGACGGAGGGAAGCAATCTGACCACCGTGGTCAGGGCTCAGAAGCCCTGACCACGGTGGTCAGTACAGAGAGGGGGATACAGGAAGTGGCAGGTTTTTTTTCCTACAGTTTAGAGGGGGCGGATTACACAGCACAAGCACTGTGCTGTTTAATCTGCTTTAAGGGACCAGGAAATCCCTTTTTTTTTTTTGGGGGGGGGGGGGGTGTTTACAAACCCTTTAAGCCTATAATAAGGCTTACCTGTAGGTAATATTAATACCTCCTAAACTTGCACTGTTTAAGAGAGATTCAGCCAGTTACGTCACCGGTGCACCAGTGCATGCGCTCTGAAGGTCCTGCATACCTTGCTGGACCTCCAGAGCTTCGTGCTGGAACCAAGTGATGTCGTCGTGGCTCCAGCCAATCACATAGCCGGAGCGCGCGAACCTGTAAAAGACCAGGGGAGGATGTCAGCCCTCTCAGTTGTGATAATACAGCGCTGGAGGGCTTGGTATCAAGGTGAGTAATTCATAATGTGCTAGTAGGCGATGCCTACTAGCACATTATGCAGTTGCCTTTTATTTTTAAACCGCTGCAATTTTGTTACCGCTTTAAGCTCAGTCGGTCCCCAATCCTATGGTCCTTTTGGCTCTCAAACCCTGGAGTTGCTCCTTCCTGCTTAAACTCTGGCATTTATTAGAGTAATGACATCCGGGGGGGGGGGGTGGCCCTTAATGTGGACTTAACAAGGTCCCCTGGATACAGCGTGGCATTCATGGGGCTCTACTGTAATCGAGGAACCAGCTTGAATACTGCTGCGAAGCAGGTCAGGCTCAGTTTAAAGCGTATTCCACTTTTGCAGTCAAATATGAGATATCTCCACTGTTTTTTGTTAGTTTTTTTTTTTTTTTTTTTTTTTTTTTCCTTTCACACAATATGGCTAAAAAAAAAAGTTTCCACAGTAGTCTTCCAGGACAGCCTCTGAATTATGGGGCTCTTCTCCATGGGCAGAAAACATATTGCCAGATTCGGATTTAAACGGCAGTCCTCCTCCAGGCACACACCTCAATTTTCCTGTTTATTTCGTTCAGAGGAGATGTATTGCCTTGGAGTCTTTTTCAAATCCTACAAACGAACTGCAAAAGGCACACAGCAGGGAGCAACCACCTGTTGCATCACCATTGATAAGTTTATTAAATTCACAATGACAAATGGACACTCCCTTGCCCTAGGAGCAAATGGTTGGATGGCTGATGCGTTTTGGCGGCTCCTAGGGCAAGTCTCCTTGTGTCCGAGCTGGAGCAGATCAGTTTTGCCTGATGATTCTTTATTAGCATGTGAGTATCCATTTGTCCTTGTGGATTTAATAAACTTGTCAATGGTAATACATGAGGTGGTTGCGCCCCCTTGTGTGTTTTTTGCAGTTTGTTTGAAGGACTTCCTGGTTGGTTGAGGGTTGCATGCTTGAATTGCATAGTGAAAGGAAGCGAGATTGAAGATCTCCCTTTTGGTTTGGCACTGAAAAGTTTTGTGGAGAACATCTTTCAAATCCTAATTTATGAGAAGAGGAAATGACTCGGGGAATGTTCAAGAAGAAGACTTGGGATCACAACTGTTCTGGAGGATCCCCACACCTTCTCTTACTTGTGGTCACAGTATCCCTCCTTGGTACGGGTTGGAGGCGACCTCCTGCTCCCTTCCCCTTCTGTACCTGGTGAGGGTCAGTACCAGCAATGGTGTCAGGTCCTGCAATTCTTCCACTGTGGGGTTTCAGCCAAAGCACCTGCTCCGGTTGGGCCTTGCGTGCTTGTTTAGGTGTCACTTGGAGGTGTATCGCCAGGCAGCGCAGTGAGCGAAGCCTGCTCTCCCCCCCGCTGGACATCTGTGGATGTTTCGTTTTGGTGGAAGGATCAGGATCTACAGGAACTGAAAATGATGCTGGGCATCTCTTCCTTCCTGGAGGAACTCCGCCAATCCTGGTGCCTTTTTTTTAGCAGCAGGAAATCGCAGCAATGGCTTTTAGGACACCAGCATGCAAGCTCAGACAGCTATAGGGCAATCTTTAAATGTTACTCGGGAGGTGCAAGGTTTTTTGAACAATGGTATAGTGAGCCTGTTCCAAGTCTGTCCTCATTAACTAACATACAATGCAACAATCCCAGCCTCTACACATTTAACACTTTTTATTATCAGTTCTAACTAAATTTGAACATGGTCTGTCTTAAAGTATACGGTACAGACAGGATTAATTATGGCAAACACCCCTGCTCGGCCCCCTCATACACAAAATGAACTACCTAGGATTTTTCCTTACTGGAGTGTCCAGAATAGAGCATCTAAAATGGTAAGCTGCAATTTAAGTTTTTTTAAGTTGTACTATGTGATTAGGAATGTAGGTATTCTCCCAATTTGGAAGCAAATGTGGAAATGCACTTTAAGCTGTAAGTGCAATTATTTTGTTTTGCTTTTTAGCTCTAGCTTTCCCCAAATTGTGCTGCAGTCTTACCTGAACCTGTCAGGTCTTTTAAATAATGGCAGTAGGAATATGGGTAACACCTACACCTCCCAGCGGCCTGAATGAAGGCACCATGGGGCACGGTGGGATACACCTATATCAGTACTTTAGATTGTTGAATGATGAAAACACTGATGAAGGCTGCAGTGCTGGGTGGAGAGAGAAGTTTCTAACCGCCTGGTAGGTGAATATATACTACCTCTTCTACAAGGAACTGCTGCTTTCATTTCATTATACATTTAACAGGGTTAGGAGTGCTTTACTACTTTGCAGCAAATTTAGGGAAAGGTCCCAAAGTCTAGTTGCCATACCTTCTGTGTGACCGTTTCTGTGTTTTCTGACCTTTACTGTTTTTCCCACATGCAGTACCTGGAGCTACGGTTCAATAAAGCTGTACGAATCTGCGGAACCATCACTTTCATATTTCAGATGGTGAGTGTTTTCAGCATTACTTCAAGTAGTTGTCTTTTTTTTTTTTTTTTTTTTTGCAGCACCAGGTTCATTTCCTCCCAGTACAATTCAGTCTTCTCAGTGCAGGTAGTGGCCAGCATTGGGTCAGTTGTAAGAAGAGAAGAAAAGATTGATCGCACACTTGAATCCAAAAGATGTTGTAGAGATTTTTTTTATTGTCGTGAGCCAGACAAAATTGAAACGATGATCAGTTGACGCGTTTCACACGTAAAGAACTGTGCTTGTTCACGTAAAGAACTGTGCTTGTTCACGTAAAGAACTGTGCTTGTTCACGTAAAGAACTGTGCTTGTTCACGTAAAGAACTGTGCTTGTTCACGTAAAGAACTGTGCTTGTTCACGTAAAGAACTGTGCTTGTTCACGTAAAGAACTGTGCTTGTTCACGTAAAGAACTGTGCTTGTTCACGTAAAGAACTGTGCTTGTTCACGTAAAGAACTGTGCTTGTTCACGTAAAGAACTGTGCTTGTTCACGTAAAGAACTGTGCTTGTTCACGTAAAGAACTGTGCTTGTTCACGTAAAGAACTGTGCTTGTTCACGTAAAGAACTGTGCTTGTTCACGTAAAGAACTGTGCTTGTTCACGTAAAGAACCGTGCTTGTTCACGTAAAGAACCGTGCTTGTTCACGTAAAGAACCGTGCTTGTTCACGTAAAGAACCGTGCTTGTTCACGTAAAGAACCGTGCTTGTTCACGTAAAGAACCGTGCTTGTTCACGTAAAGAACCGTGCTTGTTCACGTAAAGAACCGTGCTTGTTCACGTAAAGAACCGTGCTTGTTCACGTAAAGAACCGCGCTTGTTCACGTAAAGAACCGCGCTTGTTCACGTAAAGAACCGCGCTTGTTCACGTAAAGAACCGCGCTTGTTCACGTAAAGAACCGCGCTTGTTCACAAGCACTCTGCTGAGCCCGTCCCAGTCTTTGGAACAATTGGGTTCAGGTAAGTAAAAGGGGGGCTCTGGGGTGCTCCTGCACTACAGAAGGTTTTTCACCTTCATGCATAGAATGTATGAAGGTGAAAAACCTTGAGGGTTTAAAGGGGTTGTAAAGGCAGAAGTTTTTTTATCTTAATGCATTCTTTGCATTAAAGCAATTGTTAACCCAAAAAAAAAATAAATAAATAACCCTGCTCCATTAAAGCATGTTAGTGCTTGTCCTGTGTCATTTGGCCCCCTGTAACACCTAAAAAAAACTGGCTGATCCTGCCAGTTTCTCTCCACCCCTCTGTAAACTGACCACGGTGTATCATGGCTGCTTAGACCGGACACCTTGGTCAGTTTACATTACTCTGTCATCAGCAGCCTGCTATCTGCTCTCCTCTCTCTGCTCCTGTATCCTCCTCCCTCCTTCCCCCTCTGTCTGTGTGTGAGCCGCCCCTCCCCCCTACTGCTGCTCTCATAACACCAACCTGTATGCACCATCAGGACTGCCTCTTATTGCAGTGTCCCCGTCTGTGAATGATTTCTAAATATAAATTCTGCAAATACCGCATTTAAGAGCCGAGATTGCAATCACATGACCAGCCAGCTTTCTCCCCCTCTCCTCCTCCCCCTCTCCAGACTGACATCAGCAGAGGAATCTCAGCCCCGCCCGCTGCATATTCAGAAGAGGAAAGGAGAAAGCTGGCCAGTCATGTGATCGCAATCTCGGCAGTGAAATTAAGTATTTGCAGCATTTATTTTTATAAATCGCACACAGAGGGGGACACTACAATAGGAGGCAGTGCTGATGGTGTATACAGGTTAGAGTGGCTTAACAACCGCTTTAAGATAAAAAGCCTTCTGTGTGTGGCAGCCCCCCTAATACTTACCTGAGCCCATCTCGATCCAGCGATGTTGCAGGAGTGTTTCGGCTGCCCGGGACTCTCCCTCCTCATTGACTGAGACGGCAGTGCGGCGCCATTGGCTCTTGCTGCTGTCAAAGTCAGTGAGCCAATGAGAGGAGAGAGGGTGGCGCGGCCAGGCTGAGGCTTCTTGTCTGTATGGACACGGATCTGAGGCTCAGCTCAGGTGCCCCCATAGCAAGCTACTTGCTGTGGGGGCACTTAAAAGGAGGGATGGGCATAGCGGGAGAGGAGGATCTAGGCTGCTCTGTGCCATTGTAGGCGCTTTGGGCTGTGGACACGGGTCAGCATGGACACACTAAGCGGTCTCTAGCTACGCAGCCCCATACACAACAAACTGCGATACACGGTGTGTCCTGACACCATTCTATGGGGACCAGCATTAACTTTTTCAGCAATTTGGCCTACAGTATCTCTTCTATTGGATCAGACTACATGGGCCAGCCTTCACTCCCTATGTGCATCAGTGAGCCTTGACCGTCCATGACCATATCAGCGGTCTACGGTTTTCCTTCCTTGGGACACTTTTTGGTCGGTTCTGACCTCTGTAGACCAGGAATATCAAACGAGCTGCAGTTTTGAAGTTGCTCTAAACCAGTCATCCAGCCATTGCAATTTGAACGTTCTCAGAGTCACTCAGATCCTTATGCTTGCCCATTTTTTTTCTGCTTTCAACACAAGTTTCAGGGACAACATGTTCACTTGCTGCCTAATATATCCCACCCACTTTCAGATTGTAATGAGATAATCAATGTTATTCATGTTACCTGTTAGTGGTCATAATGTGTTCTATATTTTTACATACCCTGGCAGAATTTATGTTTTCTTGTCCGTTTTTCAGAGAATATGAATGATAAAACAAAAACTTTTCTTTCACTCATGGTTAGTGTTTGGCTGAAGCCATTTATTATCAATCAACTGTTTACTCTTTTTTTAAATCATAATGGCAACAGACACTACCCAACTGACCCTGATCAAAAGTTTACATACCCTGGTGATTTTGGCCTGTTAACATGCACACAGGTTGACACAAAGGGGTTTGAATGGCTATTAAAGGTAACCATCCTCACCTGTGATCTGTTTGCTTGTAATTAGTGTGTGTGTATAAAAGGTCAATGAGTTTCTGGACTCCTGACAGACCTTTGCATCTTTCATTCAGTGCTGCACTGACGTTTCTGGGTTCTGAGTTATGGGGAAAGCAAAAGAATTGTCAAAGGATCTGCGGGAAAAGGTAGTTGAACTGTATAAAACAGGAAAGGGATATAAAAAGATATCCAGGGAATTGAGAATGCCAATCAGCAGTGTTCAAACTCTAATCAAGAAGTGGAAATGAGGAGTTCGGAATGCAAAGAAAAACCCACAAATAACTTTAGGTTTAATACAGGACTCTGAAAACATGTGGTGTGGGTGTTTCAAGATGCACAATAAGGAGGCACTTGAAGAAAGATGGGCTGCATGGTCGATTTGCTAGAAGAAAGCCATTACTACGCAAATGCCACAAAGTATCCCGCTTACAATATGCCAAACAGCACAGAGACAAGCCTCAAACCTTCTGGCACAAAGTCATTTGGAGTGATGAGACCAAATCTGAGCTTTTTGGCCACAACCATAAATGCTTACTTTGGAGAGGAGTCAATAAGGCCAATGATGAAAGGTACACCATTCCTACTGTGAAACACGGAGGTGGATCTCTGATGTTTTGGGGATGTGTGAGCTACAAAGGCACAGAAAATTTGGTCAAAATTGATGGCAAGATGAATGCAGTATGTTATCAAAAAATACTGGAGGAACATTTCCATTCATCAGCCAGGAAGCTGCGCATGGGACGTACTTGGACATTCCAACATGACAATGATCCAAAACACAAGGCCAAGTTGACCTGTCATTGGCTACAGCAGAATGAAGTGAAGGTTCTGGAGTGGCCATCTCAGTCTCCAGACCTCAATATCATTGAGCCACTCTGGGGAGATCTCAAGCATGCAGTTCATGCAAGACAGCCCAAGAATTTCCAGGAACCGGAGGCTTTTTGCCAAGAGGAATTGGCAGCTTTACCATCTGAGAAGTTAAAGCGCCTCATCCACAAATACCACAAAAAACTTTAAGCTGCCATCGATGTTAAAGGGGGCAATACACGGTATTAAGAACTGGGGTATGTTAACTTTTGATCAGGGTCATTTGGGTAGTTTCTGTTGCCATGATTTAGAAAGCGTAAACACAGTTGATTGCCAAAAAAATGTCTTCAGCCAAACACTAACCGTGAGTGAAAGAAGTTTTTGTGTCATCATTTATATTCTCTGCAAAATGGCCAAGAAATCAAAAATTCTAAAATCACTATAAAATCACACAATATTGCCTTCTAACCTCGGCTTCTGTTCTTTTCTGTCCGCAGGTGATCTATATGGGAGTAGTGTTGTATGCTCCAGCTCTGGCCTTTTATGCAGGTAACAAATGTACAGAAACCTCTTAGACATTGTATGGGCACACAAGAACCTGTGAGCGTCATCTTTACAGATCAGTGGCTGAAGAGAATGGGTCCCAGTTATGTGTGCTCGTCATTGAGGGCTTATTTATAAAGGAGATGGAATCAAAGTGATTGTAAATGGTCATGTTTTAATAAAGAAAAAAAAAAAGATATACTTACCTGCTCTGTATACAGGGGGTCCCCTAGTTACAAACATCCGACTTGCAAACGACTCCTACTTACAAACGGAAGGAGACAACAGGAAGTGAGAGGAAATCTACCCCTAGGAAGGGAAATTCTCTCCTGTAAGAGAGAAGTTACCTCTGATACTTTATCACCAATCCTTGTTTACACAACAACCCAAAATTTTCAAAATCCAATTGTCATTGGGACAGAAAGTGAGGTGAAATCTTCTGACCAGAGACACAGACAGCAAAACAAACGTTAGAGGTGTTAACCCTTCTCTATGCTAACCAAAAAGCTTAAAAATCATTTTTGGCTGGAACAACACTTAAAAAAACGTACCTGTTCCGACTTAACAGATTCAACTTGAGAACAAATCTACAGACCCTATCTTGTTTGTAACCCGGGGACCGCCTGTAGTGGTTTTGCACAGAGCAGCCCTGATCCTCCTCTTCTTGGGTCCCCTGTCTGCTCTCCTGACTTCTCCACCCCCGCCCCCTCCCCTCTGGTCTGGGGGAGGCAGAAGGTTTTGTTTTTTTTTTGTTTTTTTACGTTAATGCAGGAAACCCATTAAGATAAACGTTTGCCTTTAGAACAACTTTAAAATCTCAGCATTTTTTCCATAACTTTGCTACTTCCAAGCCGTATCTTCGATTTTTAAAAAACACGTAACACGATCACATTTCGCTCTTATTGTAAATCCTTGCTTACACTGTCAATCTGTCAGGTTACACGGTCCGGTGCCAGGCCAGTTTAATCATTTTTAAAGCAGCATGGTAAGCAGCCATCATTTGAGCCTGGCTGGTTTAGGAAAGAACTTGTCGGGATAATAGTCATTTGGGAATGACCCTGATGTAGGGTGCAATGACCTTGTTGGATTTTTAAAGCCTAGCCTTGGGGAGAGTAGCCCTCCCCCAGTAGAGCACCCATATTCCTAGAGCACCATTTCCCTTCTTTTTTTTTATTTTCCTTTTTGTGTTTTTTTTTTTTCCAGTATGTGAGGTGCTGGAAGCATAAAACCACACAATCACAGTAAATGTGTAAAGTGCATTTGTCACCTAGATCTTTCACATACTCATAAGGGGTCTCACGATCCATGTTTGATATGGTGAAAAAAAATCAAGGCGGAACTTCTCTCTGTTAATATTGACTGTTTTAAATCTTTATGACGCTAGCATTAGTAAATTAATAGGAAGGTATATTATATTTACATTTTTTTTTTAATTTCTTCAGTTACTTCCTGGTTTCTGGCCTGGGCAAATGATGTTATACATCCCAGGAGTCTTCAGGAGGGGAGGAGGGGTTTTCTCTGCTCTAAGCAAACCCTTCTGTCTGCATGTCTGAGCTAAGGGCAGGGTGGATTCCAGGAAATAGATGTTACATGAGTCATCTGCCCTTATTCAAGATGGTCACAGCCAGAAATGGTAGGGGGTGTCTTTTAGAGCCCTTTCACACCGGGCCACCCACAGCGTCGGCGGTAAAACGCCGCTACTTATAGTAGCGTTTTACCGTCGTTTTATTGGCGCAATTTGGCCACTAGCGGGGCGCTTTTACCCCCCGCTAGCGGCCGAGAAAGGGTTAAAACCGCCCGCAATGCGCCGCAATAGCGGCGTTTTGCCGGCGGTATCCCAGCGCTGCCCCATTGATTTCAATGGGGAGCAGCGGTGGAGGAGCGGTAAACACACCGCTCCTTCACCGCTCCAAAGAAGCTGCTGGCAGGACTTTTTTTTTTCCAGTCCTGCCAGCGCAGCGCTTCGGTGTAAAAGCCCTCGGGCTTTCACGCTGCAGACAGTGGAGCAGCTGTTTGAGGGCAGATTGCAGGCGCTATTTTTAACGCTATGGTGCCTGCAATACGCCCTCGGTGTGATAGGGGTCTTAAAGGCAAAATAAAGCATAGATATGGATGGATGGGGGGAGATTACCGTACTTTGAATAATAAAAATGAGTTAACCATTTTTGATTTATTGCTATAGGGCAGCAACCCCTGCTTCAGATCAAGTGTTTGTGTGTGTGAGATATAGATATATAGAGATATAGAGAGAGATATATATAATTTTTTTTTTTTTTTTTTTTTTTTATGGTTGGACTGGATGGACTTGTGTCTTTTTTCAACCTGACTAACTATGTAACTATATATATATATATATATATATATATATATATATATATATATATATATATATATATATATATATATATATACATTTGATCTGACGCAGGGGTTGCTGCCCTATAATTGTAGTTGTATCAGTTGCCCCTTCATCCAGATTAAAGTGTACAGTATGTAAACCCTCACCTTGTAAAACAACCCGTTTAATTTAAAATAGAAATAAAAGGCAAAACATTTGTGTGTAGATATATAAACAAAATGATAAATACCTTCACATTCCCTCTGTTCTCAGCTGCATAAGGATCTTAGAGCGCAGGGGGGGAGAAGAAGCAGCACGCTGGTGAATGGCTGTGCGATAGGGGGTGCATGTCAGTAAAAGTCTGATCATTAGAGGAGAGCAGGCTGCTAATGTGGTCAGTTTTTAATAGGAAAGCAGACTGGCAGGAACACCAGGGATTTCATATAAAGGAAGCAATAAAAAGAGAACAGGAGACTTTCTCATACAAGTACATGGTGCAGCAGGCACATATCAGGAATATGAAATGTTTTCATGGTTTTTTTTTTTGTTTTTTTTTCTTATGTTTAATTAAGTTCATTTTTTTTTATGTTTGATACTGTTCTAATCGGCCGCTAAAAGGAAATCAAAAATGTCTGGAATTCTTAATTTGTTTGCTTTTGTTGCAGTTACCGGATTCAGCCTATGGGGGGTGGTGTTGACTATGGGATTGGTCTGCACTGTGTACACTACTCTGGTAAGACTTCTGAAGTTCTGTTTTTGTTTATTTATTTTTTTTATTATTGTTATTTAAACTTACAATAGAGAGCCAAGCATAAGGGATTATTACAGTGCCAAAAATACAATAAAATTTATAAAAATAATTAAGTTTATTACAATTGATTAAAATACAATTCATAGGGAGTACAAAAATTGGAGGAGCATAAAAAGATATCTGTATAACCAATAGTAGATAGAGGTAGGTCAGGGTGTCCCTATTAGTTTCGCCAAGGCATTGGCTTCATCAGGGGACAGGGTATGACAGAAAATGAGAAATGTGGACAAAATATAGTAAGAATTACTCCTGCGCTTGTGAAGGCGTTTTTGTGTAAATTGGTAGTATTGTTAAAAGTGAAAAGACTGAAGGAGATGGTAATGCGTGTCCCGGTGCCTCAAATGACCAGAGCTGGTCTGGAGAAGACTGTGTAGGAGAAGGTGGATGGTGGGCGCGTGATCAACCGCTTTAACATCAAAACATGTTTGGTTTATTCATGTATAATGGAATACAGACATATAAATGATACAAATACTACGTTTCATAAAAACAGGTGACAAAATATGCACTAAAAAATTAAAAATGGAATATGCCCATGTTGAGGCAGATATTTAAAATAGGCTGATGCGTTTCGAGGGTAACCTCTTCATCAGAGCCTGGAGAACAAGAGCACAGTCTGTATTAGCCGGTAGGCCATGTGTACATGGGGAGGAGTGGCTAGTTGGAAGGTATGTCCTGTGATGGATAATTGGTTATCCTAAGCTCCATACCTGTCCACGTCCAAGCGTTCTATGTATTATGGTAAAAATGTATATATGAATTTTCCTTTTCTGGTGGTACGGGACTGTCTCCAAAGCTGTGTGGGGGAGAGATTGCAGCCTGCGTACGTCCTTGGGGGTAGAGAATCGTGTGATCCGTGGAGATGGAAGGGGGAGAGAATGTCTCCTTAGGTGGTGCTGGAGCCGTGGATGCTTAATAGTGTCTCTCCGCCTGAGACATAGGCAATGTTCAACTAACTAATTATCCATCACAGGACATACCTTCCAACTAGCCACTCCTCCCCATGTACACATGTCGGCCTACCGGCTAATACAGACTGTGCTCTTGTTCTCCAGGCTCTGATGAAGAGGTTACCCTCGAAATGCGTCAGCCTATTTTAAATATCTGCCTCAACATGGGCATATTCCATTTTTAATTTTTTAGTGCATATTTTGTCACCTGTTTTTTATGAAGCGTAGTATTTGTATCATTTATATGTCTGTATTCCATTATACATGAATAAACCAAACATGTTTTGATGTTAAAGCGGTTGATCACGCGCCCTCCATCCACCTTCTCCTACACAGTCTTCTCCAGACCACCCCTGGTCTGGTATTTGTATCGTTTATATGCCTATGACAGAACATGGTATGACAGAAATTTTTAATTCTCAGGGGCGCGGGAAGGATCAGTGATCATGTGACCATTGTGATTGGTTGTCATAGTGGTCACATGATTGGAGTCCAGCCCCGCTGGCTACCGATGTTTTCTTGGGAGCAAGAGCCGTTTCTGACAACTCGGTCTTTGTGCTGGGAGCACACAGGAAGCACGCTCCCAGCACATAAACATTGTCCGCCCAGCTGAGCATATGTGCGACGTGTGGCCATTATGCCACCGGGGCGTAAAGAGTGTTTTCTTTAGGAAGCAGCCACGATCTTGGTAAAAAAACTAAAAAAATAATCCTGCAGAGAATGTCCCTTGCTCTCTGTGTGGAAGCAGGGGTCTCTCTGTAAAGATCGGACAGGCCCCCTATGAGTCAGAGCTAAAGCTCATCTATCAGCAGTGGAAAGGAGCTTGCTGAATTTAGAGCAGACGGTCTCATCAATGAGTGTGTCAGACCTCTGCAGAGAGCTCACTGCTTCCACACAGAGGGCAAAGGTTCTTCTCTGCAGCATGCTGGTAGTGGACAGGGCTTTCTAGTCCAGGCTGTGGTCGCTTTCTAAAGAAAACAATCCTTAAGGGGTTGATTTACTAAAGCTGGAGAGTGCAAAATCTGGTGTAGCTGTGCATGGTAGCCAATCAGCTTTTAACTTAAGCTTGTTCAATTAATCTTTGACAAAAAAACTTGGAAGCTAATTGTTTTCTATGCAGAGCTTCACCAGAGTTTGCACTCTCCAGCTTTGGCAATCACCCCCTAAATCTTGAACACCTTTTTGTTCTGATCAACTTGGAATTGGTTTGGCTGATTTTTAACAGTTTCATTGGACTGTATAGAGGAATTGAACTCTTTAAGATGTGGACAAAAGACTAGTTACTTGAATTACCTTTGATGTCCCTGCATCTGATCTTTTCCAGATTACTGACTTGCCATGTCTAATTCTGCACTTAGTTTCTGTGTGGAGGCTGCCATCTTGGTATAGCCAGAAGTTTGCTTTCTTATGTCAGAACAATAAAGAGATCAGTGCTGCAGCACAGCTTCTGACACTAACCATCAGAGGCAGCAGTACCTTAGATTTCAATCTGCAGACATATACAGTGCCTTGCAAAAGTATTCACCCCCTTGGCTTTTTACCCATTTTGTTACATTACAGCCTTTAGTTCAATGGTTTTTTTACTCTGAATTATATGTGATGGATCAGAACACAATAGTCTAAGTTGGTGAAGTAAAATTAGAAGAATATATACATAAAACTATTTTTCAGAAATAAAAAACTGATAATTGGCGTGTGCGTATGAATTCACCCCCTTTGTTATGAAGCCCATAAAAAGCTCTGGTGCAACCAATTACCTTCAGAAGTCACATAATTAGTGAAATGATGTCCACCTGTGTGCAATCTAAGTGTCACATGATCTGTCATTACATATGCACACCTTTTTGAAAGGCCCCAGAGGCTGCAACACCTAAGCAAGAGGCACCACTAACCAAACACTGCCATGAAGACCAAGGAACTCTCCAAACAAGTAAGGGACAATTTTGTTGAGAAGTACAGGTCAGGGTTAGGTTATAAAAAAATATCCAAATCTTTGATGATCCCTAGGAGCACCATCAAATCTATCATAACCAAATGGAAAGAACATGGCACAACAGTAAACCTGCCAAGGGGCGGCCGCACACCAAAACTCATGGACCGGGCAAGAAAAATGCCAAGGGGGTGATTACTTTTGCAAGGCACTGTAGTATGAGGCTGTAGGCACAGGAGTGCCTAGGCGCACTTGCATACCAGAAAGTGCACTGGAGGGATTCCAGACAGTAGGTACATTTTCCATAGCACTTTTTGACACTTCCAGATGTTCCCTATAACATCTTCACTTTTCCAAGTTGAGTTCCATCTTAAAGGTGAGTTGTGCCTGTAGTTTAACACATTAAAGGAGATGGCATGTTTATGTTAAAGTAGTTGTAAACCTCAGAGCTGAAATAGGAACAAAGCATATCCCTCTATAATGTGTACTCATCTAAATTTTCTCTTTCGTTCCTCTGCTATCAGTATAAATCACTTCTGACAAGTTTTCCTGACACCAAGAGAAAAATGGTGACATAGGAGGGAGCTCCAGCTGATTGACACAGCCTCAGCTCTGTTCCTGTGTGTTATGTGGGGGGGCGCATGTAAACTCTGGTGCAGATATACAGGGTAGCCAATACGCTTCTAACGTCAGCTTGTTCAATTAGGCTTCAACAATACAAACTTGGAAGCTGATTGGTTTCTATGCAGAGCTGCACCAGATTTTTCACTCTCCAGTTTTAGTAAATTAACCCCAGTGTGTCTAGCCGGTGAGGGAGTGACGCACACAAGAAGGCCAGTGCTTCACCTCCATGCTGTGTCCTCCTTTTTCTCATTCTGGCCTTTATGCATGTATTGATTAGTCGGGTGGTAATTTTCCAGTGTTGACTGATTTATGCTCTCTTTTCGCCCAGGGAGGTTTGAAGGCCGTTATCTGGACAGACGTCATTCAGACAATGGTGATGTTTGCTGGACAGCTTGCGGTTATCATTGTCGGTACTGCCAAGGTGGGCGGCATCAAGGAGGTTTGGCAAATTGCCATTGACAACAATAAGATTTCCGGGATAAAGTGAGTGATAATGTGATGTTGTAACACTGCACCCCTTGGTTACACTCTTCTCTTTCCATAGTATATATATATATATATTATGTGTGTATGTATATATATATATATATATATATATATATATATATATATATATATATATATATATATATATATATATATATATATATATATATATATATATATATATAGAGAGAGAGAGAGATCTATATATATATATATATATATATATATATATATATATAATCTCTATCTATCTATCTCTATATCTAAATAAAAAAAATATTAGGGCATATGCGACGGTTACTATTTGGAAGAACCAAAGTACCACCATTTAGCTAGTAGTGGAAGCAAGTTGTGGTGTTGTATACCGAGGGACTCATTGTGGACTGCATTAGGACAACCCCTGACTGCAAATGCTATTATTTTTTGTATGATCTTGTATATTTAAACTGAACAGCCTGGAGCACTGGAGTCTGTGTTTGAATTCTTTAGCCACATAAAACCAGAGAAGAAAATCTCAACCACATTGCCAAACCAATAATAAGTTCTTATTTCTTCCAAACGATTCTAGGGACTTAGGAGCTAAATTTGAGGAAAAGGACCTCCAAGGTAGTATTCTCAAATACTACCGGTACCTCGAGCAACACCAGAAAGGCAGAGGGAGATTGGGAAAGTAAACAAGTGGCTGAGGAGCTGGTGTAGTAAGGAGGGGTTTGGGTTCCTGGAGGACTGGGCCGACTTCTCAGTCGGTCACCAGTTCTATAGAAGGAATGGACTGCACCTAAATGAGGAGGGTGCAGATCTGCTCGGAGTAAAGATGGCCAAAAAGTTAGAGGAGCTTCAGAGGTAGAGATGGTCAGCGCGGAACATATTTCAGATTGTAGTATTGGGGGCATTAGTGGTAGGTTGACTAAAGCACCTACCCTGTTTCCCTGAAAATAAGACCTAGCGTGATTGTCGGTGATGGCTGCAATATAAGCCCTACCCCCCAAATAAGCCCTAGTTAAAGTCCTTGTAGGTCTTATTTTCAGGGTAGGGCTTATTTTCGGGGAAACAGGGTAGGGCTTATTTGGGGGGCAGGGCTTATATTGCAGCCATCACCGACAATCACGCTAGGTCTTATTTTTGGGGAAACAGGGTAAACCCGAGGTAAGTATAGTAACAAGTCCTATTTGCAACCTCAGAACATACATTGAGGAGACAGTTTGCTACTGGTCTAAACTACGTGGCGTATTCACCAATGCCAGGAGCCTGGCGGACAAGATGGGAGAATTGGAGCTACTGTTCAAGGAGGGTTTGGATTTTGTAGAAATTTCAGAGACTTGGTTCTCAACAGCTCTCATGAGTGGCTGGCAATCATTCAAGGGTATTCCCTTTATTGCAGGGATAGAGAAGGTAAAAAAGGGGGAGGGGTATGCCTGTATATCAAAAATGATGTACAAGCGAATGTGAGAGATGACATCACTAAGGAAGCTAGGGAGAAGGTGGAATCCTTCTTTTGGGTAGAGCTGCAAAAGGATGAAACTAAGGGGAAAGTAATACTGGGAGTATGCTAGAGGCCCCCTAAACAGAGGAAGGAGGCGGACCTCCTATCACAATTTGGATTAGCGGAAAGGATGGGAAGTGTTATAATGGGGGACTTTAATTATCCAGACACAGACTGGGTGGAAGGAATCGCCCATGGAAGGCGCGCAAGTTCCAAAATGTCTCGCAGGACAATTTCATGGGTCAGATGGTATACGCACAAACTAGAAACAAAGCGTTACTAGACCTACTGATTACCAACAATACAGATCTGATCACGGATGTGGAAATACGGGGAAATTTAGGAAACTGCGATCACAGTTCACTTAGTTTCAGTATAAATCACACTAATAGGAAACATAAGGGGTATACAAAGACACTGAATTTCAAAAGAGCTAACTTCCCTAAACTACGAGCCTTGCTAGAAGATACAAATTGGGGTAAAATCTTAGAAGAATGGGTATGTTTAAGAGCAATGGGAAATAAATTTAAATATCTAATAAAAGCGAATAAAAATCCTGGGTGGCTTGATTCTAATGTAAAAATGCATATGAAAGTAAAGGAGAAGGCCTTCAAAAAATAAAAGGCTGAGGGACCATCATCAGCATTCAAACTTTACAAAGAATGCAACAAGAAATGTAAGGGTGCAGTCAGGGTGTCGAAGATAGAACACGAAAGGCGCATATCGGAGGAGAGTAAGAAAGTACATAAATAGTAAGAAAGGGAGGTCCGATCATATTGGTCCATCATAAAGAATGATGTTGGGAATCTTGTTACTAAGGATGGAGAGATGGTGGAGGTATTGAATTTATTCTTCTCCTTCGTCTTCAGGAGGGAATCGGGGGGGGGGGGGGGGGGGGGGGCTTCAGTAACCAAAACTGCAATGTTTATCCTCGTAACACATCACAGAAATCACCCTCATGACTGACAGAGGACACAATTTGAAATAGACTTGAAAAACTTAAAATTAATAAGTCACCAGGACCAGATGGCTTGCACCTGAGAGTCCTTAAGGAACTCAGTAAAGTAATTGCCAGACCATTGTGCCTAATTTTTACGAACAGTCTACTGACTGGAATGGTACCAACTGATGGGAGAAAAGCCAATGTAGCACCAATATTTGAAAAGGCCAGAATACATCCCTGGGAATTACAGACCAGTTAGCCTAACATCAATTGTATGCAAGCTCTTGGACGGGATAAGGGACTATATACAATATTTTAGTGATGACAACGTTATCATTAGCAGTAATCGGCATGGATTCATGAAGAATCATTCTTGCCAAACCAATCTATTAACCTTCTATTAGGAGGCGAGTTGCCTTCTAGATAAAGGAAGGCCCGCAGACATGGTGTATCTGGATTTTGCAAAAGCATTTGACACAGTTCCCCATAAACATTTACTGTACATAATAAGGTCTGTTGGCATAGACCATAGGGTGAGTACGTGGATTGAAAACTGGCTACAAGGGCGAGTTCAGAGGGTGGTGATAAATGGGGAATACTCGGAATGGTCAGGGGTGGGTAGTGAGGTCCCCCAGGGTTCTGTGCTGGGACCAATCCTATTTAATTTGTTTATAAACGACCTGGAGGATGGGATAAACAGTTCAATCTCTATTTGCGGACCACACTAAGTTAAGCAAGGCAATAACTTCTCCGCAGGATGTGGAAACCTTGCAAGTAGATCTGAACAAATTAATGGGGTGGGCAACTACATGGCAAATAAGATTTAATGTAGAAAAATGTAAAATAATGCATTTGTGTGGCAAAAATATGAATGCAATCTATACACTGGGAGGAGAACCTCTGGGGGAATCTAGGATGGAAAAGGACCTGGGGGTCCTAGTAGATGATAGGCTCAGCAATGGCATGCAATGCCAGGCTGCTGCAAGCAAAGCAAACAGAATATTGGCATGCATTAAAAAGGGGATTAAATCCGGAGATTAAATAATTCTCCCGCTTTACAAGACTCTGGTCTGGCCACACCTGGAGTATGCTGTCCAGTTCTGGGCACCAGTGCTCAGGAAGGATGTGCCGGAACTGGAGAGAGTCCAGAGAAGGGCAACAAAACGAATAAAAGGTTTGGAGGACATTAATTATGAGGAAAGGTTGCGAGCACTGAACTTATTCTCTCTGGAGAAGAGACGCTTGAGAGGGGATATGATTTCTATGTACAAATACCGTACTAGTGACCCCACAATAGGGATAAAACTTTTCCGTGTAAGGGATAAGACACGTGGCCATTCACTAAAATTAGAAGAAAAGAGGTTTAACCTTAAACTGCGTAGAGGGTTCTTTACTGTAAGCAGTAAGGATGTGGAATTCCCTTCCACAGGCGGTGGTCTCAGCGGGGGGCATCGATAATTTCCAAAAACTATTAGATAAGCACCTGAACGACCACAACATACAGGGATATACAATGTAATACTGACACATAATCGCACACATAGGTTGAACTTGATGGACTTCGTCTTTTTTCGGCCTCGCCTACTATGTAACTATGTAATCTCAAATGACCCTTCCTCTCATTACAGCTTCAACCCGGATCCATTCACCCGTCATTCTGTCTGGTCTCTGGGTATTGGAGGAATTTTCCTGATGCTGTCATTGTATGGAGTGAACCAGGCTCAAGTGCAGCGTTACCTCAGTTCACGGACAGAGAAGGAGGCCATCATGTGAGTGGTGATGTATAAAGGGAATGTGTGGTGCTTTTGCATTTTTTTTTCCATTCTTTATAATGGTTAGCCCAACATTTTAGAGGGGCTGCCTGCCAAAAAGTGAGCTATGAGGGCAGCTAATATGACCTCCTAAAGCGCACAGCCAGACTGATGTGTCTGTGCCCACCCTGTAGAAGGTGTGCTGTGTCCGTGCCCACCTACAGTACTGTCATCGTGAATACATGTAAAGAAAGCTTACAAAATCTGTTCTGCCCATTTATGACTGGCTAAGCCAAGTTTTATGTTTGAACTCCCACTGTATGTGCCTGTGGGAAGGCACAACATGCATGCATGTTAAACTTCCTCGGGTCTATTTATGTCTTATACCCTTTTCAGCCTCCAGGACTGAGGGGACATTGCCTCTGTGTTGTCTTCAAAACCAACCCGTGTCACTCTCTACAATTGATACTCCAGGAATTCAGCTTCTTTGTAAAAACTACGGGCATACCATGAGTTAGGTCCAGCCTGCCCCCTCATTTCTGTTATATACAGTGAATCCGGAAAGTATGCACAGCGCTTCACTTTTTCCACATTTTGTTATGTTACAGCCTTATTCCAAAATGGATTAAATTCATTATTTTCCTCAAAATTCTACAAACAATACTCCATAATGACAATGTGAAAGCCAATAAATACAGTATTCACAGCTTTTGTTCAATACTTTGTTGAAGCACCTTTGGTACCAATTGTACCCTAAAGTCTTTCTGAGTATGATGCTACAAGCCTGACATATCTATTTTTGGTCAGTTTCTCCCATTCTTCATTGCAGGACCTCTTAAGTTCTGTCAGGTTGGATGGGGAACGTCGATGCACAGCCATTTTCAGATCTCCTGAGATGTTTAATCGGGTTCAAGTCTGGGCTCTGGCTGGGCCACTCAAGGACATTCAAAAAGTTGTCCCATAGCCACCCCTTTGTTATCTTAGCTGTGTGCTTAGGGTCGTTGTCCTGTTGGAAGATGAACCTTCGCCCCATCTGAGGTCCAGAGTGCTCTGGAGCAGGTTCTCATCAAGGATGTCTCTGTACATTGCTGCATTCATCTTTCCCTCTATCCTGACTAGTCTTCCAGTTCTTGCCACTGAAAAACAGCATGATGCTGCCACCACCATGCTTCACTGTAGGGATGGTATTGGCCACGTGATGAGCGAAGCCTGGTTCCCTCCAGACGCTTGCCATTCAGGCCAAAGAGTTCAATCTCTTTGTTTCATCAAACCAGAGAATTTTGTTTCTCGTGGTCTGAGAGTCCTTGAGGTGCCTTTTGGCAAACTCCAGGCGAGCTGTCATGTGCCTTTTGACAGTGGGCACTCTACCATACAGGCCTGATTGGTGGAGTGCTGCAGAGATGGTGGTTATTCTGGGTGGTTCTCCTCTTTCCACAGAGAAATGCTGGAGCTCTGTCAGAGTGACTATTGGGTTCTTGGTCACCTCCCTGACTAAGGCCCTTCTCCCCCGATTTGTTTAGTTTGGCCGGGCGGCCCGCTCTAGGAAGAGTGTTTTGTGATTCCAAACGTCTTCCATTTATGGATGATGGAGGCCACTGTTCTCATTGGGACCTTTAATGCTGCAGAAATGTTTCTGTATCCTTCCCGTCGATCTGTGCCTCAATACAATCCTGTTTTGGAGATTTACAAACAATTCCTTGGACTTCATAGCTTGGTTTGTGCTCTGACATGCACTGTTAACTGTGGGACCTTATAAAGACAGGTGTGTGCCTTTCCAAATTATGTCCAGTCAACTGACTTTATCACAGGTGGACTTCAATCAAGTTGTAGAAACATCTCAAGGATGATCAATGGAAACAGGATGCACCTAAGCTCGATTTTGAGTTTTGTGGCAAAGACTGTAAATACTTCTGTACATGTGATTTTTTATTTTATAAATTTACAAAGATTTCAAACAAACTTCTTTCACGTTGTCATTATGGGGTATTGTTTGTAGAATTTTGAGGAAAATAATGAATTTAATCCATTTTTGGAATAAGGCTGTAACATAACAAAATGTGGAAAAAGTGAAGCATTGTGAATACCTGCCGGATTGACTGTACATCTGACAGGTTTATTGTGCTACAGGAAGATGACTTCTGGTGCTCTGATGCTGCTCGCTGGGATCTTGGCTCCTTCAGGAGCCGAGTTACTGGTACTGCTATGCCCGTCCCTCCAATGCTTCTGCCCATTCACAGAAGCCTTTGTATTATGTGAACTCATTCACAAAATATAAAGGCTTCTGTGAATGGGCAGCAAGTTGAGAGGGGGGCGTTAGCTGTTCTATGTGCTTCTGTCCTCTCACAGCTGGTGTGTATCCTCCCCGGGTTTGCTATAAACCTGTCACATATAAGTAATAGAGCTAAGTCCCAGAGGTGATATGGCACCTAACTGGACTTAACCCCTAGTGTGCCTACACCTATTGCAAAAATTGCTGGAATTCAGCTTTAATCTGTGCCCTTTTTATTTTTGGAGTTTAGCTTTGGCTGCTATTGACATGTGCTAATTCTGAAATGGGCTGTAAATTTGAAATTCTTATTAAATGTCTCTTCCCAGGTCCTGCTATGCTGTGTTTCCCTGCCAGCAATTGGTTCTGGCTTTGGGGTGTCTGACCGGCCTGGTGATGTTCGCTTATGATCAAAAGAATAATCTCTTCACCCCTGAAATCAAAGCTGTGCCAGACCAGGTAATTTCCCTAGGTTATACCAGGTGTTCGTATGGGAAGATGTAGATCATCCTGGGATACCCTCAGGAACTACAGGTCCTACCTAGCGTGTCTTTGTCATCGCAGCAGTCATGAAGTTACATCGTATTGTCAAAATCAACCCCGCAACTGTATTTACTCAAACTAACAAACTTTCTAATGTTGTGAGGAAATATTTGTTAAAAATGTAAGGATGAATATCTCTCGCTCTGCTGATCAATCTCCTGATCGTCATCTTGAGGTTTAGACTTAGTGTATCTAAAGCAGGCGTGTATTGCTGTCTGTCTTCCTAATTGGAGGGGGCTTTACCCTCTTAGCTTGTCTTAATGTCATTGAGACAGAAAGTGATAGAAAAAAAAAAAAAACAGTTGTCACTGAAACGGGGGTAGAAGGGAGATCTTTCCGTGGGGATACCTGCCTAAAAAGGTTTCTTTTCACTTTTGGGAGATTTACGCTCACTTTGTCATGTCTCTGCGACAAGATGTGATGGGGGGGGGGGGGAATAAAAGAAAAAAAAGCTTGCAGTTTTAGCCATTTCTTGTTCTACCCAAAGTTGAAGAAAGTCCTGGTTTAGATGAGCTATAAAGAGACCCTGTCATCTCATCAACGCGGGGAAGTTACCGTGTCCCCTGAAACGGCCTCCAGAACTTCCATAACCCCCTTACTGGCCCTTACCCGCAACATCTTCCTCTTCCACAGCCAGCAACACTATTCAGCACTTTTGGGTATGGAGGAACATACGCATGTCCTAAGTCGCTAGGCTCACACTTAGATCGCTGACACAAGTCAGTTCAGCTTTGGATTTAGGGGAGGAAAGAGCGGTGAGGGAATACTAGTAAAGTGAGTATGGGGGGGGGTCAAGGGAAAAATGTAGGTGTTTTTCGTCAGTGCCTTCTGAAAATGCTGGTTTTGTGGCTGTCCTGCTCATACCGTGACTTCAAGTACACATATCATGAAGTCCAACAGCACTCAGACTTTGCTTGCTGCATACTTGTATCGGGTCAGCAATACAAGTACATAAGTCAGAGAATCGGTCTGACAACCTGAAGACCTCATGAAATGAAAGGGGTGAGCAACTACATGGCAAATGAGGTTTAATGTTGAAAAATGTAAGGTTATATACTTGGGGGAGGGGGCGGGCGCTAAAAATTAGTTACTAACTAGGGGGAGAACCTTTGGTGGTAATCCAGGATGGAAAAAGATCTGGGGGTCCTGGTAGATGACAGGTTCAGCAATGGCATGCAACGCCAAGCTGCTGCAAGAAAAGCAAGCCAAATATTAGCATGCATTACAAAGGTCTTTACTCAAGAGATAGGATTGTAATTCTACCACTTTACAAAACTCTGGTTCAGCCACATCTGGAATATTGTGTCCAGCTCTGGTCACCATTCCTCAGGAAGGATGAGCTTGGACTGGAGAGAGTCCAGAGAAGGGTAACAAAGCTAATAAGAGGACTGAAGGGACTTTAGTTACGAGGATCGACTTGAAGCATTGGACACATTCTCTCTGGAAGACGCATGAGAGGAGATCTAATGGTAATTCTAGCAATAGGAAAAAACGTTTTCAGTTTCAGGGAGTGAAAAGGCAGTGATTGTAAAGGCAGAAGGTTTTTTTTTATCTTAATGCATTCTATGCATTAGGATAAAAAGCCTTCTGTGTGCAGCAGCCCCCTTTTAATACTTACCTGAGGTCCATCTAGATCCAGCGATGTTGCATGTGAAACTCGGCTGTCCGGGATTCCCCTCCATTGGCTGAGACAGCAGCGCGGCGCCATTGGCTCCTGCTGCTGTCAATCAGTCAGTGAGCCAATGAGGAGAGAAGGGGCAGGGCTGGGCCACAGCTGACGAGTGGCATTAAAGCCACGAAACGCGTATAGCTACTGGATGCCGTGTCTTTATCCATTTCACCCATATGTTCCAAGCTTATGAAATGCCTAACCTTGCAGGCTCAGTAAGGCCATAGGTCCTGCAGGCATTATCTTGCATTATAGTTTTACACAAAATCGGTTGTGGTGAACTAGGAAGTTTATTGTGGTCATATTATGAGATGCTATTGTTACACTGTTTGTTTTTACCATGCTTACCTATTATCATTGCTCCCAGTATTACCGGCATGTTTATACTACATCATGTAATATATGTCTGTTATCATTACCATTGATACCGCCACTATACATGTGTACTAATTTTGTATTCAATAAATTTCCTTATGTTCATCTAATAATTACTCTTGCAGTCACATGCTTCATATAAAGTCCCACCTTCCCCTTGCTCAGCCCCCTTTTTTTCCAGAGCAGTAAAGATGTGGAACACACTCCCACAATTGGCGGCGTCAGTGGGGAGTGTTGATAATTTAAAAAATAAACTCTTATATGGGCATCATAGCAAATGCAAAACATAGGGATATGGGAAATGATAGTGACAAAAATACTCCCACTCAGGTTGAACTGGAAGGACTGGGGTGTCTATCCAACTTTACCAACTATGTAACTGGGCAACTATCATTTCAGGAATTCTTTTATTTATTTTTTGGATAAAACATGTATTAAGAAACTATTACTTGTCTTTTTTTAATAAATTTTTTTCCCCTCTCCAGATGGTGCTATACTTTGTCATGGACATTCTGCAGGATTTTCCTGGCCTCCCAGGTCTGTTTGTGGCCTGTCTGTTCAGTGGAGCCCTCAGGTAGGTAGATGTCCTTGTTCTGGATCTGAGAGAACTCCTATGGGGATTTCCGTGACAGTTTTATGTCCAGCTTATAAAGCTGAGCTTAAAGTGGCTGTAAGGGGTGAAGGTTTTTTACCTTCATGCATTCAATGCATGAAGGTTAAAAAAAACATTCAGTGTGCAGCTTTCCCTGCAGCCCCCCCGAATACTTACCCAAGCCTGATCCCGATCCGGTGATGTGCACAAGAGCCGAGGCTCTTCTGGATCTTTGCCTCCTCATTGACTGAGACACAGCTGTCAATCACAGCTAGTGAGGAGGGAGCAGGGAGGCGGGACTGAGCCACGCTCTGTGTGACCCATAGACACGCAGAGGCAGCTCGGGAGTGAACACGCACAAGTGCCCGCTAAGCAAGCAGCTTGCTATGGAGGCATTCTGCAAGGGGGAAGGGCCCAGAAGCACCATTGGGGACCTGAGAAGAGGATCGAGGCTGCTCTGTGCAAAACCACTACACAGAGCAGGTAAGTATGATGTGTTTATTTAAAAAAAAGGGGGGAAAGAAGGAACTTTTAGAACCACTTTAAGTCAGGCCATACATGATTCATTTTTTTCCATTCAACCAGCAGGTTGAACAGAAAAATTAGCAATTTCTCCCATCTTCACATACAATGTAGATGGGGGAATCCCTCCTGCTGAGCTTTTGTATTCTGCCACAGGGAGCCATCCCTGCCGGCAGAACACAAATGATCATTGTTACTGGCTTCAGCCGGGGGTACTGATCGTTCAGGAAAAACAGACAGGCTGGTTGTACACAAGTCAATTGATTGACTTGTGTGCAACCAGCTAGCCCCTACATGGATCGAAATTGGTTCGGTCCTTGCTGAACCGGTATGTATGGCCAGCTTAAATCAGAACTTTGTTCTCCCAATCATCATTGATTATATTTAATCCTCATGCTGCTAGCATTAATAAATTAGTCAAATACTGTATATCATATTTATTTAGATATGATATACTCTCCTGCATGCATGCCTGAGCTAAGGGCAGACTGATGCCAGAAAGTAAATGCTACATGAATCATCTGCCCTTACTCAAGATGGCCACAACCAGGAATGCTAGGGGGGTGTTTTTCAAAGTGATTTCTTAACCAAATAAAGAATGGAGACATGAATGGGGGAGTTTGCTTTGAATGTTAACCACTTCCCGCCCAAGGTACGTTATATGACGTCATGAAATATGCAGCTACAGGCATCGTTCAGATAGCGTTTTTTCGTCCGATTCTGTGCACCGTAAGAACGGCCAGTTCAGCCGCTTGATCGTTCTTACATGCGGCGGGAGGGGACGCCGTCCGTCCCGCCGTCCTCTGGTGCTGCTCCGGTCTCACCCGTGCCATCGGCTAGCCGGAGAAGGAATCGGTTGCCACCGGAAGTTGCACATAGAGATTTCCGGTGGCCAGATCGTCCCCAGTTATTTCTGACCCTCGGAGGCTCGGGCCGACAGATGTAAACAATGTGAGGACACGGCTGGAAAGGCGGAGTTCTTTTTTTTTTTTTTTTTTTTTTTTTTTTTTTTTATCTCAGCCTTTCCAGCCTGGAGGAGAGATGTGGGGTCTTATTTTTTTTTTTTTTTTTTAGAAAAATACTGTAAAAATAAAGTCAAATGAAGAATAAAGAAAAAAAATGTAAAGTGCCCCCCATCCCCGCGTGCTCGCACACGTAAGCGAACACATACGTAAGTCGCGCTCACATATGTAAATGGCATTTAAATCGCACATGTGAGGTATCGCTGCGTGCGTTAGAGCGAGAGCAACAATTCTAGCCCGAGAATTTCTCTAACTCTAAACATGTAACCTGTACACAATTTTAAAGCATCGCCTATGGAGATTTTTAACTACCGAAGTTTGGCGCCATTCCACGAGTGTGCAATTTTAAAACGGGACATGTTGGGTATCTATTTACTCGGCGTATCTTTTTTGTTTTTTAATTCATGAAACTTTTTTTTTTCCCAAAAAAAAAAAAAGCGGGTTTGAAAAATCGCTGCGCAAATACCGTGTGACATAAAAACTTGCAATGACCACCGTTTTATTTCCTTTGCTAAAAAAAAATATATGTTTGAGGGTTTTGAGAAGTTTTCTAGAAAAAAAATTATGATTTTTACGTGTAGGAGCAAAGTGCCAGAATTGGCCCCGATGGGAAGTGGTTAAAAACAAATTAAATGGCGTTTTTGGTGCTCAGATGCAGTGAAGTTCCACTTTATGTGCCGGTTCCGATTGATTTGCAGGTTTTGCAGCGCTTCTTGTGCGTTTCCCACACTGCATCACAATCGCACTCCGTTCATGTGAACCGCTGCCGGTGGCTGTTATGTTAACGACACCCCAAAAATGGTTCAAAATGCAGTGTGTTTGGCTGAATCGGATTGCATGGGTGTGAATACCCATGCGATCCAATTCCAGTGCAGAAAAAAAAGGCGCCTGCACCTCTCATGCGGGTACACTGCGATTTGAGCCATACAAAATGAATGGCTCAAAGTGCACTGCAAAGAATCGCATCCGATTTTAAACAGGAATGCAGTGCGTTTCATGTCCAAATCTCATGCAGTTTCCGGCACCGCAATAGGTGTGAACCGGGACTTGGTCAGACTTTTATTTTTGGACATAGAGGGGGGAAACTGTCTGCTTTGGGGCAATTCAACTTTACTACTTGTCGCATTTTTGAATTGTCACCAGGACAGAAATGAAGGGAAACCCATTTGACCACCCCAAGTCTCATCAAAGTGAGGGCAAATCTTCCCCGAAGTGAGGGCAAATCTCACCCGTGACCCTTGTCTGAAGAAAAGTAGATGAGCCTTAGTTTTCCCATGGGACTACTAGTACCAGTGAGACATAATATGGGGTGATTGTCCATTGCTTGGAGATATTTGGGGAAGTGTACATAAAGAAACTCTAGGCATACAGCTAAATACATATTTAAATAGGTTGACGGGTATATCTAGGGCAAAGGTAATGAATTCAAATAGGAGGGCTGGTTGCTAAAATCTTCCAGCATTGTTCAGAGTTTCAGAGAGTAGGCCAATCAAGTTGTAAAGCGCTGCGTAAACTGTCGGCGCTATATAAATCCTGTATTATAATAATAATAATAATCACATCCACATTTCAAGTAAAAGAAACTTGGAACCACCTTACATCGGGTGTCCCCCATCTAACTGCCCCCATACATCAGATTCTGACTATAGCTTAGCAGAGTCCATTTGAGCCAGGCAGGGAGTGGCTGCGTGCTGCAGGGAGTGGGGCACACATGTGATGACATTTGTTGCTATGCCAGCAATCCTAGCAACCAGTGACCTGAATCTTGGTGAGGATCCAGCACCGGCAGAATTGCTGGCTGATGGTTCAGACTGGGCTGTCTGTCAGTCTGGATCCGGACCTCAGTCCACCATTTAGTGAAGGCTGATTTAGGGCATTATTTGTAACTTTCTATATAACAAGTCTTGTGATTTGCCACACCTCTGCCATGTGGCACAACAACCAAGCAAGCAACAGACTTCTTTACTAGTTTGGCAAGGCATGTCCTAGGAAGCTGACCCAAGATTTGTAGTACAGGTAAAGTTGTGTCTGGGGGTGTTCTTGCTGTGACCTGCGCTATATAACAGACTGTATATCTCTGTTCTCAGCACCATCTCCTCTGCGTTTAACTCTCTGGCCACGGTTACCATGGAGGATTTAATCAAGCCGCATTTCCCTGGCCTCACAGAGTCCAGGGCCACGCTATTATCGAAAGGCCTTGGTGAGTATAATACCTTAATATGACAACAGATTTCTGATTTATTTTTTATATATATATATATATATATATATATATATATATATATATATTTATTTATTTTTTTACTGTGAATGTATATGCGATCTCTGCCTTACTGTCAGGCTTTTATTCCCGTGCCCTGATTTGGGGGATTAACCCTCCTGGTGGCCATTGCTGTTGGAACTGATGGGGAAAAAAAAGTGTTGATTTTTCAACAGTACCAGGATTGGAGGGGAATTTTTTTTTTTTTTTTTTTTATTTGAGGTCACTTGTTCCAATGAGGGCAGTTCAAAAGGAAATTTCCCTCATTCTGGCGGATTTCCTCTCACTTTTCTTTTGTCTTATAAGTAAAGGGAGATCTCCCCAATGGGACACAGAAGGCGGAAAACCTCATCAAGATTTTAACGATTTTAACTATTCCCTACTCTATCCAAATCTAAATATATTGAATGTATCCATAACAACATTCATACAATACTATGGGAGGGATTTACTAAAGCTAGGCTCACACCTATGCCTGTTGTGATTGATGGTTTTTAACCATCGCGTTTTGGCACTCAAGTCGCATCAAAGTAGTGCAGGAACCTTTTTATGTGTCCTAAGTCACGTTTTGGGGTTAAGGGTCGCGGTAGGAGTTTGCGTTAGCGTTAATCGTTGGGATTAGCGGTAAATTAGAGTTGGCGTTCTAACAATTAGTGCTGCCCCTGGCGATTGCCCCTAGCCCTGGCGATTAGCCCTGGTGATTGCCCCTAGCCCTGATGATTAGCCCTGGCGATTAGCCCTGGTGCTTACCCCTAGCCCTGGCGATTACCCCTAGCCCTTACCCTAACTCTAGCTTGCGACTTTGGACAGATAAAGGTTCCTGCACTACTTTGATGCAACTTGAGTGCCAGAGTTACATCATTATCACACTACATTAACAGAACTGTCATACTTTCCTGTTGGGAAAAAAAAAATGCAAACTGCATTAAAGTCTATTATTGTACAGACAAAATGCAATCTGCTAAGGGGGGGGGGGGGCCTTTTCCAAAAAATGCAGCGGCTCAAAACGCACAGATGTAAAATAGATCCATAGGAAACCATGTTAAATAGACTGTAGTGTCTCTCTGCAAAACGCACTAAAAAACGCATAGGTGTGAACCAAGGGTGAAACTGGAGCACTCAGAATCTGGTGCATCTGTGCTTGGTAGCCAATCAGCTTGTAACTTCAGCTTTTTCAGTTAAGCTTTGACAATAAACACTGGAAGCTGATGCAGAGCTGCACCAGATTTTGCACTCTTTGGTTTTAGTAAACCTCCCCTTTGGGTTTGCTACATAAAGAAAGCTTTGTCTTTTAAAGCTTCCTACAGAGCTTTCTTATTGGGTAGCCAAGGAGGGCAAGGGGATAAAAATCGGAGAAAAATTAATATAATAAAGCAGATAAGGGGAAACGGGGAAAGGTTCAAAGAACACAAAGTACCTATGTGCACTGTTTCCTATTTACCTTACCTAAGCATGTATGCAAATGTTGGTTCCAGGTAGGGAACTCCCTATATAGGGATGGCATTGTACAAGTCTGATATAGTCATGTCTTTTATGGGCTTGGGAATTTTTTTTTTTTTTTTTTTCTAGCTGTATAATTTTTTACAAGTGAGACATGTATGTATACGGTTTTGATATAAAGTGATTTTAAAGTCATTTTTATCTTTCAGCTTTGCTCAGAGTGGGGAATAGTTAAAACATTTTATCAGGTTTCTGTTGCCATCTGGGACCACACCAATGAGATGTCCTCTCACTTCCTGTCTCAGAGACCGTTTCACAGGAAGAGGAAGTAATCACAACAGTGGGGACAGAGGCAACAACAAAAATACTTTTCATTTGGTAGACGTGGGAAATATTAGAACCCCCCTGTGAGGTTGTTGTCTAGGCGTTACTTTTCAGGAGATGCCCCATTTCCTTTTTTTCTTGTACCAGTGTCGCCAGTACAGGACATGCTCTAAAATCCCCCTAGTGCAGTCACAGCAATAAAATCAAATGGGTGTAAAGTCAGTTTTTCATTAGAGTTTTCAGCTTAGATTAGAGAAGCCTACCCCCTGCCATTATGCTATAGATGAGGATCCTTGCTGTTTGTAAGGAGGGGATTTTCCCTGCTATGCACCCCCTGTTGAGTCAGCCTAGAGCTCTGCAGTCAGCATCCAGCATGAGCTTTGATTACTTTGCAGTGTGAACTATAGGTCTGACTCATCAAGGAGGTGTGTCGGACATCTGCAGAGAAACCACTGCTTCCACACAGAGAGAAAGGGTCCTTCTCCAATGGCATACTGACAGGGGACAGGCTTTTCTTTTCTCCGGCTTTCTAAAAAAAAAAAATTAATCTTAATTTTATGAATTTGCACACCTTTTTTGTTTTTATACACCTGGATGCATTGAGCTGATTTGAACTGAAAATTCTATTGAGTTTTAAAACCGACCTCCATAAATTTATGCACATGAGACTGTATGGGCCAGTTTGGTTTAATCAAATCATCCACATCCTTTAAAGGTCTTGACTGCTGGGGACACTGCAATGCACTGTAAGTAGCATTTGCTGCATACAGTAAGCTGTCCTCTTCTGGAGAGGCAGGAGGAGCTTCCCTCTGCTTGTCAGTGACAACTAGGCAGGCAGTTTTGTACAGTATGTGCATATACTCCTGGAATTTAGCTTTATGGCAGAATTATTTTTTCTTTCTCAATGGACTTTGCGAATTTCCATTGTCAGGCCAGTAAAAACTTGTGGTACCCTATAGAAAAGGCTTGCCTACAATATTTTTGTGACCACAGATTTTTTTTTAATTTATGCTGAAAGTTATGTTGTCTCACCACTGTTCATTCTAACTGGCATTAGTACCATCGCCCATTGAAGAACGAGGACATTTGGTCATAGTTGGGTTCTACTGCTGCCTACAGGTGGTTTTATTTTTTTTGCTAGCCTTCTTTGAGATATTGTTGTTTTCTTAGTGACTTTAGTCAAAATTTTTGTCACGTAATTTATGTTTTTTTTCAATCAAGATTTCCTACTTGAGCTAGGATCTATCTACACAGCAACTATCCAGATCGGCATATCCTCAGCAGTAGCTTTGGAGGCCATGCCCAGACCTTGCTGGATGGTTGCATGGCTAGCCTGGAGTTTGACTTGTGGTCACTGGGCTCTACATTGTGGCGTCTTCCAGACCTGAATGTACTGTTGGCCACGGAGACCTTTCTGGATCCAAGCTGTGGCACAGCCTCTGGTGTGACCCTGTTCATGAAGACTCGCTTAATGAGTAAGGCCAGTTGAATTGAAGTACCAGGAGCTACCTCATCATCACACTGTTGGATGCCTTTTTAAATATCCCACCACCAACAGTTTACCACATTAAGGCTTAAGGCTGAGCGCTGATGTCACCAGCTAGGTGTCTCATTCAGCCTAAAGGAAAGGCCATCCTGCTGTTTCTCCTTCTCTGGAAGCACTACATTGATCATCTGGTCTCAGGTGTCATTCCACTGCCTGTCTACAGTGACTCAGTTCCACCCCGGAGTCTGAAACCCTCATCAGCACCAGCTATCTGGGTTCGTGAGTAGTGGAGGCTTTGCTCTACATTGGGTCTGCTATGCGGCACAACATGTCTCCTCAACGATGCACTGAGGACAGTCCAGCTGCTGCAGGTGGCCAGACTCTGTACTCCCCTAGTGGTTCTGGGGGCATTTACCCTGTATCCCCTGGACCACCATGATTACTTTGGACTTTTTATCTGTTTATGCCCAGGTTGCAGAGGCTCTGGCAGAGAGTATATCTGTGACTCTCCTGGACTTCTAAGACCACCTGTATCTGAGGCCACAGTTACCATCTGATTCAGAGTCCTAGAAGTGTACTCTTGAAGAGACTCTGTTTAAGCCATCTGCAGATGATTTAGATTTACAAGGAATTGTTGCTAACCTGATTCATGCAGTGTGTTCTACTGTCTCTAGAGGATCAGCCTACTGTTTCAGACCTAGAGCTACAGCTGCAAAATCCTTCCCAATACAGATGTTGTTGAAGACATCCTTCTATGAAGACTGCAAACACTATGCAAGGTTCTGGGCCCTTTCTCAGCGTGAGTTGGAGCACTTCCCATTTTAGTGATCCACGTTAACAGGCATACTATCAAAAGGGTTGATGGTGTTCTCACCTTCCAGGATTTCGCTAACAGGCATTTAAATTCCTTTCTTAGAACCCAGTTTAAATTAACAGGTGGGGCTCTTTGTCCTCTACCGGCCATGACTTAAATATTATTATTATATTATACAGGTTTTATATATCGCCAACAGTTTGTGCAGCACTTTACAACACAAGGGCAGACATTACAGTTTCATTACAATTTGGTACAAGAGGAATCAGAGGGCCCTGCTCGTTACAGCTTACAATCTAAAAATTTTGGATTGTCTCAGAATGATTAAAATCCCTTAGAAGACCCCTCCATTGCTCTGATATCAATTGTTTTATAGAACGCTTGGAGAAAATGTCTGGAGCCTTATGCTTTTAGATGTAATGGCTTGTTGCAAATGTGGGTCTTTCTTAAGGCTAATGTTTGTTCACATGCATAGGACATCTGGCTTCATGCCTGTGATGCTGTTGATACATCAAAAGAACATCTGGCTTGGTTGTCTTTCCAGGGACCTATTTGGTACTACTGACACTGTCATTAACCAGGCTAATTTTTATCCCTTTGGAGCTCCTAAACTGAGGATTCCTATGTTGAAGAATGGGTGTTCAGCTCTCACGGACGACCTCTGTTTCTGCTTGGCACAAAGTTTCCATCATTGGATGGTCATGTACTTCCCTCAACTTCTAGCAGGCAGAACAAACTTTAACCCTTCTCTAGTTATAGCCTATGGGGGACAGTGTAAATCTGGAGGCCTCCTTCTTGATAGGTCCTCCTTCTGCAGCTGAGTCACAGCAGTCTCTTGATGAAGTTCCTTTAGATTTCTTCCTCACTGTGGTCACTTTAGTCAGATTGATGTTCTCTGTAATGTGCTAAAGATTCCTGCCTCTACCTCCTCAGTGGAATATATTATGCTACTCTAGAGCAGTTGGGATTGTTCTTGGAATCCTGTTGAAGCAAGATTAGGCAGGTTTGCATTCATCGTCTGTCAAATCCCAGAGCCACCCTTGAGGGTTTAAATGGTAGGTTTCTACTCATTCTTCAGCTTCTGGTACTCATTTATGCCTTTTTGGGTTGCAGTACTGTATACCCCATCTTTGCCTACTCTTTTATACAGGTGTTGCTCACTCAACCTACCCTCTTTCAGGCTTACTTGGGGTTAATACCCTAGGGCCTTCCTTCAGGGTGATTGCCTATCCATTCCAATTTTAGGCTTTGAGGGCATTTACAATCACCGTAGGCCTGGTCAGATGGCCTTCTTTCCCATCCGAGAGTCTCATTTTCCCTGACCTCAAAACGTTAGTAGTGCTAGCTTGACCCTTCTGTTAATCAGCTGGTCTTCATTTTGGACTTTCTTATTGTCCAAACTTACTAATCTGTTTTTTCCTGGGACTTGGCCCAATGTATGTCTGCTTCTAGGTGTTGGTCTGGTTTTTTTTTGTTTTTTGTTTTTTGGGTTTTTTTTGCTGTTCAGATAGTGTTTTTATTCCTCTGTATTTGGTCGAATTGTTGGCTGCTCCCCCCCAAACGCTCATTGATTTGTTCAGGTGAATGCTTACATTGTGTGAGGTGTCTTCCCTGTCCTGGTCTTGAATACAAGTTTGACCCTTGGTCATGGTAGTTCCCCTGTCTTGTAGAAGGATTTTCCTCTTTTGGTCCTGATTCAGACATTCGTCATTCAGATCTTCTAAAATGCATTTGATTCTGAAGTTCCTTTTGGGAGCGACTCTGACTGATTAGCCCTTCTAAGATAAACTGGTTTTGGATGTCATGACTGACTAAATTCTATTTTCCCTCAATGGAAAATTATTTTTTCATATTGCAAATTTTTTTTTCTTGAAGTCCATTGAGGAACTCCAGTGCCACCCAGCTGTGTTTTTTTTGTTTTACTGTGTACTACTTGCTCAGAACCGGGGCATGCTGGGTAAAGGAAGGGATTATACAGTATACACTAGTTTGCTAGTGCCCCAACCTCCTGTGGGCAGCAGTTAAACCATATTGCTGAAATCATGTGTCCCTCAACGAACAGAAAACCATTTTTACAGTAATTTCATAAGTCTTATTTTTTGTTCCATTTGACAGTTACTTAATTTAGAACCATTAAAAAAAATTAAAAAAAACAATCTGATGTTCTTCATATGTAGCATTGTGTGACCGACCATACACCATTCATTTCTTATTCCGCTGCAAAAATTACCCCAGATAATTTCTGCACCTCTTCATCCCACATTACGGAGGAATACAGCGTATACTTGAAAACTGTGTGGTAAATTCTCATGTCCCGCGCAGGTTCCCCCCGCCTACCGCGGACATTTGAACCACTCAGTTTGAGGTATCCTGCCGCCCCATTGGATTCTGGGTACGAGTTCCAGGTGGCGCATGATGTCACGTTTCTTATGTTTGCACCATTGTCATTTTCCTCAGTGTTCCACAATTGTTTTATAATCCCCTGTGTATTGGAAACCTCCCAACCTTTCAGCCCTCCATCATGGGTGTATTGGACTACTGATAATATAATTGGGTTGTATATTGAGTAGATTTGGTTTGGATCCGTTTCCTGACACCTATAATGTGTTGGTCATCTGCAGAGTAGAAAACTAGTCCAGGTTTACAAAAGGGATTAAAATATAACTTAAGGCAAAACTTTTTTTTTTTAGGATTGGATAGAGTGTAGAGGGATTAGAACCCCTGTCAGTTTTTACTGCTGTCTGTGCCCCCCATTAGGGAGATTCCCCCTTTCTGTTGTCCTGTTTACCATTATCATTGAAAGTAAAAGAAAATCCCACATTTTGGGTTGTCCCCAGAAAAGTAATAGAGGGGAAATCTTCCAATGGGGACAGCAGTTCTGGGGGTCCCCAAGGGATTCCCTTAATCTGCAGGGACTTCCTCTCACTTCCTGTTTTGGCTATGGGACAGGAAGTGAAGGTAAATCTCCCCAATGGGACATAAATAGCAAAAATAAAACTGACAGGGGTTATAAACCCCCCTTTACCCTATCCAAAACGAGAAGAAGTTTTGCCTTTAGTCCTACTTTTAAGAACAACTTTGGTCTAATACAGAACTTTATATTTTCCAAGGGTCCCTCCACACAAATCTGATCCACATGGACAATTGTTGTACAAGTGCAATGACAGTAACAATATTGTCATGTGCCTAAGTTATTTTAATTTGGAAATGTAACTGGAATTTTTACATCTGACATTCAGTCCAACAATGTTCTTGTTTAGTAACTATATCACGTGTGCAGTGACAGTTAAAGTAGAACTATAAGCAAAATAAAAATTTGCATATAATGTAGCCTGTCACTATCAGGAGTGAAAGTTCACTTGAGAGGTGATATAAGCACACTGGCAACTATTAGGCATCATTCCCACGTCCAAAATCAGCCAAGGTGCGACAAGTATACTGCACATACCTTTGGCTCAGATCCCAGACATTTCGATCAGCAGCAGCTGCTCAGTCTGTACAACTGAATGAGAGGCTGAAAGTAGCCAGGGCTGCCTACTGCTGTAAGGATGTACACTATATTGCCAAAAGTATTGGGACGCCTGCCTTTACACACACATGAACTTTAATGGCGTCTTAGTCCGTAGGGTTCAATATTGAGTTGGCCCACTCTTTGCAGCTATAACAGCTTCACCTCTCCCGGGAAGGCTGTCCACAAGGTTTAGGAGTGTATCTATGGGAATGTTTGACCATTCTTCCAGAAGTGCATTTGTAAGGTCAGGCACTGATGTTGAATGAGAGCCTGGCTTGCAGTCTCTGCTCTAATTCTTTCCATAGGTGTTCTATCGGGTTGAGGTCAGGACTCGCGCATCCATGTCTTTATGGACCTTGCTTTGTGCACTGATGTGCAGTCATGTTGAAGCAGGAAGGGACCATGTTGGGAGCATGAATTTGTCTAAAATGTCTTGGTATGCTGACACATTAAGAGTTCCCTTCACTGGAACTAAGGGGCCAAGCCCAACCCCTGAAAAAACCCCACACCATAATCCCCCCCCCTCCACCAAATGATTTGGACCAGTGCACAAAGCAAGGTCCAAAAAAATATAGATGCGCGAGTTTGGGGTGAAGGAACTTGACTGGCCTGCACAGAGTCCTAACCTCAACCCAATAGAACGCCTATGGAATGGGTTAGAGCAGAGACTGCGAGCCAGACCTTATCATCCACATCAGTGCCTGACCTCACAAATGCGCTTCTGGAAGAATGGTCAAACATTCCCATAGACGCACTCCTAAACCTTGTGGACAGCCTTCCCAGAAGAGTTGAAGATGTTATAGCTGCAAAGAGTGGGCCAACTCAATATTGAACCCTACGGACTAAGACTGGGATGCCATTAAACTTCATTTGTCTGTAAAGGCAGGCGTCCCAATACTTAATATAGTGATATGTTTTTCAATATAGGGTATCTGCACATTTAACAGTTGAATGCCATTGAACCTTACCGTTTACCTAGCGTTTCTGCTAGGTCAACTGTGAAACCAATATCAGTTCTGATCAACCGATATTGGTTTTTCATGTTTCAGCCACCTCTCCTGCCGATAGCCGATATTTTTTGCTGATATTTTGTGCTTTAAAAAAAAAATGTTGACACTGTCATTTTACATTTTTTTTTTTTTAGTTATCACTGTTATTGCTGTCACAGGGAATGTAAACATCCCTTGTGACAGTAATAGGCATGTGAGAGGTACTCTTTATGGAGAGATCGGGGGTCTAAGACCCCGAACCCCTCCACTGCAAAGTATTCAAAATGTCAAGATCGGCTTTTTTAAATACTTCATTTTTTTAAAACTGGCGCCTTTTAAGATGCCAGTAATCTGGGAAGTGATGTCATGACATCGCTTCCAGATTACTAGATCCGAGACCCGAACGAAGCATCGGCTTTGTGTGGGTTTTCAGCCAGCCGGCAGACGGGTGAGCCGCGGAAGGCTTGTTGAGCCACATCGGTTGTTATTACAATAAAGCCAACCATCCGTTCTAAAGAACGGTACCGGGTTGATGCATTCAGCTGCATGCATCGCCCGGTAAAATCCCTTGAAATAATATTGGTCAGTCTTTTGACCAATACTTCTAAAAAAGTGAGTATCGGCCACACCGATAATCGGTCGATCCCTAGTTTCTACTCCATCTCTTTACTACCTAAAGTGGAAAATTAAACTAAAGGCAAAACTTTTTTGTTTTGGATAGAGTAAGGCAGGGTTATAACCCCTGTAAGATTTATTTTTGCCATCTGTGTCCCATAGCCAAAGCAGGAAGTAAGGAAATCCCTCCAAAGTGGGGGAATCCTGGTAGGTCACCACAACTTGTGTCCCCGCTTGAAGGTTTCCCCTTTCTTCCTGTTCCAATGACAACCCAAAACTTGGCATTTACTTATAATAACCATAAACAGGACAAATATTAAGGGTGATTCTCACTAACGGGGGCACAGACGGCAATAAAAACTGACAGGTGTCATTATCCCTCTGCACTCTTTCCACAATAATAAAAAAAAGTTTTGCTTTTAGTTACACTTTAAGTAAAACTACCTTGATTTACCTCTAAGCAAAAAGAGGGCAAAGGGCAAAATGTTCACAGATTAAAGAAAATAGACAGAATTAGGAAAATGATTAAATTGGTGACCGTTGTCAAATTTTCCATTTTGAAAAAGATTGTCCTTTAATAATGGAAAACGCACGGGCGACAATATGGATGGCTGAAATGTTCTGTATATAATGGTGGAATTGGATGCTGCTGCCATGTAGTAAATAGTCTTGCGGAGATTTCAGCTCTCATTCATCCCTCTCTATTCCTGCTGCCTGAGTGTTTGCCTGGTCTAGTTATCTCCAATTTATTTGCAGCTTTCGGTTATGGACTCCTCTGCCTGGGAATGGCCTATCTCTCCTCTCTGATGGGCTCCGTCTTGCAGGTAAATGTTCCTTGTCCTTGTAGCATAAAGCATATCTGAACCCAATTTATTGCAGCTTACCAGTAGTTGTGGTGGCTGAATTAGTTTTCTTTTTTCAGGCTTTTTTTTGTCCTTTATTTTCACCTGGTGATCCTGTCACACTTAGAGTCCTGGGGTGACAGCACTCGCTCACCCTACTATATCAGGACAGTAGAAAGGGGACGACACTACAGGATTCTGCCCCTCTCCTCTTTTCCATAACAAAGGCATATTTCTGAGGTCTGACTGAGAGTAATATAATTGAAAGCAGTACTAACTGGTTGAGTTTATCATTGTTTACAGTTCTTTGTGGACTACAGAGCACCCCCTAAATTATGGAGAAGTGGAAAGGGAGAGATGTTTTGTAGCCCTGTCCTAGAGGATAACATGGCCCTTCTATAGAGTACAGTGAGTGAGTGTTGTCACCCTGTAACTATCAGGATAACCAGTTTAAAAAAAAAATGGGGAAAAAATAAATCAAATGCAACAGTCACACCCAAGGACTGAAAAGCTACAGTATCCTAAATTTTCTTTTGTTCAGAGACACAATGGGGGAGATTTACTTAAATTGGTGCACACAGAATCAGATGCAGTTAAGCTTTGACAATAAAATCTGGAAGCTGATTGGTTACTATGCACACTGCACCAGATTCTGTATGCACCAGTTTTAGTACCCCCCACACTTGCCATCAAATCACGTACGTGGCTTCAAGTGGTTATACCTGGATTATGGCTGCAGCTGTATGCCATAACCCCTGTTTTTTTTTTTTGTTTTTTTTCAGCCGGCGATGTTTTTATTTAAAAGCAATCCTTGCGGCTAATTAGCCACTGGATTGCTTTTACAGGCGGCAGGAGGGGACATTCCCACTTCCCGCCTCTCCAGTCTCTCCTGTGTGATTGGGGGGGGGGGGGGACCAGTATCTGATCCAGAGGTGCCCTGCCAGGTTATCACAGAGCTGGCCGAGGAACGGGAAGGTCCCTGGCCATCTCTATGTTCTAGGACAGTGGTTCTCAACCTCAGTCCTCAAGTACCCACAACAGGCCATGTTTTGGGAACTTCACTTAGATAAAATAGCTCTTATCAATACCATGTCATTGATATTTAAAGCAGCTGTGCAAGGTAAAGGAAAACCTGCAAACATGGCCTGTTGGGGATACTTGAGGACTGGAGTTGAGAACCACTGGTCTAGGAGACCGGAAACGACATAATTTCATCACTTTCAGTTAGGACAGATGTAAACCCTGCCTTTTTTCCTTAGAAAGCTTTAGATCAATTGAGTTTTTTTTTTTTTTAGATCAATTGAGTTTTTTTTTTTTTTATCCCATGCTTTCCAGGGTAGAGCAGAGATCTGGGGTCTTATAGACCCCAGATGTCTCCATAAAGAGGACCTGTCATGCTGTATTTCTATCACAAGGGATGTTTACATTTCTTGTGATAGGAATAAAAGCGATTTTATAAAAAGTATAACCTTCTTCCTCGGATCCTACTAGGCTCTGATAAAGAAGGTTACCCTTCGAAACACTTCAGCCAGCGGTGGTCTTTGTGTCCTCCTTTCATCATTTGGAGACTGGCTATCAGACCAATTGCCATCACTTAAAGACTTCTTATATTGCGGTTTCTTTCACATGTTTGTGAGCAGTTTTTATATTATTTAATAAACTCCTCTAAGGATAATGCACAAGGCTGGTGCACCCTCCTTTTTTTTTTTTTTTTTTTTTTTTTTTTTTTTTCCTATTCCCTAAAAATGTGTTTGGGGGTTCCAAGTAAATTTCTAGCAAAAAAAGCAGATTTTTACTTTGTAAACAGTGTCTGAATCGGCACGGTCTTCGAGTGGTTAAATCTAAACTTTGGTTGTCTTACAGGAACTCCTTGCCCCAATTTTTTTGTCACCAGCTTGGAAGCAAGCTAGCACCTCTGCAAGGTAGAGGGAGTCATTAGAGGCATCTTCTACCTCTGTACGCAGGGTTACAGTGAGAGTGTTATTAGGTTGCAGGGTGTAGCTGCTTGAACATGGCAGCCTCCTTGCAGCCACACAGCACTGTGGAATAGGTGACATACTGAGCCTATACAACAGAGCAGCTGCAGAATCCCCCTGTCAGTGTTAGAGAAGTCAGCTGTGAATGATAATACTATTGGAAGTATAGACTTGCCTGAGTGTAGGTGCACTTAAAGATATCTCTATTTACAATTTTTTTTTTTTTTCTTTTTCCCCCTCCAGGCAGCACTGAGTATTTTCGGCATTGTTGGAGGCCCTCTCCTTGGTCTCTTCTCTCTTGGATTTTTCTTTCCTTTTACCAATGCTATTGTGAGTATGGTCTTACTTTTGACAAGTTTCCCTTGTACCTGCGTGGCATGCTTTTTTAATATATCACTACAGATCTTTCCTGTTTTCAAGGGGGTTTTCAAAGTTGGAAATGTAACTGCTGCGGACCCCCCTTTTAAAGTGGAACTCAACTCATCCCAACAAAATTGTCTTACTTTGTCCCTCCCTCCCTGCCCTCTTCCACAAATGCAGGCAATGTTTGTTTTTTAGCATTTCTCTATTTTCCTTTTACTTCTGGGTTTCTTACCTAGGCTGGGCCCTCCTGCCTCCTGGTATTGCTAAGTCACAGATATCCCATGAGGCGGTGTGTTTGTATATCCCAGGAATAAGCTCTAGCTTATGTACATGCAACGTGGATGTTGCTCATGCACACAAATGCCACCGGGCACTACAGTGTCTATTAACCAGAAACTTGCGTCATTTGTGCACACACACACACCAGTCTCTGCCAGCGCTAAGATGCCTAGAGGAGACTCGTGGCGCAACTGCGCATGCACTGACATATATAGATTTTTTTTTTTTTTTTTTTTTTACAAATCGTGGCACAGGAGATTCGGGCGGTGTTATTGGTAATTTGGTTGTGGTTAAAGGAGATGTACAGCCAAAGCTTGTTTAGCTGTACTCCTATGGCTCACAGAAGAGCAGTTCGTTCGGCACTGCTGTGACCCATTTTCAGCCGATAGTGGGCTGATGCTCCATGTCAGCTGACGTCACAGAGCTGGTCCAGGCTCAGGGAAGATTGTGACAATGAAATCCGGATCCGCCCACATGCCTGGACCGCCACATGGCTCAGCCAGCTGCTAAGAGGCTGAGCCAGCCGTTTCCACCCTCTCCACAGCCCAGCACTCCAGTGAGCAAAGGGGGGAGGGGGGGGGGGGTCACCAGCTTTCTGCTGACGGAGCACTGAGAACCGAGCGATCAGCAGTGTTTGATTGCCCGGTTCTCAGTGTTAGAGCCAGCAGGGAATATATGCAGCGCCGTACTGATGCTGCATCCACCTAGGTAAGTATAATTCAGCAAAAAAAAAACCCCTATACTTTTAAGTTCCGCTTTTAAAATGTAAGGGAGCCTAGATGACTCATAAAGAAGAAAGGGGAACCCATCAAAGATTATAGCCCCTAAGCATACAGTAGCTGTCTAAATGTGGCTTCAAATGTAAAAAATTAGTACAAACTTTATTAATGTCAAAATTACAAATACAAAAAGACAATAACCCTCCACTTTTATTTTAAAATAAGATGTTGTTTCATAGATACACCTTACATAACATCATTCCGAACCACAGAGGTTTGCACCCTCACGAAAGTAATAATCGTTGAGTCACATGGGACCCTAATGACATACAAACCAAGAAATGATGCAAAGCTGCCCCCCCAGTTGACTATAATAACCAGCAAATGGCTATGCCAATAAAGAGCAATGAATACCACTGTCGCACATTAAATCTGGATTGTAAAGCAACCCGCAATTCCATGCAGTTGGAAAATGAGTTCACTGAACTGACAAGTAGATCCAAATGGACAGCAAAAATATGCAGGATTATTAAATTATGTTGTAAACTTGTAAAAGCTATGTAATGTCCTCTAGTTTGGCTAGTGAGCCTATATGTAATTGTACCGATTTTGGCAATATTGGCATCAAAGTCACTCCTCAACAATAATAGGTTAGTTGGTATTGAGTACTCATTCCAGAAGAAACGGTTATGTGATTTACAGCAGAACCCATTGACGTGATTGCTCAATGCCATCACTGAACCAGGCCTCCACGATCTGAGCTGTCAGTTGTATCCATCCAAGTAGGTTGCTTTACAATCCTGATTTAATGTGACAGTGGCATTCAATGCTCTTTATTGGCATATCCATCTTTACTGGCAGGTCAGTCTTTTATGTTTGCTCCTCGTTTTGTATAATGCCATTTTCTCATTCTTTCTCCATGCACCCTCTCCTTCACTCAGGGAGCCATCAGTGGTCTGATTGCTGGGCTAGTCGTGGCATTTTGGATCGGCCTGGGTAGTTTTTTGAGGAATTTTCAGGCTTCCTCTTCTTCCCCTTTACTCAATGCCACCAGTTTGCCGGACTACGGGAACTTCACTACCACTGTTATGACCACCTTGCTGACCTCTGGAAACGCTACAAAAAGGTCAGTCACATGCTACATATTTACTGAAAAAATATAGACATTTACTCTGTGGGGGGCAGTAAAGGGAACATGTAACAGTTTTGCACAAAATTTTGTATTGCATTTTGTATTTTAAAGCTAGACTCCAGGGATATGTAAAATGCACCCATTCCTTCAGCTCTTTATTCATTAAAACATCATTTAAATATATTTTGAAATGCAAGCAGTTTGAAGTTGAGCTCTCTGGGGAAAATTAAAAGGTGCATTTGCAGTTGGGCTAACCCTGAACTGCTAGAGTTATTTATCGGCGTATAACACGCGCCGGCGTATAACACGCACCCCAAGTTTAGGAGGGAATTTTAAGGAAAAAAACTTTTAGGAGGGAAGTTTAAGGAAAAAAAACTTACATTTAAATGCCCATCAATGCAGCCTCATCAGTAGCCTTGTTAGTGCAGCCTTGTCAGTGCAGAATTGTCAGTGCAGCCTTGTCCCCAGTGGTCAGTGCAGCCTTGTCCCCAGTGGTCAGTGCAGCCTTGTCCCCAGTGGTCAGTGCAGCCTTGTCCCCAGTGGTCAGTGCAGCCTTGTCCCCAGTGGTCAGTGCAGCCTTGTCCCCAGTGGTCAGTGCAGCCTTGTCCCCAGTGCCGCCGACATACACAAGTTTAGTGTGTATTTTTTAAATATGGTCCAATGGCGGGACTGTGAACGGCGCCGAGAACCCTCGGCTATGTGTATCTCGGCTCCGCCCAATCACTGTGTTCTCGGCGGCGCTCGTTCAGCTGAACGAGCGCCGACGAGTCCCTCCGAACTCCGCGGCGCCGTATTTAAAAATACACGCTATGTGAATGTCAGCGGCGATCGCTCCGATAAATCACAAAAATAGCGGGGATCGGCGTATAACACGCACCCACGATTTTCCCCTGATTTTAAGGGGAAAAAAGTGCGTGTTATACGCCGGTAAATACGGTACTTATTCTGGTTTAGGGGAAAAATTAAAAAAGCAGCTTTACTTTTCCGACGGCCTGCGTTCTTTTCCCTCTGATGCTCATGGCTGTGGGTGGGCCCTCAGCATCCCCCCCAATTTCCAAAACGGGCCTGCTGGTCCTGCATTGTATGTGACAACCTCCAGAGTGCAACCAATGGAGCTAGCTGCAAAGAGAAGTAGATTTTGGGGAGGGGTTGCTTGGAGAGGACGAAGCCTACAAGAATGAAGAAAAATGTAACCACTGCTTTTTAGCATTCCTCTAGATAAAAATGAGTATTTGAAGGGACGCAGAACTCCGTTAAAAAAAAAAAAAAAACTATATAAGTAGACTCAAAAAAAAAAAAATAAGTCCCTTCTATAACTATCAGCCTCCTTCAAGCACATCGAAACTGTATTGGAGATTTATTTTGCTGAGAAATCACTTTGAAACCACCCTTCTCCTAGCATTTTTGCAAGGGACCTCATATCGGATGCCTTTAGTGCCACTTTAAGAAATCTGAAAGCTGCTGACCATTAAAAATTGCAGGCCTCGGAGGTGCACACTGCTTGAATGACAGCCTGTTCTGATCTGACAAAGCTTTGACACATCTGGGTTGTGTTGGCACTTGCTACTAAGCCCTGCCTATATGAATTTCTATTGGCCCTACACTATGAAGGGATAGCCTCACTGGCCAATAGGAATGTATGGAAGGCTTAAGGCATTGTGAGGGTGATACCGAAGCTTTGCCCAAATGGAACCCGCATGCTAATTTGAGGGGAATGGTTTACGAAGTAGGAAAGCAAGGATTATGAATGGCACACTCTGGAACGTGCACCTTTTTAAAAACAAGTTTGTAGGGGCATCTGCCATATTTATATCCTCACAGGTCTCCTTTAACACAGTGATCTTGACTCAAGTCCCTCCTGACCAGACAGCAGGCTCACAGCTCTTTCCCTTTTTTCTCTTTTTCTGTATCCTTCCAGTGTGACCGGTCTGCAAAAGTTCTACAGTTTGTCCTACATGTGGTACAGCGCTCACAACTCCACCACGGTTGTCATTGTTGGCATCATTGTCAGCCTGCTGACCGGTAAGGAACCGATATATAACCATTCCTTAGCCTGTCTTTTGTAGATTTAACTACAGGTCTCCAGTGGACCATTTCACAAACAGTCTCCAGCTTCTAACCAATGAAACGAAAAAGCTATCCAATAGATGCTGGGACTTTGATATGGATTTATACAAAGTATTCAGAGGGTCAAAACATTTGAAGAGCCCACTGGCTCAGGTGAGGCTGCTCATGACAGATAAGTATAGACTTGATAAAGTGTAAATGCGTGAAACACGTTGTGGCAACAGTAGATTGTTTGTTGGAGTTCCAAGCCCATCTACTGTTGCCACGACATGCACACTTTATCAAGTCTCTAAATGCGTTGTCTTGTCAACAGTAAATCGTTTGAGTTCCAAGCCCCCTTGCATTTCTGCCTAGTGACTTTCAGTGCACATGGCTCCGGCCTCGGGATTGTTTTTTGACAGTAGTGTAAGGGTGAAGATTGCCGATCCACCTGTCACATCTCCTGGCAAGCAGTTCTATCACTGCCAGCACAGACCCCTACAAGTAAGGAGAACAGCTTGAATTGCACTATTGTGATCATTGCCTATTTCTTTTAATCTGGATACTTTTTACATCTGCTTGACTGATTGATGCTGTTGTGACCCATATATTGTAATCGTGACACAGATTCTTAATAAGGACAGTGTTATTTTTTTATGGGTGAGTGAGTTCTGAGCGCTCTTTTACAAGTTTATTGGATTATGGCTTCAGAACAGACAAGGCTACCCTCCAGTGGGTATCCCAGCAGGTTACCAGAAAAAAAATGTGCATACATGGAAGGACCCCCAGGCCACATTCAATTATTGGTATTGTGCTAAAAGACAGCCAACGCTTTTGGGGGGGTCAAAGGAACTCCCCCCTTCATCAGGGCTTCAGTTAAAAATGAGAACCTTGAATGGACTCAAAATAAGGCTTTCCTGTGGGAATCTGTGCAGGGAAGAAAGAATGACTGGCCAGCAGTATCTGCATGAGCCATCAAGATAGTCTTGCTTTGTTCATGCTGCATGGTTAGCAGCAGTTGGTGGACCTGAAGGTTTCGTTGCTGAACATTGAATTTTGTGTTTTCAGGCCCCATGAAGGGGAAGGATGTGAACCCTCGCACAGTCTACCTCGTCCTTCCGAAGCTGCTCTTCTTCCTGCCGAAGAGATACAAGGAGAGGCTGCGGTTTGGGGTGCCCCACATACCAGAGGTAGGGGAGCACGCAGAGACCAGACTGTTAAAGGTATATTGTATTGTCATCGTCCGGCTTGTCTTCTGTAAAAAATAGTTTTACATAAGTGAACCTTGGCCCAAAGCATTGTATACACAGGATGAACTTTTTTTGCCCCTCTGTACAGTTTTTAGGTACAGAGTTGCAGATATTTTGGTTACTCCCACAATGATGTCATGTCGTCTTTGGAATGAGGTCATCAGTAGTTTAGTAGGTCTTCCAAGCTATGAAAAAGATCACAGCTCAGAAGGATAGCAGTGCTATGGAAGCAGTGAGAATTTCTAAACATATATTCTCCAACACAGTCACTGGCATTTTATAATGCAATAGTAAATGGAGCTGCGCTCTTGCACCAACAAACTAAAGAATATGACAATATATAGACTGTAACGTTTATAATATTTTAAATATTATGTTCAAAACAATACAATAAGTGAATCAAGGAAATATTATGATATTAATAGTCCCAAGAAATGAATGAAGAGGCTTGGAAGAATATATCCTTAGCGTATAGCCTAAAAAGGCAACGCATCACCCTTGCAGACAAAGGATGTATGTAATCCTGATAGAAAGTCCTCCTCGTGATGATAGTAAATCACACTGATGCACAAAGTGTAAATCCACCACCACATAAAGTGCACGCTTTACCAGCTTGCACAAGCTGAATCGCTTGTGGCGAATACCCAGCCAGGGCCTTTATCTCCAGGGATGGCAAGCAAATGGCAAATTAAAAATTCCAACACAGTGGCAAAGCAGATGGTCATATCCTTCCACAAGGCTCAAAGATCCCAAATCCTCCCTTGGATGCCATGCTCATAGCAACCCAAAGACAGGCCGGCTTTTTTATCTGTGCCTTTGTACTTGACGTAGCTGTAAGTGCATTACTGTTTAATTTTAATAAATACCTAGCTTGGTTTCACAATATGGTGAAAATTTTTCTCTTTTTGGGTTGCTATGAGCGCGGCATCCGAGGGAGAATTTTTAACTAGCCTACTCACCGGCCAACCCGCTGACAACCGAATCAACTTATCTAACAGTATGTGTTTAAAACAGGGGTTTAGTCCGCACGCATTTGCAAATATATGCAGAAGCCACAGAGCCTCACCACGGCACCCTGATATCTGTGGTCCTATCATTAGCTTATGAGTGACTCCACAATGGAGGCACATGCATTCTGATGGATAGGTGGACTGAAGGAAGCCCACCCCTTCTTAAAGGTACGGGGGCACGCTGAACACCCAGCAAATCGCACAATGGCTGCAAAGGTGTCAGTGCGTTGCCTGACCAATATACCAGTAATATTAATACAAAAAAAGGTTTCCACTACCCCCACCTATAACTGGCCAGCAAGTAGCATTGGAAGGCAACATATGATAATTAAACAAGGCCAAGGCCTATCCATCAGAATGCATGTGCTTCCATTGTGGAAGCACATGCACTCTGATTATACTCATAAGCTTGTGATAGGACCACAGATATCAGGGTGCCGTGGCTAGGCTCTGTGGCTTACGCATGTATTTGCAAATGCGTGCAGACTAAACCCCTGTTTTAACGCATACTGTTAGATAAGTTGATTCAGTTGTCAGCGGGCTGGACAGTGAGTAAGCTTTCTTTGGATTTATCCTTGGCCTTGTTTATATCATATGTTGCCTTCCAATGCTACTTGCTGCAATTGCCAGTTATAGGTAGGGGTAGTGGACACGTTTTTTTTTTTTTTTTTTTTTTTTTTTTTTTTTTTTTTAGTAGTTTGCCTACCGTTCTGCGTTTAAAAAAGTATTTTGGCTAAAGTGGTTTTTACAGTAATTCTCTTGACTAAAGGGTTTTTGTTTTGTTTTATTTTCCCCCTCAAGGATGAACAGAACCTGTCGAAGCCCTCAGTGGCTGACAAACCCAGCAACGGTTTTCTGAACGGAAGTGTGAAGGGGCCGGAAAGAGATGAAATGGAGGAGAACTTTATGGGCATTTCTCGCCCCGATGGTGGACACTCATACGTGGTCCATGAGACGTCTCTTTGATACGTGTGAAGTTAAGACATTGGAGAAGACACAGCTGCCGGCTGGACCGTGCTCTGAAGATCCCACTGTTGGTCTTTTCCAAAATGTTGCCTTCAGGACCTTTGAGTTATAGCAGATAGAGGATGCAGGTTCATATGTCACCCTGTTAGTTCCATCATCTCTGTGGTGTCACTCTCCTAAATGTGTTCTGCTTTTACCTCACTGGGCTTCGGTCAGTTTCAATGGTCTCAATCCAGATCGGCGCTGACCTTCTCTCGCAGTTACCTGATCGCAATATAGCATCTCGGCTCTTCCAGCAGACACAGAGCCTTGGAGAGCTCATCTCTGAAATCAGAACAGTGTTATCTGTCTACCTTGAGCCGGTTGGGCTTCTGCCATTAGTTTTGGTTCCCTGTGTTTCGTCATATTAGGCGACCCGTCAGAATTTGTAACGAAAGTGACGATCTGTCACGGCCATCTTGGTACACTCCGCACTCATCCACAGTAAGGATACAGTGAGAAGGCGGCAAGCTGACATATATGTACAGCGGAGTCTTGCATTTCACACTTCTTTTTAACAGTAAACTGAGCTTATATAGTGCAATACAGTATTTAGCAATCCGTCTGACTGTTTTGGTACTGAACTGTAAAAGCAGCGGTTTTCTGTCCGATTAGCAAACCTGTGAGATCAGCAGGCTTGCCGCTGCTTTTACAATTCAACATCAAAACAGTCGGACGGATTTCTAAATATTGTATTTCTCTATATAAGCTTAGTCTACTTAAAAATAACTGTGAAATACAAGACTCCGGTGGGTGTACAAATATGTTCACTTGCCACCTTCTCACTTTATCCTTACCCCGAGTGCGGGGTGTACCAAGATGGCCGTGACGTCACTTCCATTACTAAATCTGACGGGTTGCCTAATCTGAGGAAACGCTGGTTTCTGGAATCTTATTCTCCGGGACAACACTCAAAAACGTTTTTGTATCAACTTGAATGACACATTCGTTATTCCTTAGAAGTTCTGTGATTTATTTTTTATTTTATTTTTTTTTTCGTTATTCATTTTGTTAATTAAGTGTATCTAAAAGAAAGAACAAAAATGTAATTTATTGCGGCCTTCCTTTATTATCCCCTGTTGATCCTGACACGTCTCGTCCTAGGGTGATGATGCTCGCTCACTGTATTGTCTGCAAATAAGCGATGTTGTCACCTTAAAACAAGAGTCCCGGTATGACTACAAAATGTATCCCCCTCTTCTTGCCTCCATTCCATAGAGCAGGGATATGCAATTAGCGGACCTCCAGCTGTTACAGAACTACAAGTCCCATGAGGCAGAGCAAGACTCTGACAGCCACAAGCATGACACCCAGAGGCAGAGGCATGATGGGACTTGTAGTTTTGCAACAGCTGGAGGTCTGCTAATTGCATATCCCTGCCATAGAAGAAGATGATCTGTAGTTCTCAGAGGATAGCTGTGAAAGCTGATATTGTTTCCGGCTTCACAAAAACACAGATGCAAAAGAAGGGACTTTTCAAGGTGTCGTGCTCCGTGTGCAGGTAAGGAATTTGCATTTTATGCTATGCATACTTGTTTTGGGCAGAATATTAATGCGACGGGTCAGATATCAGCTAGGCAAGTGGCATTCTTCGTAGGTGATCAGTATTGGCATCCCCTCTACCTCTGTCAATGATGGGTTTAGTTTAAAGCAGAACTCTAGGTAACCTGATCATAAACAGGCAGACATAGTACTGTTAATTTTACATAAACACTAAATAAAATAAGTTTTTCAACATTTTTACACCAACACTGACAATCATAAAGCGTAGCAAATCAAATGACAGTTCTGTTTCCCCTGTTTTCTCCTGTGTTCTATGCCTCCAGCTCTGGGCGGGTCTAGCAGGAACTTGTCTGCAGATATGACTACTATTTTACCCAACTGGGACACCAGGGTATCATATATTTCCTTTTCATAATTGCCCCTGAAGGCTGCTGGTATGCAAGGTAGTTGGGCCACTCCCCTCCATCCCTGTTATCAGTTTAAAGTGGGGAGAACAGGACTGCTTCCAAATTGAAAGACCAGGTTTTTGCTTTGTTTTTTTGTACATTTGATGCTACTGTTACTGTTGTCATTTGCCTGAAATTCTTCTTTACGATGCTCTGACATGAGCTGATTATTGTGTTCGGATTGGGTGAAGATCCCTATGTCTGTAGGAACCAGAAACAGCAAGTCGTCTTCTCTGCAGGACCAGCAGTTATGTTTTTATGATGACCGGTAGTCTGTTGGCCGGTTCTCTTGGCCCAGTCTCTTTATCCTTGTCTTGCAGGCCTGTACAGTCCAATTTTGCAGGTCTATGGAAGCTACACAGTCCACAGGAAAAAGCTGGCCCCACAGTATGTCAGCCTTATACGGTCATCCTTAATTAATAATAGTGGAATACAGATAGACAAAAAGCCAATGTGTTTCGGCCGTTAGACCTTAATCCTTAAAATAAGTTCACCTTTGGGAACATGTTGCATGTTTCACCCGTTTTTAGAGTGGAACATGTATCATGCTGCAGCTGCTGCCCCCTCTCCCTGTGACAGCAGTACGAAGAGAAGTTACCCGTACTAGCTGTCACTTTTTTGCCCATGCGACCATGTCATTCATTCACACAGCTGTGTGTGTGTGTGAATGAATTACGAGCCCCCATATCCTTTGCGGCTGTCAGCTTGCAGTTCTCAATGAACTACCACTGCGTTGTGGAGCACTGTGTTCATTGAGTCTTCCTGTCAGTGGATCTGCCTGCCCGTACGGGATGTATGGGCACGCAGATATACAGAATGATCTGCAAGAGACCTGCATGGCAACAGCGATATGCTGATCACTGGTGCAATGCTTTGCAGGCTCCCAAAAAAATTTTACCTGCACAAAAAAGTGCACCTATTTTTTTGTTTTTTAAAAAGTGAACTTATCCTTTTAAGGCCTAATGGCCAAAACGAGTTGGAGTGCTATCCAGCTGTACGCTACTATTTTTTAATAAAGGATGACCGTATTTGCTGACATACTGTGGTGCTGGCTTTTTTCTATGAAGGTTATTGGAGACCTTCCAGCCTGAGCACCTGGGACTTAGATGTAAAGTAGGTTGTAGCCCTGTTTGACCAGGACTATGGAAAGTCCTCTTGCCTGTCTGTGGCTTTATGGTTCAAGCTCTGTTGTGCTACAAGGAAACCAAAGAGAAAACTGCATCATATCTTCAGTGGACGTCCACTTGTTTGTCCATTGGTGCATATTGTACCTATGAAGGCTTACATGGTGTTAAAAGTTCAATAGCAATTTATCCCTGCCAGATACTACAGGTAAATTGATTTTGAACCATCCTCGTGGAACTGATTAGACTTGACCGATGTCAATTATGTGATCCCATTGAATACTGTTTTCTTGAGCTATACTCAGGATGATCTAAGTGACCACCACTAGTGCACTGGGAGTGACTGGTGTTATCAATGGTCTAGAGACTGCTATTCTACTACTAGGCTGTTCTACTACTACTAGTCCATTCGTTCTCTAGTTTTAGTTTTGTCGAAGTTTAATAAGGCCCCCTTCTATTTGATGCATATTCTCTGCAAACATTTTAGCAGGTTCTTACCTGCTTGTGTTCTGTAGTCTTTGCCAAACTATTGAAAGAGAAGAGAAAGTGAATTGGTGTGGTAGATCTCAAAACAGGATGTTCTGATGTTGCTGTAATCACATCATGAATCCCATAGGTCTTAATGATAAAGCATCCCTTTTTAGATGTGTGGTTTCTAAGCTGATGTTATGCAGTTTAGTATTGCTAGATATGGCATTCTGGGATGCTTTATCCAGTGCATCAGACTGCCTTTTTTTTTTTTTTTTTTAGCTTTAAGCTCTCTGTAGATTTCTAAAAGTAAGTCGCTTACAGTAGCAGGGGGATAGTGTTCCTGGAACATCCTATCTAAATGGGAACTGTTACCAGGCCGCCTCATTTTTTAATGGAATGTTCCTTCCCATATACTAAGGGTTAGGAGTGTTAAGCTGGCCGTACACTAGTAGAAATTTTAAAGCTCTTGTTTTCGTCACGTACGTTTGTTTTTTCCAATGGTTAGTGGGTCAAACAGATGTTCATAAACCATGGTGACAAGCAAATGCGAAGGTGCAGGATTAAAATTTTTCCTCAAACCAAATTCTAACCATGAATGTGTTTTTCATTCAGAAAGAAAATGTACATATTGTAATGTGCATGTTATAAACACCAAAAGAAACCTGTTAGCTGGCATTTAATTTTCGTAGCAGGTCTAGGTGAAGTTTTAAGGGTTTCGAACAAAATCAGTTGACTCAATGATGGAAAGATAGTATGTCTTCTCAAACAAATTTTCAGAATTTCCGTTTGATGATTATATTCTGGCATATGGACAGCATAAGGCTTGGGCCTTCACGTGTAAACTGGGTTGGTCTTCTCTTGTGGACCTCTTTATTGTCCAAGGTTTGCTCTAATGACCTGTTCTCTCATTGACTTTTCCTGGAGTTCCTATTCTGTTAACCACATCATGTTGCTGGTCTCTTTATTCCTTTTTAGGTAGTTATGATGTTCAGTTTTTGGTGGGTTTTTGGCTTTTCAGCCACTAGCTGGTTCAGACACATGTTTTCTTTGGAGTAATTTCCCTTTGTGGTGATCTCTTCTCTTCTCTTGGTGGTGAGCTCTCGGGCATCTGACAATGGCCAAAGAAGGCCACAAATTCCCCTGCCAATTCCCAGACCATCTCCTCTGATTCAGGTTCTGACAAGAAAGAAAATTCAATTTTTTGTAGTTTTCTTAAAATAAGTACATCATATTTTCCAGGTCTAGAAAATTGTAACTGCCTGCATATCAGAATGGAAAGGGGGTTTTTTTGTTAAACAAAAACTGGAGTATTCTTGTCACTTTGATACTGCTGTGTGAATAGATTGGAGTAGTTGGGTAGGTCTGGTAGACAAGGGGTTTCTCAGAGACTTTGTATTATGAGACGAGTTTAGTAACCCAACTTGACCAATAACGTCATTGTTCTAAACCAGTGGTCTTCAAACTACGGCATGAGAGTTTGGATGTGTCCATCGACTTGCCTTTATCTGGTCGTTGGGGCACGATTCCACCAACTGACAGGATTGATGGGGCACTATTCTTCCCATTGATAACAATAATGGGACACCGTTCCTTCCATTCAAACCAATGATGAGGCAATGTTCATGCTCACTGAGGCCAGGGCATTTTCTGCTCCCATTGGTCAGAGTCTGCCTTCCCCCCCCCCCCCCCCCCCCCCAAAGTCTGAAGGCACAGTAAACTGGCCCTTGTTTAGGTTTGGAAACCCCTGTTCTAAATGGACAATTATAACCCGGTACTATAAGTTACTGCATCATCATCATTGCTTTGTCTTATTGAAACAGACCAAATATTATTTTCCTCATGGACACTTGAAGTATCTCCATGTTGACCTCCTTCTAAAGAGGCATTTAAATGAAGCAGCAAACTCCATAATATAGAATTGGCAGCCTTAAGCATCACATGTAGGGTATCACTTGTTTTGTTCTGTCTTTTCTAAAGTCAGTCCACCTTAACTCATTTCTCCAGTTTTAGTAGTTGCTGAAAATGTGGACCTCCTAAAGGAGTCCAATCATGAGATCTTAGGTCTACAGAGATCAAAGAAGCCAGCAGGTGATTCGGACGCATCTGTAATATTTTTGGGTGGACTGCCCCTTGCAAACATTTTTCTATATGTGTCATTGTAGACTGATTATTCACCTGTAATATCTAGGGCCATACTCTACTCTAACTTTTATCCAACACCGCATTTATTTCAAGTACCATCTGTTATAATTACTGATGAGCTGGTGGTGCCCACACAGCAAGTGTATCAGTCCGGGGATTTGAAATCATCGCTCTTCTTCTTTCTGTAGAGCCTCCAAGACAGATCAGTTCGATTCTGATTGGTTAGCGCCAACACGTGACTGCTTTGACCAATTAGAATTGTTCTGGTGCATCCCGGAAGCCAAGAGATTGCTAAGAAGCATGTTCTCATCATTGCATGTCTTTTTCCAAGAGCAGGAACAGCCCATATATTTGCTTCACTGTTACAGCAGCACATGTGGTCTACATGTCATCCTTCAGTTTATTGCATGGAAGGGTCAGCAGCATTTGCAGGGACATGCCAGCAAGTTGGGAAAGTTGTAGTAAGTGGTAGATGAAATTGGGGACATTGCTATCTATAATTGCCTCATTTATGACCATGATAAGAATCTTTTCACCCAAAGCTGGTATTCTTTTTTTCGTTTGGTGCTGGCGAGTTGAGTAACCCACCTTCCTATTGTATCTCTCGGAGACAACTGTGAGATGTCCTTCCTTTCGGATTTGTTAGCTGTGCCCATTCTGTGACATCACAAGGCTGAAGAGCTTCTTCTCTTCGCCTCCAAAGATTTTACCCATGAAGGCATTTAAATAGGCAGCTGAACTTTTACCCTACAGATTGCCCCTAATTAAAATGTCAGTTGTGGGTTTACTATAATACTGTAGAAGTATTAAACTACTTACAGTAGCTGCACAGATATAAGCAAATCTTTATTATTGTGCCTATTGCTGGATTCCTGGTTTTTGTCATGTTGGTTGATGCCAATTGTATATATTTAGAATTTTTGTGCCTTCGTATACTACGGATGTGTGTGCGTGTGTTCTGATTTTACTATTGTACAGGTGCAATGATGAGAATAATTTATTGAGAAATCTATGCTACGTAGTAATGTTATAAAAATGATTATTATTTTATGTATAAGAACTAGTTTATAAAATCATTTTAAAGAGTTTTGTACTTTTATCAGTAGAAAAATCCCTCTGCTGAGCTAATAGGGTCCAAAAGGGGCAATTTCTGATGACCAGCCGTTTTCTGGCTAAGTTGATTGGTAACACAGCGGACCAAAAATGTCCCTTCACCTGTAGACTTAAAGGATAAGTTCACTTTAAAGAGAAAAAATACTAATAAATGCATATTTTTTGCAGGTAAAAAAAAAAATGTGCATCTATTTTTTTTTTTTTTTTTTGTTAGGAGCCTGCAGAGCATTGCACCCCAATCAGCAGATCGCGAGTGCAATATCAGACCCGTAGACTCTCAGCACAGCTGTCTTCCCATATAGGCAGTCAAGTCCAAGAGGAATCTATGAACTACAAGAGACATTTGTTGTTTTTAGGTGTTGCCTTGATTGTATGGTAGGATCTTCTTGTGTAAGGCCAAAGAATAAAATGGTAGACATCTTTAATGGTGCGCCAGTCCCTTACACTGGTCTGAGGCTATATGCAGGGAACTGCCTGTGTTAGACCGCTAAAATATCTGAGGCTGTTTACAAGTAGCTACCTGTGTTATGCCCTTCAATACTAGGTTCTTAAGCTACCTGTGAGGACCCCTTAATACCAGGTTCTGAAGTTATGTATAAAATGGTAGACCCCTCCAATACTGGGTTCTGAGATTGTGTACATACCTCCAATACTGGGTTCTGGGACTGTTATGAGAAACTGCTTGTGTGGACCCTTGCAATAACGAGTTCTGTGGTGGTGCACAATGAGCTGCTTTTGTACATCCCTCCAATACCAGGTTTTGATGCTGTGTTACAAGAAACTGCTTGGGTGGACTCCTCCAATACAGGGTTCTAAGGGGGCTCAGTGGGCTGCCTTTATACCCCCCTCTAATACCAGGTTCTGAGGTTGTGTGCAGAGTGCTGCCTATGTACAAGGACCTCTCCAATACAGGGTTCTCAATACTCTCTGGGTTCTTCAAAACTGGATTTTCAATATTTCTCAATACTCTGGGTTCTTCAATACTGGGTTCTCAATACTCGTAGACCTCTCCAATACGGTGTTCTGAGGTTGTGTACAAAGAGCTGCTTATTGCTTCTTTTGAGATGCAAAGGCTGGATGAAGTTTTTCCTAGAAAGGCTGAGCAGCTTTTGCCTGGTCTCCATTGATTGTGCGAGATCCAGATATGGTGCCCCATGTTATGCATAGCAGATTCGATTTTTGTTCTCTCCTCAGGAAAGCTGTAGCATTACAGTAGTAAAGGGATGAATGTATATGACAGTCATCGCAGATGTGCTTTCAAAAACAAGTCAACCTTGGTGGTGTTCATATTTTTGACCTACAGGGTTCCTGTAGGTCAAACAGCCTGTTCTTCCTGGTCTTGTGAGTTCCCTGGAAAGCCTCAGCTTCCATTATGCAGATTCCCACTTTAAATTGGCTATAAGACAGATTTCCCTTTTGATGAAAAATACCTGGTCTATGGTGAACGAGGCTATTAAAAAAAAAAAAAAAAAAAAAAAAAAAAAAGATGGTTGGATTGAGTAAGCTAACAAATTTTGACTGGAATCATGCTTTATGAACAGAGTGATTGGAGGTGATGAGTAGAGGACCTTTCCTTGCCACCCCTGCTAAGCTGATTGGGTAGACGGGTCTCCCAAGTTCTTTCAGAAACTGAACAAACACTAACACTAAAATCTTATTGGCGTTCACTCCGTTAAGCCGCATATATACGCACAAGACTGCTCAGTGACCCATGTTGGGTTGCACCAATGCATTTTGATGTCTTAAGTTTCTACTCTGGGGTATAAGTATGTGATAAAGTTTAGTGTGCCTGTTGTAACTGGAAATTTATTCTGTGTTCCAGTCTCCAAGAACTTATCTGCCATTTTATATATTTTTTTTGCCTGCTTTGCTGAGGGTCTCTGGGATGTTCAATGCTTTATTTCACAGTCTGGATTATTTATGTTCATGAAACTATACCACATCCAGAGTAAGTGTGGAGCCATCTTATAGTGGTGTGGTGGAGGGAAGTTGGTACTTTATCTACATCTAGGTACTAGGCCTCTTAGTGTTTCTATGTTCTACAAATAAAAGAAACCAATGTTTTATGAATTGGAGAATAATGAAAGCGCAGTCTATTGATTCTTTAGAATATGGTGGCATTACTTGTCTGATACACTTGATGCATCACTAACGGTTCCAAGATGGCCTGCTCCACCAGTTCCTCAGTCTGCTCTGGTATAATGAATTGCACTGAAATCTGCCAAATGATGTTGTACATTTTTTGTATATGTAATTTTTTTTTCCTAAAATGTAAAAAAAAAAAAATATCTGTGATATGTCCTGCCAAGATTTATAAGTAATGAAATGTTAAAACAAATAAAAATAAAAAAAAAAAACAGAGAGAAATAAACTCCAAGAAATTGGAGTCTGGTGTAATGGTTTTTGGCACCTCCGGAAGGTTTTACCCCCTTCATGACCAGGCTAATTTTTTTTGCACTACGACACTGCATTACTTTAACTGACAATTGCGCGGTCGTGCGACACTGTACCCAAATAAAATGTATGTCCTTTTTTTGTCCCACAGATTGAGCTTTCTGTTGGTGGTGTTTGATCACCTCCTGTCCTTAATTTTTTTTTTTTTGTTTATAGCACAAAAAAAAAAATTAATTCTTGCTTTCTGCTCTAAAACATATCTAATAAAAAAAATCAAATGTCTTATCAATTTAGGCCAATGTGTTCTGCTGCATATTTTTGATTTAAAAAAAAAAAAAAAATATCCCAATGAGAGTATATTGGTTTGCGCAAACGTTTTATAGCATTTACAAACTATGGGATAGATTTATGGAATTTTTATTAATTTTTTACTAGTTATTGCGGTTGAACAGCGACTTCTAGTGGGACCGTGACATTGCAGCGGAAACATCAGACACAAAATTACACTTTTTGGGGACCAGTGAAACTAATACAGTGATCATACTAAAAATATGCACTGTCACTGAACTAATGACACTGGCAGGGAAGGGGTTAATATAAAGGATGATCAAAGGGTTAAATGTGTGCCTGGGGGGTGCTTGTACAATGGGAAGGCAGAGATCCGTGTTCCTACTTTGTAGGAACACAGGATCTCACAGAACGGTGATCTGCCTTGTTTACATAAGCAGACTGCCATTCTGTCTGTGTCCTGAACGATCAGCGGGTCCAGGCAGATATGTCTGTCGGACCCGCTGATTGACTCCTGTTGTGTCTAATCACAGCGGGTCGCCAGCAGCACGCGTGTGTGCCTCAGACCCAGAAGTGCAGGATCACGTACAGGTATGTGATCCTGCCCAGGGGAGCCGCCTTGCCACCATATATTTACAGTATACGGTGAGCAAGTGGTTAACCCAAAACCAAAAATGTAAATTATTGCAGCTTGCCACTCATTAGATGCAGTGGCTGCATTTGTTTTCTTTTCTTATGGCTTTTTTCCCTTTTTTATTTTCACCTGGTGATCTGGCCAGTAATACAGCCAGTGTATTAGAGCGGTGGTTCTCAATCCTGTCCAAGTACCCCCAACCGGCCATGTTTTGGGAATTTCTCTTGGATAAAATAGCTGTTCAAAATATCAAGTTGTTGACTCTGATTTAAAGCACCTGTGCAAGATGAAGGAAAACCTGCAAACATGGCCTGTTGGGGGTACTTGAGGACACGGTTGAGAAACACTGTATTAGTGACCCCACTCTGGATGAAAGGGCACAGGGGGGCACCTTTTGGACAGCAGCATTGTCAGTCTGGGGGGGGGGGGGGGAGCGGCGGAGTGTTAATGTATCTAAAGTTGCTAGTACATGTCTAGTACTGACAAATTGACGCTGAACTCCAGCTAACACTTCTAAGCAATTACAGCAAACAGTTTTTTCCCATTTGGGATAGAAGTTTTACATAAAAGCTGATCATTGTAAGCAGGAGGCGGCAACAAGCCGTGCTGTGTGTGTTTATAGACACACATAGCATGGACTGGGATCTTACCCCACACTAGTACCTCTATAGCAAGTAACTTGCTATGGAGGCACTTGACAGGTTCTAGGAGACCAGAGTGTCAATGGGTGACCCCAGAAAAGCAAGATGTATGGAGCTGATCTGGAACATGGCAAAACTCACCAGAACGCATATGTCCTAAATGGGATAGAGGAAAAAGAATCATAAACACTTCAAAAACGCATCTGGAATGCAGAAATTGTGGTGTGAACTGGCCCATACACTACAAAAAAAAGTTTAATAAATTCAGATCTTGAAGTTCTTTCCCTCTCTCCAACTTGAGATCGCTTTGCATACTTCAAGAACATGCAAAATGTTCTCTGAATGGCACGCGTGCCCAGTGAGCAACTTCCCAGAAGCTGGTGGTGCCTATTAGAGCGATCTCCAGCTTCAAGAGCAGGGGTGTCAAACTCAATTTCATCACAGGCCGCATTGGCATTATGGTTGCCCTCAAAGGGCAAATTGTATGTGCATGACTCAATGTCCAGAGCAACCCACCTCCCCTTATATCGCATGTCAGGAGTCCCTCGCCCTTCCTTACGTCACAGGGCACACACACCCCCATTCCCTTACTTTGTGTTGCTGCTAGGGGTGTAGCTGGGAAGAGTGCAGGGTCAGGAGGAGGGCTGGAGTCAGCTACCAGAGTCTGTTGAATGCTTGGACAAGAGGAGGCGGAGACAAGGGGGTGTTGTGGCTGCACAGAGGGGTGCAGGATTCGTAGGAGGAGTTTTGTCGTCCTCTCTGCTACCGACTGCTGAGATGGGGGGGGCAAAGACCAGGGTTTCTGCAGCTACACAGAGAAGTGAAGGATCTGGTGAAGCAGTTTTGTCCTCTCTGCTGCTGAGACAAGGGGGGTGCTTTAACTGCAGGAGAGGTAAAAGGCCATGTGAAATCACCTAGTGGGTCGGATTCAGCCCACCTAGAGGTGTCCCACAGGTATGGTATATACAGTCATAGCCAAAAATATTGGCATCATGGAAGGACATCCATGGTTGCCCTTCTGGCATTGTGAGCCCGCACTGTAGCCGTCTTTCGGCTATAGCACGAACGGGAAGTGGCCAACCCACTTCTGGGTGCTTTTTACTTGATGTGATTGTAGCCGTATTAGTGCAATTGTGACAGAGAAAATTGAGTACTGTCCATGATCCTTTTTTATTTGCACTAACATACAATTTTTCAGGACAAGCTTTTGGGGTATGTCCCCTTCTTCAAGGTCCAAGCAGTACTCACATGGGTGTGTTTTGATGTGCTTTGGGTCATTGTCCTGCTGTAGGGTCCATGACCTCTGATGGAGACCCAACTTTCTGACACTGGGCCCTACACTGAACCCCAGAATTCTTTTGGTAGCCCTCAGATTTCATAATGCCATGCACACGGTCAAGACATCCAATGCCTGAACCAGCAAAGCAACCCCAAACCATCAGTGAAACTCCACCATGTTTGACTGTAGGGACTATATTCTTTAAAGTCCTCTTTTCTGAAAACAGTAGAATGATGGGCTTTACCAAAGAGCTGCAATTTTGTTTCATCTAGCCACAGCACATTCTCTCAAAACAACAATTTTGGTTTCCTCAGGTAAGTTTTGACAAACTTTGACCAATTTTCTTTCGTCCACGGCCAAGGAGACTAGCTACAGTGCCATGGGCTGTAACCTTATTGACAATGTTGCACACAGTGGACACAGGAACATTAAGATCTCTGGAGATGGACTTGTAACCTTGTGATTGTCCATGCTTTTCTACATTTTTTTTTTTTTTTTCCCTCAAATCCTAAGACAATTCTTTGCTGCTCTTTTTCTTCTCTATGCTCCGTGTGGCACACAGAGACACACAACCGAAAGGTTGAGTAAATTTTTTTTTTTTTCAACTGGTTGCCAGTGTGATTTCTATACTGTCACCACCTGTTAATTGATACCGGTTGGAAAAGGTGCCAATAATTTTGTCAAGTCCATTTTTTTGGAGTTTTGCGTGGAATGTGTCAGATTTGGCTTTTTGTTTCTCCACTCTTTTGTGTCATGCCAATACAAACAAAATAAATAAACATGGGAATGCCTAAACATTTGTAATTGCAACAATTTTCTAGGCGAAGTGGTGCATTATCTGACAAATGTACATGTGCCAATATTTTTGGCCATGACTGTACATGGTTACATTGGACCAAGCTGGGACAATGTAACTTTGTAAATATCCTGCACTTCTTTTTAAGCTTTCTTCCCATTTTTTCAATATACAGTGCCTTGAAAAAGTATTAATACCCTTTGAAATTTTCCACATTTTGTCATGTTAGAACCAAAAACGTAAATGTATTTTATTGGGATTTTATGTGATAGACCAACACAAAGTGGCACATAATTGTGAAGTGGAAGGAAAATGATGAATGGTTTTGAGAATTTTTTACAAATATCTGAAAAGTGTGGCGCGCATTTGTATTTAGCCCCCTTTTTGCTCTGATACCCCTAACTAAAATCTAGTGGAACCAATTGCCTTCAGAAGTCACCTAATTAGTAAATAGAGTCCACCTGTGTGTAATTTAATCTCCGTATGAATACAGCTGTTCTGTTAAGCCCTCAGAGGTTTAGTGAACAAACCGCATCCTGAAGGCCAAGGAACACACCAGATAGGTCAGGGATAAAGTTGTGGAGAAGTTTAAATCTGGTTAGATTATAAAAAAAAATACCCCAATCTTTGAACATCTCATGGAGCACGCTTCAATCCATCATCCGAAAATGGAAAGAGTATGCAGCAACTGCAAACCTACCAAGACATGGCCGTCCACCTAAAGTGACAGGCCGGGCAAGGAGAGCATTGGTCGGGAGAGCGGCGAAGAGGCCCATGCTAACGCGGGAGGCGGTGCAGAGATCCACAGCTCAGGTGGGAGAATCTGTCCACAGGACAACTGCACTCCACAAATCTGGCCTTTATGGAAGAGTGGCAAGAAGAAAGCCATTGTTGAAAGAAAGTCATAAGAAGTCCTGTTTGCAGTTTGCGAGAAGCTATGTGGGGGACACAGCAAACATGTGGAAGAAGGTGCTCTGGTCAGATGAGACAAAAATGTTACTTTTTGCCTTAAAGCAAAACGTTGTGTGGCTGAAAACTAACACTGCACATCACCCTGAACACCTCATCCCCACCGTGAAACATGGTGGTGGCAGCCTTATGTGGGGATGCTTTTCTTCAGCAGGGACAGGTAAGCTGGTCAGAGTTGATGGGAAAATGGATGGAGCCAACCAAATACGGGGCAATCTTAGAAGAAAACCTGTTAGTCTGCAAAAGACTTGAGACTGGGGTGGAGGATCACCTTCCAGCAGAACAATGACCTTAAACATACAGCCAGAGCTACAATGGAATGGTTTAGATCAAGGAATATTCATGTGTTAAGTCTGGACCTTGACTGGGCCATTCTAAGAGAATCTGTGGCAAAACTTGAAAAAAATTGCTGTTCAAAGACGCTCTCCATCCAATCTGAGAGAGCTTAAGCTATTTTGCAAAGAAGAATGTGCAAAATATCATTCTCTAGATGTGCAAAGCTGGTAGAGACATCCCCAAAAAGACTTGCAGCTGTAATTGCAGGGAAAGGGGGTTCTACAAAGTATTGACTCAGAGGAGCTGAATACAAATGCACGCCACACTTCTCACATTTATTTGTAAAAAATGTTTTTAAATAATTTATCATTTTTCTTCTACTTCACAGTTATGTGCCACTTAGTGTTGGTCTATCACATAAAATACACTTACATTTTTGTTTGTAACCTGACAAAATGTAGAAAATGTCAAGGGGTATGAATACTTTTTCAAGGCACTGTAATAGTGTCCACGTGAACAAATCATGCAATGTTCCACGTATTGCGTTATACAGGTTATTCATTCATTTATGCAAGATAAATATCCAACTAACCTGAGCTTTACATCCCTAATCCTGTATAGATAAATACTGCCAAATTGCCATCAGGATGAGCCTATGCTAGCCCATTACTTTTACTTCTTTTATGTTTTGCCGGATGTATCACTTACAACACTTTCAGTTTTCTTACATATTTACTTGCCAATATTGGCATAATACTCAATTTACTACTTTTTGGTCCCTCGTTGGGGACTTTTTGGTGTGGGCTTGCTTATGGGTGATAAAAAAGAAATACTCAGCGCTGCCTCTCTATATCATAATTTGCATCTATTTACATCAAATATATGTCATATAACAACATATACAGCTTCAAGCTAAGGACTATCTTTGAAGGCTGTTTGGATGCCAAGGCGGCAATTTTGCACATTTTAAAGATTTTTGATGTAAGTGTAATGATTTTAAACCTTTTAAATAAATCTTGCAGTATTACACTATATCCTCTCTCTCTTCACTTGTCCGAACTTTACCATTGCAATCACCTATGATTGAGTAAAGTATGTAGGACCCACAACAAGCGGTGGAGGAGAGAAGGTTCTATTCTCTGAGGTACAACCAACTTATTCATTTTGCTGGACAGAAGATACCATCTTTAAGCACAAAGGCGCATTGATTTTCACTATCTGGTGAGTGGGGACCCAGGAGGGGAACACAGGAAGTCACCAAGATTACACCTATGTGTCACCATTTCTGTACTCCACAATCGATGAACTTTATTGATTGCACTTTATTCTTTGCACCTTATTGTATCATATTGTATGAATTTATTGGTACTTTAGCACTTTGCTGTATATGTTGTTATATGACATATATTTGATGTAAGTAGATGCAAATTATGATATAGAGAGGCAGCGCTGAGTATTTCTTTTTTCAGTTTTTTTGGGGGTACTTACCTCACACTACAGCAGCAGCCCCATTGCATACATCTTGTGTGTGTGTGTGTGTGTGTGTGTGTGTATGCAGACATACACACATTTTACATTTTGGATTCACTAAAAATACTTTATTTACATTTGTTTTTTTCACTCACTATATTCACTCCACGGCGCGGGTCCATTCTCATTATTTTTATTGCTTATGGGTGGACTTTTATACCTCAGCTCCCGGGGAGGCTTGATATGGTGACTCCTGCACACCAGGACTATTTGAGGTTTAGTGTTCCAATGAGATGTAAGTTTGTGGACCTGACTATCTTTTTGCTCTATATATACCTTTGTACATATAATACTCTCCATATCATGGGCCTCATAATTTTTAGATTTTGAATATTTTTATTATTTACAGATATTTTATATTTGCTCCTGATGAGTCGGTATACCGACGAAACGCGTCAAGATTTTGAGGATACCACCCCCCATATTCCCATCAATATTTTTTTATTAATTTTACTGTATACTACAAGTCATACTCCTGAATTATGTATTAGTGTCCCCCTGTTATGGCAATCATGTTTTATACTCAGAATATATATATATAATCAAGATAGGGATGGAAGCCCACCACCCCCCTTTCCTTGTGTGCTTCATTTAAAGTCCCAGTATATGGAGATATATATTCTCCCTCCCCTTTTTTCTTTTACGTTTTAATACACTCCTCACTAGAAGGTCCTTTAAAAATTCTTCATCTTGTAGAGGGTAATTTTTCCACCTTCTCTTTTAGACTCTCATCTTGTTGCACTATTTGCCAATTTTTACATATGACCCATGTCACACAATCTGCCACTGTCAACAATTAAAAGCAAGCAGCCTTTCCTTTTTTTTTTTTTTTTTTTTTTTTTTTTAATCAATACTTTATTAAAGAGGAACTTTGGTTTATTTTTGATTTTTTTTTTTAAGTCAGCCCTACAAATACTGTACTGTAAAAAAAAAAGTAAGTACTTACCAGTGCCTGGGGTCTTTCACTTTTTACTTCCTTTCTATCATATCCTCTTTTTTCCATATAGTCTGTGAGACTGAGATTAAATAATAAATGGATGGAAGACTTTTTGTTTTTTTTGCTCACTCTAGAGACCAATGTAGGAGGTTGGAAAATGGACAACATGCTAGAAAGGACATGAATAAGGCAAGCAGCCTGGACAGGAGGAATCTGATTAATACTGAAAGGAGGTGATCGATTTTTCTTTTCATATATTTTCACCTACGGCATATTCTATGAAGTGGGTGACGTGTAAAATCTGCACAAGAAAAGGTGAAAAAATATACTCCTATAGCTGCAAGAAATGTAGAACTATTAAAGCTGAATTTTCCCCTTTACGTCCGCCCACCACATACGTGCGACGGCAAAAGGATGGGCTTTAATGCCCACGAGCTGCACATATGGCGTCGGTTGGTCATTGTTTGTGTGCTGAGAGTGCGTAGGGAATGCAAAAACTGCAGACCGCTCTTGGTCCAGGCTACTTACTGATCAGTAGCTGGTGGGACCGGCTTGCGATCATGTGATCACTGTAATGGTGATCACATGACTGCTGATCCTTCCCAGTTCCACCCTCTGTGTCCATAACTTTTTAAATGGATGCTGGGTTGGGTGAGAAGAGGTTAAAGGTGTTTATTTTTTTTGCAGTGGTTTTTCAACTTGGACCAATGTAAACATGCCTATCTGGCCGATCCTTGTTGAAGAAGCAAAACACTGTAATAGCTGCCGCTACTACAAAGATGCTTGTGCATAGTAAGCACCAGGGGCCATTCGTTGGGCATGGGTACCATTTCACAGAATGTTTTGAGTTTTTTAATTGAAAGCAAAACTTCCTCTGATTGGAGGATATGGGGCAGTGACATCACCACCTCGCCCAATCGGAGAACGCCTTGTATTCATTGAGAAACATTCCCTCAACGGCGCCTGGGCCGAGTGGGTGATTTCCCCCGTGGTTACTATGAAGCAGGGTAGCTGCTCAGCACAGGATCCAAAAGACAGCAGTGATGGTGCAAATAAAATGCTTCACCTAGTGATGCACATGACAATATCAGAGGCTAATTTTGTTGTAATTTGGGTTATCTCCAAATGATTTTGTGGCAAAATCAAGTTCATAAAAATCATCCACTTTCCCCCCACTTAGAATTTTCATACTTTTTTAGTGATCAAGATTATCAAATTGAAACATGTATATCGTTTCTGCTTGAATGTGTTTTTCTGCTGCTCCTTTTTTTTTTTTTTTTAAATAATATAGCAGCTCTGCTTTGCTACCCCCTTGTAGTATTCTGTGTACGGGACAAACTAGTGCTAGGGTGGGGCACCGGAGAATCCTTCCTGAATGATGCATAATCCTGTGCTGGTATCTCCTGTCTCATGGTATGCACAAAACTATTCATTTACTCAGCCAAATTATTTCTGGGTAAAGACACAACTCTAGGCCTGTTATTCCAAGAATGTAAAACAAAGAGTCTTTCATGTGGCAGAGAGCTGGTGGAACAACTTGGGATATGCAGAGAAAGGGAAACTTTTTTTTTTTTATTTTCAGCATTTCATCCTTGTCTTCTTGGTGGTCACAAAACGTAAAATCAGAACCTGCTGGAGAAGTACGATTAGTTTCGTCATTGGTACGGGTAGAGCTGAAAACAGAGACGGGTCCCCTTACCTCCCCGTCCTTTCCCCCTTCATCCCAAATTCTTTACTTCTTGAATTTTCTCTTCCCCTTATACTTTACCCTTCCCTTCTCATTCTATTTCCTTTTTTTTTTTTTTCCTTCATTTTACCTTGTTTTTCTTTTTTGGTATTTTATCCAACAGCCTTCCTACTTAAGAACCTGCAAGCAGTGCTTTCCTTTCCTCTTCATGCACCGTCCCAGATGGGCTCATTGGCTATTATCGTATGTCATGTGTCTATGGAAACACAAGGACAAACAGAGCGCTGGATTCAGATTTTCTAAGGGTCACTGGGCATACTTGTAGACAGGTGCAGCTAGCTAGTCTGCCGCTAGATGGCTCTGTGCCAGTATAGTGTCTGGTTACAGCAGACAGTGTTATCAGGTGTTAGGCCCCTTTTAGTTAGAACCCTCCTGCAGTGATGTCATGGGTGAGTCAGTGCCCACTAGGAGCCCTAGTGCAGTTGGAGCATGGGAGCCACACACCCCACACCAGTACAAATGTAACCAGTACATGGAGGCTGGGGAGAAGTAGACCTGCCCATAGGAGAGATGGCTGTAGACTTCCTGACCCTTATGGAGGTGGGGGCTAGGGCTGGTTGCAAAAGGCCTTTTAGGCCAGGTGAAGAGTTTCCTGAATGGGGCTTTTCCCCTGGAGGGTCCCAGGAAAAGGGGTAGCCATGGAGGAGGTGACTACAGAGAGCAAAGTTCTGTAAGTACTAATGACCCCCCAGAAGGAGAGACTGTTCAAGAGAGATGGCAAAGGGTTCGGTCTTATCAGAAGGGTGTTCTAGCAAAGACAAGAGCAGGGCAGGGACTGGTGCTCTTGCCACACATTATTAGCCAATAGTAAAGCCCCTCTTACACACTGGTTCTGGTTCAGCAGCACTCCACAAGATGGGGACCATACTCAGGAAAAGTGGAAAGGACCCAGAGTGGAGAGTCCATGTGCATACAATAAAATGAGAGTACCAAGCAAATGTCCAAGGTAATTTAATGATAAAACTGATTCTTAGCAGAATAGAGCCAATGTGTCTTGACCCGAAACGCGTTGGATCTTTTCTGCTATGTATAATTTTTAATATTAAATTACCTTGGACATTTTTTTGGCGCTCTCATTGAATTGTATGTGTCTATGTTTAGTTTGTTGTGCTCATGAATATACCCCTAGAATAAATAAGGAATTTAAACCTTGTTCTAATAATGTCTTATGTTAGTATTATTCTTTGTTGTACTTTTCTGTTGAGCTTATAGTAATTCCCAATTTATCATTATGCATATGAAGGCACTCTGATTTAAGACACTGCTGCTTTGTCTGCAAAAAATGTATACCTTCTTATAACTGTTGATGAATCCATCAATGAACACCAAGAAGACTATAAATGTTTTCACTCAGGATTCATATATTCTTACAAATGAACCTAATTATAAAAATGTAGGTAAACTCTGTAGGAAAACATAAACCGGACCCCTAAAAGGCCCCGTTCATATCTCACCATTTGGGATTGTGGGCAGAATTGCCGCAATTCTGCCTGCAATCCCAAATTGCATGGTAATCGCAGCACAACCCGCTGAATGTGTTTAGGTGCCATTATCCTTAAATGGTACCCCAAATGTGATGCGATTTTGCTGCGACAGGATCTCGTCGCAAACCGTGCCTTCACAAATCATGCGAAGCTTGTCGCCCGAAAAGGAGCAGGAGCAACACACAGTATTGTGTGAAAAAGAAATCACAATGTCAAAATCGCTTAGAAGGAACACAAAATGTATTTAAAAACAAAAATATAGTTACAAAAAAATGTCAAAATTAAATGAAAGCCTAACCACCCCAAGCAAAAACTACCTTTGATGGGCTACTAAAGCCAGCCATGTCCTCTCAATGAGCATTTATTTCAGACCACAATATAAAACCATATGTATATCTATATTCTTAAATATAAAGCTAATAACAAAGTCTTTGCTTAATGCAAAAAATTCAAATATGAATGAAGGGAACGCTTAAGACGTCAGCATCCCAAGCCATTTTGGACAATTTCATGCTCCCAACTTTATGGGAACAGTTTCGGGATGGCCCTGTCCTGTTCCAACATGATTGTACACCAGTGCACAAACAAGGTCCATAAAGACATGGATGAGTGAGTTTGGGATGGAGGAACTTGACTGGGCCTGCACAGAGTCCTGACCTCAACCCGATAGAACATCTTTGGGATGAATTAGAGCAGAGACTGCAAGCCAGGCTCTCTCGTCCACATCAGTGCCTGAACTCACAAATGTGCTTCTGGAAGAATGGTCAAACATTCCCATAGACACACTCCTAAACCTTGTGGACGGCCTTCCCAGAAGAGTTGAAACTGTTATAGCTGCAAAGGGTGGGCCAACTCAATATTGAACCCTACGGACTAAGACCGAATGCCATTAAAGTTCATGTGCGTGTAAAGGCAGGCATCCCAATACTTTTAGTAATATAGTGTATGTAAACCCACTTAAATATTACCACTTCAAGTGTCTCAACAAATTATATTATTACATAAAATTCTAAAACAAAAGCTTAGTGGGTTCCACCACCATTGCGATGTTGCAAGTCCATACAAATAAATACGCTGTATAAATGAAACATGTATATTTTGGTGAATTCCACCACCACTCAGATGATGTAATTTAATAACCAATATACAATCAAATAAAGTTCAAACAGGTGAAATTTATGTGATCGGCTGGGTTCCAACACCACATTTAACTCTAATCCATTGTAATGAGGTTTATCTGTAAATTGTGTGAGCTCCACCACCGCTAAAACAAGCAGCCTTTTCACGGTTAATTACACCCCAGATTATAGGTGGTCTAAATAGCTCTCTGCATCAGGGGTTTTACATCCCAAACATGGAAACCACAGGGCACACCAGCAAGAATCATGACAACAAGATGTTCCAAATACACTTGGGAATCACAGAGTACATCAGCAGGGATACAGTACAATCACCTCTCCTCCGCCATGTATGTTAATAAAGTCTGAAGTGTCGCACGGAAGAGGCAGGTCCAATGTCTTAGTAGGAATACATATTATAACAATATAAAACCATATACAGCAAATATGCAATTAGCGGACCTCCAGCTGCTGCAAAACTACAAGTCCCATCATGCCTCTGGGTGTCATGCTTGTGGCTGTCAGAGTCTTGCTATGCCTCATGGGAGTTGTAGTTCTGCAACAGCTGGAGGTCCGCTAATTGCATATGCCGTATCTCACAAAAGTGAGTACACCCCTCACATTTTTTTAAAAATATTTTAATATACCTTTTCATGTAACAACACTGAAGAAATGACACTTTGCTACAATGTAAAGTAGTGAGTGTACAGCTTGTATAACAGTGTAAATTTGCTGTCCCCTCAAAATAACTCAATACACAGCCATTAATGTCTAAACCGCTGGCAACAAAAGTGAGTACACCTCTAAGTGAAAATGTCAAAACTGGGCCCAAATTGTCAATATTTTTTGTGGCCACCATATTTTCCAGCACTGCCTTAACCCTTTTGGGCATGGAGTTCACCAGAGCTTCACAGGTTGCCACTGGAGTCCTCTTCCACTCCTCCATGACAACATCACGGAGCTGATGGATGTTGGAGACCTTGCGCTCCACCACCCTCCCTTTGAGGATGATCTACAGATGCTCAATAGGGTTTAGGTCTGGAGACATGCTTGGCCAGTCCATCACCTTTACCCTTAGTTTCTTTAGCAAGGCAGTGGTCATCTTGGAGGTGTGTTTGGGGTCGGTATAATGTTGGAATACTGCCCTGCGGCCCAGTCTCTGAAGCGAGCGGATCATGCTCTGCTTCAGTATGTCACAGTACATGTTGGCATTCATGGTTCCCTCAATGAACTGTAGCTCCACAGCCCCAGACTATGACACTCCCACCACCATGCATGACTGTAGGCAAGACACACTTGCCTTTGTACTCCTCACCAGGTTGCCGCCACATACGCTTGACACCATCTGAACCAAATAAGTTTATCTTGCTCTCATCAGACCACAGGACATGGTTCCAGTTATCCATGTCCTTATTCTGCTTGTCTTCAGCAAACTTTGCGGGCTTTCTTGTGCATCATCTTTAGAAGAGGCTTCCTTCTGGCATGATAGCCATGCAGACCAATTTGATGCAGTGTGCGGCGTATGGTCTGAGCACTGACAGGCTGACCCCCTGCCCCTTCAACCTCTGCAACAATGCTGGCAACACTCATACATCTATTTCCCAAAGACAACCTCTGGATACAACGCTGCGTCGCTGAGCACGTGCACTCAACTTCTTTGGTCAACCATGGCGAGGCCTGTTCTGAGTGGAACCTGTCCTGTTAAACCGCTGTATGGTCTTGGCCACAGTGCTGCAGCTCAGTTTCAGGGTCTTGGCAATCTTCTAATAGCCTGGGCCATCTTTAGAGTGTGGGAGTGATAACACCAAATTTAACACACCTGCTCCCCATTCACACCTGAGACCTTGTAACACTAATGAGTCACATGACACCGGGGAGGGAAAATGGCTAATAGGGCCCAATTTGGACATTTTGACTTAGGGGTGTACTCGCTTTTATTGCCAGCAGTTTAGACATTAATGGCTGTGTGTTGAGATAGTTTGAGGGGACAGCAAATTTACACTGTTATACAAGCTTTACACTCACTACTTTACATTGTAGCAAAGTGTCATTTCTTTAGTGTTGTCATATGAAAAGATATAATAAAATATTTACAAAAATGAGAGGTGTACTCACTTTTGTGAGATACTGTAGGTATATCTACAGTATATGCTTGTGGTGGTGGTTTGGTTTAACATAGCTACTATGGACTCAGGAATTTTTTTTTTGTAGGCCTCCAACTTGAGGAGTGGTGTGAAAATTTAATTAATCCGTAATTTGTAATTGTTTATTTTTTTAACTGATAATTTACAAAGTACAAAAAACGCAAATTCCATGGTGGGTAGAAGATCTGGGATAAACTGTGGGAGACTCTGGAGACCAGCAGGTAATAGGAATTATCCAGCTCTTCAGTAATGATCAGAGGTGTTCAACATATTTTCTTGGATCTTTCTCTTCAATCCTTTCCTGGGGTGCATCCAGCAGATAATTCACATTCTATGGCTTCAGCGTACAGATGGGCCCTCATAGGCCACTTCTAGAAGACAAAAAAAAAAGAAGGAAAGAAATTGAGGAATACTTATAAATAAAGTTTGGTTTTAGCTGACACTTTATATGCATCACCTAAACCAGTGTTCTCCAAACTAAGGCCTGGGGGCCTTTGCTTCCTTTTATCTGTCCCTTGGTGCACTATGCCATCCACTGATACCAACAATGGGGCGTAATTCCCCTCACTGATACCAATGAAGGGGCACCATTCCTCCCAATGAGACCAACGATGGGGCACAATTCCTCCCAATGACACCAACGATGGAGTACAATTCCTCTTTCCAATTACTCCCACTGAAAGAAACGATGGAGCATTTTTTTTTTCTACTGACTGCGGGACATTTTCTACTCCCAATGGCCACAGTCCAGCCCCTCTAAAGTCTGAAGGACAGTAAACCGGCCCTTTGTTTAGAAAGTTTGGAGACCCCTGACCTAGAGCAAAATGTTTTCTGGCTTGTCCTATCTCATCACTCTTTCCTAAAGTCCAACTCTGGGGCCCCTTTACACAACCTTGTGGACCTCTACTGCCAGTCATTTGTGCATTTTCTTTTACACTTACCTTTTCCAGATGTCTTCAGGACTGGTCTTATGAAGTAGTAGGGTCCTCTTCGACCCTTTACAGGGCATCGGTTACTCAGATAGCAGCACTAATGTTGACAACAGCACCACCCTCTGCATAATCACACTGAGAATGAAGAACATTGTGGTGAAGCCCACTCAAGAGGTAGGTCCAGGACTCCCTGCACTTGCAGTATGTCCTCACCTTATTACAAGAGTGATGCTAAAAGTCATTAAATCTGGAAGACCCAAGACATCTTGTAGCAGACAAGAGGTATTGCAGAAAACTGCTGCAGTTCTCCTCGGAAAATTTTCTGGCTACATGACGCAGTCTAAGCTGCACATATTTTCTCTCAACTGACATCCTGAGAATGAGAACAAATAGAAAAATAGAATACCTCCAAATACATAATCCTGTACTCACAGATGATCCAGAGGAAAGAAAAAAGAAACAACCCAATAAAGCATGATCCAATTTGCTCCAGCAAAAAAAAATTCTTCCTGATCCCCCAACAGGCAATCAGATATTCCCCGGATCAACTTTACCTATAAAATATTAGTATCCAATAGTTACATAGTTAATCTGGTTAAAAATAGAAACAAGTCCATCCAGTTCAACCAACACAGAAAAAAACACACACAAAAAAATAAAAACACACAGTGGCGGACCATGACAGTGCAATGTGTGTTGGCATGGCCAGGGGCATATCTACCTAAAAGGCAAACAAGGCGTTTGCTTTAGGTCGCATTTTTCAGGCACTCCCCCCAGGCAGAAGGGAGACTACAAGCAGTAGCGTCGCTATGGGTGTGTGGTCTACCAGAGGGGTGACACTGGCCGTGGACTGACCATTCAGTGACAGGGGAGCAAAGTTGAAGCAGGAGGCAGTAGTGGCTGCATCCTCCGATCCCGGAAATAGCTCACTTGGCAGAGCAGGTCGGAGTCCTGGGCTCGGCTACACAGCTGGTAAAAAGGAGCCGGTGGGCTGCGGGAAGGCGAGAGTACGATGTTGCTTTTTTTTTGGGGGGGGGGGATAAAAGAACCTCCTGGTGTAGTATAAGTGGAGCTCTAATAGGAAAAGGTGCCTAAACAGGAAGAAGTGGAGTTTACAGATGAAGGGGTGGCTCTTGAACAGGAAGGAGTGGGACAAATTGAGATGGGGCACCTGATTTTAGTCTTGCCTAGGGCAGCACAAAGCAAAATACACCACTCGGCACAGCCACATGTGATAGGGCAAAAATGCAAGAGAACACTTACCACCTTATGACAGAAAGTGCCTAAATAAGGCTCCTTATGTCAGGATTATTTTAGTTCCACAAATACTTTATTTGAAAAGGAGTACATATACTGTACATGGGCCTAAGGAACTAGGAGATCGCAGAAGTGTAACAAAAGAAACCAACGATAACCATTCTGTGCGAACAGTATGCATCTTAATATGAATACCTAGATTTCCTAATTTCCCAATCACTACTGATCATCGAGTAAACCAGGAAGTGCCGGTAAACTTTTTTTCCTCGCTTCATGCTGACAGGGAGAGCTGATCAGCGGCTCTCCCTGTCAGAGGATTGATTATCAGCACAGCCCCCATCAAAAGGTGCCAATCAGTGCCCCATCGAAGTGCCACTCAGTAATGCTTGTCAGTAGCTCCTCATCAGTGTTGCCTATCCAGTGCCACCTATCAGTGTCGTCAGTGCCGCCTATCAGTGCCGTCAGTTAACCACTTGCCACCCGCCATATAGCAGAATGGAGGCGGCAAAGTGGTTGTGATATCCTGACCGGACGTCATATGACGTGCCCAGGATAACACAGCCGTCAGTGCCCATCATTTTTTTTTTTTTTAAATGTTGGCCTTTTTTCGTTTATAGCTCAAAAATTAAAACCTGCAGAGGTGATCAAATACCACCAAAAGAAAGTTCTATTTGTGGGAAGAAAATTATAAAAATTTAGTTTGGGTACAGTGTTGCACGACCGCGCAATTGTTATTCAAAGTGTAACAGCGCTGAAAGCTAAAAATTGTCCTGGGCAGGAAGAGGGGAAAGTGCCTGGTATGGAAGTGGTTAAGAATGCTTAAAGTGAAGCAGTAAAAATAAAATATTACTTTAAATATCGTGCATGGGGGGTCCCCTTAGTCTGCCTGTAAAGTAGCGCATCTACTTGATGTGTTTTACAGTCCCACAGCAAAATGACATTTCTAAAGGAAAAAATGTCATTTAAACTTGCTTGCGGCTGTAATGTATTGTCGGATCCCGTTAATATAGATAAAAATCAAGGAAAAAATTGACGTGGTTCCCCCCCCAGTCTATACCAGGCCCTTTGGGTCTGGTATAATTATAAAGGGGAACTCCCATGCCAAAAATGTAAAAAAACAAAACAGCGTGGGGTCCCCGCCCAAAATCCATGGCAGGCCCTTCGGGTCTGGTATGGATTTTAAGGGGAATGCCACGGCAAAATTGTAAAAAATATTGACGTGGGGGTCCCCCCCAAAATCCATACCAGGCCCTTATCCGAACATTGAGCCTGGAGGACAGGATGGGGGGGGGTCGAGTGAGCCCCCCCCCCCCCCGAACCATACCAGGCCACATGCCCTCAACATGGGGAGGTTGCTTTGGGGTCCCCCCCAAATATTTTGTAATGTTTGCTGTAATAAATATCCCCATTTTTTTCTTTTAAAAAAGCTAATTATTTTCTCAGTTTAGGCTGATATGTATTCTTCTACATATTTTTGGTTAAAAAAAAATCGCAAAAAGCGTATATTGATTGGTTTGCACAAAAGTTCTACAAAATAGGGGATAGATTTATAGCATATTTATATTTTTTCGTTTGTTTAGCAAAAAATAAAAACCCCAGTGGAGATCAAATACAACCAAAAGAAAGATCTATTTGTGGGAAGAAAATGATAAAAATCTTATACGGGTACAGCGTTGCATGACCGCACAATTGTCATTCAAAGTGCGACAGCACTGAAAACTGGAAATTGTCCTGGGAAGGAAGGGGTGAAAGTGGTATTGAAGTTATTAATAAAGGAATTGTCAAAAACTGTCTTTTGTTTTTTTTTTACTTTTTGACACTTTTTTTGGCGAATGGGTAGGGGTACAATGTATCCCTACCCATTCACATAGGGGGGCCGCCTTTTTTTTTTTTTTTTTTTTTAATTCTGGCACGGGGTTCCCCTTAACCACTTTAATACACTGTGTTATATATACTACACTGCCTGCACTGACTGAATATAGAGTGTACACCTAATGCAGAGTGTGTGTGTATACAGTCAGGTCCATAATTATTGGGACATCAACACAATTCTAATCTTTTTGGCTCTATACACCACCACAATGGATTTGAAATGAAAAGAACAAGATGTGCTTTAACTTCAGACCTTTAGCTTTAATTTGAGGGTATGTACATCCAAATCAGGTGGACGGTGTAGGAATTACAACAGTTTGTATGTGTGCCTCCCACTTTTTAAGGGACCAAAAGTAATGGGACAATTGGCTGTTCCACGGCCAGGTGTGTGTTATTCCCTCATTATCCCATTTACAAGGAGCAGATAAAAGGTCCAGAGTTCATTTCAAGTGTGCTATTTGCATTTGGAATCTGTTGCTGTCAACTCTCAATATGAGATCCAAAGAGCTGTCACTATCAGTGAAGCAAGCCATCATTAGGCTGAAAAAACAAAACAAACCCATCAGAGAGATAGCAAAAACATTAGGTGTGGCCAAATCAACTGTTTGAAACATCCTTAAAAAGAAAGAATGCACCGGTCAGCTCAGCAACCCCAAAAGACCCAGAAGACCATGGAAAACAACTGCGGTGGATGACCGAAGAATTCTTTCCCTGGTAAAGAAAACACCCTTCACAACAGTTGGCCAGATCAAGAACACTCTCCAGGAGGTGGGTGTATGTGTGTCAAAGTCAACAATCAAGAGAAGACTTCACCAGAGTGAATACAGAGGATTCACCACAAGATGTAAACCATTGTTGAGCTTAAAAAACAGGAAGGCCAGATTAGAGTTTGCCAAACAACATCCTATGGACAGATGAGACCAAGATCAACTTGTACCAGAGTGATGGGAAGAGAAGAGTATGGAGAAGGAAAGGAACTGCTCATGATCCAAAGCATACCACCTCATCAGTGAAGCATGGTGGTGGTAGTGTCATGGCGTGGGCATGTATGGCTGCCAAAGAAACTGGTTCTCTTGTATTTATTGATGATGTGACTGCTGACAAAAGCGGGAGGCACATATACAAACTGTTGTAATTCCTACACTGTTCACCTGATTTAGATGTAAATACCCTCAGATTAAAGCTGAAAGTCTGCAGTTAAAGCACATTTTGTTCGTTTCATTTCAAATCCATTGTGGTGGTGTAAAGAGTCAAAAAGATTAGAATTGTGTCAATGTCCCAATATTTATGGACCTGACTATATATTAAATACACTGCCAGCACAGCCACTAACTAACCTGTCTGCCTAATCTAGCCCAATCTATCTCCGTCCATACACTATGCACGGACACTATGTAAGCAGCCTTATATAGTTTGGGGTGTGGACTTAGTCCCTCTGAGCCATAATTGGCCAAAGGCACCCTGCCTTTGGCCAACCATGGCTCTCACAGCAGAGTGTGCTGTGATTGGCCAAAGCATGCAGGTCAGGTGCATGCTTTAGCCAATCGTCAGACGTCAATGCAATCTCGCAGTGCATAATGGGGCGTTCTGCAGCGCTCGCATTTCCCACGAATGCCCCATATGTTGGGGTTCGTTTGCTAGCAAACAACCGATGTTCAAGTCGAACTTACGTTCGACTCGAACCGCGGGCTCTTTCCTATTTATTGGTAATATTATGTCTTACCATCCCTGGTCTTTACCCATACGTTTTCCTTGAAATGTCATCCTCTTCCTTTTGTAACCTATAGTAAAGTACAAAAGTGGACCAAAAAAGTTTATGTGAACATGCACAAAAAAGTGCTCCTAGGGTGTGCATTGGTCCCTTCCCGAAGAAGAAGGATCCTTCCCTGACCCCCTGGAGCACAAGACTTTTATTGGAGGTAAGGCACACTCAGGTCCTCATAGCTAAAAGGTCCAGCGGACCCAGTTCCTCATTATCAGCAGAAGCTGACAAACCAGTGCTAGGTAGGGGGCTCTCCCGAAGAGAGATCCCCAAGTCAGGGGAGAATGTACCTAATGGCTACAAATTCTCCCCCTAAACTACAGGGTAGCCCTGAAGACCCACACCCTACCATCCGAGTGAGCAACAAACACATAAATTAGTGTAGGGTGACATACACATGGAGAGAGAGAATACAGTAAATATGCAAAATTAAAAGTGCCTGTGCAGGTGCATTGAATAGGCCTTGCTGCCTGGTAACAAAATTTGCCTCGGTCTTGGCCAAAAGGTCTTCTTGTGCAGAAGAAAAAGCTCAGCTGTTATGGCCTAGTGCAGTTTCAGTGGGGTCCCAATCTCATAGTGCTACTCCAGCATCCCTGGTATGCCGCTCCCAGGGGGTGCTTGAAACCAGGGGCCCTCTGCCTTCCCAAGGTAGACAAGGTAGCACAGTCAAATCAGAAGACCCTCGGGGCCCAGTGCTTCCACCAGGGAATTCCCCGATCCCCAACAGTACAAACAAATGGCAACTACTCCAACCTATACTGGCCTTTGCAGCAAGAAGCAAATGGAAAGGCGACATATTTCCAAAAACAACAAAGAAAAATTCTCAGCTCACCTACCAACCAGCCTGCAATAAACTGAATTGTCCTATTTAACAGTTCACGTTAGTGCATTATATGACTGTGTGTTCCCTTTCTCAATTGGGTACCGTGATTGAGGCCTCGCTGACAAACTGACTTAAAGTATATTTATTTGCTTTTTATTTTGGATAGAGTATGGAATTCCAGTATCCCCCTCAGCATATATTTTTTTCTAATTTCTTGTCCTGGCAACCAAATAGAAAATTGAAGAAATCTCTCCAAAGTGAAAAAAATCACCTCTAAGTGCGTTGTCCAGATCATTTGTGCCCATTGGATCATTTCTAATTTATTCCTGTTCCAGTGACAACTGTAAAATGTTGGACTTCTCATCACATTCTGTTCTTGTGACAGTGGCTCCTGGGACAAGTGAATTTTCCCAACAGGGACACAGTCAATAATAACGCATGACCCAATCATCCAAACAAAACAAAAAAAGGGTCTTTAGATGCACTTTAGTACAAGTGGCACACATGGCACTAATGTTGGGATAGGCCATGTTCCAATGTTAGGGTCAATGATGTCCCGAGTATCTCCCACCCCAAGATTATTGACCTAACAATGGCAGTTAACTTCCCAGTTTGAAGGGACTTGGGTTTAGACCCAACCCAAGCTCATCACAATTTCAGAACATTATGGGGTTTGTTTGTTTTTTAAAGAGACTGCACCAAAGGAGCAGAGACAGATTGTAATACAAATCTGAAAGGGGTTCTAATCTGTCCACAATGTCCAAAATAAAAAAAAAGTTTTCACATCAGGCTATATACACTATTGGGAGGAGCGACGTGCTGACGTCACCGTGTTCGGGTAGGTACCTGAGTGACGGGCTGCATTAGAGAGCCGGCCGGCTTGATTTTTTACGCTCTGTTTATCTACTTAAGTGTAAGTTTTTTAACATTAAAATTACCGTAAGATTTTACACTATGGAAGCCTTTTATTTCTTCATGGGGATTGTGTGGCATTCTGTTTCTTTGAGTGGTGGAAACCTTTTTAAGACTCTGAGGCTGTGACTGTTGCTGTGTTTAACAAAGACCCCGGCTGAGTATTAAGCCGAAAGCGCTTGTGATCTCCCGTAATAGGAGATCATAGGAAGTCGGTAAGCGGCAGTGTGTCTAGTGGTGGAAGTCATCTCTCTCTTTCATATCACATTCCTTGGGTGCATCGTTTGTCATTTCACATTGATGTTACCACATTGGATGGACTTTATTTGTTGTTACTTTTCACCCATTTAATCACATATTTTAGAAATTATCGCAACTATTTAATTTATTGGAAAAGTATTTACACTATATTACCAAAAATATTGGGAGGCCTGCCTCTACACGCACATGAACTTTAATGGCATCCCAGTCTTAGTCCATAGGGTTCAATTTTGAGTTGGCCAACTCTTTGCAGCTATAACAGCTTCAAATTTTCTGGGAAGGCTGTCCACAAGGTTTAGGAGTGTGTCTATGGGAATGTTTGACCATTCTTCCAGAAGCGCATTTGTAAGGTCAGGCACTGATTTGGACAAGAAGGCCTGGCTTACAGTCTCCATTCTAAGTCATCCCAAAGGTGTTCTATCGGGTTGAGGTCAGGACTCTGTGTAGGCCAGTCAAGTTCCTCCACCTCAAACTTATTCATTCATATCTTTATGGACCTTGTTTGTGCACTGGTGCGCAGTCATGTTGGAACAGGAAGGACCATTCCCAAACTGTTTCCATAAAGTTGGGAGCATGAATTTGTCCAAAATGTCTTGGTATGCTGATGCTTTAAGAGTTCCCTTCACTGGTACTAAAGGGCCAAGCCCAACCCCTGAAAAACAACCCTGCACCATAATCCCGCCTCCACAAAATGATTTGGACCAGTGCACAAAGCAAGGTCCATAAAGACATGGATGAGCGGGTTTGGGGTGGAAGAACTTGACTGGCCTGCACTTGCTGCTCCCAACGCAGACGCGTCACGGTGACGAGCTGGGAGCAGCAGGGTACGTTCAGGGCTGTCTGCTCCTCCTGTCTCCTGCTCTCTGTCTATGGGCGGTCAGGTCCCATGGTACTCTGTTTCTGTGTCCTGAGGTTGTGGCAGCATTTTACTGTCCTAAGTGAAAAAATAATTCCAGAAAAATGTATTCCAAAGCTTGGGGAAGCCACTCCAGAGAAGCAGTCTTTCCAGCGCACTTGAGGAAATTTAAATTGACCAAGACACAGCGGTATTCCATCTCAGGATTACCAAAGACCATTAAACCAAAGGCATGATCAGACCCTGAGGGGTCGTTCCCTAGGGTGAGCAGGCAATTCACCTGGTGGTGGTGGTTTTACATCACTGAATTTTATTACTAGACAGCACGTATCAAAGCACAGAGTCTAAGGAAGGATCCTAGACTCATTATTGTGTGGGACATTTTCACTGGAACTTTTTTATACCACATTTTTATTTGTTTGTTTTGTTTATGGTAGTGGGAGTTTGTATCTTTCTTATAAACAAGTGGAATTAGCGCACCATTCCTTTAATCATTCATATTGTGTTGAAGGCCTTTGCACCTGTTCTAGGACAATCAACATCTGCCTTGACCTTGACCATGGTGAATGAATTGATGCCTAAATGTAGACAAAAAAAAATCTGCAAAGGACATGACGTATTAGTAATCTGATGTGTCTCTTGTGCGGCTGGCTTCTGGATTCCTTGCAATCTTCTTCTGCACCCCCTTTCCTACCCCCGCTGCTGTAATCTACGGGTGCGGCAAGGTTTAATAAAATAGAGGGAGCTTTGACAGGCTCTCATCGAGAGAGCCTGACTATGCCCACCCTTCTCACCACCCTGTGCAATTCATAGAAGAAATAGCTACAACTTCTATAAACAAAACAAAATCTATGAATGGAGAACGGGCAGATGATTGAAAGGTCCATCCCCTCCATTCATAAATCACATTTCATTTATAGAAGCTGTAGCTATGGCTTCTATGAATGTAGGGGAGGGGGCAGAAAGGATAGACATAGTTGGGCACTCTCAATATGTGCCTGTCACATTTCCCTCCATTCTATTAACCTCCACCGCACCAGAAGATTAAAAGAAGTGGTCTGGAGAAAGAATTAAATGTCCTCAGCATAACAGAACAAGTCCATTCAAATGTGACCAACTACTTCTAATGACAAGAAAGGCTTTGAGTTATCTGTCTCTTGTAAATGGTTTCACTTGCACCTGTTCCCAGAGATAACTAAGCTGGAAAAAAAAAAATCTTCAACCCAGGAGTGAAGTCCTTTAAGGTGACATCATGGATTGAATTTGTTTTACACAATAAACCCTGTGTGGCCCATGTTACCTTTATAGGATGCAGGTACCCAGGACCCCTTCCAGACGGAGCACTATTCCCATCCTGATCCAACGTCTGAGTGAGGTGGGCTATGTAGCTGGTGGCCAGGACCAGGACATCCAGCTTAGACAGTTTGGTGTCTGGGGGGACAGAGGGCAGGGCAGCCTGGAGGGACAAGAAGGCCTCCCGAAGGGTGCGGACCCTGTTCCTCTCCCGGGCATTGTTCTCAGGAGTCTTCTTCCCTGAAACTGCCCCATGGGACTTAGTGGGAGAAGCAACCTGTAAAAGACAACATATATATATAAAACACTATCTATATTGACTCTAACAACGTTCATTGAATACAATTAGCCAATAAATATTAATTTAGTTTAAAGTGAAACTCTGGCCAAAACATTTTCTTTTGGTTTTCAGTGAAGTGGGGAAGGGCTAGAACACCAGCCAGGTTATCTTTAACCTTAGGACAGGAAAACAAGGAGGTCCTGGACCTCCCTGTACTGCAATTAGGCAATATACGGAATGTACAGAAAAAAAACACACACACACACAGGAATCAAATAAAAAAAGCCAACATAAGTATACTTATTTTCAAAAAGTGACAGCTATTTTCCATTGAGTCCAATGAGGTTTGAAGTCAACAATCACATTTCTGAAAAGAGAATGCCACTTATTTTTAGAAAATAATCATATACACTATATTACTAAAAGTATTAGGGCGCCTGCTCTTACACACACATGAACTTTAATGGCATCCCAGTCTTAGTCCTTAGGGATCAATATTGAGTTGGCCCACCCTTTGCAGCTATAAAAGCTTCAACTCTTCTGGGAAGGTTGTCCACAAGGTTTAGGAGTGTGTCTATGGGAATGTTGACCATTCTTCCAGAAGCGCATTTGTGAGGTCAGGCACTGATGTGGACGAGAAGGCCTGGCTCGCAGTCTCCGCTCTAATTCATCCCAAAGGTGCTCTATCGGGTTGAGGTCAGGGCTCTGTGCAGGCCAGTCAAGTGCCTCTATCCCAAACTCGCTCATTCATGTCTTTATGGGCCTTGCTTTGTGCACTGGTCCAAATCATTTGGTAGAGGGGGGATTATGGTGTGGGGTTGTTTTACAGGCCCTTGGCCCCTTAGTTCCAGTGAAGAGAACTCTTAAAGTGGAGTTCCACCCACTTTTACAACTCTTCAGCATCCCTCACTAAACTTTGCACTGTAAACGAATTGGATATTTTAAAAAAAAATTTTCTCAGCACTTACTGTATATCTGTTGTATTCATTTTTCACTTCCTCCTCCCTGACCGCGGCCCATCGCACCATTTCCTGTTTGCAATGCCTTCTGGGAAGGGGCGGCAACTTCCTCTGACACTGCCGTTGCTATGGAAACCTGACCTGAAACCTATTACACTGCTTGTGCTGCACTGAGCATGTGCGAGATCTGCAAGGATGAGATCCAGGAAGAAATACAGTCTGGCTTCAGATGCCCAGACTTAAGATGGCCACAGCCTGCTGTAAGTTTATAAAATAACAAACTACTGCTATAAACGAACAAAACAGACCTTAGTTTACAGACTAACTTTACTAGAATACATTAAGCTTGTGTATTATAGGGGTATTTTTATTTAAAAAGTATAATTTCGGCTGGAACACCACTTTAAGGTGTCAGCATACCAAGACATTTTGGACAATTTCATGCTCCCAACTTTGTGGGAACAGTTTGGGGATGGCCCCTTCCTGTTCCAACATGACTGCACACCAGTGCACAACCCATTAAGACATGCATGAGCGAGTTTGGGGTGGAGGAACTTGACTGGCCTGCACAGAGTCCTGACCTCAACCCAATAGAACATCTTTGGGATGAATTAGAGCGGAGACTGGTCAAACATTCCCATTGACACACACCTTAACCTTGTGGACAGCCTTTCCAGAAGAGTTGAAGCTGTTATAGCTGCAAAGGGTGGACCAACTCAATATTGAACCCTATGTACTAAGACTGGGATGCCATTAAAGTTCATGTGCGTGTAAAGGCAGGTGTCCCAATACTTTTGGTAATATAGTGTACATCCCCTTAGCAGTGAAAAAGCAGAAAATGAATTCAGTTATTCCATCAATCTTCACAGGCAGGCCCTTTCACCCACTTACAGTCTGACGTTTTGTGATTTTTTGTCCTCTCCTACGCCCAATCAGCTGTGCTCTTGACTCCCGCTGGGGCCCCTCGATGGCGTCTCCTACCTGAGCCTCTTCCACTGGCTCCTGAAGTTCCCAGTTCGGCAAAACGACGGCTCTCAGCATTCTGACTGGCTAGCAATGACTTCACATCTTACTATATGAACATGCTTTAAGCTGAATTAAAAAGAGAAAAAAACTTTCCCAAAGCTCATTAAGGAAAATGAATTTGGAGAGAGCGGAAGATTCCTTTGGGATAATTTATGTTTCATCCCCCAAGCTGTGTAATGAGAACAGCGCGCTCTGCGTGGCTCTTATCAGCTTCAGACGTGTAATGAGGGGATGTTTTAAGTTGCTCTCTTTGTGGTTTTATCTGGCTGTCCGGCCAGCACTTTTCTCCAGCCACTGCCAAGATGCCAGAACCCAAAATACGCCCCGTCTACTTCTCTGAAACCTTCAGGACACCCAGATGGATTGTGCTTTATGGAAAAGGCCACCACCGTGCATTGTCTCTCGGCATTTAAAAGACTGGTCCACCCAAAAGTGTTAGTTTCGTTTTAGGTGGATTCTAATAGGCTGAGTCACCTTATTCTTCGTAGAGTGTGGGAGCGGTGACTTTAGATATCGAGAGTTCGAGTACTGATGTTCGCTTTAAAGAGCATTTCCAGATAACTCATAGGAGCGATAATTGACATAATGATATGTAGCAAACACCACAACTTTGATAAAACCAACAAGTTTGTTCAATTGACCTTATTCTGAGTTTTTGTATAACTGCGGAATAAGCACATACATCTCTATACAGGGTTAGTACGAATGTACCTCCTAGGGTCTCTGCTCTGTATCTTTCTCCCGTTTCGATCCTTATACCACCAATTACATTTGAAATTCTAAGGAATTATTTAATCTGAGTGGTGACCAAGAGACATTTGTTTTTATTATTTGGTGTTTAGTGTATTAGAAGCAGCAGTGAGGGTGTTTGAGGGTCACCAGCAGGTGTGTTCCAGGGTCACCAGCAAGTGTGTTTCAGCATCACCAGTAGGTGTTTTCCAGGGTCACCATAAAGTGTGTTTCAGCATCACCAGTAGGTGTGTTCCAGGGTCACCAGAAAGTGTGTTTCAGCATCACCAGTAGGTGTGTTCCAGGGTCACCACAAAGTGTGTTTCAGCATCACCAGTAGGTGTGTTCCAGGGTCACCACAAAGTGTGTTTCAGCATCACCAGTAGGTGTGTTCCATGGTCACCAGCAGGTGTGTTCAAGGGTCACCACAAAGTGTGTTTCAGCATCACCAGTAGGTGTGTTCCAGGGTCACCACAAAGTGTGTTTCAGCATCACCAGTAGGTGTGTTTCAGGGTCACCAGCAGGTGTGTTCCAGGGTCACCACAAAGTGTGTTTCAGCATCACCAGTAGGTGTGTTCCAGGGTCACCACAAAGTGTGTTTCAACATCACCAGTAGGTGTGTTCCAGGGTCACCAGGGTCACCACAAAGTGTGTTTCAGCATCACCAGTAGGTGTGTTCCAGGGTCACCACAAAGTGTGTTTCAGCATCACCAGTAGGTGTGTTCCAGGGTCACCAGCAGGTGTGTTCCAGGGTCACCACAAAGTGTGTTTCAGCATCACCAGCAGGGGTGTTCCAGGGTCATCGCAAAGTGTGTTTCAGCATCACCAGTAGGTGTGTTCCAGGGTCACCACAAAGTGTGTTTCAGCATCACCAGTAGGTGTGTTCCAGGGTCACCACAAAGTGTGTTTCAGCATCACCAGTAGGTGTGTTCCAGGGTCACCACAAAGTGTGTTTCAGCATCACCAGTAGGTGTGTTCCAGGGTCACCAGCAGGTGTGTTCAAGGGTCACCACAAAGTGTGTTTCAGCATCACCAGTAGGTGTGTTCCAGGGTCACCACAAAGTGTGTTTCAGCATCACCAGTAGGTGTGTTCCAGGGTCACCACAAAGTGTGTTTCAGCATCACCAGTAGGTGTGTTCCAGGGTCACCACAAAGTGTGTTTCAGCATCACCAGTAGGTGTGTTCCAGGGTCACCAGCAGGTGTGTTCCAGGGTCACCACAAAGTGTGTTTCAGCATCACCAGCAGGGGTGTTCCAGGGTCATCACAAAGTGTGTTTCAGCATCACCAGTAGGTGTGTTCCAGGGTCACCACAAAGTGTGTTTCAGCATCACCAGTAGGTGTGTTCCAGGGTCACCAGAAAGTGTGTTTCAGCATCACCAGTAGGTGTGTTCCAGGGTCACCACAAAGTGTGTTTCAGCATCACCAGTAGGTGTGTTCCAGGGTCACCAGCAGGTGTGTTCAAGGGTCACCACAAAGTGTGTTTCAGCATCACCAGCAGGTGTGTTTCAGGGTCACCAGTAGGTGTGTTCCAGGGTCACCACAAAGTGTGTTTCAGCATCACCAGTAGGTGTGTTCCAGGGTCACCACAAAGTGTGTTTCAGCATCACCAGTAGGTGTGTTCCAGGGTCACCACAAAGTGTGTTTCAGCATCACCAGTAGGTGTGTTCCAGGGTCACCACAAAGTGTGTTTCAGCATCACCAGTAGTTCTCCCTGTGTCTGCGTGGGTTTCCTCCGGGTACTCCGGTTTCCTCCCACACTCCAAAGACATGCTGGTAGGTTAATTGGATACTGCCTAAATTGGCCCTAGTATAGGTATGAATGTGAGTTAGGGACCTTAGATTGTAAGTTAAGTATAATATATATATATATGTAAAGCGCTGCGTAAATTGACGGCGCTATGTAAGTACAATTAATAAATAATAAATTAATAAATATTAAAATAAAATAAATAAAGTGTACTGTATCTACTCCAACCTACAGTCCCCATATTACAAGCCCTTTTCTTTGGATACACCTTGTAATACACTACTTAAGAGAGAAATTTCAGTCCAGGCATTAAACAGTTAACAGCAACTTTATTGAAGAAAGGCAACATGCAGGAACAGTTCTTATGAGGTAGTTTCTCACGTGGATTCCTGTACAAGGTGCTTTAATATATATATACGTATATATACGTATATATATGTGATTCTGCACAGGAGAGCCGCCCTCTAGCAGTAAAACTGCTATGGGGTAGTCTTTAAGTGGTTAATTCCCTCTTCTCAAGAGAGAATACATTCAGTTCCTCTAATCTCTCATAGCTGAGCTCCTCCATGCCTCTTATGAGTTTGGTTGCACTTCTCTACACTTTCTCCAGTTCCCCAATATCCTATTTGAGAACTGGTGCCCAAAACTGAACTGCATATTCCAGATGAGGTCTTACTACTGATTTGTACAGGGGCAAATTTGTACTGGAGTCTGTACCTTTCTTAATACAAGAAAGGACTTTGCTCGCTTTGGAAAACGCAGCTTGGCATTGCATGCTATTATTAAGCTTATGATCTACCAAAACCCCCAGATCCTTCTCCACCATTGATTCTCAAAGTTGTACACCCCTAGTATGTACGATGCATGCATATTCTTAGCCCCCAAGTGCATAACTTTACATTTATCAACATTAAACCTCATTTGCCACATAGTTGCCCAATTAAACAGTACATTGAGGTTGGCTTGTAAGTTTTAGACATCCTGTAGGGACCTTATTCCACTGCATAGCTTAGTGTCATCTGCAAACACTGAAATTTTGCTTTTAATCCCAGATCCCATGTAATGGTCCCAACACTGAACCTTGGGGTACACCACTGATAACCTTAGACCATTCAGAGTAAGAATCATTAACCACTACTCTCTGAATTCTGTAGACTTTACCTTACACATTAGCCGTGTGTGAGGAAATGCTATGACAAAATCTAAATATACTATGTCCACAGTTACCCCTTTGTCTAAGGTTTTACTTACCCCCTCATAACAATAAATCAGATTTGTCTGACAACTTCAGTCTTTCATGAATCCATGCTGTTTGTTGCTTAAAATATTATTTTGCAGCAAGAACTCATCTATGTGGTCTTTTATTAAATACTCCAGTATCTTCCCAACTATTGAAGTTAAACTAACAGGTCTTTAGTTACTTGGTAAAGACTTTGATACCTTTATAAATATGGGCACCACACTGGCCCTACGCCAATCCAGTGGTACCATTCCAGTCATTAAGGAATCCCTAAAAATTAGAAACAATGGCTTTGAAATGACAGAGCTCAATTCTTTTAGGATCCATGGGTGGATGCCATCTGGTCCAGGTGCTTTATCCACCTTTATTCTGTCTAAATATTTCCAGACTATATCAACTTTGAGCCATTGTGGATCATATGGGGCTGTGTCAACACCACCCCCATTATGATCATGAGCTCCTTGCATGCTCCTTTGTATACACAGAGCTGAAGAAAGTATTTAATATATTTGCCTTCTCTTTGTCCCCAGTCACCCACTGGGCCCACATGCTCAGACCTGACCTTTTTACTATTAATATATTTGAAGAATTTTTCAGGGTCTGTCCTACTATCTTTTGCAATCTGACATTCATTTTGAATGTTTGCAGCCTTGATTTCCTTTTTACATATTCTGTTATATTCTTTGTAAAATTTAAACGATGATAGTGTTCCTTCATTTTTATATTTATTAAAAGCTATTTTCTTATTTATATATTTTTTAACTTTGGATATGAACCACATAGGTTTTATTTTTAGCTGTTTAACCACTTTAATACCAGGCACTTAGACACCTTCCCGCCCAGACCAATTTTCAGCTTTCAGCGCTGTTGCAATTTGAATGACAATTGCACGACCATGCTACACTGTACCTAAACAAATTTTTTATCATTTTGTTCCCACAAATAGAGCTTTCTTTTGGTGGTATTTGATCACCTCTGCGGTTTTTATTTTTTGCGCAACAAATAAAAAAAGACCGAAAATGTTTAAAAAAAACAAGTTTTTCTTTGTTTCTGTTAAAATTTTTTGTAAATAAGTACGTTTTCTTCTTCAATGACGGGCACTGATATGGCTGCACTGACGGGCACTGATACGGCGGCACTGATGGGCACCGATGAGGTGGCACTGATGGGCACTGATGATGGGCACTGATAGGCGGCATTGATGGGCACTGATAGGCGGCATTGATGGGCACTGATAGGTGGCACTGGTATGTGGCACTGATGGGCACTCATAGGCGCCACTGATGGGCACTCGTAGGTGGCATTGATTGGTACATATGTGTGGCACTGATGGGTACTTATGGGTGGCACTGATAGGTGCCACTGATGGGCACTGATAGGTGGGCACTGATGGGCACAGATGGGCACTGACAGGTGGCACCGATGGGCAATGACAGGTGGCACTGATGACACTGATTGGTGGCACTGATAAAATGTATTTGTGGCATTGCTGGGCATAACTAAAACATAATGGTGCCAATCAGTGCCCATTTGTGGGCACTGATTGGCACAGATTGGGCACATTGGGCACATGTGGATGGCCATGGGATACATACCTGTCCATCCACTTGTTGCCCCTTCCCTGGTGGTCCAGTGTGGTGATCTGAGGGGGGGCTGCGCTGATAAACAATCAGCGCAGACCCCCCTGTCAGGAGAACTCCCGATCGGCTCTCATCTACTCGCGTCTGTCAGACGCGAGTGAGGAAAAGCCGATCAACGGCTCTTCCTATTGACAGCGTGATCAGCCGTGATTGGACACGGCTGATCACGTGTTAAAGAGCCTCCACCGGAGGCTCTTTACCAAGATCGGTGGAGCGGTGTGTCAGGCTGACACACCGCTCCACCGATCGCCGCGATCCGCGGGCACGCGGCGGCATGTTATCCTGCTGGACGTCATATGAGGCCCAGTCAGGATAACGGAACCAATTTCCGGACGTCAATCCGCTATAGGGCAGGCGGGAAGTGGTTAAACATATTGCCTATGGGAATATACTATGCAGTGAGTTCACATACAGTGTTTTTGAAGAAGTCTAATTTCTGTTATGTGTTCATCGATGCCAATATTCCCTCCCAGTCTGAGTCTTGGAGAGCAGCCCTCATCCTTGGAAAATTTGCTCTCTTGAAGTTAAGTGTTTTTATATTTCCCGTATGTGTTTGTTCCTTACAGCTAACATTAAATTAAATCATGTTATGGCCACTGCTACCCAGATGTTATTTTATATGAACATTAGTAATGAGCTCTGCATGGTTTGAGATTACCAGGTCCAACAGAGCGTCATTCCTAGCCGGGGCCTCAATAAACTGGACCTTAAAATTGCCTTGTAATAGGTTTATAAATTTATGCCCTTTAACCACTTCAGCCCCAGAAGATTTGGTCCCTTAATGACCAGGCCATTTTTTACAGCACTGTGTCATTTTAACTGACAATTGCATGGTCGTGCGACATTGTACAAAAACAAAATTGATGTCCTTTTTTTCCCACAAATAGAGCTTTCTTTTGGTGGTATTTGATCACCTCTGTGAACAAAAACAATATTTTGTACTTTTTACTATAATAAATATAAGCACATATTGATTGGTTTGCGCAAAAGATATAGCGTCTACAAAATAGGGGATAGATTAATGGCATTTTTATTGTTAATTTTTTTTTTTTTTTTTTACTAGTAATGGTGGTGATCTGTGATTTTTATCGGGACTGCGACATTGTGGCTGACAGAACACTTTTGACACTTTTTTGGGACCATTGACATTTATACAGCAATCAGAGCTAAAAATAGCCACTGATTACTGTATAAATGTCACTGGCAGGAAAGGGGTTAACACTAGGGGGCGATCAAGGGGTTAACTGTGTTTCCTAGATGTGTTCTAACTGTGGGGGGAATGTGGCTGACTAGAGGAGGAGACAGATCGTTGTTCCTACTTAGTAGGAACACACGATCTGTCGCCTCTCCCCTGACAGAACCGGGATTTGTGTGTTTACACACACAGATCCCGCTTCTCACTCTGTCACAAGCGATCGCGGGTGCCCGGTGATCATTGCGCACGCCGGGCATGCGCTTTGGCTCCAGGGGCAAGCTGTGGGCGCGCATGTGCCTGCTACAGCATCTTAGAGAGCCAATGTACAGCTACGACGGCTCGCCCAGGCGAGCCATCTTGCCGCAGTATAACTGCAGTGCCATTACTCCAGTCAACTTCCGGGTAGTTAAAATCCTCCATTATTATCACTGCCCCAGCCCTTGTAGCTCTTTCCATCTGTGCAAGAAGCTCAGTCTCCACCTCCTCATTAACACTTGGTGGCCACTGGCCAATGACAAGCTCCAATGATTAAATTTGTAGTACGCGCACCTATGTACAGTTCCACCCATAATGCTTCAGCCTCATCACACTCGCTGTCAACTAGGTCATCTTTCACACTCACTTTGAGAATACTTCTCACATAGAGACAGACCCCACCACCTTTACATTTTACCCCATCTCTCTGAAAGAGAGCATAGCCAGGAATTTTAATAGCCCAGTCATGTGAAGAATTAAGCCAAGATTCAGCAATACCAATTAAATCATATTTCTCCTCGTGCACCAGAGCTTTCAACTCACCTATTTTGCTTGGCAGACTTCTGCCGTTGGTGAACAAACACTTTAATTCATTGTCACATTGTGCACATGTATTTTGCATATTTTCTACTTTAGTACAAATAGTACCATTTCCAATGGATGTTTGTAACATGGAAACATTCTTATCACCTGCCATAGCCCTCCCCCATCTTTCTCCATTCCACCCACCAATAGGGGCTGACCCCTGTCTGACCTGTCTTCCCCATTATAATCTAATTCACCCTTCCCCCTCAATCCTAGTTTAAATACTCTCCCGGCCTTCCCATAATCCTCTCCCCCAGCACAGGCGACATGCGCAGGAGAGACATCATCCCTCTCTGGCCAATGAAGATGCCCTAAGACCGGCACTCAGAAGAAGATGCTGGGGCCCAATGCAGGGCCGTTGGATAGGTAAGTATGGCTACTTTACTCCCATATTAAAGCGGAACTAAACCCATCGATTTAACTGTTTCACTAAATAGTTAAATTCAAGACATGTCAGGAATGCTAACTGTCATATTTGCTTGTCAAACCATCAAATAGATGCTGTCATAGTAGATTACAATGATGTGCAGCACAATGACAGTTGCAGATCAAACATTGGCTGCAAAGGATAGGAGGGTTCAGATCCACTTTAGATGGGTACTCTCAATGTTTGTGGTGTTGTACAAAATTGCTGTTGTTTCTTATTGCTATTGCCGTTCTGTTTGTACTTTGTGGGGAATACTTTCCAAATAAATCCTCGTTATTTAACCTTGGTGCGTCAGAGGGTGTGGCATTGAAGAGTCATCTGAAATTAGTGGACCCATCCATCAGTGGCTCCTTTGGGAGTAAGTGCTACATATGTTACAACAATTGTATTTAAACTTTGTGGATGGATGAGGAGAGCTGGGGCTAATATAACATGTTTTGTATAACCCATCTCAGGACTAGGAGACAACTGGGGGGGGGGCAGGAGGAAAGTTAGGTTCTGGGAACGTTATTTGCCTAATGTTCTATTTCCTGTAAAAAAAATAATGCAAAATGTCTTTGCCTTTATTTGCAAAAATAAATAAATAAACTTGATTAAAAAAGAAAAGAAGAAAACTTTTTTTTCTATTGCCAAATATATTTTGTAGACCTGTCCTATTCGTTGTCATAAATCAGCAAAAGGAAATGCTAGAGCCTTCAAGGACGGCCGTACAATTAAACATTTGCGGGTTTGGAAGGAGAGTAAATTCAGAAATAATGTTTTGTACAGGCACATTGCAGTCCTCAGTGTTCCAGAACTGTTACATATGTGTCCTTGAATTGAGTTACGGACCTGTTCATGAGAGGAGAGCAACCCCAAAATCTTTTTACTGTAAATTCCATGAGTTTCCACCAACAGCCAGGATTTAGCTACATTTCACAGACAGCGGTTTTAGGGTAAACTTCAATTTACAGTACAAACAACAGTGTTTTACCTTCTACCTTCAAACTCGGTAGTTAAGGGTTCCTAGATGCCCACTAGCTGCAGCCAAAATTTGGGGTCTCTGGACCCAAAGGGTCCCGAAATGACATTGCTGCAGATGGACACAGTTGACCGACTTTGGGGCCCCGTATCTCGGGGCCACTTGGTGCTAGGAACCGCAAATTTGGTGTGCAAGCCCAGTGGAACTAGCACTATGACATATCCAAAGCTGGGGTTCCTAGCACCAAGTGGCCTTGAGATACAGGGCCCCAAATTTGGTTCAGAAAATGTCAAGCACTTCTGAAGCAGAGAATTACATTTTCGGAACCGACTTTGGGGACCCATATCTAGGGGCTACTTGGTGCTAGGAACCACAGCAAAATGTGCTGAAAAACTCGGCTTATACTCGAGTATATACGGTATATCAAAAACTTTTAGAAGAAAAAAAGGGGAGGGGGTGGGTTTGTCAGTGGACTGGGAGAGGAGAGTCTTGGAAAGTTGGACATTAATGTGAACTTGCGATTTTCCTATGCAAGGAACCCTTAGCACTCCTACCTTGCAGCACTGGGGTCCTCAGTTCATGTCCCAACCAGGACACTACATGTATGGAGTATAGCACTAAACCCACAGGGGCCACTTGATAGACTGGGTTTTCTGGTCTGCCTTGACTCTGAGAACAACCTCAACCCTACTGAAACACCAGGTTAAGCAAATGGATACTGCACTGCTACTGGCCGCAAACCTGGTAATCCACAAAATCTGCAATAAGTAATGGCATTAGAAAACAGAAACAGCAAAGATAACCAATACTGCGATAACTCCTCTGTAAACAGTTAGCTATATCAACTTTAGAGTACACTCTACATGAATGGCAGCAATGAAATTTAAGACTCCCTAAAGAGGTACCTCTTATTATGGACAATAGGCAAAGTTCTTGTGAAGCAGCTATCTCAGTGAGCAGTATTTACCCCTAGTTTTTCAGCTGGCTAGCATTGGGGCCCAGTCTTCATGGAGGTGCACATGAGTACAGTCCCAATAAAGTCTGCATGCAGTAAAAAATGCTGCTAGTTAGATGGCCAGCCCCTATCTTCTCTGCTAGCATCAACAGGCTAATGACAGCAGTGGACCGAATTGAAAATGTGAAGTATATTGACTGAAAAAGTGTCGGAGCAAAGGTTTCATCAGTTGGAAAAGATAAAACCCTGATAAAATATCATTATAAAAGGAAACGGCAGATTGTCAAATGTATCCAATGGAGTCTCAAGGAGTCCAGGATTTCTTTCTAATATGTCCTTAGCACTTCATTAGGCTAAGTTCACATTCGTGCGGTTGTGCAAGTAAATCGCACACAATCCTGCATCCACCTGCTGCCACTCAAAAAAATGTGTCACTTTTAAGAAAGCATCATGTGGTTTTGGTGTGGCTGCATTTTAAAAAAGGTTCAGGGACCTTTTTCCTGCAGGAAAACACAGGTACTGCAGCCCATTCAAATGAATGGGCTACCTTTACACTAGAGTGCTGTTGAACACCACCCCCTTGAGACATCTTCACCTTTCTGTGCACCAACACTTAAAGGGCCCCAACGTTGCTGGCAAAAGCTCACCGCAAATACTGTCCAAGTCACTACACTCCTGACGGCAGAACTGGGTTTCTGTAATTGAGTTGAAGTTTTAAGGCTTAAAGTGGTTCTAAAGGCAGAAGGTTTTTTTTTATCTTAATGTGCACAACAGCCCCCCTCAGCCCCCCTAATACTTACCTGAGCCCCATCCCAATCCAGTCATATTGCACGAGAGACTCGGCTGTCTGGGACTCTCCCTCCTGATTGGGTGAGACACACACATTGGCTTCTGCTGCTGTCAATCAAAGTCAGTGAGCCAATGAGGAGTGAGAGGGGGTGGGGCCGAGCCACAGCTCCATGTCTGAATTGACACGCAGAGTAGCAGCTTGGCTCAGGTGCCACTATAGCAAGCTGCTTGCTGTGGAGGCACTTGGCAGGAGGGAGGGGCCAGGAGCGCCGGTGAGGGACCCGAGAAGAGGAAAGTCTGGGCTGCTCTGTGCAAAACCACTGCACAGAGCAGGTAAGTATAACATGTTTGTTATTTATAAACAAAAAAAAAAAAAGAATTTACTATCACTTTAAATTCACTTAAAAAGTCAGCAGCTACAAATACTGTAGCTGCTGACTTTTAATATAAGAACACTTACCTGTCCAGGGATCCCGCGATGTTGGCACCCCCAGCCGGTTTTTCAGTTGGCTTCAGATGCAGGCGCCAGCATCTGTAGTAAGGGAACCGGGAAGTGAAGCCTTTTGGCTTCACTGCCCGTTTCCTGCTGTGCATGGTCGCAAGTCACGCTGTGCTTTCTGAATGGTAACATTGTCTTCTTGGACCACTTTGTGTCCCAGAAGACAGCATGGGGGAGGAGGAGGAGGGGCTGAGAATGTCATAGAGCGGCGATCTTACCTGGAAGTGAGAACAGGTACCTGTCAAAACCAGGTACCCCCTCCCCCCTTTCCCCCCCAAAAGTTCCAAATGTGGCAGTGGAGGGGGGAAGGGTGCAAACAAGCAGAGCTTCCTCTTTTGGGTGGAGCTCCGCTTTAAGCCTAGCCTCTTTATCTGAGAGCTCTTAAGTGACAGCCTGTTACATCTTTTTAAAATCCAAGGAGCTACTGTTTATGCTCCCGGTAGTGCAGTATATGCTGGGTAGGATGCTAGAGGTACCTCTGTTGGGTGCATTGTATCTGTTTTTGTTGCGTTTATGTGCATTGATACTGATGTACTAACCTGCTTTTTTATATTTGTGATTTTAATCTCCCAATACAGTCTGCTTATCTTCTTAATGGGTAGGGTGCACAATCTTTGTACATCTGCTGGGAATTCCCAGCTAAGGTATTCTAGTGGTGTCAGGATGAAGCCTCGCCTAGGGCTAAGGAGAGCAGAGGACCCAAAATTACCATGTGCTTCTGCGGGTAGCACTACATAGATACACTACTGTGCAAAAGTTTTTAGGCAGGTGTGAAAAAAATGCTGTAAAATTAGGAATGCTTTCAGAAATAGAATAATTTATCATTTATTTTTATAAATTAACAAAGTGAGTAAAAAGAAAAAAAAAGTAAATCAACAGAAGAGAAATCCAAATCAAATCAATATTTGGTGTGACCACCCTTTGCCTTCAAACCAGCATCAATTCTTCTAGGTACACTTACACACAGTTTTTGAAGGAACTTGGCAGGTAGGTTGTGCCAAACATCTTGGGGAACTAACCACAGATCGTCTCTGGATGTCAGCTGTTCTTTGTCTTCATGTAATCCCAGACAGACTCCATGATGATGAGATTAGGGCTCTGATATATGTTTTTGAAAGCATTCTTACAGCATTTCTTCACACCTGCCTAAAATGGGGACTATGCTACTGGTGAACTACTAGTCCCAGCCTACCTGGTTGATGTGAATGAAGCTTGTCCCTATGACATATCTCTCTGGTCTTACATAAAGAGTGAGGAGTAAAGTACTGACCTAGTCCTGCTGTTTATGTGAACTATGCTGATTTGCCTATTCCTACGGCCGGGTGAAGTGCATGGAGTGGGCTCACACACACTATGGAAATGAAGCCTCCACTCCTAGCGTGCCGCCTTATTTGTTAAGTACACACTCTCAGCTCCGCTATTTGTGTTGTGTGTATACTGCATGGGAAGTCACGCAGGCTGCGGTCTGGGAGGCAATAGCCACCAATAAACCCTCAGATGTAACCATATCTCTGTTTATGAGATACAAGTGGCTTAAACCGTATGTTAACCCAAGAACAAATAATCTCATATATTGCAGCTCACCAGTTCTTAGATGTAATTGCTGCATTCATTTTCTTTTTTCAGGCTTTTTATGCTTTTTTTTTTCACCTAGCGATCTTGTCGTAGGGTGACAACGCTTACTGCATTGTATCTGTAGCGGTACCCCCGGAGTGGCTGCTGAGTTGGTTATAGCGATCCGCCAATCACCCTGCTGCCAACCTCCCATGCACCATTCTATAGGCAATAAACAGTAACTCTGATCCATTTTTGTGGCTTTTTTATTTGCGGGATAAACTTGGATGGAAATGAGGGGAAATATGAGATGCCCCTGATATAGTGTTTGTTAAGATTTCTTGTGGCCTTGGCCTTGTATCTTGAATTTTCCCTGAATTATCTTCTTTACATTGTGCAAATCCTTTACTGCATAGTTACTGAATTGCTAGCTTCACTTCAAATAGAACAAGAGGAACCACTCTGAATACCTACCTACATGTAGACTAGAATGATAATGTCTCTTTGACCCAAAGAACCAAAGGTGCACACAGCTTCCTTCTCCAGCTTCTATGAATCGGACAATCACTCAGTCTCTGGAAGCTATTACCAATGTGCTAACCAGGCTGGAGACGACACTCAATAATGCTTTGCTCCCCGGCCACACAGCATTCTACACTGCTCTGACCAGTTCTCTTGCTTCCTTAACGTTGCACTGGCCTGCTCCTTTGTATCAAAGTCCTGTGTTCCCCGGTCACAGAATATGCTGATCTACTTCCGCCGCTTTACTTCTACTTGCTTCACTTGATCTTCTTCACATCCAAGCCCTGTGTTCCCCAGTCACAGCAGCCCAATGCACTCCGCAGAGCTGAAGATCTTTATCTTTAGTTTCCTCCCAGATGGCTCCCTCCTCTGTGCATGGCGCATCCTCGCATGGGGATGCCCAGGGCAAGACCTCCCTTACTCCATGCTGTCCTTCCTGTACCTTGGAACTCCCAAACCCCCGAAAGCATGTGACCTCAGTCTATATGAGAGGCCTGCCCCCTGCCAATTCAAGTTAATGATTGGTCAGTGCTCCTCACATAAGCTGCCTGCCCCTTAGGTCTCAAGTCCAGGCTCTCTTCCAGAACAATTTCTCTAGAAGCAGAGGAGGCATCTTTGAGCCAAAGTGTAGGTGGCCACACCCTCCTCTACACTGACACTCTCACTCCCAGATCAAAACAACCAGGCCTGAAATGAAACACAAGACTGGCTAAATTTACCTGTATCTGAGCCCTACAGCTAGAAAAATACTAATCTAGCACCTACCTGTAAGTAGAGGGTGCTACATATCTATAGGGTGGATATTGAGGAGCACCAAGTTCAAAAGTTCATATCACTTAAAGAAGTTTGTGAAATATTTATTGATTAAGAGTAGGGGTCTCCAAGCTACGGTCCAGGGTTCCTGATGTAAGGGGGGACTCTGATGTAAGGGGGTTCTCTGTGGGAACTTTGACATAAGGAGGATGTAGGGGGGATTCAAATGGGGACTGCCATGTACGGGGGATTCTTCAGATTCAGAATACTTTATTAATCCCAAAGGGAAACTACAAAGATCAGTTGTGCCTTGTTTTGGTGATCTTTGTATTGTCTTGTTTAATTACGTGTCGTAATTTTAGCAATGCCTTAAAGTGGTGTTCCAGCCAAAATTATACTTTTTAAATAAAAATACCCCTATAATACACAAGCTTAATGTATTCTAGTAAAGTTAGTCTGTAAACTAAGGTCTGTTTTGTCGTTTATAGTAGCAGTTTGTTATTTTATAAACTTACAGCAGGCCGTGGCCATCTTAAGTGTGGGCATCTGAAGCCAGACTGTATTTCTTCCTGCATCTCATCCTTGCAGATCTCGCACATGCTCAGTGCAGCACAAGCAGTGTAATAGGTTTCAGGTCAGGTTTCCATAGCAACGGCAGTGTCAGAGGAAGTTGCCACCCCTTCCCAGAAGGCATTGCAAACAGGAAATGATGCGATGAGCCACGGCTAGGGAGGAGGAAGTGAAAAATGAATACAGCAGATATACAGTTGGTGCGGAGAAAAAAAATTTAAAAATATCCAATTCGTTTACAGTGCACAGTTTAGTGAGGGATGCTGAAGAGTTGTAAAAGTGGGTGGAACTCCACTTGAATTCAGTATTGTCTAATCCCCCCTTTTTTATCTTAATTTTCTCTGTGCCTCCAAACTTTTGTTTAAAGATTTTTCTATTCTCAACATATTGTTTTAATATCTCCCCTTTAGGAGGTATGAGTCCCGCCTCCCAAGACTAAGATCGAGGCATGGTTCTGTTTGTTTATTATATAGTGCGATGACTCAGTGCGTCTCCCGTTCCCTGAGATGACGTCAGATTGTGATGAAACGTGTGTAGGGAGGTTGACATGCTGATGTCATCTCGCTGTAACTCAGTGGATGGGTGTTCGCAAGCCAGCCGGCTGTTTTCTTCACCATTTTAATCAGCATTTCTGTAAGTGCACTTTTTAGTTTTAATAAACCTATATGGTAGGTTTTACACTATGGTGAGTCTCTTTACATTTTTGGGCAACGCTTGACCTATTCTCCTGGCGGGTTTGATATTCGAGTCTCCCTGATTGGGAAGGATCTTGAACTAAGAACCAGACAATCAATACCTGTGGATATTCAACACTCTTCTGGATAGAGGCTCTGGCTGGGTATTTAGCCGCAGGCTGATAAGAGCTTGCCTATTGGTAAGCACGTTCCCTTCAATATTAGTTTCAAGACAATGGGATGGTTTGGATGGGCCCCTTGTAAGACTCAATTGGGACGAGTTTGATTAGCATCTTTTGGATCGATACCCTCCTAAGGATAATCTGGTGCAGCATTCTGTCTATTCAAGAAATGTACTCTGAGAGTCTCTCCCCTCTCTGTTGATGAGTGTGATTAAACTTGTACAAAAGAGATCATCTCAACTCTTCTGAATGCAGGATACAAAGCTTCTATATAGTCCATAGCGACACAAGCTTTCTTTCCCATTCTCAAATTATGGATTATTTCAGCTGCAGGGCCTTGAAGGCTCTCACTAAGTTGCTGTCGCTTCACAGCTTCCGGAACACTCCATTCCTCTACTGCCTGAATGGCCTGACTCATCCAAGTCTTGAACTCCTCCTCTCCGGCTGGAGTTGGCAACTGTCCTGGGAAGAACTGAAGTATCCTTGATTCACATTGCCGGAGCCATTCTTCACCAAGTTCTCAACTAGCCGACTCATATCGGTGTAAAATGAGACACGAGAAACGGAGGAATCTGCACCAATCGGCCCTGGGCTCCCTGCACTGGCCTTTTGTGGTGGTGGCCCTTTAGTGGCCATTTCCCTTAATTGTAGGAGGATCACCCGAGCAACTACCCCTTCTTCTAGGGGCACCTCTTCTTCCCAGAAAGAGGCAGGTATCTCCTCCTGCCACTCCAGCAACACCCGAACATAATCCAGAGTGAATTCTACCTCCACATCCAGGATGTAGGCCCTCTGCTCTGAAACTAATGCTCTTACCAACTGTCGGATCTCTTTCTCAGTGCATTCACTTCCTGAGATCTCCAGAACAGTGCTTTGCTCCATTTTCGCTCCTTGTGCTCTCCCCCAGCCGACTGCAGTAACTGTGTTCATCTCTCTTTCACATAGCGGCTTTTGTCTGGACGGGCTAGGGCCTGCAGCAGAGAACATCCCAGACGAGTCCCCAAATGTAGCACTGCCCCCTTGGAAGTTGCTTAGAACTGCCCTCCTGACACTCTAGGTTGACATGTTGCATGTACCTTAAAATAATACACTGACACAATGCAGATTGATTAGCTCTCTCTGATTTTACTTGTTCAAAGGGAGAGTCATGGAACAGGGTATTAGTCAGCTAAGTCCTGGATAAACAGCCAAAGTTGAAAAGGTCTCCTGAAGCAATTAAATAACTGCTTGGAATCACAGATATAAAATAGCAATGTACATAGAAACAGACAATTAATGAATGAATATCTAAGGGTAAGCTACTAAAGGCTGTATGCACTATCACTGTTAAAAGAGGACCCCTAGGTGGCCTATTATACCTTTAATCCTAATGAGAGACTGGGTATATAGATACTAGGAGTATGTCCCTTTAAATAGCAATAAGATAACAGTGTCCAGGATGCAAGGTCTCGCAATGATCTTTACCGGCAAGTTGGAGCTCATAGAACAAGAATTCTGAGTGTGGCACAGTAAAGTATAATCAAAGCAAGCAGTTGTGCCTGGCTAGTTGTAATCCTTAGGGTAATTCCAAGTGTAAGGTGTCTGTATACAGTGTTCTGTGAGATAAGGTAAGGCAATTCCAGGTGTGAGGTGTCTATATACAGTGTTCTATGAACTAAGATAAGGTAGAGATTGTATTGGCGGGCGGATGCCCTCTCACCAAACTGAAGAACAGCATAGCAACCTCCTGAAATTGATCCAAGTCGGTGCACCCTTCTGCGGAACGAGCGGAGATGCCGGACTTGCTGCTGGGACCATGGGTTGTCTGATCTGGCTGGTTGCAGCGATGCTGCGGTGATGCCCCTTGTATAGCAAGCGGCGCTGGACCCGCCGGGGTCAGAGCTGGGATCGCCGTTTTGCCGTATGGTAGGCTGCACAAGTAAACACCCCTCTCGCACAGCAGTGGAGGGGTTTTACTTGATGGAACCCGGGAAGCAAGAGAGCCTTGGGCCTAGTTTGCTGACTTTTAAAGCCTCTCCTAGAGTTCTTTCTATGTAGCAGGTGGCATGCTGGGATGTGTAGTCCAGAGATAGTTCTGTAGATCCAGGATGTCTGTTTAGGAGACTACAGTTCCTACACTGCTCTTTGCTGGGCTCAGGAAGATGATGCAAGTACTTTCAAGCCCAGCGTTAGAGGAACACAGAGACAGTCTAAGAAAGGAGAGGGTAAGTCTGCAGTGCCAGATAACTGTAGTCCGCTGTTGGTTACATAACAACTAAGCCTCCCTGTAACCCTAATGCCCCGTACACACGGTCGGACTTTTCAACGGGAAATGTTGGATGTGAGCTTGTTGGCGGAAAGTCCGACCGTGTGTACGCTCCATCGAACATTTATTGTCAGACTTTCCGCCAACAAATGTTTGCTAGCAGGTTCTCAAATTTTGGTCGAGCCTGCTGTTTCCATTGCGTCATTTTATCGAATTACAAGCACTTGTATTATCTCTTCAAAATGTGAGTGTAAATCTTTCATTTTTATCAATAAAATGTGGATGTGGATGTGGATATGTGGATTCACGCTATGTGCGTTTTTTATTCTTTTTTGGCCATTTATGTGTGAATCCATATGACGTATTATACATCTTGGCGCCTCCTTTTCTGGTGACCTGTGGCCCATGTGAGAAGATTGCGAATCACTTCTTATCTTATCGTGTCAACACTTTTATCCATTTGGGTTCTTCAATCCCTGGTGTAGAAACACCGACAAGCTTGTATGATTCATGGTGTGTATGACCTATTGAATCTACACATTTCGGTAAGCCTCAGTGATAATGGTGGCGGTACTCCATCTTACCTTTCTCATGTACAATCAGCGGTGGCTTGAAAATCATTACTTGGGGCATCAAGATAATATGAGACATTTTCATCTATCAAACACTTTTTATCACTCAGTGGACTGTTTTGACTTTTTTCTTTTACATTATATTTTCACTTCTATTTTTTATTTAACCTGCAATAAGTAGTTCACTGTATTTTTATAGGCACTTTAATTATTTTGTATAATCACTGTGACAGCACTGTTATAATATTGTATTCTTACAATTTTATCTTTTGGTAATTTTTCCCACTTGATATGTAAATGTTTCAACCTTGATATATTTAGATGTTGTTTAAGGTTTTCTATGCACTATAGGTCACCCACATTTTTTCATTCAATTCACTTCGATTGTCACTAGCGCTGCACCATTATTTTTCCTCTCAAATTTTCCGCCAACAAAATTTTGTTGTCAGACTTTCCGATCGTGTGTACACAAGTCCGTCGCACAAAAGTTCACGCATGCTCAGAAGCAGAACTGCCAGTCTTGTAAACTAGCGTTCGTAATAGAGAATTAACATTTGTGACGTGGCAACTTATGAAATCTCCAAATGCAGCGCACAATTCTCTTCTTCTTTAATGGGATAATAATGAAGCTGCTTTGCTGGTGATACTGATGGAGTTATTGCAAACGAATTTTCAAAGCCTTTTTTTTTCAAGTGATATCAAGAATAATAATAATAGCGCTAAATGAAAAACGCAAAAAGAAAAGCATGAATCAACACTCACCAAACTTCTACTAACACAAAATTAGCAGAAGGAGCCCAAATGGTGGCGTTAAAGAGCTGAAAAACCTCGTAGTACGTCACTACGAACGTAATTGTTGGCCAAGATTTGTGTGACAGTGTGTATGCAAGACAAGTTGGAGCCAACAACCTTCGAACAAAATTCCACGGTCTTGTTGTCGGAAAGTCCAATTGTGTGTACGTGGCATAACTCTCCCTTTAACCCTAACCCCAACATTAACCCTCTCTTTAACCCTAACACCAAACCTTTGTGTAACCCCAACATGAACCCTCCCTGTAACCTTAACATTAACTCTTCCTATAATGTTAACACCAACCTTCCTTGTAATGCTAACACCAACCCTCCCTGTAATGCTAACACTAACCCTTCCTGTAACCCCAACACTAACCCTCCCCACAACACTAATCCTCCAAATAACATCAGCACCCACACTAATACTTACATTATCTCTTCCTATACCTTAACACTACAGCCCCTTGCATACTGGTACTGCGTCCTTCCCAGTGTTTTAGTACACCAGGGAGTGACAGGTGCAGCATCCAGCCCTGCTGAAGGGAGCCTGTCAAAGTCTATGGCAGGTTGCAGTTGAACGGAGCTGAACACTGTACCAAGTAGTACCAGTGTTTAGGGCCCTGTCCGTTCATTGACGAGGTTCCAAAATGCAGAAAACCTAGACTTACAGGCTGCCTGTAGCAGAGCTGAATGCTACACCTGTCCCTTCTGGGTGCAATAAAGTGCCTGGAAGGACAAAGTGCAACTAAAAGTCACAGCGTGCAAAAGTTTACTTAATTATGTTCTAATGAACGGGACCCTCATGTTTCCAATTACATTTAACTCCTATTGTGCAGGACTCCTATCTTTCCTCCAATTCCCTATTACATTGTGAGCCGTGATGAGTAAAATATGCTCATGCAAAAAATGATGGCGCTACAGATAAAAAAGATAATAATATAATACTAGTATTGATGTGTGATGACTGTAGATGACATATTCTCCATGTAGTGGTCAGGCACAGAACGGTAACAGAGTATGATTTGTATAGTGATGGTGATTTGCATCCCTGCTGTCTTGTGCTCAGAGTGATGCTGGATTCAGGTTAGTTTGATATTTGGATGGACTGTGACAGCTCAAGATGGATTGGCCGGTGAAGATAATGTCTCTTCTCTTTCTCATAGGTGACATTTCTCTGCACATTGAGGGTACTCTGAGACACGTGAGTACACCTGGGTGTTCACACACATGTGGGTGGAATTTGTATAAGTTCAGGACTGCTCGGCAGTCATAACTCACCAAAAAATATTTGTATCAGCAACAAGAATGCTGCACATTAAGATGGAAAATAATCTTGCTTTTTTAAAAAAGCCAGAAGGAACAAGTTCTATTCCGACATGTGTCGCACTAGGCACAGCACTTCTGAGAAAGCACTGCGCCTAGTCCAAAACATATCAGAATACTTGCTCCTGATGGCTGTTTAATAAAGGAAGATTATTTCGTATCTCAGTGTGCAGTGTTCCTGTTGCTGATAAAAGTTCTCCAAATCTATTGAGTAAAATATATTTTAATTCAAAGAAAATTATTTTAGATCAATCATAATTTTACGTGTTTAATTTCTTTAAAAATATAGATTTTTTTCATTGTTAATTTTTATCAAGTTGCAAAATGCAAAGTGAGCGAAAGGAAGTAAAATCTAAATCAAATCAATATTTGGTGTGACCACCTTTTGGCTTCTAACCAGCATCAATTCTCACACTTGCATACTTTGTGCATAAGTCATGAATTTTGTAGGATTAGGGTCAGGTATATGATTAACCAATTATACCAAGCAGGTGCTTATGATCATCAATTTCATACTTAGGTTGAAACACAATAACTGAAACAAAAACAGCTGTGTAGGAGGCTTAAAACTGAGTGAGGAACAGCCAAACTCTGCTACTAAGGTGAGGTTATGGAACAGTTTCATGTCACAGGTCATACACCATGGCAAGACTGAGCACAGCAACAGGACACAAGTTAGTTACACTGCATCAGCAAGGTCTCTTCCAGGCAAAGATTTCAAAGCAGATCGGGGGTTTCAAGATGTGCTCTTTTGAAGAAGCACAAAGAAACGTGCAACAATGAGGACCATAGATGCAGTGGTCGGCAAAGTAAACTTAATGCTGCAAATGAAAGACACGTCATGCTTACTTCCCTTCCACATCAGAAGATGTCCAGCAGTGCCATCAGCACAGAACTGGTGGAAATCAGTGGGACCCAGGTACAACCATCTACTGTCTGGAGAAGTATGGCCAGAAGTGTTCTTCATGGAAAAATTGTGACCAAAAAGCCATACCATTGACATTGAAACAAGGCTAAGAGAATCAAGCCTGAAAATATGGGGTGCAGAAAAATGGCAGCAGGTGCTCTGGACTGATGAGTCAAAATGTGAAGTATTTGGCTGTAGCAGGAGGCAGTTTGTTGGCGAAGGGCTGGATACAATACAATAATGAATGTTTGCAGCCAACTGTGAAGCACGTGGAGGTTCCTTGCAAATTTGGGGCTGCATTTCTGAAAATTTCTGAAAACTGAGTTGGAGATTTGGTCAGGATCAGTGGAGTCCTCAATGTTGAGAAATACAGGCAGGCACTTATCCATCAGGCCGTACCATAAGGGAGGCGTGTGATTAGCCCTAAATTTATTCTACTGCAGACAACCACCCCAAACATAAAGCCAATGTCATTAAGAACTATCTCCAATGTAAAGAAGAACAAGGAGTCCTGTAAATGATAGGTTGGCATCCACAGAGCCCTGATCTTGACATCATGGAGTATGTCTGGAATTACATGAAGAGACAGAAGGATTTGAGGCAGCCGACATCCACAGTAGATCTGTGGTTAGTTCTCCAAGATGTTTAGAACAACCTACCTGCAGGGTGCCTTCAAAAACTGTGTGTAAGTATACCTAGAAGAATTGATGCTGGTTTGTAGGCAAAGGGTGGTAACACCAAATATTGAATTGATTTCAATTTCTCTTCTGTCCATTTATTTGTTTTCTTTTTACTCATTTTGTTAATTGATAAAAATAAACTATTAACAACTATTCTGTTTCTGAAAGCATTCTTAATTTTTTCACACCCGCCTAAAACCTTTGCATAGTACTGTAAATATATATCCTCTCACAGGTTGCTCTGATGACAACTATATATATATATATATATATATATATATATATATATATATATATATATATATATATACAGTGGGGACGGAAAGTATTCAGACCCCCTTACATTTTTCACTCTTTGTTATATTGCAGCCATTTGCTAAAATCATTTAAGTTAATTTTTTCCCTCATTAATATACACACAGCACCCTATATTGACAGAAAAACATAGAATTGTTGACATTTTTGCAGATTTATTAAAAAAGAAAAACTGAAATATCACATGGTCCTAAGTATTCAGACCCTTTGCTCAGTATTTAGTAGAAGCACCCTTTTGATCTAATACAGCCATGAGTCTTTTTGGAAAAGATGCAACAAGTTTTTCACACCTGGATTTGGGGATCCTCTGCCATTCCTCCTTGCAGATCCTCTCCAGTTCTGTCAGGTTGGATGGTAAACGTTGGTGGACAGCCATTTTTAGGTCTCTCCAGAGATGCTCAATTGGGTTTAAGTCAGGGCTCTGGCTGGGCTATTCAAGAACAGTCACGGAGTTGTTGTGAAGCCACTCCTTCATTATTTTAGCTGTGTGCTTAGGGTCATTGTCTTGTTGGAAGGTAAACCTTCGGCCCAGTCTGAGGTCCTGAGCACTCTGGAGAAGGTCTTCGTCCAGGATATCCCTGTACTTGGCCGCATTCATCTTTCCCTCGATTGAAACCAGTCGTCCTGTCCCTGGAGCTGAAAAACACCCCCACAGCATGATGCTGCCACCACCATGCTTCACTGTTGGGACTGTATTGGACAGGTGATGAGCAGTGCCTGGTTTTCTCCATGCATACCGCTTATAATTAAGGCCAAAAAGTTCTAACTTGATCTCATCAGACCAGAGAATCTTATTTCTCACCATCTTGGAGTCCTTATGTAACCTGTGATTGTAAAATATCGATCGCATTTCTGTTTCCATCATGTCATGTCATAAATATATACAATCGTGTTCACAAAGTATCTCACTGGTGCCGACTGATGCAAAACGATCAGTTTGTTCGAAATTGAGACTGAATCAATCTATAGGGAAGTTATAGCTATTTTATTGTTTAACGATTGGAACATTTTGATTGATCAGATTTAAAAAAATCAACGCATGAGTGGCCACCACTGGTCTTTCATTGGCAGGGCTAGAGAACAGAGATTTTTATGACACTATGTGTTGTGTTCCAGGGGGGTCAAAGAATATTACAAATCCCTACCATAGGGATTTGTAATATTCTTTGACCCCCCCTGCTCCTTATTTTTATTGGTGCCATGCTGAGGCTGCTGCAATGCCATATTCATGAATGCTGCTTTCTTTTTCCTGTAGGAAAATCGCAGTGTAATATGGGGACGATCGTGGCATTTAGAGGAAAGAGGGAAACGAGCGGCTCCTGGTGAGGAACACACAATGTATTTCTATATATTGCTATACCCTGTCCCATCAATATTATTTAATATGAGTGAATGGTAAATGTTACTGTTATATAAAAACATTTACATCTGAACTCTAGGGAAAAATTGAACATTACTATCATAGTGGGTCCACCTCTCGCATTGCAAGGGTTAAATATTTGTTTTTGCCAAAAAAAGTATCATTAAAATGCAGCTTTAGTCACCTTATTTCTCACTCCCCCGGCAGCTTGAGCTCTCCTCTTCTTTTCAATGCTCTGGGTTATAGACTGGCCCTTGCATCCTCACCTACAATGCCCACAGTGCCTGTTAAACCCCTACAGTGCCCCCAGATCCCCTGAGAGCCCCCAACCTGCTGCAGAGCCACAGTCTCCATAATGCCCCCAACCTCCAAAAGTGTTCTACAGTGCCTCCCAACCTCCCACAGTGTCTTTAAGCTTCTACAGTGCCCCCAGGCCGCCTGAGAGCCCTTAGCCCCCACAGTGCCCCTCAACCTCCCACTCCCACAGCACTCCCTCCCCAAAAGTCTGCAGAGCCTCCAACCTCCAAAAGCGTCCTACAGTGCCTCTTAGCTCCCACAGTGCCCTCAGCCTTGCATAATTGCCCACAGAGCCCCAGACCCCCCTGAGAGCCCTCATTTCCCACAGTGCCTCTCAAACCTCCACAGTGCCCCAGACCCCCTGAGAGCCCTCATTTCTCACAGTGCCTCTCAAACCTCCACAGTGCCCCAGACCCCCTGAGAGCCCTCATTTCCCACAGTGCCTCTCAAACCTCCACAGTGCCCCAGACCCCATGAGAGCCCTCATTTCCCACAGTGCCTCTCGAACCTCCACAGTGCCCCAGATCCACTGAGAGCCCTCATTTCTCACAGTGCCTCTCAAACCTCCACAGTGCCCCAGACCCCCTGAGAGCCCTCATTTCCCACAGTGCCTCTCAAACCTCCACAGTGCCCCAGACCCCCTGAGAGCCCTCATTTCCCAGAGTGCCTCTCAAACCTCCACAGTGCCCCAGACCCACTGAAAGCCCTCATTTCTCACAGTGCCTCTCAAACCTCCACAGTGCCCCAGACCCCCTGAGAGCCCTCATTTCTCACAGTGCCTCTCAAACCTCCACAGTGCCCCAGATCCACTGAGAGCCCTCATTTCTCACAGTGCCTCTCGAACCTCCACAGTGCCCCAGATCCACTGAGAGCCCTCATTTCCCACGGTGCCACTCAACCCCCATAGTGCCTCCCAGCCTTCTTCAGAACGTCCACCTTCCATAATGCCCCCAACCTCCAACAGTGCTTTCCAACCTCCCAGAGTACCCCCTAGCCCCCCCCCCCCCCCAGTGCCCTTCAGTCTCCTCTAGTTGGAGTCTAGCACCCCTACAAAGCTTACAGCCTGCTAGAGACACCAGCCCCCTCCAGGGCCACCAAGTCAGCTGCAGACCCCCTCAAGAACCACCCCCCTCCCCCCCCAGTGACACCCAGCCCATCCAGAGCCTTCCAGTGTTTCCATACTTAATTTGCATTCCCATACTATTATTGTGCAGTCTCTCCCCTTTCACAGTAGGTCAATGATGCTGTGACAGAGGAGATAGTGGACTGGATTTGGGAGGTACATACAGTAAATAGCCTACACCTATAATAAGGTCACTTTAGTCAAAGCTGCACAGTTTGTTTTTATCTATAGACACCCCTTACATGCATAGGCAATTTTTTGATAAAGGAAAATTAACATCTTAAATAATGCCCTTTTCTGGCTCTGGGGGTAAAACTAGAAAAGAAGGTAGTTAAAAAATATTTTATAAATAGGTCTGTACGTCTGTATGAATTCCAAAATGAATAGGCATATTTCTGCCTAACCACAGCCCTGAGGGTGTCCAGGTGCGGAAAGGAGGAGATACACTTCAGTGTTGGTATTTCCTATATAATATTCTCATAGTACCTTCTCACCATTCAGTGTTACCAGCAGCACAGACTAATGGCGATATCATTTTGTTTTAGTTAAGCCGCCAGCTTGCTACTTTCCTTTCATCGCTGATGGGCTGACATATTCTGAGTGTACCATGGTGGGACAAACCAGAGGGTACTGGTGCGCCACTACAAGCAACTATAATGTGGATGGACTGTGGAGCTGGTGCAATGGACCAGGTACAGTATACCTTATTTCCAGCTATCCCAGGAATCCGCTTCACTTGGTTGCCAGGGATATACACTCACCGGCCACTTCATTAGGTACACCTGTTCAATTGCCTGGTAACACAAATTGCTAATTGCCAATTGTTGTTGGTGCCAGACGGGCTGGTCTGAGTATTTCAAAAACTGCAGATCTACGGGGATTTTCACGCACAACCATCTCTAGGGTTTACAGAGAATGGTCCAAAAAAGAGAAAATATCCAGTGAGTGGCAGTTGTGTGGATGAAAAGGCCTTGTTGATGTCAGAGGTCAGGAGAGAATGGGCAGACTGGTTTGAGCTGAAAGAAAGGCAACATTAACTCAAATAACCACTCGTTACAACCAAGGTATGCAGAACACCATCTCTGAGTGCATAACACATCGAGCCTTGAAGAAGATTATTATTATTATTATACAGAATTTATATAGCGTCAACAGTTTGCGCAGCTCTTAACAAAATTAAGGTAGACCGTACATTTACATTACAATTTGGTACAAGAGGAATCAGAGGGCCCTGCTCGTTAGAGCTTACAATCTAAGAGGGAGGATTAATTGATGCAAAAGGTGGTTACTGTGGGAGATGAGCTGATGGAGAAAGTAAAACAGTGTATTAGTTAGAAGCAGAATAAGCTTCTTTAAAGAGAAGGGTTTTCAGGGATCATCTTAAGATGTATAGATTAGGGGACAGTGGGACAGATTGGGGGATGGGAGTTCCAAAGGATGGGAGAAGCTCTGGAGAAATCCTGTAGACGAGCATGGGAGGAGGTGTCAAGGGAGCTAGAGAGCAGGAGGTCTTGGGAAGACCGAAAAGAGCGGCTTGGTTGATATTTTGAGACTAGGTTAGTGATGTAGCTGGGGGCAGAGTTGTGGATAGCTTTGTAAATGATTGTTAGTACTTTGAATTGTATTCGTTGGGTGAGTGGAAGCCAGTGGAGGGATTGGCAGAGCAGAGTGAAGGACACTGAATGGTTGGTAAGGTGGATGAGTCTTGCAGCAGCATTCATTTTGGACTGAAGGGAGAATAGTCTATGTAAAGGTAATCCAAAGGGGACCAAGAGGGAGTTGCAGTGGTCGGAGCTACAGCAGCATAAAACCACACCGGGTGCCACTCCTGTCAGCTAAGAACAGGAAACTGAGGCTACAAGTCACACAGGCTCACCAAAATTGGACAGCAAAAGATTGGAAAAACTCTTCCTGGTTTGGTGAGTCTCGGTTTCAGCTGCGACAGAATTTGGTGTCAACAACATGAAAGCATTGATCCCTCCTGTCTTGTATCAACAGTTCAGGCTGGTGGTGGTGGCGTAATGGCGTGGGGGATATTTTCTTGGCACACTTTGGGCCCCTTAGTAACAATTGAGCATTGTTTAAATGCCACGGCCTACCGTAGTATTGTTGCTGACCATGTCCATCCCTTTATGACTGCAGTGTACCCATCTTCTGATGGCTCCTTCCAGCAGGATAATGCACCATGGCATAAAGCTCAAATAAAATTGGTTTCTTGAACATGACATTGAGTTCACTGTACTCCAATGGCCTCCACAGTCACCAGATCTCAATCCAATAGAGCACCTTTGGGATATGGTGGATCATGGATGTGCAGCCGACAAATCTGCAGCAACTGTGTGATGCTATCATGTCAATATGGACCAAAATCTCTGAGGAATGTTTAAAACAGCTTGTTGAATCTATGCCGTGAAGAATGAAGGCAAAAGGGGGTCAAACCCAGGAATAGCAAGGTGTACCTAATAAAGTGGCCAGTGAGTGTATCTATCCCTGTTTTGATGGGGTCATCTAAGATGGTTTTACCCTTGTAGTAATGACATCCAGTGAAGTACCTGGACAAACAAAATACCCCAAGCCTCCACTAAGTGTAAGCTATCGACATCTCTGTCTCTGAATTCATGAGTTCGTAGTGCCTCCTTCCAGAATGGCTTTACGAATATAAGGGGGACTCCAAGAGAACATCAACACTTACACCTTATGTAGACAAAGATTTCCAGAATTGAATGAAGTTCACCTGTTTAATAATGAACTTGGTAGGAGGTAGGACAGGAGAAAGAGGAAAACCCCAAAACTCGATGGTTGGGCTCTGACAGCTAGAAGTCACTGTGTGGATCTCGGCCACCAGAAGCATCACATAGAACTTTTTCTGTAAAATTGCAGCCACAAAACTGGATGTTCTATTGTTTTTCTACTCCACTGATCACTCTAGAACAGGGGCGTCAAACTCAATTTCATCACGGGCCACATCGACATTATGGTTGCCCTCAGAGGGCCGGTTGTATCTGTAAAACTAGATCTCCAGAGAACCCCCCCCCCCTTACATCAGATGTTAAGTGCCACCCTACCATCAGAGGTGAAGAGTCCCCCCACCCTCCCTTATATCACAGTGCACCCCTCTCACGTTGTGCTGCAGCAAGAGCTGGGAAGCAGAAAGTGCAGGGTCTGGAGGAGGGCTGGAGCCTGCTGAACACTGAGACCAGGGGAGGTGGAGACTCTGTGCCTCTCTGTGCCACTGCATCTGTATTAGGAGTTATGTCCTCCCTTCAGCTGCCAACTGCTGGGACAGGGGATCGAAAAAGGCTTCAAGGGCCACATGAAATGACCCGGCAGGCCGCATTGCTGTGTTTGACACATGTGCTCTAGAATGAGGACCTCCAGGCACACAACCTGCTGGCAGAGGGGCGAAAACCTCTAGGCCTAGGCTCCAGTCCTGAAGCTTTAAAATAGGCCAACTAAGTAGACCTGTGCAATTCATTTCATTCCGACGTAGTTTTTCGTCAAAATTTGGCATATTCGTTAATTCAGAAACACTTAACAAAAGACTGTTTAACTAACATTTTGGAGAACAAATTTTCTAAAAGAATGAAAATTTGACAAAACAAAAATCCGAAATTTAAAAATTCGAAAGAACAAAGATTCGGAAATCTGAAAATTCGAAAGAACGAAAATTTGAAAAAAAGAACGAAAATTTGAAAGAGCAAAAAACATTTGGATAATTTATTAAAAATAATAATAATAATAATAATAATAATAGTTTATTGACCCTTTTATTTTTTTTTATTATTATTATATATTATTAATAAATAATAATAAAAACTATAATAATAGTTATAATCTATTAAATTATAGGTATTGGAATTTCCTTTCAAATTTCGCTGTTAGTGAACGTAACGAATACGAATTTATCCGAAGTTCAGAATTATCCGAAATAACTAATGCCGGATAATTCGTAACTTCGGATAAATCTGTATTCGTTACGTTCACTAACAGCCAAATTCCTCGCCTCATACTGACAGAGTATGAGGAGAGGAGAGCCGATCAGCGGCATCTCCTCACAGATGACATCTAGGAATGTAATCAGGGCACTGATCATCAGTGCCCTGATTACAATTAAGTGCCACCAGTGCCAGAACTGTGTGCCCACCACTGCCAGCAATCAGTTCCAATCTGTGCCCACAAGTGCCAGCAATCAGTGGCCATTAGTGATGCCAGTCAGTGCTGGCTATCAGTGCTGCCCATCAATGCTCATCACTGCTGCTCATCAATGCCACCCATCAATGCCCATCAGTGCCCCCTATCCATGGCCACCAGTGCCACCTATCTGTGCCCACCAGTGCCGCCTATCTGTGCCCACCAGTGCCACCTATCTGTGCCCAGTGCCACCCATCAGTGCCACCTATCAGTGCTCATCAGTGCAACCTATCGGTGCCACCTATCAGTGCCCATAAGTGCGGCATATTCCTGCCTCCTCATCAGTGCCACTTAATCAGTGCCCATAAGTGCCGCCTCATCAGCGCCCATCAGTAAAGGAGAAAAATTACTTATTTACAAAATTTACTGACAGAAACTAATGCGGTGTACACACGAACGTTTTTTCCGTCGGAATGAACTCTGAAGGTTTTTTTGACGGAGTTCCAACGGAGTTCCGCTGAAACTGTCTTGCGTACACACGATCACACCAAAGTCCGACCGTCTAGAACGCGGTGACGTACAACACGTACGACGGGACTAGAAAGTGGACGTTCAATAGTGAGTAGCCAATAGCTTCCGTCTCGTACTTGCTTCAGAGCATGTGTTGTTTTTGGTCCGTCGGAACAGCGCACAGACGAGCGGTTTTCCCGATAGGAATTGATTCCGTCGGAAAGATTTGAAACATGTTCTATTTCTAGGTCTGTCAGAGTTTTAGAAAAGAAAAGTCCGAAGAGGCCCACACACGATCGGAATGTCCGCTGAAAAGATTCCGTCGGACTTTTCCTGCCGGAAAGTCTGACCGTGTGTACGCGACACAAGAAAAACTTTTTTTTTTTTTTTTAATTTTGGTCTTTTTTTTTTTTTTTTTTTTTTTAGGAAAACATAAAAAACCCAGGAGTGATTAAATACTATCAAAAGAAAGCTCCATTTGTGTGAAGAAAATGATAAAAATGTCACACGGTTACAGTGTAGCATGACCACGTAATTGTCATTCAAAGTGCGACAGCGCTGAAAGCTGAAAAATGGCTTGGGCAGGAAGGGGGTGTAAGTGCCCGGTATTGAGGTGTTTAAAGTTCCATTCCCACAGTAAATTATGTTCATCTATAATGCATTTTCTCTGGGACTCACTGTCAAAAGGGTGGAAAGTGTTTAGTATACTATGTATAATATGCCTAAGGTTGACATTGATTAGTGCAGGTCCTTCAGCGGTAAAGCTTTGGTTATTTATTTTTGTGTTCTGCTTACATTGATTAGTACCCTGAGCTTTAGTTTCTACGTGCACCATTTTGGTGATTTGAACGCTTTAAAAACAAAGGTTCTTTGCATGGTTTATCTTTGTAGCACCTGAAAAGTCCCCAAAAATTATTTTATGTTAGGAACGTAGTGCATTGACCTAACCGGCTGGCCCATATCCAAAATTAAGGCTCTTGCACATGGGCGTCTGAGCCCCGTACAGCATAAATTCTAATGTAATAGAAGTGTTTGTATTCTTGGAATACATGTAATTAACAAGAAATAATGGTGCGCTTATAAAATAAAGCTGATATCACCAAGTGAATAAATTAATTAAATATCTAAAGTCCAAATACAAAATATTAAATGAAAAAAATACAAAGGTCAAAAACTTGTCCAAGTGAAAAAAATATTTTTAAACAGGATGACTAGTCAGTCCATAACTTGATAGAAAGGGACTAAACATCAATAAAAACAACAAAAGGAATCAGGGAGAGAAAGCCACCACCAATAGATGTATAGATTGACCGCTAACCCTTAAGTATGACCAAATAAGGTCAAATAAGACTCAACAGAGTCTTATTTGACCTTATTTGGTCAAAGACACCCTCCAATACCAAGCCAAAAACGCTGCTCCAGATATAATCGTAGGAACAGAACAACATGGGATCCCCACTGTAGATTCCAACAGGTCTATGTAGGTATGCTCTAATAAGATGCTTCTTGCGTATGCGTCACTCAGAGAGAACAAAGACATCCATACTGCAGTATTGCCAATTAAAATAACAAATGTATTATATATCTGCTTACATGAAAGTAAGATAACATCCGCAGTTGAAATAGGAGTAGTGACACACTCGCCTCCTCGCCACGCTTCTGTTCTCGATAGACACCGGAAGTGACGTCACAAGGCTCCACCCGACGCGTTGCATCACTGGTCACGTGACTTCCTCAGGGATAGCATTTACATTTTTCCCATTTGCACTAGTCTTGGATCACACCCATACGCTATACAAGTACTGGCATATACTCAAATACATGCATGCACAGCCCTTCGTGTCTATGGAAGAAGAAAAGAAGAAAACGAAAAGTAAAACTTAAAAAAAACCCAAAAAACTGGCAAGTAGGACAGTTTGGGAAGTGGAGTTGGGGAGGGGGGGTGTCCAATATTTCTGTTTTGCAGCTGAGTGGACAGACCCCCTCAGCGAAACACTGCCAGTTGAAAAGCTTTGTTGTACTTTTGCCTGGAGGACTGGCATCAATAAATGTCAGCTCAGCTTCTAATCATCTGAACATACATGTTTATGTGATGGCCAGCCTATAGACAAATTGCTGAACATTCAGATCATGTTTTCATTTGTTTTTGACAAGGTTAAAATGGTTGTAAACGCTTCCATATACCCAGTGACTGGCCTCAGGTGATACGCAGAGATGAAACAAATCCTCCTATATAAGTTGTACCTGTTTATCTACATTCATCTTTCCCCTACATTCATTCAAAGAACAAAATATACACAGGATCTCTCAGCTCTGAAAAGCAGGGGGCGGTGAGTTGAAGATACATCAGTGAGGAGAACTCTGAGAGCTGATTGGTGGGGAATTGACACAGCCCCTTCACACAGCATACGGGAACAGAGCTGAGGCTGTCAATCAGCTGGAGATCCCTCCCCTGTCACCATTTTTCTCTTAGTGTCAGAAAAACATGTCAGAAATAATTTATGCTGATAGAAGAGGAACGAGGCAGCAGACAGAAAGGACACTTAGTGCTCTTAATTGAGACAAGTACACACTATAGAGGGAGATGCTTTGTTTACATTTCATGTCTGAGGTTTACAACCACTTTAAGCCTAATTCCCACAATGCCATATAAAAAAATGGCAGACATGCTCGTTCTTCATCTCTTTTATGCATTTCTTAAACTAATAGCCCCTGTTATCAAGTAGTATGAAATGTCATAAAACTGAAAGCTGGAGAAGAGAAATGTTACTTGCTCTTGTATTTCTTGCAGGAACCAATAGCTACGCAGCCTGTTACTTCCCTTTTCTGGCTAAAGGAACGCTTTACACGGCATGCATTCCGGACGGCACCGGCAGCAGCTGGTGTTCCATCACTGCGGACTACGACCGCGATGGGAAGGGCATCTACTGCCTCAATGGTCAGTAATGTGGCACTGCAGTCACGGAAAATTTTAGACCTAAAATCCAGGCAGATTTATAATAGTATTGTGTAATGCACTTGTGTATTGCTTAATTCCATTTTTTTATAATGTAGCACAGACCCCAAACCGGTCCCGCTGTTTGTCCCAGGTTCTATTCCCTATTGGGTGCACCACAGCCAAGCACACAGCAGCTTTGCAATCTCTCCAATCAATAACCAGGCAGACGTTCCTTTTTTTGGGGGTTTATTAGTTGAAGAACTGGTATGGGGAATAGGATGAGCTTTGGGATACTCCAGAACTAGTGCAACTTGAAGTGAGGACACTCTCTGGTAGACCTCACTTCTTCAAAACAGGCCTTTAATATAAGAGGATGTTGACATACAGCTTCAGGGGGATCCCACACTGGAAACAGCCCTGAGCCAGCAATTATAGAACAGTCTCTCACAAAAAGAGGTCAAAATAGCAACAGTCTCTCGAGAACCTCTCTCAGGCCTTCACTCACTGTGTCCCTGTATCCATGGATGCCTCCTTTCAGTATCAGCCAGACCCTGTACCGTGAACCCAATCCTCAGCAGACTTTGCTCCAGACTGTTCTCTCAGCTTCAGCAGTCGACCCCCCTATCTCTGCCTGAGCTGGGACCATGTTGAATCACCTGTAGCTCAACTGGATGGTCCAGGAGGGCAGACAGCCTCTTTAGGCTGGGTCTCTCCCCACCAGGCAAATAACCCTGCTGTTCTAGACCCCAGGCTATTTATGCACACCTCAGCCCCCCTGCTGGCCACTCTCCTGACCAGGGGTTGGCTGAGGTAGCATAAATATTCAGGCTGCCCATTTTGTTACTCTACACCTATGTTCCAGAACCTCCTTTTGGAATGCAGGGTGGAGCAATCAATCCTGCAACCTGTGAAACCTAGAACAGCCAAAAGCAATTAACCTGCTCCTCTGGCTACAGAGGAGCCAAAAACTAAATTCACCTTAAGCTATATCAACCTAACTAGGAGGGTGCTAGAATAACTACCTGTATTTTTACACATTGCTAGCATAGATTCCTGAATCTGTCTTGATATCAGCCTTCTGTCATCCTTTGTAAAGCAGTGCTCAGACTGGGAGAGGAAGATGTAAAATTAGGAGCCAATTGCTTTCTGCTGCATGCACATGTTCTGATAAATGGAGAAAGCAGAGCTGATGATGACTTATCAGTGTATATCAGTATACTACTTATCGTTCATAGTCCATTTAGCAGGCCAGGGGTGGGAAGGTGACACCACTGTATTCATTAGCTGTAGCAAAGAATGTGGTGTCACCCTTCTGTTCGTGCTGGTGAGCAGAAGTGTATGAATCACAAAAGAGAAATCCCTTTCACAGATGGGACAGCTTACATATGGATATTACACCTGTGTATTTGGAGTACTACTTTGATAAGATATTTTACTGTCATTGCCTACAAGACAGAGTGAAAGTTAGTTCAGCAGCTTTTCACTCAGTGTAGCAATATAATGTGTGTGTGTGTGTGTGTGTGTGTATATGTGTATATACAGTATCTCACAAAATTGAGTACACTACACTCCTCACATTTTTGTAATTTCTTTATTTTATCTTTTCATGTGACAACACTGAAGAAATGACACTTTGCTACAATGTAAATTAGTGAGTGTACAGCTTGTATAACAGTGTAAATTTGCTGTCCCTTCAAAATAACTCAATACACAGCCATTAATGTCTAAACCGATGGCAACAAAAGTGAGTACACCCCTAAGTGAAAATGTCCAAATTGGGCCCAATTAGCCATTTTCCCTCCCCGGTGTCATGTGACTCGTTAGTATTACAAGGTCTCAGGTGTGAATGGGGATCAGGTGTGTTAAATTTGGTGTTATCGCTCTCACTCTCTCATACTGGTCGCTGGAAGATCAACATGGCACCTCATGGCAAAGATCTCTCTGAGGAGCTGAAAAAAGAATTGTTGCTCTACATAAAGATGGCCTAGGCTATAAGAAGATTGCCAAGACCCTGAAACTGAGCTGCAGCATGGTGGCCAAAACCATACATTGGTTTAGCAGGACAGGTTCCACTCAGAACAGACCTCGCCATGGTCGACCAAGAAGTTGAATGCACGTGCTCAGTATCATATCCAGGGGTTGTGTTTGGGAAATAGACATATGAGTGCTGCCAGCATTGCTGCAGAGGTTGAAGGGGTGGGGGGCCAGCCTGTCAGTGCTCAGACCATACGTTGCACACTGCATCAAATCGGTCTGCATGGCTGTCGTCCCAGAAGGAAACCTCTTCTAAGGACGATCCACAAGAAAGCCTGCAGACAGTTTGCTGAAGACAAGCAGAATAAGGAGATCTGTTACTAGAACCATGTCCTGTGGTCTGATGAGACCAAGACTTATTTGGTTCAGATGATGCCAGGCGTGTGTGGTGGCAGCCAGGTGAGGAGTACAAAGACAAGTGCGTCTTGCCTACAGTCAAGCATGGTGGTGGGAGTGTCATGGTCTGGGGCTGCATGAGTGCTGCCGGCACTGGGGAGCTACAGTTCATTGAGGGAACCATGAATGCCAACATGTACTGTGACATACTGAAGCAGAGGATGATCCCCTCCCTTAGGAGACTGGGCCACAGGGCAGTATTCCAACATGACGACCCCAAACACACCTCCAAGACGACCGGGTAAAGGTGATGGACTGGCCAAGCATGTCTCCAGACCTGAAGCCTTTTGAGCATCTGTGGGGCATCCTCAAATGGAAGGTGGAGGAGCGGAAGGTCTCTAACATCCACCAGCTACATGATGTCGTCATAGAGGAGTGGAAGAGGACTCCAGTGGCAACCTGTGAAGCTCTGGTGAACTCCATGCCCAAGAGGGTTAAGGCAGTGCTGGAAAATAATGGTGGCCACACAAAATATTGACACTTTGGTCCCAATTTGGACATTTTCACCTAGGGGTGTAATCGCTTTTGTGGCCAATTGTTTAGACATTAATGGCTGTGTGTTGAGTTATTTTGAGGGGACAGCAAATTTACACTGTTATACAAGCTGTACACTCACTACTTTACATTGTAGCAAAGTGTCATTTCTTCAGTGTTGTCACATGAAAAGATATAATAAAATATTTACAAAAATGTGAGGAGTGTACTCATTTTGTGAGCTACTGTAAATTATTTATATATATATATATATATATATATATATATATATATATATATATATATACACACACAGTATAGATATATATAGTCATCAATGTGATAAATGTTAACAATTATTGCACTACAGCAATTATATTTTGTACCTAAAGTTGAGCGCTAAATGGATCTTTGCTGCAGCTGCGATTACCACTCTTAGCTGCAGCAAAAGATCCATCTAGTGCTTGAGATGTCTCCCTGTAAGGTCCCTTTCACACTGGGGCGGTAGGGGGTGTCGGCGGTAAAACAGCACTATTTTTAGCGCTGTTTTACCGCGGTATTCCGCCGCTAGCGGTGTGGTTTTAACCCCCCGCTGGCGGCCGGAAAAGGGTTAAAACCCCTCGTATAGTGCGGCTATAGCCGCGGTATTACCGCGGTATAGCCGCGCTGTCCCATTGATTTCAATGGGCAGGAGCAGTTTAGGAGCGGTGAATACACCGCTCCTTCACCGCTCCAAAGATGCGGCTTGCAGGAGATTTTTTCTTCTCCTGCCAGCGCACCGCTTCAGTGTGAAAGCCCTCGGGCTTTCACACTGAACAAACAGTGGAGGCTGTTTCGGGTCGGTTTGCAGGCGCTATTTTTAGCGCAATAACGCCTGCAAACCGCCCCAGTGTGAAAGGGGCCTTAGATTACAGCTGTTATGTAACCAGCAGACTCTTTGGTAGCACAAACTGGTTACATAGTAAAGATCCCCAGCAGCTGTGGGGTTGGGCTCCCTCTTGGCTCCTTCACCAGCACATGTGGGATTGATTGTTATGCACTGCTTGCTTGGCTCCTTTCCTGACAATGTCACAGATCACTTGAGTGTAACTTGCTGAATCGGAGCATGCACAGTAAGCACAAGTGTCCAGAATGTCACTGGATATAGAATTTACTGCTACAGGTAAGCTGTGTAGGGAAAGGCTGTACTAAGGAATAGAGGATCACTTACTACTGACCTCTAAACTCTGCATCACTTACTACTGACCTTTGAACACTGCGTTACTTACTAATGACCTCTGAACTCTGCATCATTTACTACTGACCTTTACTACTGACCTCTAAACTCTGTCACTTACTACTGTCCCCTGAACTCTGCATCACTTACTACTGACCCCTGAACTCTGCATCACTTACTACTGACCCCTGAACTCTGCATCACTTACTACTGACCCCTGAACTCTGCATCACTTACTACAGACCCCTGAACTCTGCATCACTCACTACTGGCCCCTGAACTCTGCATCACTTACTACTGACCCCTGAACTCTGCATCACTTACTACTGACCCCTGAACTCTGCATCACTTACTACTGACCCCTGAACTCTGCATCACTTACTACTGACCCCTGAACTCTGCATCACTTACTACAGACCCCTGAACTCTGCATCACTCACTACTGGCCCCTGAACTCTGCATCACTTACTACTGACCCCTGAACTCTGCATCACTTACTACTGACCTCTGAACTCTACGTCACTTAGCACCTAACCCCTGAACTCTGCACTAATTACTACTGACCTCTCAACTCTGTGTCACTTACTACTGACCTCTGCATCACTTACTACTGACCCCTAAACTCTGCATCACTTTACTTACTACTGACCTCTGGACTCTGCGTCACTTAGTACCTAACCGCTGAACTCTGCATTACTTACTACTGACCTCTGAACTCTGCATCATTTGCTACTGACCTTTGAACTCTGCCTCACTTACTACTGACCACTGAACTCTGCCTCACTTACTACTGACCACTGAACTCTGCATCACTCATTACTGACCTCTGAACTCTGCATCACTTACTACTGACCACTGAACTCTGCATCACTTACTACTGACCCCTGAACTCTGCCTCACTTACTACTGACCTCTGAACTCTATGTCACTTATTATTGACCTTAGAACTCTACACCACTTACTACTGACCTGTGAATACCCTACCTCACTTTCTTTTTATTGGGCAGAAGGGCCCAACTTATGATCTTGCACACAGGCCTACGGCAGGTTTGAATTCTACTATTAAGAGGGTTGTAGGCTGGGATGAAAACCAGAAACATATGATCAGACCAGCCTGAATTGAGCAAAGGACAGGTCCTTTAAACTTACCAGATAGGGTGGACCTCTTAAGTTACAGGAGGTCAAACGGGCATGGGTTCCATATGGGCTGGATGGACTCTGCACGGCCCCTCTGGATGTCCTCTGTGGTTACCGAGAAGCAGCTCTCCAATACGGCAGTGAGGCAGATGAAACCTCCAGTGCAGTGAGGGATGCAGCAATTCCAAAAATGAAGGAAAAGAACTCTAAATGTAGTCCGTTTTATAAAGCAGTATATAACAATTTATTGCTCAGATTAAAACAGGAACTGCTGAACAGCGCCGGTGAATATAACACAGTACAAGTTAAAAACCAGCCTGTTCTCATCCGAACGGCTGTGAGATGGCAGCGGGTGACGTCAGAGACCTAAGCTCCGCGGAGCTTAGGTCTCAGCTGTTCAGCGCGTGTTATAGCAGTTTCTGTTTTAATCTGAGCAATAAATTGTTATATACTGCTTTATAAAACGGACTACATTTAGAGTTCTTTTCCTTCATTTTTGGAATTGCTGCATCCCTCACTGCACTGGAGGTTTCATCTGCCTCACTGCCGTATTGGAGAGCTGCTTCTCGGTAACCACAGAGGACATCCAGAGGGGCCGTGCAGAGTCCATCCAGCCCAAATGGAACCCATGCCCGTTTGACCTCCTGTGACTTAAGAGGTCCACCCTATCTGGTAAGCACATACATGTGTTTGAGGGGAGACGATCGAGGTTTCACATAGAAGAACTGGCTTTATTATGAAATATTTTATCTTTGAATCCATAGACTTTCTGTATATTATTTGCTCTGCACTCATTTTGTTGTGTTGGTTTATTATATAGGCTTGGTGAATCCTGGAGGGTACAGCTTGCATATATTTTTTACTGTTTTAGTTTGCGCTGATTGTCCCAAGTTTTATTATAGGTCCTTTAAACTGTAGGGTTATGTGTAGACATCCAGTCCAGTGTTTTGCCTTTCCTTGTTTTAGCCCCGATTCACACCTGAGCATTTTATAACTTGAAGATCAAAGCTCCAAAATGCTCAATAACCCGGCTTTTAAATTGTGTCCGTTCATATATGAGCACCCAGGTATCTGTACCTCAATGCCTGGCACTCAAAAATGTACACAATAGGGATAAAACTTTTCCACAAAAGGGAAATTAAAAACACACACGGCCATTCACTAAAATTAGAAGAAAAGAGGTTTAACCTTAAACTGCGTAGAGGGTTCTTTAGTGTAAGAGCTGTAAGGACTTGGAATTCTCTTGCACAAGCAGTGGTTTCAGCGGGGAGCATCAATAATTTCAAAAAACTATTAGATAAGCACCTGAACGCCTTAACATACATGGATATACAATGTAATACTGACATAAAAGCACACATATAGGTTGGACTTGATGGACTTGTGTGTTTTTTCAACCTCACCAACTATGTAACTACCCTGTTTCCCCGAAAATAAGACCTAGCGTGATTGTCAGTGATGGCTGCAATATAAGTCCTACTCCCCAAATAAGCTCTACCCTGTTTCCCCGAAAATAAGCCCTACCCTGAAAATAAGACCTACAAGGACTTTAACTAGGGCTTATATTGCAGCCATCACCGACAATCACGCTAGGTCTTATTTTCGGGGAAACAGGGTATGTACATGAGCTATTTTTGAGGAAGCAATAGCAGCATCTGAAAAATGTTTTAGTGCTTTTTTTTTAAGCCTGAAACAACCAGCTCCTAGTTGTACTAGTAACTAGTTCCCCATGTATTAAAACAAAAGCACTTAGGCTTGAATATTCCTGAAAAATGCACAAAAAGGAACAGAAAACAACTCCTCAATATCACCTGTAAAGACCAATGCTAAGGTGTGGATGTAACATCAACATTATTATAAAACTTTGATAAAATAGTGTTAGAATTGGATTTGAAGCGATAATAATAGAAGTTTTATGTGTGTTTGTAGGTGTAAAACTAAGTACTTTAAATAGTGCCACCGTAGGATCTACAGGAGGTCTACTTGGCAAAACCACACTCTCTACTGCAACAGCTACAAGAACCATAGTGCCTTCCACTGAGACCCCAGTGCCCACTGTCACTACAGCCCATGTTCTTACCCAGAATGCTTCTGTACAGACATTGTGCAGTACCATAGCTCCAACCTCTGTTCCTATTACCAGTGTGTCAGAAGCATCATCTGACCTTCAAAATGTGGCAACCACAGTTCCTGCAGGCGGAATGACCACATCCATACCAGGTAAGTGAAGCACAGAATCAATGATCATTTAATTGCCATAGGCTCACTTAATATTTTTGACAAGCACCAAAAATACCTGTTGATCTTACCAGAAATACAGTGTTCTTGTCACTTCCTGTAAATGGAAAAGACAGCAATAACAATGTTATCTTTCTTCTGTAATTGCCCAATCCTATAACCCTAATAGAATGTAGATGAGCAATGCAAACATGTTGGAAGTCTAGCTTGTCTGACAATCTTGGCTCCCACTATAAATACAGTGGTGTTTCCACAAATCGGCAGGAAGTTTGTTATTCACAGAATTACATAATGAAAAAAATCCTGAAGAAAAACGAATGCAGCCACTAATGGGAGTGGTTGTCAAAAACCATGAAATCAGGCCGCGAAAGAAGTACAGTTAAATCACACTTGTTTAATAATAAAAGTAAAAAGAACAAATGTAGTCAAAACATAGCCAAAATTCAGTAACTGGAATGGATAGTCAGCCAAGCCAGAAGTCAGGGATCAATGTAGTGGAGCAGCAAGCAGGATCTGGAGCCAGAAGGGATGTCAGCAAAGCAAGTCTTGAACAGGATCGCAGGAGATAGTTTCTGTGATGTTGACCAAAGGCGAAGGCAGAGAACCTCTGGACTGGACGGCTTAAGTAGGCAGGACTGACGAGCAGGATATCATCAACAGCTGAGTAACTGCGGAGAGATAGGAGCTGGCAATTAGCCGACAGCTGAGTGGCCAGCTCAGAGAAGGGAGGGCAGCCCTGACAGTGGTATGCTTCAATGTATTCTATAGCAATTTTTTGACGGGATTTAGATCTTTAAATTGCAACTATAATAGTTTGGAATCACTTTTTATTACATTTTTTTTAAAACTCTGTGATATTTTATAACTGCTACTTATATAAAATATATATTTTTTAAATGTATATTTTATACAGGGTGCACTCAGGGCGATGGTATAACAATGAATTATGGGTTTTCTACAGAGGGTACAGTAGAAGCTACTTGCCTTCAGAGTCTTTCTCCTTCTGTCTGATGTGTGACAAGAGTCGGAGAAAGAGAGGGGGCTGAGACACTGTGCAGACTCTGAATCACTCCTCAGACTCAGTGCTTGTAAATTTGAGCTTGAGTTTTTGAACTATGTAAACCAGTTAAAAGAACAGCTAAAGATAGATGGGGTATGTGTGAAAAGGAGCCCAGTATGCTACCTTCATTCATTTGCAATATTATATATTAGATAAAATAGAGAAAAGCATTTTAAAATTGTATGTTTTAGTCCTGACATAAAGAAAGAAAGAAAATATGAAATAAAAGTCTATATATACCCTTTAATGAAAGTTGTATATTACCCGTGGATCTAGTCTGAAATGCATAAATCAAAGTTATCATTATTATCATCAAAGTGAAACTAAATCACCTGCTTCAGGGAAAGCTCTTGCCATAATTTGCATGGCTTACTTATGCATTTTGGAAAATCTTACCTCTGGATTTGCCCTCCTCCAGAGCTGACTGGTCCCTGCTCTCTCCTGGCACTCCATCTGCCACTGCTATCTTCTCTGTTGTTTTCTTGGTCCGTTTTCCCTCTTCAACCATTGTGCATGTGCACCAGTTAATGTCCACTAAGAAGAGAAATTACTAGAAACAAGTTCATTGGAGAAACAGATTTACAAAACTACTTAAAAAAAATTATTTTCCTGGCCCAACTCACGTCAGCACACAATGGGTTAACACCTCCTTCAGAACCCCACATGACCACCTGTACCTAGCTGAATAAAAGACAGCCGCTCCCCCAACTAAGATGTTCTTCTTTTTTTGGTCTGCTCCAGGCCACATGTTGATTGCAGTTGGTAAGTAATTTGTTTCTGCATCCCCCCCTGCCGAACCTACCCCTCCATGTTCAGCCTCTCATAGAGTTGAAATACCCTGAATACTGAAGGTAAATCCTTCTAAAAACTGGGTGCCTTTTTGTGCCAAGGCCGTGGGCAAAATGATGCTTAAACAGCATTGACATTGTACAGGTGTGGTATTATAAGAGCTCTTCGATGTCATCATTGCCTCTCCCTTGGGGTTTTTTCCATATATATATATATATATATATATATATAGAGAGAGAGAGAGAGAGAGAGAGAGAGAGAGAGAGAGAGAGAGAGAGAGAGAGAGAGAGAGAGAGAGAGATTTTTTTATGCAGTGCACCACACTGCTCTCCTGGCTTTATTGTCAGTCCGAGAGCGGCTGTGAATGGTGTGCAGGGAGATGGGCAGAACAGGATGGGAACCGCCAGATTGCCATCTAATGGTGTAAATGGTCTTGGAGGTCTGCAGTTGGGAGGGCTTCTCTCCCTCTCTCTCTCTCTCTCTGCTGTCCTGCCAGGTAAAGGACTTGCCTTCGATTCTGGCTGAGTCTCCTGTCTGGTTCTGGATGTGTTGTCCTGGCTCCCTTGCTATGCTGTGTACTTCTGTGGGTTTGACAGTCTGAGTGGTTTTTGTCTCAGACTCTGACTGTGTCTGCTGTCTGTCTTTGGAAGTGCTGTCTGGACTCACCTGCTGCTGCTTCTAAAGTGAGTGGATGAAGGCAGATGGCTCTTAAAGAGACAGTGTACCTGTTTTTTGGTTAGAGGTAATATGCTTTTTTTCCTCATATATTTTGTGCAAATATGAGCTTACCACACCTGTTAGTGGCACAGAAGATTAGTAAAGGTAGGAGGGGGCGACATGGGACATGGTTCTTAAAAGAGTGCTCAAGGAAATTATACAAATTAAGGTGTTTTGCATTATTTTAGGAGCAGAAACCTTGAACGAAAACGCTCCAAAAAACATAAGACCCGCCAACGATCACAGGATGATGACACCTAACAGGTTGTCACGATCATTAGGCATGTCATCAATACACTCTTAAGGAGTTGTTTCCACTTATCCTGTGAAGGCATAGGATCCAAGAAATTGGCACATGCATTTATGCCAGCATGATAGAAAATGCCTTGCCAAGCTCAAGGTGCATTTTTGGCCTGCATGCAGTCTGCAGTTTCAGAGCAATGGAATTGCACATTTTGCCTCACAAGGATGTGGGTTGTGCAAAATTCTAAGCCTTATTAAGGCGGCTATAGCAGAAAGTATGCTGCAAATATCCACGCCACAAGCAACACCCATAATGATAGAGCGTAAAAGCGCTCGTTGATGGAGGATGGTCTTTTCCCACAATGATAGAGCGTAAAGCTCTCGTTGATGAAGGATGGTCTTTTCCCACAATGATAGAGCGTAAAGCGTTCGTTGATGGAGGATGGTCTTTTCCCACAATGATAGAGCGTAAAGCGCTCGTTGATGAAGGATGGTCTTTTCCCACAATGATAGAGCGTAAATCGTTCATTGATGGAGCATGGTCTTTTCCCATAATGATAGAGCGTAAAGCGCTCATTGATGAAGGATGGTCTTTTCCCACAATGATAGAGTGTAAAGCACTCGTTGATGAAGGATGGTCTTTTCCCACAATGATAGAGCGTAAAGCACTCGTTGATGAAGGATGGTCTTTTCCCACAATGATAGAGCGTAAAGCACTAGTTGATGAAGGATGACAGAGACCTCGTCAGAAGACCAATTTACAGTAACAGGTTCTCTAAGCTTTATCCAAATAGGATGGCTGATGTATGTTTATGCACTGCACTTCCAGGGGTGGATGCTGCCCTTTAGTGTCTGGGGCAGAAAGTGTCTTTGCCTTTTTATAACTCAGTTACTTTCAGGGATCATATGGATGAAAAAGTGGACTTGTTCACACCAGATGCAGTCCAGTGCGTTTTTATTCTGCATCAAGAACGCATGGACAGTGTCTAACTTTGATTCCTATTGCTTAGTTCACACCAGTACAGTGCATTCTAGTGCAGTCAACAAAAGTAGAATGTTGCATTGTTTCTGTATGGAACACATCTGGAAAGTGGCAAAACGCATTGAGAATGCATCAAAAACACTAATGCAGAAACACATCTTGAACACAGAAATTGTGGTGATCTGGCCATGAGGCTAGCACGGAATCTATGCAGTGAAAGACTTGCCTGCCAATCAGCAATAGAGTTAACTTCGCTATATAAACTTCAGAAATGACATTACATTCAACACTGGAAACTACAAGATTTGGCGCAGTTTCTCTCCCGCCCTACATTAGCTTTGGTATATCCCGTTGTGTGCTGACGTCTTAGATCTGTCCGGTTTGTCTCACAAGGCTAGCAGCTACCAAGAGGCTGCTCATAAAAAGGGCCTACTATTACTTCAAAATACCTCAAAAATATACTAATGTTATGTGAGTATTTGTGAGTTTGTGAGTTTGTGAGTATTCTGCACACCTAAACCCTATCTCCTAGAATTGTGTTCAGCAATGAAAGGTGTAAAAGACTAAAGTGACTTGTGCCCAACTTATTCCCCCCCCACACTAAAAAACAGACTCAGAGATGAAAATGGTATCCTAATACATTATTTAAAGCAGCCATTCTTAATCGGGGTTTCTGTGGAACCCCCAGGGTTCCTTAAGACATTGCTCCTTGAGTTGTGGCTGATTGACCTCCCATCCAGGACCAACACCACTTGGCAAAACCAGTAGCATAAGACCAATGATCTTTTAGCTGTCTGTAACGGTGGCATTTTATCACTGTAAGGGTTGCATTCTTTTATTGCCCACCAACTTTTTTGCCATTGACTCCAAATGAATCAGTTTTAGCAAGGGTTCCCTTAGATCTGAGAATTATTTTAGGAGTTCCTTTGGGTAAAACGGTTGAGAAAGGGCTAGTTCACCTTTACAAAAAAAAAAATGTATATGCAGGTAAGGGTGTGTCTGTAGATAAAAACAAACTGTGCAGCTCTGAATAAAAAGTTGGATAAAGCCCTTGCTATAGGTGTAGACCACCTACATAATTCCCAATCATGTGCTATCCTTTCATGATAAAGGGTCACACTTCAGGCTCCCCTATATCAAAAAAGTTGGACACCGCTGTTCTAAATAATCCATTACTGTAAAAATTGCATGAGTGACTTTGAATGCAGTGAATAATCAGGAAAAGACTTTTTCAGACATAAGGACAAGCATCAATATAATAATGACTGCAGCTTTTATTGTCTTCACCATTTTATTATTAGCAGTGATGCAAGATTACATTTAATAGCTTGCCTGGACTTCTACTCTGAAGCAAAAGTAATAGAAGTTTTGTGTGTATTTGTAGATTTGAAAGCCAGTACCATCAGTAGTAGCATTTTACAGTCTGAAGCTATTGGAGGAGGTCAACTGGACACAACAACCCTCACTACAGACACAGCCACAATGGCTGCAGCACCTTCTGCTAAGACCTCAGTGCCTGCTGTCACTACAGCCCAGGATCTTCCCCAAAATCATCCAGTAGAGACAGGAATATTGGGTAGCACCATTGCTCGGACCTCTGTTCCTAATACTAATGTGCCAATAACATCATCTGACCTTCAGAACACGGGCACCACAGTTCCTGTGGGTGGCGTGACCACATCCATGCCAAGTAAGTGATGCAAAGAATCAATGATCATGTAATCTCCACAGGCTAATTTAAAGTGTATCTAAACACCAAATTGTAATAGGATACCTGTCTTTAAAGATGAACTTCAGTGTGTTTCTTTTTTTGTTTGTTTTTTTGATTTTTGTTTTAAATGTAGCAGCTACAAATACTGTAGTTGCTGACTTTTGAAAATCAGGTACTTACCAGTGTCTGGGCTCCAGTTCTGTCTTCAAACAGCCGGTTCTTTTTACAGCTGAGGGTCCCCAAATTTGCTTCCTGAGGAAACACATCCGGCAACTCACTGCGCATGCAAGCTCTGCAGGAGGGGAGGGGGTGGGGCAAGGGACACCATCCTTGCCTAAGCAAGTGTTGAGGAAGTGGGAGTGGATACTGATAAAAATCGATACTCGCTTCCCCTTTCCCCCCTCCCATAAAGTGCATAACTTTACATTTATCAACACTAAACCTCATCTGCCACATAGTTGCCCAATTAGACAATGCATTGAGGTCGGCTTGTAAATTGGAGACATTCTGTAAGGACGTTATTCCACTGCATAGCTAAGTGTCATCTGCAAAGACTGAAATGGTACTTTTAAACCCAGAACCTATATCGTTTATAAAGATATTAAAAAGTAGAGGCCCCAGCACTGAACATTGGGGTACACCACTGATAACCTTAGACCATTCAGAGTAAGAATCATTAACCACTACTCTCTGAATTCAGTCTTTTAGCCAGTTTTCTATCCATATACAAACTGATATTTCCAAGCATGTATACTTTACCTTACACATGAGCCGTGTGTGGGGAACTGTATCAAACGCTTTTGCAAAATCCAAGTATACCATGTCCACAGCCACCCCTCTGTCCAAGGTTTTACTTACCTCCCCCTAAAAAGAAATCAGATTTGTTTGACAACTTCAGTCTTTTGTAAACTCATGCTGTCCATTGCTTAAAATATTTTTTCCAACAAGAACTCATCTATGTGGTCTTTTATTAAACTCTACAGTGACTTCCCAAATATAGAAGTTAAACTAACAGGTCTATAGTTACTTGGTAGAGACTTTATTCCCTTTTTAAATTTAGGCACCAGATTGGCCCTACACCAATCTAGTGGTACTATTCCTGCCATTAATGAGTCCCTAAAAATTAGAAACAATGGCTTTGAAATGACAGAGCTCAATTTTTTTAGGATCCGTGGCTGGATGCCATCTGGTCCAGGTGCTTTATCCACCTTTATTCTGTCTAAATATTTGTGGACCATATCACTTTTGAGCCATTATACTACTATACTACCACCCCCATTATGGACATGAGCTCCCCCATGCAACTTTGTATACATGTATACATGTAATGTATGTAATAAATTTGCCTTCTCTTTGTCCCCAGTCACCCACTCTAAATTACTTTGTAAAGGGCCTACATGCTCAGACCTGACCTTTTTACTATTAATGTATCTGAAGTATTTTTGGGGGTTTGTCCTACTATCTTTTGCAATCTGTCGTTCGTTTAGAATTTTTGCATCCTTGATTTCCTTTTTACATATTCTGTTATTTTCTTTGTAACATTTAAACGACACTAGTGTTCCTTCAGTTTTATCTTTTTTAAAAACTCTTTTCTTATTGTTTATAGCTTTTTTAACTTTGGCCGTGAGCCACATAGGTTTTATTTTTAGCCTTTTAAACTTATTGCCCATGGGAAAATAATTTGAAATGAGTTCACATACAGTCTTTTTGAACAATTCCCATTTCTTTTCTGTGTCCATTGATGCCAATATTCCCTCCCAGTCTAAGACCTGGAGAGCAGCCCTCATCCTTAAAAAATTTGCTCTCTCAAAGTTAAGTGTTTTTATCTTTCCCGTATGTGTTTTTTGCTTACAGCTAACATCAAATAAAATCATGTTATGGCCATTGCTACCCAGATATTACTTTATATGAACATTAGTAATAAGCTCTGCATGGTTTGAGATTAGCAGGTCCAACAGAGCATCATTCCTAGTTGGGGCCTCAATAAACTGGACCATAACATTGTCCTGTAATAGGTTTATACATTTTTGCCCTTTAACTGTTCCAGAGGTGCCATTACTCCAGTCAAGCGGGATTCCGGCCGTGAAAAAAAAATATAAAAGTCAACAGCTAGAAACACTGTAGCTGCTGACTTTAAATAAGTACTTACCTATCCTGGGTGCCCGCGATGTCGGCCGCCCGAGGCCGACCCGTCCCTCAGCTCTTAGGTCCCAGCACCGCCATCCTAAGTAAGGGAAACAGGCAGTGGAGCCTTGCGGCGGTGCAGCGCTCTGTGAATGGACCCGTGATGTTCTGGGAACGCACACAGTTCCCAGAAGGCAACGGGGCCGCTCACCGAGGAGCAGAACACACCGCGGAATAGGCAGATTAGGAAGACTGCCTAGCAACAAGGGTTTAGGTAAGTTTAAAAAAATGTTTTTTTTCAAATGTTTTTTAATTTTTTTCATGCAATTTTTTTTTTTAGGGTGGCCCTCCACTTTAAAAACCCCCATTATTATCACCGTCCCAGCCCTTGCAGCCCTTTCCATCTGTGCAAGGAGCTGAGTCTCCACCTCCTCATTAACATTGGGTGGTCTATAACAAACTCCAAGGATTAACTTTGAACTACGCACATCTATATGCAGTTCCACCCATAATGCTTCAGCCACATCGCACTATCCATCAATTAGGTCCTCATTCACACTCGCTTTGAGATCCCTTCTCATATAGAGACAGACCCCACTACCTTTCCTTTTTACCCTGTCTCTCCGAAGGAGTGCATAGCCAGGAAAATTAATAGCCCAGTCATGTGAGGAATGAAGCCAAGTTTCAGCAATACTGATCACATCATAGCTCTCCTCGTTCATGAGAGTTTCCAACTCACCTATTTTGCTTGGCAGACTTCTGGCATTGGTGAACAAACACTTTAATCTATTATTACATTTTGCTCTGGTGTTTTGCATATCTTTTTTAGTAGTACAAATGGCACTATCATTTCCAATGGTTGTTTGCAACATGGGAACTTTCTTGTCACCTGCCATAACCCTTCCCCCATCTATCCCCATTCCACCCTCCTTTAATGTCTGACCAGTAACTGACCTGTCTGCCAGATGAAATTCTAGTACACCCTCCCCTCTCAATCCTAGGTTAAATACTCCCCCAGCCTTCCCATAAACCTCTCCCCCAGCACAGTCCTGTGCTGGGGGAGATATGTAATGCACTCCTGAACCCTTTACTTGGTACGTAGCACAATCCTAAACTCTGCACTCAGTACATAGTGCACCTCTAACCCTGCACATAACGCACTCCTGAACTCTGCACTCTGTAGGTAGCGTAATCTTGAACTTTGCACTCCTAATGCACTCCTGAACCATTCACTCTGTACATAGCACACTCCTAAACTCTGTACATAGTGAACCTCTAACCCTGCACATAATGCACTCCTGAACGCTGCAGTCTGTACGTAGTGCACTCCTGAATTCTGCAGTCTGTACGTAGTGTACACCTGATCTCTGCAGTCTGTACGTAGCGTGATCCCTAACACTGCACTCTGTAAATAGTGCACTCCTGAACTCTGCAGTCTGTACATAGCATACACCTGAACTCTGCAGTCTGTACATAGCATACTCCTGAACTCTGCAGTCTGTACGTAGTATAATCCTAAACTCTGCAGTCTGTACGTAGCATACTCCTGAACTCTGCAAACTGTGCATAGTGTACACCTGATTTCTGCAGTCTGTACGTAGCGTGATCCTTAACTCTGCAGTCTGTACGTAGCATACTCCTGAACTCTGCAGTCTGTGCATAGTGTACACCTGATTTCTGCAGTCTGTACGTAGCGTGATCCTTAACTCTGCACTCTGTAAATAGTGCACTCCTGAACTCTGCAGTCTGTATGTAGCAAACTCCTGAACTCTGCAGTCTGTATGTATTGTAATCCTAAAATCTGCAGTCTGTACGTAGCATACTCCTGAACTCCGCAGTCTGTACGTAGCATACTCCCGAACTCTGCAGTCTATACATAGTGTAATCATGAACTCTGCAGTCTGTACGTAGTGTAATACTGAACTCTGCAGTCTGTACGTAGCATACTCCTGAACTCTGCAATCTGTACGTAGTGTAATCATGAACTCTGCAGTCTGTACGTAGTGTAATCCTGAACTCTGCAGTCTGTACGTAGCATACTCCTCAACTCAGCAGTCTGTACATAGCAAAATCCTGAACTCTGCAGTCTGTAGCATAATCCTGAATGCTGTGGGTAGCCTACTCCTGAACTCTGCAGTCTGTACGTAGCCTACTCCTGAACTCTGCAGTCTGTACGTAGCCTACTCCTGAACTCTGCAGTCTGTATGTAGCGTAATCCTCAACTTTGTACATAGCGTAATCCTTAACTCTGCACTCTGTATGTAGTGCACTCCTGAACATTGCAGTCTGTACATAACATACTCCTGAACTCTGCAGTCTGTAGGTAGCGTAATCCTGAACTCTGCAGTCTGTACATAGCGTAATCCTGAACTCTGCAGCCTGTACGTAGCATACTCCTGAACTCTGCAGTCTGTACGTAACCTACTCCTGAACTCTGCAGTCTGTATGTAGCGTAATTCTGAACTTTGCAGTCTGTACATAGTGTGCTCCTGAACTCTGCAGTCTGTATGTAGCGTAATCCTTAACTCTGCACTCTGTACGTAGCGCACTCCTGAACTCTGCAGTCTGTACATAGCATACTCCTAAACTCTGCAGTCTGTACGTAGCATACTCCTGAACTCTGCAGTCTGTACGTAGTGTAATCATGAACTCTACATTCTGTACGTAGTGTAATCCTGAACTCTGCAGTTTGTATGTAGCTTACTCCTGAACTCTGCAGTCTGTACATAGCATACTCCTGAACTCTGCAGTCTGTACGTTGCAAAATCATGAACGCTGTATGTAGTATAATCCTGAACTCTGCAGTCTGTATGTAGCATAATCCTGAACTTTGTACGTAGCATAATCCTGAACTCTACACTCTGTATGTGGCTTGATCCTGAACTCTGCAGTCTGTACGCAGCATACTCCTGAACTCTGCAGTCTGTACGTAGCGTAATCCTGAACTCTGTACTGTTGGTTGTAGGTGTGAAGCACTCAATTGCCTAAAGACAGTATCCTTCACTAAAAACACCTGAAATCCATAATTTGGAGGGTGTGCCTAAATACTTTTGGTAATACAGTTATAGGTGACGTGGTCACCTATTGGATAAAAGTTTGAGTGATGTTTCATAGATAACACCATAGAAATAGTATTTGTCATTTTATTGTGCAGGTACAGCGCCAGTCATGAATACGTCACAACCACCAAGTAAGTTATACAACTTCTGTTGATGGATCTCTGGTGTCACTAAAGACTGTACTTAGCTGGGAGCATTGGGGTGCATAACTTTTTGGAGTGTTAGCAGCATCAGCACCAACATTATCTGGAACCAGGCAAGAAGACAGAAGAAAACATTTTTTTCTTTAAATTATGCTACAACGCGGTATGGATCATAAATAAGGGCTGTTAGAATAACCAAATATGAAAATAAAGACTCTTTAGATTTAAAATTAAAGTTTATGATTATTTATTTTTCAATGTTTCAGCTAATAGCCTATCAATATTTTTTAGCTATATAAAAAAAACTTTTATGTAAATAATACCACCCCTAAAACAAATATTTACCTTTTTTGCCCTATCTTGGGCCTATGCTATGTATCAGGTTGAGCAACATCTACACTCACAAATACCTCACGGTAACACAAAAAGTCTAAGGCCTCGTTCCTGTGGCCAATTAGCATATAAGCACTTAGTTAATTTATTCTTAAAATGATGCTGATAATTAATTTTCTTTAGCAGAGTGATATGTGTATATTTCAACTTAAGCTATTGAGCTCTATAAACATCAGGATTTTGTGTTTTTTTTATAGCAAACGGTTAAGACCTGGTAAACATTTGAAAAAACGGCTAATTAAAAGATACATGAAATGTTTATTTTTAGTCCCCAACATAATAAATAACTAAAAGTAAGTAATATTTTATTTATTAAACAGACTTGAATTATTTTTATTTTTTCCATTGAGCAGATACACCAATGACAAACACTTCACGGACTCTGGGTAAGTAATATCTTACTATAGAGAACTGTAGAGGATATTCCTATCTGATAAACAGACACTCATAAGACATTTACTGGAGAGTGCATTTAATAAACTGTGCCATCAATTTTAGGTTAGAGGTATTCATGTGAAATAGCACATTGCTTCTCCCTATATGCTAAGATAAATGGGTATACACTTTGCTAAGCAATTACCTGTACTTGTTAGTAAATCATCCTCAGTGAAAAAATAAAGGGGTACTTAATGATACACATGACAAATTCTTACAGGTTTGGCAACCCTGGCCTCACAACTTTCCTCCATCTCAAATAACCTCACAGTTCCTAGAACAATAGTTATTCTTTAATGGGCAGATAGGAGTCCCTGGGGTATTCTATCCCCTTTCCCCAACCCTTTTCTCCCCTTTCCCCCCTTTTTTACTTTTTTTTTTCTCCTTTCTTCTCTTCTTAGACTTTCGCCTCTTTCTTTCTCTTGCTTCCACTCTGATTCTGGGTTCTTGAAGCTCTGGATGAGCCCTCCACCCTAACTCAGACCTTGGCCACTCACGCCCCTTACGCCCAATACCCCCCCCCCCAGTCCCCTTTTTTTATTTTTATTTTTGGCCAGGCACCCTTTGAATGGGCTTTCTTAGGCTTCATTGCTGTTAGTATGGCTGTGGAATAAGGGGTATTACATTGTTCCAATTGCTCCGTTGATGACTTTCTCATTGTAGTTAACTGTTTAGACGTCTTTACATAACAGGAATATCCTTTACTCTTTATGCAAGGGTCTTCAGCTAATATTCCACATCTAAGTCATACCTTATTGTTCTGTCTCTATTGCCTTTTATCAATGGTGGAAACTTTGTACAACTGTTTACCAGAAAGCTTTCCTTAATTGCACTGTACTGTATGATTATTGTTTCTTCTGTTAAATTACATGCGTTACATTACAAATAAAAAAAATAAATAAAAAAAAGGAGGAAGATAATCTTGTATTGGCCAATAAGTGGTATACTCAACTTTTTGGAAGAACCATGAGACATCACATGAGGTTGTCTTGGCACAGTATTTATGGTTCAATAGTCAACCAACAAGGCACAACAGCCAAATACAATCTTGGCTGTACAAAAGTTGTGAGATGCACTTGGTTGCAGAATATTGGTAAAGATGTAGGCTTTACTCCACAGTGATACAAGGTCCACTTACAATTCTATGGTGCCAGAGAAGGGGTGGTGGTACTGTGGTAACGTTAAGTGACCGCGACCGGTGCAGCGTGAACACCCTGAAAAATAACCTACATGTTCCTACATGTCCAGGACCTCTCCCTAATTCTACACCTGCACTTTCCCTAGCCAGAGGAGCTCTTGCCTTTCCTATTGCCTCACTGCAGGTGCCCAGAATGATCCTTGTATTTATAGGGTCCATCATCAAGATGGGCACCCAAATTTCACGGAACTTCAGCATCCAAGAGGATCACCTTCTCCTCTGATAGAAGACATTCTCTCCCCATTGGGCTCCTACCAAGCTGAAGAGATGGTGCAATGCTACCTTCAGGTTGAAAGAGATGCCGCAGCCTGCACCTGCCTACACACTATATCTAATATATTCCCAGCTTTGGATTTGGTTACTCCCTGAGTAGACTTCCCTAGGCTCTGCTTCTTTAAAGGTCACAATATACAGTATTGCTGTATGGTGGATTACTAGGGGTTCCAAATGACCATCCTACTAATTCATAAAAATGCAACCTTGTTCTAATAATTATTCGGGCTGTATTCGAAAGCTTGGATTTTTTTTTTCTTTTAAAGTGAGTTCATGAAAATAATGTCCAGGTATAGAAATAATTTTATGAAAACAAAGCTACTGCAATAAAAAAAAACTTTTGTATTATTTATATACAAATAAATATTACAAAAGTAAAAGTGTAAAAAGAGCATTTTTCCTTTTTCCATTGTACAGGTACACAATCAACCATGAACACTTTACAGACACCAAGTAAGTAACACTTCTTACATAAAGGGTATTCTCCTGTGATATTGAAAATACATAGAAGTTATTCATTAAAATATGTGCATTTTAAACTATTATTTATTTTAGATTTTACTTCATCTAACATCACTAATTCCACTGACTTGGAGCAGCTGGCCCAATGGCTAGACCTAATAAGCCAGGTAAGTACAGCTTGCTGTTGTTGGTTACTGTAATACTAAATTTGTTGGAGGTGGCAATGGTATGGTTAAAGGTATAGTAATAATAATGGTAATATATACCAGGGCAAAAAAAAACATATACAGTACATCCATAAAATACATGCACATTTCCCCATGGTCTATCTTTTAAAGGGTTTGTCACCCTAACATTTTATATTCCTTATATGTGCCTGCTGTACCATGTACTTGTATGAGAAAGTATCCTGTTCTCTTTGTATTGCTTGCTTTGTGGGATATCCCTGGTGTTCCTGCCAGTCCCTCTGCTTTCCTATTAAAAACTGACCACACTAAGCAGGAGAGTACACCATGGTCAGTTCTCTAGCTGTGCTGGGAATTCAGCCTGCTCTCCTCCAATGATCAGACTTGTCCTGATATGCCCCTGCAGCACAACATTTCACTGGGAGGGTCAGTGTGCTGCTTCTCCTCCCCCAACTCTTATGCAACTGAGAACAGAGGGAATGTGATAATTTATGAAAAAGAGAAAAAAGTATTTACAAGGTGATCATTTACAAGGTGGCTCTGTCAGTAAATTTCATGATTTGGCAGTAAAAAAAAAAAAAAGGTGCTGTTTGTAAATTGTGGGTGTTTTGTCAGTAAATGTCACTTTGGGGGGTTGGCAACACTGCTGTGTGATGACAACACACAGGGTTTTTGTAGACAAAGTGGTGTCAACCCAGATTCTTTTTGCTAAACTATTCAAATACTCCCGCTATGCTATTCTCCACAAACTAGGTTCTGCAATTGTGGACAAGAACTGGGAGGGCTAATTAGGCTCCTTGTGATAACACAGGAAGTGTGCACAGGACGCAGGACAGCTCTGATTTTTTGACAGGTCTTTTTTATTTTGCACGTATCGAACAGATATAACAAAAAACCTTCAACGATATATTTAACAGACCAAAAGAGTGCAAAAAAGAGAAGTTTGTTCTTTAATAGTGTGAGTAGTAGTAGTATCAGTAACAACACAGTAATAGCTATAGAAAAAGCAGCCATTGTAGAGTTTGTAATCTCAGCAGTAGTGGTAGCGATGGTAGTAGTAGTGGTAAGAATATCTGTAACTAATAAGTATTAGCAAACCTAAAATAGACTAAGAAGCAGTATCAACAGGTGGAATATTTATAAAAGTTATGGAACGTGGTCTAACGTGGACCCCCAACATATCCATAAAGTGTTACCCATCAGCCGTCCATGCTACCACATAGGGAGCTTCTTAACCCCCTCGTCAGGGCCGCTGTTAAGGCAGTACAACCGATCCTATTGTATCGGGCCCGGGCCCCATGATCTCAACAGAGCGCCCCAAGCAGCTTTATAGTTAATGTCTGCCAAATAAAGAAATACTTACTAAAAATACATCCCTGCTCCTACACTCTTTGGGGGTGTATAAATACATTTTCCTGGGCCCCATCAAAGGGGCCCAGGAGGTGGGAGCATTGCAGGGACTCTTTAATCATTTTAGTGGTGTAGGCACATACCCTGCTCTGCTCAATTATAGTTCCGGCCGGCTGCCTTCCCTGGCAGAGTGATCTTATGTGCAAGCTCCACTCATTCGGGACAGGTGCCGAGACTGGTGTGAAGCTGCTGACACTGACAGGGGCAGCAGCACTAATCCTGGCGGCGGCGGCGGGTGGCGTGGCAGCAGTGCACCACACAGTGACCCTAGCATCTGAATAAAGTCCCCAGAATCCTCCCTGTGGCTTATGATCATCAGCATTAGGAGAATTACAAAGCACAGCAGGCGATCTATATCTCTGTCACAGGGTGTCACATGTCTGTTAGAGAGAGTGCTAATGCAATCAATATGAATGGCGCCAACCCAAGAATCAATTTAGCACTTAATAATCAAGGCTGCTGCCTCTTTAAGTGCAAAGAAAACACTATCCAAATTCAATAGGTTTGAAAGATAGGTGCTGCCCTATACACCAAAAACACTGCAAACAATCCACAATTTAATTAAACCAAACAATTGTTAAATATATCACGTATGTGGATATGAAAAAAAATCCATGTATGTGATAATGTATTGCCAATCACTGTGCTGATCGAAAAAGTCTGAAATGTGCCCAAATCTTCAATAAAAAAGTGCTCCACCACATCCTTATAAAATTTGCGCTCACCAAAACCATAAGGCCAGCAAGGTGACCATCAAGCGGGTTGAGACGGAATCCAACTCCTCCCTTTATATTAGGTGGTTGAACACGTCTATAAAGTGGAGCATTGTAAAACGAGAAGAGCATGCATCACTAATGCACATGTGGTGATAGAAAGAAGTTGATCAGAAAATGTTTTGCTTGTTTAGATATTCATCATTTTAGGACTTTCATTTAATAAATATTTTTATTTTCACTTTATGTATAGAGACTATGGTTATTGGAATATTTACATTCTGATTTCAAGCTAGCGCCTCCACACATGAATTATGCAGTATTTTTGGAACACACCAAAAAACTGATGGCAGCAGTTTATTGATTAACACTAAAGCCTCATACACACGATCGGATTGTTGGCCAACAAAATCGTGGACTTTTGTCCGAAGGGTGTTGGCCCAAACTTGTCTTGCATACAAACGGCAAGGAATTGTTGGCCAACAAATACGAACGTAGTGATGTACTACGTTGTTTTTCAGCTCTTTAGCTCCACCCTTTGGGCTCCTTCTGCTAATTTTGTGTTAGTAGAAGTTTGGTGAGTGTGGATTCGTGCTTTTCATTTCGCGCTTTTCATTTTGCGCTTTTCAGTTTGTTTCTGAACGGCCGTTCGTCAACCAGCCATGTTGCAGAATCGGAGGAGATAACGTGTTATTTATTATTGGCTTTGGAGTTATTGCTTTGACGTTATTCTTTTGGTTGAATAATGATTTGATTTGGTATATTTTTGGATGCATAGAATGCACTTTTTGCTTAAGTTCTATTGGCAGATAGCATGTCTAATTTTATTTGTTTTCTTTTTTTTAATGCACAATAAAAAAAAATTGTGGAGAATAATACTTGGCTATGTGTTTTACTTCAAATGACAGTTTGGGAGTAGGCAGTTACATTTAAAAAAATACAATGTAAAATTGACAAGGGACACCAACATAGTTGTATCTTCGATCTTAAAAACTACGGGATAATGGTGTTGTGGTAACTTTCCCAAAAAAAAAAAAAAAAAAAAAGCATAATAATATTATTCTTGATATTACTAGAAAACAAAAAGAGCATTTATTTGAAAATTCGTTTGGAATAACTCCATCAGTATCACCAGCAAAACAGCTTCATTATTATCCCATTATAGAAGAAGAGAATTGTGCACTGCATTTCGAGATTTCATAATTTGCCACGTCACGAATGTTAATTCTCCATTACGAGCGCTAGTTTACAAGACCGACCGCTTCTGCTTCCGAGCATGCGTGTTTTTACTTTAGACTTTTGTCCGACGGACTTGTGTACACACACTCGGAAAATCCGACAACAGACACTTGTCTGCGGAAAATTTTAAAACCTGCGATCCAACATTTGTCCGCGAAAAATCAGACAACAATTGTCCGATTGAGCATACACACGGTCGAATTTTCCGCCAACGGCCTGTCATCGAACATTTCCCGTCAGAAAATTTGATCGTGTGTACGAGGCTTTAACAGTGATTGAACACAAGGGGCGCCATTTTGTTTATGTTAAAACCTTAAGGCCAGCAAGGTGACCATCAAGCGGGTTGAAGTTGAATCCAACTCTTGGGGGCTTAGGCCAAATTTTCCCCCAATACTCCCTTATTCTCTCTGTGTCACTAAAATAAATCGCTCCGAACAAGACCGCAAGAAGGGGGTATATAATGTAGTGTGTTTATTTAAGCATGTAAAAGTAAGATAAAAATATGCACTCATATGTGTGTATAAAATGAATCAACGCCCAACATGTGCATCTTATTGGCTGTAGGATAAAGGAAGCTTGCACCGCTGCTCGCTCTCCCAGAGCTGGTATGCGTTACACGAACCTACAAGTGACATGGGGGGGTAGGTCCGGAAATGCCTTAAAAAAAACTGGCGCATTGCTGCTGTCTGTAGAGAGCCCTGTGTTGTTTATCTTTTTAAAATGAGAAATAATTATCATTTTTATATATTTTTTTTAATTTAAAACAATCATAACTACAATCCCATTTCTAACAGTAACTTAAACAAAAGTATTTTTATTGGAACCCATGAAAACAGTGTATTGTTAGGTTTCCTTTAGCTCTCTGTAGTTTTATTAAATACGCAGATTGTAGCTATTTACTGATCTTTCTTCCATTAACAGAATGGGTCTATGGACATAGGAATGGACGTTATTCCAGCATTACAGAAATACACTTCTTCAGCTAGTCCCTCTGGACTCCATAAAGATGAAGTGCTCCTCATTGTCTATATTCTTGGGAATGTTACAGAAACAGCTGTCCAATCAAACAAGACTTTTCCTATTAGCGTGGTCCTGGTGAGTCCTGAATGTCAGTCTACTGCTGGCCAACACAAGGGGGAGGGCTGGATACAGTATCTTACTAAAGTGAGTACACCCCTCACATTCTTGTAAATATTTTATTATATCTTTTCATCTGACAACACTGAAGAAATGACACTTTGCTACAATGTAAAGTAGTGAGTGTACAGCTTGTATAACAGTGTAAATTTGCTGTCCCCTTAAAAAAACTCGACACACAGCTAATGTCTAAATCGCTGGCAACAAAAGTGAGTACACCCCTAAGTGAAAATGTCCAAATTGGGCCCAATTAGCCATTTTCCCTCCCCAGTGTCATGTGACTCGTTAGTGTTACAAGGTCTCAGGTGTGAATGGGGAGCAGGTGTGTTAAATTTGGTGTTATTGCTCTCACTCTCTCATACTGGTCACTGAAGTTCTACATGGCACCTCATGGCAAAGAACTCTCTGAGGATCTGAAAAAAAGAATTGTTGCTCTACATAAAGATGGCCTTGGCAATAAGAAGATTACTCAGAACAGGCCTCGCCATGGTCGACCAAAGAAGTTGAGTGCACGTGCTCAGCATCACATCCAGAGGTTGTCTTTGGGAAATAGACGTATGAGTGCTGCCAGCATTGCTGCAGAGGTTGAAGGGGTGGAGGGTCAGCCTGTCAGTGCTCAGACCATACGCCGCACACTGCATCAAATTGGTCTGCATGGCCATCTTCCCAGAAGGAAGTCTCTGCTAAAGATGATGCACAAGAAAGCCCACAAACAGTTTGCTGAAGACAAGCAGACTAAGGACATGGATTACTGGAACCATGTCCTGTGGTCTGATGAGGCCAAGATAAACTTATTTGGTTCAGATGGTGTCAAGCCTGTGTGGCAGCAACCAGGTGAGGAGTACAAAGACAAGTGTGTCTTGCCTATAGTCAAACATGGTGGTGGGAATGTCATGGTCTGGGGCTGCATGAGTGCTGCCAGCACTGGGGAGCTACAGTTCATTGAGGGAACCATGAATGCCAACATGTACTGTGACATACTGAAGCTGAGCATGATCCCCTCCCTTCAGAGACTGGGCCACAGGGCAGTATTCCAACATGATAATGATCCCAAACACACCTCTAAGATGACCACTGCCTTGCTAAAGAAGCTGAGGGTAAAGGTGGTGGACTGGCCAAACATGTCTCCAGACCTAAACCCTATTAAGCATCTGTGGGGCATCCTCAAACGGAAGGTGGAGGAGCGCAAGGTCTCTAACATCCACCAGCTTTGTTATGTCATCATGGAGGAGTGGAAGAGGACTCCAGTGGTGACCTGTGAAGCTCTGGTGAACTCCATGCCCAAAAGGGTTAAGGTAGTGCTGGAAAATAATGGTGGCCACACAAAATATTGACACTTTGGGCCCAATTTGGACATTTTCACTTAGGGGTGTACTCACTTTTGTTGCCAGTTGTTTAGACATTAATGGCTGTGTGTTGAGTTATTTTGAGTGGACAGCAAATTTACACTGTTATACAAGCTGTACACTCACTACTTTACATTGTAGCAAAGTGTCATTTCTTCAGTGTTGTCACATGAAAAGATATAATAAAATATTTACAAAAATGTGAGGAGTGTACTCACTTTTGTGAGATACTGTATATATGGCTTGGGGGTAATCACAACCAACTAGTCCTTTCTTGACAGGGACACATTCTTGCGTAAATAGCATGTTCCATGCAATGTGTCAAGTGTGCCATGGTGTAGTAGTAATTGGTGAAAGTTGGGTGTTTTTCATAGTGAACCTTCTCACATCTTCCAGCATCAACTATTTTCGCGGCTCTCGGCATTCGGTCACATGAAATCTTAGAGCCACCATCAGAGGAAAGTTGGTGCTGGCAGACACCGTGATTGCAACTCTGAATAAAATAGCTATGTGTCATCGACTGTGGGTCCAGCTCTGATCAATGTCTGAATAGTGAAGTATCTCCAGTTAGGGCCACCAACTCAATATATTTTATTAGTTCTGCCCCCCTTCCCCCCTCCCCCCAAGCCCAGTCCTCCCCTGCTACACACGCTTTCATTTTCAGGCAATCTTGTCCATCCTCAATTGCACAAACTAGTGAACGGCTCGGTTCAACCTACCACAAACACTTTTGATCTTCTCACTGTGCCAATAATAACTATTGTTGATAGCTTGCATTCATTCAACTAAAGCTGGTTGAAGGTCACTGAGATTAGATATGTGTGTATTGGCAGGTGCAGTCTACTTTCCCCACTGTAGGTGGTGGTCATCCACAGCTTTAGTACAGTTAGAGAGGGAATCAAGGGGAACATGGTTCTTCTATGGCTTCCTGGGTCACTGAGGAAGCTATCTGGTTGGATGCTGCCACCTTGTGTAAACTCTTGCAGCCATCTTGGGTTAGGGAGAGCCCATTTTTGAGGCCCTGACAATCAGGCTTTGCACGCTTTTGGCGAGTTGGCAGAATAGGGACAGGTACCCAGTCTGTTAGGGGCAGTACTAGCGGCAGAGAAAGATTCCCGATGAGGAGGGAAAGCCTAAGGTTCACAACATCTTTGTACATATTCCAACTTGGGCACGAGATGGCCTAGCCACATTCTGCCCCTCCTAACAATCATTGAAAGTTCCTGGACGGCTGTCTTCCCACTGGGTGTATTGTGAACTGTCTGGATTACTTTATTTTATCTATTTTAATTCAGATTTTATTTTTGAAATCATTTTTTCTTTTATAACAAAACAAAAAGAAAACAACAAAAACCAAGGTCAAATCACCGTTCCAAACAATATTAGCATCAATACATTTCAATATCAAATTTTCCTAAGATTCACAAATACTCAGAAAGATATTCAAAAATATTTATATATACTCAGAAATATTCAGAAATTTTCAGAAATACTCCGGAGCAAATATTATATAAATTGTTTCTCCCCACTAAAAACACACCCAATTTTTATCAAGGACTTAAATTAGAACGTGACGCAACAATCCATTTTTTACAGATCCTTTCAAACTTCCAAGAGATGTTACCTTGAACATAAGTGTGTTTTTCAAGCATTACATCTTGTGTGTTTTATTGCTAAGCACCACGCTGCACCCCACCTACATGTGAGCCAGCCAATGTTCTAAAAAAAAGATCAATTTGTTTTTTTATCAGTAAAATATACAGAGTTTGGGAAGATGAGGATACAGAGAATATCAGGGAAGACAATACCTAAACAGATGAGACTGCTTGAAAAGGCCACAAAAGGGCCATAGGGTCACATCAGAAAAAGTTTAGAAAAGCCCTTCAAGGATTCTGGGCTACAGTAGTGGTAGAACTCAACATCATCACCGACCCTTCCACTACTGGTAGCCAGTGGCTACGCATTGAAATCCATGCGTCCGGTGCCCTGCATGTAGATTTGGGGGGCAGCCTTATGGCCGGGCTGCCTCTGCTGGTAACCCAAAACCACATCTAGACACTTAGTAAAGAATAGGATTTTCACAAACATTTAATCAATCACTTCCATTTCAAACACAACTGAATGGTTCTTCACCAGAGAATGTCTGTGAATAGCACTTTCTCTACTTTATAAATAGACCCCTAACTGTCTAAACATGGCTTTATCTGTTTGATAAATAGACCCTTAAAGTGTATCTAAACCCACAAACGATAATATATTGCAGCTTACCAGTCCTTATATGTGGCAGTTCTGCATTAGTCTTCTTTTTTCAGTCTTTTTCACCTTTATTTTTACCTGGTGGTTCTGCCAGTAACAGGGTGACAATGCTCACTCATAGTACTGTCTCTGTGGAGGAGCTGTCTCTCTAGGAAGTGCGTTAGGACTACATTTCCCCTTTTCCACTTTGCAATAACAGGAGGAGCAGTGGCTATGGTCACACAACTGGGTGGGATCAGGGCGCACTCTCTGCGCCCTGAGCCCACCCTTTTTTGAAGCCTATTAGAGCCTCTGGCTCTAATCAGGTGATTTAAAAAAAAACACCCCCCCATCCCTGCCGCCGTCTCCCTATCCATGAGCCCGGCCCCTTTCAGGACGCCGGGCGCATGGACTCCTATGGCGGGGGGTGGGAGGGGTGTTTTTTTTTTAAATCACCTGAGCCAAAGGCTCTAATAGGCTTCAAAAAAGGATGGGCTTGGGGCGCAGAGAGTGTGCCCTGGTCCCACCCAATTGTATGACCATAGCCAATGAATTTTCGCTATTTTCACACCACAGTGCCTCTCCGCCAATCAAGAGGCAGTTCATTGAGACCTGTTTCCCGATTGGCCAAAGTGCCAGGTGATCCTATTGGATGTCTAGCACTCTGGAAGAGGAGACTTGCCGGAGCCGCCGCTGACACCACACAACAGCAGCCCGCACAGAACCAGGGAGGAGGAGAAGGAGGAGAGTACACCGCCGCTGCCACTAAATGCCGGACCTCCCGTCGTGGGGTAAGTGCCGCAATCACCACACCGAGGGTGGGGGGTAAGTGCTGCGATCCCCGCGTCGGGGTGGGGTATAAGTGCTGCAATCCCCGTGCCGGGGATGGGAGGGTGCAAGTGCCGCAATCTCTGTGCCTGGGGACGGGTGTTAGTGCCATGATCCCCATGCCAGGGGGGTGTAAGTGCCGCAATCCCCATTGCAGGGGGTGGGGGGGTGTTTTATATACCTATATATATCTATGATGCTGGGCTGTATACCCTATCTGTGATGGTGACCTATATAAATAAAAAATAATAATAGTACAGCACTTGTAGTTTGAAAAAAGACAGTGCAATAAACAATTATTAGTAAAAGTATTGTGACATAGAAAACTGTTAATATGCACACCAAATGACAAAACACAAATGCAACAGTAAATGAATAGTGAATACCCTGCTCTGATCAATAAACAAAATAAGCAATGAATGATTAAAGTTCAAAAACTCCAAAATAAATGTTCATAAATCAAAAAAAATTAAGTAAAAAAAAGTGAATGAGGAAAAGAAAATCCTTAGATCAAGATACCCATGTGAAGATACAGTAGAATAAACATCGGCCACTGGTTTGTATAATCCACCACCTGAGAGTAAAATGGACACGCTTACCAGAAATTGTGGACTTATATACTGGTTTGTAATGAGTCAATCAAGCATATGTGAGGTAACACCTCAGCCTTGTTTTGCTGTATCGGATGGATGGTCTGTATACAACCCGTCACTGGTTGAATGAGGAGGTTCCACTTTAACCAAACAAATTCTCAATGAACAGCAAACACCAGAAAGGAAGGCTGCTCCCAAACATGTATGTAGGGAATAAACGGCCACACATAGTGTAAAATTGTATAAAACCATTATCTGTGATGCTGGGCTGTATACCCTATCTGTGATACTGGGCTTTATACCCTGTCCTGTGATGCTGAGCTATATACTCCTGACTCTATGGGTGGAATACAGGGAATAAAGTGGGTGGATTATATAAGGGGTGGGGCTTTTGAGAAGGTGAGAGGGGTCAAAAAGGAAGGGTGGGGTCTGCCCCCCTCCCCCTTATCCGAAAACTTCACCAGCCGCCACTGAGAATGAGGGTTGTATGTAGTCCACAGAAACAAGGCTAACTGATAATACTCTGCAGTGACAGAAAAAAAAGGAAGTTATCAGTGTGTTGGATTTTTGACAGGACCAATAGGGACAATATAATAGTCTGTACAGGAGGTTAACTCCTAGATATGCCGGCCGTTACTGGTTCTATTCACCTAAGCCTGTATGACAGGTATACTTGACTGGACAGTGCCATAAAACAATGACTTCATGCAGCTTCTCATATACATGATTTCTGTTGAAGTGGGCTTTACCCTACATTACCCACATTTGTACAGGTCTTCTAATTACCAGGCATGGACATGTTTCTTGCAAACTGCTTGCTAGGCTATATTAAAGCACAATTTATCTTTGGTTTCTCTCTTTCTTTTTCCATTGCTCAGACATACTGTAGCTCTCCTTTAATCTGTGGAACAGAAGTGGGCACATGCCAGTCTCTTGTGGTGACCACACGTGTCCAGTGTGGCACCAATGCTAACGTCCCCACATGCCACACTTTCTAAAGCTAGCCCTGGCCTACTGCCACCAATTTCTCTTTAACGATAGCCCTGCAAGTCAAAGCCTGGCCAGACCAGACCCCGGCTGTCACATTCACATGCAAAGACGGCCTGTCACCTGCATGCACAGTAAAAGCTAAGGCTTTATTTAAAGTTTAAATTACATATAGATGCAGTATTTGTTAGAGGGCATGGACAGTTAACCCTTAGCACCGCATCCCTGTTAAATAAATACAAAAAAGAAAGGGGGATTGGGGTATGAATACCCCTGGGATTTTTTAGGGTGCTTTTCAAAATTTAGGTAGGTCAGTAAGAAAATAGATTAACCTCAAAAAAAAAAAAAGAAGAAAAAGACACTGTATGCAAATTGCCAAACTGACTAATAAACTTCAAATTCAATATCTTTAATGGTTACGAATGATAACAAAACAATCATCTAAAAACATACAATCTTGAACAAACATAATCAGATAATGAAAATATAGATGCAGATTTACCCTTATTCGAACAAGAGAATGTAACAAAAAGCAAGAACAAAGAATATACAGGCTGGTAATGTTGTCTTGGTAGGTGCAAGTTCTCCCAGTGTTGCTTCAAATTTTTGTGGAATAGAACAGTGGTCGCCAACCTTTTGGACCACAGGGACCACTAAACTCACAATTTTGAATACACTAACGTGAATTGTATGAGCCTTATACACACACAGTACTCCCGCTTTCTGCCCCCCCACCCCCTGGATCATACTGCTGCCTTATACACACAATGCTCTGGCTCTCTGCCCCCCCTCTGCTTCCCCCCTCCCACACTCTGCATCACACTGCTGCCTTACATAGACTCATCATTGGATCTCACCTCCTTATTCATCCATGTGCTCCAGCTTTGTGCTCCCTCCGCAGCCTGTGATCAGCACTGCCATTGGAAGTCCCCCCCTTCTTTACCTCCTGCTCTCTGCACTACTCCCGGCACCTCCCTCTGAGTTCACAGGAGCCTGGAACTACAGAGGAGGCATTGGAGGCAATATCGCAATATTGACTGTCAGCGCGCACTGAGAACAACACTGGAAACAACATTGGGCGGTATACATACGCCACAATGTTGATTTGCAGCAGAACCCCTGGGGACCACTAAAAGTTTCTTGTGGACCATCAGTGGTCTAAGGACCACTGGTTGGTGACCACTGGAATAGAGTTCCCCAGAGAGTTACTGAATTATGACATTTGAAAGCAAGACAGAATTATACAGTAGAGGATGTTATATTATGAATAAAGTAACTAATTCAGAAGTCTAATCCAGTCATGTTGTTTTCTTCCTCCTAGGACATTCTCAATATCACTAACCATCTTCTGAATGAATCTTCTTGGAGTCCAGCCTCCAGCTCACACAATGCCATTGGTCCCCAACTTTTGGAAAGTTTGGAGAGAATTTTATCAAGGATGGTAATGTCTAATTCATCTTTCAATGTGTCCAAAGAAAATATTGACTTCAACTGTTTGGTTGCTCCCTGCAGTAACTTGGCCAATCAGACAGCCTTGAGACTTCCATGTGGTAGTCTTGCATTATCTGCAGAAGACAGCAAGCAAGACTTTGGTAGTTCTTGTCTAGTCAACATTTTTATACTGTCCTACAGGCAACTGAGCATGGGATTTCCAGATAACTATGACAAAGACCTGGGTGAACTTAGAGTGGACAGCAACATCCTAACTAATGTCATGTTGCTTGGAAATGAAAGCTACAGCAACCCTAATGTCAACATGAGATTCCAATGTAACAGCAGAGACTGTGACCAGACAGCCACATGTGCATTTTGGAATTTCTCCACAAACAGTTGGTCTTCTGATGGGTGCACCACTGAAGTCATGGATGGTGTCACCAGCTGTGTTTGCCAGCATCTTACGTCATTTTCTGTGTTGATGGCGAAATTCATACCAGAAAGCCTACTAAACTCCTCCATACTTGACTACATCACAATCACAGGTCTTTCCATTTCTATAGCATCTCTTCTTCTTTGTATTGCATTCCAGGTGTATGTAATGAGGGTTCCAATGAACCTTGTAGCTTACTACCGGCACACAGCCATCCTCAATGTCTCCATATTCCTGCTACTGAGTAATTTATCATTTATAGCCACAAGTTACGTCAGACCACAAGAGCACATAAGGCTTTGTGCAGGGTTGACTTTCTCTACTCATTTTTCTTTGATGGCATTTTTTTGTTGGACCTTGGTCCAAAGTATCTTCTTATTCTGTCGTTTGGTGTTTGTATTTCACCACATAACCAAGAAGGAATTCATGAGCCTTTCCATTGGTCTAGGGTATATATGTCCCAGTGTGATAGCTGTATGGACCTTCCTTTACTACACACCTACCAATGATTACAATAAGGACAATGTTTGTTGGCTCAGCAGTAACTCTGGGGCATCAAAGGCTTTCACTATTCCAACCATTGTTACCATATCTGGAAATTTCCTAGTGCTTCTTGTGGTGATCCGTAAGCTACTCAGACCATCCATTTCTGAAGGCAACAGTGAGGATGAGGAAGTTATTAAGAAGCTTTTGAAGGCCATTTTATTCTGCACCCCACAGTTTGGATTGACCTGGGCTGTTGGCATCCCCTTACTGTCTGATGGGAGTGTAATAGCTTTACATTATCTTTTCGTCTTGCTCAACCCACTCCAAGTAAGTGATGAATAGAGAAGCAAGCTAGTGAATTTTTGCAGCTGACCAACTAGTGAATCACCCAATACATCCTATTTACTAACAGTTGCAGCAAATGCTTCCACATTCTATAATGATATTATAGGCAATTAGAGTTCCGAACTGCATTATGAATTTTTCAAAACACCAAACTCTAACTCAGGCTAAAATATTCTATGCAGTCGGTGTTGGGCCTAGTTTTTTTCAGATTAATTTTTCAAGGATGAAATAACGTATAATTCTTAAAACTTTGCAGGATGTTGTCATATTGCAGAAGGATCTTGACTGAATGGCAACATCGGCAGTTAAAGGGTACAATTATTGTTATAGTAAGGTTATGCACATAAGCCAGGAGTATAGCTTTCCCCCAAACTATTACATGGAAAAAGGGCAAAAAAGGGCTGGGGAAGGACATGGGAACACTAGTTAATAACAGGCTTCACAGCAACATTTAATGCCAATCAGCACCTGCAAAAGCAAATAAAATTTGGTATCTTTAAAGGAAATAAAAACACCTATTATTAAGACAGCATTGCCTTTATAGAAATCACTTGTAAGCACGCATCTGATATAACAGTCCAGATTTAAGCTCAACATAGTAAAATGAACATGGAAATTTTGGAGATAAATTATAAAATCATTTCCAAAAGTTTTTTTAGAGGCTTTAGATAACAGGTGGATTCTAAACCACTGGTAGTATAAGTGTAAGGTTAAGAGCTTGATCATTAAATAATATAGATGTCATTTAATGACTATTAAAAAATGTGTAAACTTTCATTCAAGGGGAATTCCCTTCACTTCCTGTGCCAGGGAAACAGCAGGAAGTAGGATTCTCTCCAAAGTGAGGGGATATCACCTCTAATGCAGTTGTCACTGGAACAGGTGTCGCCGTTGGAAGACTTCCCCTTTATTCCTGTTTTAAAATTCCCATTACTTTCTGTACTGGAAACAATGGTCACCAGGACAAAAGAGAGGGTGAATCTCTCCAATTGGAACACAGACAGTAACAGAAGCCTGAAAGAGGTTTTGGCATTTTCCTAACTCAAAAAAAAAATTGGCTTTCATACACTTTAGCTCTGATTGTGAAGAGGAGACATGATATTCATGATGGTGGAGTTTGTGAGGGCCTTTCCTGTTCTGCAAAGATCTGTGCTAAAAGGTTGTATCGGAGGAGACTTGTCCATGTTGGCAATGTAGAGGGATGTATTCTGTGTGAGAACACACATAAGGGTTAACAAGAAGAGTGGGGCAAGAGCAGGAGATGCAATTTGCAATGTGTTTGGATGATGGAGAGGAAAGAAACTGGTCACGGAAGTGAACATACATCTGTCAGTCATGGAAGGGTAGTTCCTGGTCTGCAAGTTTTGGAGGAGAATTTTGGTGACCAATACAATGACAGAGAGGGACAATGACCCATATGATAACATGGAGAGACAATGACCAATATGATGACATAGAGAGACAATGACCCATATGATGACATAGAGAAAGACAATGACCCATATGATGACATAAAGAGATAATGACCCATACGAAGACAGGGATGGAGGTATACTATTTGCCTGCTACCTTGTGCCACCCAACCCCCACCACCCCACAACCAACACTCCCTCTTTGTGAATTGCAAATGGACTGAGCACCATGGTCTACTGTATATAGCAGACAAAACGGTCTACAATGTATAGCGGTCAGCAGAGAAAGCTATATAGTGCATACTGAATTTGATATGGAGGGGCCTTAAGTGTGGCCCTCGACATCATCAAAGGGCCACACATAAAATTCAGTGAATGTTTATTATCAGAGACAGTGGACATACAACATGATATAGTCATAGACTATGGGCAAAGTAAAAGAGATGGTCAAAGACTTTAGACATGATACAAGAGATGGTCAGAGCCTGTGGACATGCTGCAGGAGACTGTCAGAGACTGTGAACATGATCTAGGACAGGGGTCTCCCAACTTTCTAAACAAAGGGCCAGTTTACTGTCCTTCAGACTTAATGGGGGCCGGACTGTGGCCATTGGTGATAGAAAGGGTCCCAACATCAGTAAGAAGAAACAATGGCCCATGGTGTCAGTGGGAGGAATAGTGCCCCATCGTTCGTATCAATAGAAGGAATTGTGCCCCATCGTTGATGTCATTGGGAGGAAATGTGCCCTATCATTGGTGTCATTGGGAGGAATTGTGCCCCATCATTGGTGTCAATGGGGGGAATTATGTCCCATTGTTGGTATCAGTGGATGAGAATCTGGCAACCGAGCCGCAGTTTGGAGCCCACTGATATAGGAGTTGATGGACACTTGGGACATGCTTCACGAGACAGTCATAGACCGGAGACATATTACATGAGTCTGCTAGAAATGACTACTATAACAGGACAAAAGGAAAACACAGATTAGTGTCTGCAGGGGCCCACATAGCTGCACAAAAAGGGCCGCAGGTGCACAGGATGTGACAGCCAGAGTATGTCTGATGCAGCTATGTAGAGTATGTAACATACAGCATACAATGCAAAATGGTTTAGAGTACGTAATAAACAGCATGACATATAGAGTAGTTGCCCCTAATGAAAGCCCCCTTACGTTGGTCAACATTGTATCAAAAGTCAACGTTAATACCTTGTCACATTGGTGGTAAGTGATGAAGTCCCCCCCTTACATTTTGGCCAGTGGAAGGCACACTTCTGGTCGCAGGGTGTAGTGAGCAACAAGAGGACCAAGCTCTGTGGGTATGACAAACGTTTACCGTGGCTGGTCACAGGGTAGAGTAAGCAACAGGGGGACTAAATCGAATTATTATGATGGATTTTTACACCTGTTGGTAACAGAGGAGAAAGCAGAACAGGAGCTAAAATAGTTACATCAACTGGTCACAAAGTGATTGGCAACGGAGGGGGGGGCCAAACGGGGTGAGAAAAATGAATAATGAGACCGAGAGTGGGGTCAGAAAAATGAATAGTGTCAAACAGGGGCAGGACTTTAATTCAGGAAGTAAATGCTCGCCTTGAATGGATAAACATTTGATAGCCTTCCGGAGATAAAGTAAGATGAGGCCACTTTCATTCAGAATAAAGAGTCAAAGGGTTGAAGTGTGAATGTATCAATTTTTAACAACCTTTCCTTTACTTTCACAGGGGTTTTTCATTTTTATCTTTGGCTGCCTGCTCGATAAAAAGGTAGGTGACCTCACATTTAATGATGATCATATATGCTTGGAGTCCCAAAATCTGAATCTGTGGCCGCTTCACAGAGTGGCTTATCCCTCTTGGATCACCGACATTAAGTGAATACTTTAAGTGGTTGTAAACCTCTTAAAGAGGAGTTCCACACAAAAATGGAACTTCCGCTTTTCGGAACCCTCCCCCCCCTCCGGTGTCACATTTGGCACCTTTCAGGGGGGAGGGGGGTGCAGATACCTGTCTAAGACAGGTATTTGCACACACTTCCGGCATAGACTCCCATGGGAGTCTATGCCTCTTCCTGTCCCTTCGCGCTGTCTCCTGGGAAACACACAGCTCCCAGGAGATAGCGGGGACCACTTACCATGCGCAGCGCGACTCGCGCATGCGCAGTAGTGAACCGGGAAGTGAAGCAGCAACGCTTCACTTCTTGATTCCCTCACCCAGGATGGCGGCGGCAGCTGCCGAGAACCGAGCGGGACTCCAGGACAGGTAAGTGGCCATTTATTAAAAGTCAGCAGCTGCAGTATTTGTAGCTGCTGGCTTTTAATATTTTTTTTTTTTGCGGTTTGGGTGGACTCCCTCTTTAAATATACTAGGCATATCCCTCTATAGTGTGTACTAGCTTCAATCCAAAGCACTTTGTGTGGTTCCCCTCTGATCTTTCTTCCCTCTTCTATCTGCATGAGTCACTTCTGATAGTCTATCTCGACATGAAGCCATCCTGGCAATCCAGCACCTAGCACGAGTTTGACACACTCAGCTGTGCATATTTCCCTACAATTCTGTGTAGAAGGGGGTGAGTCTCAGATTACACTCATCTCTCCTCTCATCTAGTGCAGTGTGTGACATCAAATCCCTGCCCCCTGCCTTCTAGAGCTGAGAAAAAGCCTTTGATCTGTGTGTTTTAGAAGGAGGTTTAAAAGAGAGAGGGCCTCAGATAAACAGGTACAATTTATGTAGGAGGATTTGTTTAATCTCTGTGTATCACCTGAGGATAGTCACTGCACTAGGTATAAGAGTAAGAATTGTAAGAGTTTACAGCCACATTAATACTTTCATACTGTATTCCCCAACTCCAGACTTGTGTGGGTGCTTCAGCCCTCCTTGGTGACTTAAAAGAGAAGTATGGGATTTTGCTTTTATCAAGAATCATACTTAACTAGGTGGATGCAGCATTGGTCTGATGCTGCATCTGTCCCCCCTCACCTCTAATGCTGCGTACACACAAGCGGAATTTCCGACAGAAAGAGTCCGATGGGAGCTTTTCATCGTATATTCCGATCGTATGTATGCCCCATCTGACTTTTTCTGTCAAAAATGTTCTAAATTTTTCCGACGGAACTAATTACTATCGGAAAAACCGATCGTCTGTATGCTGTTCCGACGAGATTAGCAGAAGGAGCCCAAAGGGTGGCGCACTGGCTATTGAACTTCCTTTTTCTGGTGCCGTCGTATGTGTTGTACGTCACCTCGTTCTTGATGGTCGGACTTTGGTGTGACCGTGTGTATGCAAGACAGCTTGAGCGGAATTCCATCGGAATTCCTTCGGAGAAACCCTCAGAGTTTATTCCGACGGCAAAACCGCTCGTGTGTACGCGGCATAAGACTGAGAATCGAGCAATCAAACACCGCCGATCGCTTGGTTCTCAGAGCTCCCCGAGCAGAGACTGGGGATTGTTAGTCACTGGCTCTCTCCTTTGCCCCCCCCCCTTTAATAGTATGTACTCCAGAATTATGTGGCACACCTGTAAGACCTTGTGTCAAGTCATCAGTACAAAACCTAGTTACCCAGAGTGACCCAAACCCATACAAATCAGAGGTCTGTAAGAAAGGAAGGAGACTTACTGCTTGCAGTGAAACAAGAAAACAAAACTATGAAGGGGTCCTTTGATGAAAAAAATAAAAAATAAAATAGTCCTGATAGAAGGTAATCAGCACTTTTTTTGACATGCATCCAATTGCAATGAACTAGCTAATTTCACTTTGGACATACCCATTCTCTTAATACTGTCCGTGATTCCAATCGAATTGTAAGTCAAACTATTTTCTCTTAGATTTGGTTAATGTGGGGAAGAATTATAACCCCTGTCAAGTTTTTACTGCTATCAAGGGCTCCCTCTACTTCTACACTTTAACATCTATTATGATGATGTAATAATACAATTGTGATTCAGAACTAGATGAATGAGGTTAGCTATGCACAACTCTATCATTTTATTTAATATTGGTATTTATATAGCACTGACATTCACATCAGCCCCTACCTCAAGGAACTTACAATCTAAGGTTTCTAACTCACATTCATATATACACATATTATGGACAATTTAGACAGGAGCCAATTAACTGACCAGCTAGTCTTTGGAGTGTGGAAAGAAACTGGAGTGCCCGGAGGAAACCCACACAGACACAGGGGGAACATGCAAACCCCATGCAGGTAGTGCCAAGGTTGGGATTTGCACCGATAACCCTAGTGCTGCTAGATGAAAATGCTAATGCTTTAGCCACTGTGCTGCCCATATACCTAAATTATAAAAGCAAGCATATTTAAGGTAATAATAGAAAACCTATTTTATTGTTGCAGGTGATGGATATGGTGAAGAAACGGATATATAAGACCTCTGTCTTCAGCAGCACTGTAAGTAATGTTATATATTGTCAACTGATATGGACAGTTTAAATCAAATCTAAAGCTGGTCTAACATGGGTAGGTTTTTATTTGTGTTTAATCTAAGTTTTTTTTTGTTTTTTTTTGATCAATAACTTTTTATTGAGTTTCAAACAAATACAAAAGACTGTTTTAGTTCAAATTTTCAAAAAGTAGGTAAAGAGATACGTTCTCCAAAATACATTAACCATATTCATGAATAGAATACATATTCAGAATAGTAATAAATCACACATCCGTTACTAACGCAGGTATAGGAGATCAGTCCATACAACTATCAAAGGTAAATTAGGGTATATAAACCGAGGGGAAATAGAACAAGCAAAGTATTTTTCAATCTAAGTTTATTGAAGTTTTACATCGAATACAAGAAAAACGAAATGTTCCCTCAAAAAACACGAAAAGGAAAAAGGGAATACATCCACATTGTACAATAAAAAAAATGAAAAAAGGTATAAATAATAAGCAAAGAAAATAAATAAATGTAGGTACACATCTTGGGGCCGGGTGGGGTGGTATATAATCCCAAATATCCAGACATTGAGGACAATAAGCTTAAGGCATAATGGAACAAACATAAGTGCAGATCACAGATGATAAACCAGTGCATAAGGTGGTGCCCCGTCCCACAAATAATACACTGATGTGTTATTAAAGTGCTCCTTTAATTTTTTTGAGCAGTATATATCACATAATATGATATAATAAATAATTTAATATAAAAAAAAATAAAAAGTAATATAATCCATAATGTAACATAAAAATATATAATACAAAAAGAATAATATAATACATAATGTAGTATAAAAATACATAATATAATATTAAAAAATTGATTATAATAATATAATTAATTATAATACAGAAATTGCCTTCGTGCCAAAATGTTAAGAAGATCCAGGTGAAGTTATATGCAAATCTTGATGCTTCCTGAGTTTAGTTCTGCCTTCCAGGTGTCACACTTGGGAAGGCAGACCAGCCAAAATGGTTGTTCTTAGTTGGCCGCTCTTGGTGTTTGGACCATTATTATACAGTGGTTCACTTTATTGTGGTTGTCTGAAACACAGAATGGAATGTAGACTTTTTAGTTTGAATTTCCCAAGATGCTTGTATATTTCCATGTAGAATTGCGTAGTTTTAATTCTCTTTTTCTTATCTGTAGGCGACAACTGTCAGTTCCTACTGAAGACCACGCTTGATGGTAAGAGGACAATAAAGGGTTACCCACCAATAAGTGGTATTTTGGTGGATTCTGAACTGGTCTCTGCTGGTTTCCTGTATATCATGGGAGGTCCGGTGTAGAGCTTTCCCCAACCTAGTTCCTGGCTATGTCACCGCTCATCTTGGAGTCTCAATTCTGCTCCCACAACAGACACTTCTGGATGTTGTGGCCGACCTCAATGCTCTGTCTAATTGGATAACTTAGTGGCAAATGAGGTTTAATGTTGATAAACGTAAAGTTATGCACTAAGAATATGCTTGCATCATACATACTAGGGGGAGTACAACTGGGGGAATCTGTGGTGGAGAAGGATCTGGGGGTTTTGGTAGATCATAAGCTCAATAATAACATGCAATGCTAAGCTGCGGTTTCCAAAGCGAGCAAAGTCCTTTCTTGTATTAGGAGAGATATTGACTTCAGAGAGAGAGATATCATTTTGCTCCTGTACAAATCATTAGTAAGACTTCATCTGGAATATGCAGTTCAGTTTTGGGCACCAGTTCTCAAAAAGGATATCTGAGAACTGTAGAAAGTGTAGAGAAGGGCAACCAAACTGATAAGAGGCATGGAGGAGCTCAGCTATGAGGAAAGATTAGAGGAACTGAATTTATTCTCTCTTGAGAAGAGGAGATTAAGGGGGGATATGATCAACATGTACAAATACATAAGTGGTCCATATAGTGAACTTGGGGTAGAGTTATTCACTTTAAGGATATCACAGAGGACAAGGGGGCACTCTTTACGTCTAGAGGAAAAAAGATTTCATCTTCAAATACGGAAAGGTTTCTTCACAGTAAGAGCTGTGAAAATGTGGAATAGACTCCCTCCAGAGGTGGTTCTGGCAAGCTCAGTAGATTGCTTTAAAAAAGGCCTGGATTCTTTCCTAAATGTACATAATATAACTGGTTACTAACATTTATAGGTAAAGTTGATCCAGGGAAAATCCGATTGCCTCTCGGGGGATTAGGAAGGAATTTTTTTCCCCTGCTGTAGCAAATTGGATCATGCTTTGCTGGGTTTTTTTTGCCTTCCTCCTGGATCAGCTGTGGGTATAGGATTGTGTATTTGGGATTGTATTTTTATTTATTTTTTTGGTTGAACTATATGGACTTGTGTCTTTTTTCAGCCTAACTATGTAACATGTTATCAGTCCTGCTGCATTTTTTTTGTAGATTATTACATGACTGTGGCTTTGTATGTCACCATATTATAAGCTTTTGTCTAGTATAATTTTAATCTCAGAAAACAAGATAATTTCAGATTGATTTGTGATCCGTATAACATTTTAATTTCTCTTTCTTTACAGTGTTCAGAAATGTGGATATATGGAACACGGCTCCATCCTTAAAGAGGAGTTCCGCCCCCCCCCCCCAGCAAACATAATATAATATAAGGACACTTTCCTGTCCTGGAATCCAGCAATGTCAGCACCCCAGCCGATGTTTCCATCGGCTGTCGGGTGCTGCCGCTGCCATTTGTAGTAAGCTATGACAGGCACTCAAGTGCCGACTATACCTCCCTTCCTTCCCCACTCCTCTATTCATAGAAGCCATACTATCGCTTCCCACAATAAAAAAAACACTCTATGAATGGAGGAGGACCTTTCATCCATCCACCCATCCTTCATTCATAGAGTGCCTATTGTGGGAGACGATAATACGACTTCTATGAATGAAGGAGGTAAACCTTTGATTCATCCGAACATCCTCCATTTAGCAATGAGCAATTTGCAATAAGGGAACCAATAGTATGACTTCTATGAATGAAGAAGGGGGAGAAAAGATGGCATATTTGGTACTTGATGAGTGCTTGTCATGGGTGCAGCCACTCATATTAACTCCAGCAGCACCAGAAGATCACCACTGCGGGGGTATATGGGGGGGGGGGGGGGGCAGAGAACTTCAGATTTGATTGGAACACAGCAGAAACCAGTAGACAAGATGCTGTATATTCATAGTAAAATAGTGATGAGCTTGGGCATGTAAGAACTAGGATCCCAACCCACATGTGTGAGCCTGCCAGGAAGCTGTCACCTCTGTGGGCAAATTGGGGGGGGGGATTTCCTTTCGATTCCCGTCCCATAGCCACAACAGGAAGTGGGAGGAAATCCTTCCAAAGTGAAGGAATCCTTGCGTGTCCACATCCTTCCAAAATGAAGGAATCCTTGCGTGTCCACATCCTTCCAAAGTGACGGAATCCTTGCGTGTCTACATCCTTCCAAAGTGAAGGAATCCTTGCATGTCCACGTCCTTCCAAAGTGACAGAATCCTTGCGTGTCCACATCCTTCCAAAGTGACAGAATCCTTGCGTGTCCACATCCTTCCAAAGTGAAGGAATCCTTGCGTGTCCACATCCTTCCAAAGTGACGGAATCCTTGCGTGTCCACAACCTTCCAAAGTGACGGAATCCTTGCATATCCACATCCTTCCAAATTGACGGAATCCTTGCGTGTCCACATCCTTCCAAAGTGACGGAATCCTTGCGTGTCCACATCCTTCCAAAGTGACGGAATCCTTGCGTGTCCACAACCTTCCAAAGTGACGGAATCCTTGCATATCCACATCCTTCCAAATTGACGGAATCCTTGCGTGTCCACATCCTTCCAAAGTGAAGGAATCCTTGCGTGTCCACATCCTTCCAAAGTGACGGAATCCTTGCGTGTCCACATCCTTCCAAAGTGAAGGAATCCTTGCATGTCCCCATTCGAAGGCTCCTACTCCTGTTCCACTACTCAGTAACAATGGTAAGGGCAAAGGGTTAATCATCCTGACGAAAGGCCTCTCAACCGAAAAAAAGATATGGTTGTGACCATCCAGAGATTCCTCAATGATAGCAAATGGGAGAGAGACACTGGGGGAGAGGGGGTCCATAACACCCAGGAACATCTGTGCCGGAGGAGACTTCACAAGAACAAAGAAGGGACTTCACCTGGAGATGAAACTAAATCTACACTACGAGAGAACCTTGTTTTCTGTAATTGCTTGAAATAGCCTGGAGTCCTGTTTGTTATGGAAATCGCAAACTATAAATGAAGTTGAGTACGTTTATAGTGTATCTTTATCACATACAGACCATTACCAATGGTCATTTCCTAGAAAGGTTACATAGCGTATGCATGTGTGTATATTTATAATACTCTGTATGACTTTTATTGTTTTCCTACAATTGTAGGTAGTTTGTATTTACAGCATTCTTGTTTAGTAAAAGCACATTAATATACTAGAGGGGTTTCCGCTTCCTTGCTTTACCACAAAGTACCCTAATAGAAGCAAAAGGAAAGCCCATGCACCACACATATGTGTCTATGGACAGCTGAGGTTTTTTGCGCTCTTAGGGCTCCCAGCACAGTGACCGAGCTGTCATAGACTGCTCCAGGTCTCTAGTAATGATCGGGAGCTGCCGGGACTGACTTGCAATCAAGGGACAACTGTGACAGCCATACAGTAAATTGTAATAAAGAGAACTGCGCACCGCCGTCTGATCTGAAAAGGTCTTTACCCATATGTCGCTCCTCCTTAATGCGTTTCACCAAACTTACTTTGTCGCACAGAAAGGGTAGTTCGGGAAGAGGAGTAATTTCTGTATCCCAATTTCAGGATCGTGGTGATCGCCCTGTGCCCTGCAAACATCTGCTTCCAGCTTTCACAAACAAAACGCCTTTCAAACGGAATACGTTTATTGTCGCTTCGGAATTAATTTAGTTTTCGTCAAATTTAATTTCGTTTATTAATTTTCTAACGAATTCCAAATTTTCGGAACGATTCGAATTCGGATCGGTCGAAAAATGATCGACCAATTTGGAGTTCTGTATGGAGAATAGCTGGTTGTTTGTTAAGCAGCAGGCCGGGAAGTCAGCTGCTGTGTCCTTAACAACCGATAACTCATCAGCTGTCAGCTGGCTTCCCCACTGACAGCTGAAATGTAAACAAAACAATGCTGGCAATAGAAAATTCTGGAAAAAAACCAGCGTGGGGCCCCCCCCCAATCCATACCAGGTCCTGTATGGATTCTAAGGGGAACCCCACGCCATAATTTAAAAAAAATAAACACCAAAATCCATACTAGACCCTTATACGAGTGTGCAGCCTGGCAGGCCAGGAAAGGAGGGGGATGAGCGAGCGCCGCCCCCCCCCCTTCTGAACCATACCAGGCCACATGCCCTCAACAGGGGGGGGGTTGGGGCAGGGGGCCTGGTATGGATTGGGAGGGCCCACATTGTTGTTTTTCGGAATTCTCTATTGCCAGTGTCTTGCCGAGAAAGTTCCCTCGGCGGATAAGTTCCCCCCCCCGTACTACCAACTACTAGCAGCCACCGGAGCACCGGCATTGTTTTGTTTACATTTCAGCTGTCAATGGGGAAGCCCGCTGACAGCTGATGAGTCATCGATTGTGAAGGACACAGCGGCCGGCTTCCCAGCTTGCTGCTTAACAGCCAGCTATTTTTCACACAAGATTCAAATTGGTTGATCATTTTTCTGAATTCCAATCGTTCTGAAAATGTACAACTATATGAAGGGGACACTCTGAAATCCTTTGAGGACCTAAGACGTGAGTACGGGATGTCAAGCCAGGCATTCTACAGCTACCTGCAGATCAGGCATGCTTTGAGCAAGCAGTTTAGTAGACAACCCCCAACATGGTGCAGGATCCCACTACTACAGACAATAATCAAATCAGAGACTACCAAGGGCTTAATAACAGAGGCATACACCCAATTAACAAAGAGAGGGAATACGAAGACAGGTCTATCAGGGGGAAGGGGCAGATGGGCGGTAGATGTGGGGGTGATAACAGACGAGCAATGGGAGAGGATTCTTGAGCTTGGATCAGAGGTGTCAGTTTCTCCTTCACAAAAAGCCTCCCACTTGATGTTGTTACACAGATCCTACTACACACCAAAAAAGCTGTTTATGTTTGGCCGCAGAACCAACGACGAATGCCCTAGATGTAGAGGAACAGGTGACCTAATTCACATGGTTTGGAGGTGCCCAAAATTAGTTAGGTATTGGACCGAGATTATAAAGAAAATAAATGCTACGTTCAGAGTGGATTTAGAACCTGATCCCAAAATTTGTGTGTTGGGTTATGTCAGTAGTGAACTGAGGGATAGGAGCACAGCCATAGCGATAGTAAGATGCCTGTTTCAAGCCAGAAAATTAATTGCTCAAGCATGGCAATCAAGCACACCTCCAACCCCGGAAGCCTGGGCTGGAACGGTCAACTCCACAATATGGAGTGAAAGGACTTTCTACACCAGGTTAGGCAATTACAACTTGTTCATGAAACTATGGAACCCATGGGTCCAAGCATCGCCACACTCTCTACTAACACTACCTCAGCGCTGAGCGCAATAGCCTCTTTACCAGGGCAGAGATGCTGTTCCATAGCCTAGAGAACCGAAGTCAAGAGAGAATGTGAGAGGAGGAAGAGAGAGGAAAGGAGGGAAAATATAGATATTAGCTTAAAATAAGGTGTGCACTGGAACAATTGGGGTGGGACATTGGGGGGAGGGGGTGGAGGGGGATCACTAGTTCTAAAAGCAATAAATATAGCCATGCATGCAAACAGTAAGAGTTTGTGTGGCCGAGATGTATAGAGTGGGTGTTTTTTTTGTTTTTTATTTTTTCTTTTTCTTTTCTGTTACACTTTTGTATAACTGTAACCTTATATATTGAACGCACAAATTAAACCAAGAGAAAAGCTTTAACGGCCACAATGATGTGACTCGGCAAGAGACAACCATGACCATCAATCTGAAAGATGTCTCTGATTAAGGTAACTGAGGTGGCAAAAAAAAAAAAGTTAAAAAAAAAAAAAAAAAAAAAAAAGAAAATGTGGAATTCATTAGAAAATGAATAAGCTAAACGAATTTTAACAAATTTTGTTACTATTCATTAGGGTTGTCCCGATACTGATACTAGTATCGTTATCGGCACCGATACCGAGCATTTGCCCAAGTACTTGTACTCGGGCAAATGCTCCCGGTGCTTCCCCCAGTACCTTGAGATTCAGCAGTGATCAGCGCGTGGGGGAGTTACAAGCTTCTCCCCCTGCGGCTTTCAGCTGCTTTAGTGACATACATCGGTGATCGGTGCTTGTAACTCCCCCACACGCGATCACTGCTGACTGTCACCGCATCCTCCATGCCCTCTCTGTTCCGCTGTCCCCCTCCGTTCCCCTGTCCCTCTCTCTTCCTCTGTCCCTCTCCGTTGTGCTGTCCCCCTCCGTTGTGCTGTCCCCCTCCATTGTGCTGTCCCTCTCTCTTCCTCTGTCCCTCTCTGTTGTGCTGTCCCCCTCCGTTGTGCTGTCCCTCTCTCTTCCTCTTTCCCTCTCCGTTGTGCTGTCCCCCTCGGTTGTACTGTCCCCCTCCGTTGTGCTGTCCCTCTCTCTTCCTCTGTCCCTCTCCATTGTGCTGTCCCCCTCCGTTGTGCTGTCCCTCTCTCTTCCTCTGTCCCTCTCTGTTGTGCTGTCCCCCTCCGTTGTGCTGTTCCTCTCTCTTTCTCTGTCCCTCTGCTTTGTGCTGTCCCCCTCCGTTGTGCTGTCTCTCTCTCTTCCTCTGTACCTCTCCGTTGTGCTGAACCCCCTCTATTGTGCTGTCCCTCTCTCTTCCTCTGTCCCTCTCCGTTGTGCTGTCCCCCTCCGTTGTGCTGTCCCCCTCCCTTGTGCTGTCCCCCTCCCTTGTGCTGTCCCCCTCCGTTGTGCTGTTCCTCTCTCTTCCTCTGTCCCTCTCCGTTGTGCTGTCCCCCTCCATTGTGGTGTTCCTCTCTTCCTCTGTCCCTCTCCATTGTGCTGTCCCCCTCCGTTGTGCTGTCCCTCTCTCTTCCTCTGTCCCTCTCTGTTGTGCTGTCCCCCTCCGTTGTGCTGTTCCTCTCTCTTCCTCTGTCTCTCTGCTTTGTGCTGTCCCCCTCCGTTGTGCTGTCCCTCTCTCTTCCTCTGTCCCTCTCCGTTGTGATGTCCCCCTCTGTTGTGCTGTCCCTCTCTCTTCCTCTGTCCCTCTCCGTTGTGCTGTCCCCCTCCGTTGTGCTGTTCCTCTCTCTTCCTCTTTCTCTCTCCATTGTGCTGTCCCTCTCCGTTGTGCTGTCCCTCTCCATGTCCTCCTCCTTCCTTTGTGAATGGACAGAGTCAGCTGACTCTGTCCATTCACATAACTGAAACATTGTAATCTCTTGTGATTACGATGTCCCAGTTTATGAATGGAGAGGAGCCGCTGTCTTCTCTCCATTCATTTTCAGTGCAGCTGAAGCTGCAGAGAAAGGGACTGGGGAATCTCTATCCTCTGTCTCTTTCTCTGTCTCAAGGGGGAGATATCAGGGGTCTGTTAAGACCCCTGATATCTCACCAAAGCCCCCCAACAGGGCTGATTAGAAAAAAAAAAAACACACATATTGCAATAAAGAATAAAAAAAAATATTATTCTAAAAAATAATAAAAATGTAAATAAAAAAACCACACAGACACCGTCCCCCCCTCCCCCCCCTTAAAAAAGAGAAAGCATTGTTTAAAAAAAAAACAAAAAACACTGCCACGTGACATTAAAAAAAAAGTATCGTAATCGGTATCGGCGAGTACTTGAAAAAAAGTATCGGTACTTGTACTCGGTCCTAAAAATGTGGTATCGGGACAACCCTACTATTCATTACTATTTCATTTGAAGATTCGAATAACTAAAAATTTGTCTTAATTTTTATTTGGACCGAAACGAATTGCACATGTCTACTCCCCCTGCTCTCACCGATGACAGGAGCCGATCCATTACAGTTGTAGGCTTCTTGACTCTACGGCAGCTCCAAAAGAAGTGAAAGAATGCCTCACTGTATAAAATGCCTTATATCCATTTTTTCATCAGTCCAACTAAAAGACCAGTCCATCCAAGATGCACACACTCAAATGCGTTTCGCTCAGCAAGGAGCTTAATTGTAGCGTCACTCAGGCATAGGTTTTCAAACGGTGCTTTATGTTTATAAGTACTGAACTGTGCCAGCCAATCACAGTGGTCATGTGATCAGGAGGTCCATCCTAACCCCCCCCCCCGCACCAGATGTAAAGATCCAGTTATAGGGGTGTCAAGTCAAGGTGGGAAGTTGTTAAGGTGTATCTCATGCAAATTAGTTTTTTTGTTTTTTTTTGTTAGATTTGAATACAGTAGGAAACAGTTGCTGTATAACCGCTATTTAATTTTCTACTGTCAAGGACTAGGGAAGGGAGAGAGGAAAGGTGATGGGGAGAGAGAGAGGAGATGGGGAGGGGGGAGAGAGGAGTGGAGCAGGGGGAGTGGAGAGAGAAGGGGGAGGGAAAGGAGAAAGAGAAGGTCAGGAGAGTTGGCGGAGAAAGGGGAGAGGGAGCAGGGAGGGAAGAGAAGGACAGAGGGAGAGAAGAGAGAGGGGAAGGGGAGAAGAGAGAGGGGGAGATGAGAGAGAGGGGGAGGGAGGGAGAGAAGGGCAAGAGAGAGGCAGAGAGGAGCAGGAGGGAGGGAGACTGGAGCAATAGAGAGGCAGAGGGGAGAGGAGCAGAAGAAGAGGAGAGAGCGGGGAGGGATGGAGGGAGAGAAGGGTGAGAGAGAGAGACAGAGAGGAGCAGGGGGGGAGAGAGAGGAGCGATAGAGAGGCAGAAGGGAGAGGAGTAGAGGGAAATGAGAGAGAGGGGGAGGGAGGGAGAGAATTGCGAGAGAGAGGCAGAGAGGAGCAGGGGGAGAGGAGGGTAGGAGAGAGAGAGAGGGGGAGGGAGAGAGAGGGGGAGGGAGGGAGAGAAGGGTGAGAGAGGGAGGCAGAGAGGAGCAGGGGGAGAGGAGCAGGTGGAGAGGAGGGTAGGAGAGGAGGGTAGGAGAGAGGGCAGGAGAGAGGGCGAGGGGGAGGGAGAAAGAGAAGGGTGAGAGAGGAAGGCAGAGAGGAGCAGGGGGGAGGGAGAGAGGAGAGATAGAGAGGCAGAGGGTAGAGGAGCAGAAGGAGAGAGAGGGGGAGGGAGAGAAGGGTGAAAGAGAGAGGCAGAGAGGAGCAGGGGGGAGGGAGAGAGGGGCGATAGAGAGGCAGAGGGTTGAGGAGCATAGGGGAGGGGGGAGGGAGAGAGGGGCGATAGAGAGGCAGAGGGGAGAGGAGCAGGGGGGAGGGGGGAGGGAGAGAGGGACGATAGAGAGGCAAAGGGTAGAGGAGCAGAGGGGAGGAGAGAGAGGGGTGAGAGAGAGGCAGAGGGAGAAAGAAAGGGGAGAGGAGCGGGAGGAGTGGGGGAAGGGAGAGAGGGGAAAGAGTAAGAGATCGATAGAGCGGGAGAGAGCAAGAGATAACGAGAGGGGGGAGGACAGAAAGGGTAGGAAAAGAGAGAGAGTGGGTTGGGGGGAGGGGGGGGGGAGGGGGAGGGGAAAGAGGAAGAGATAGAAATAAGGGAGAAAGGAAAGAGAGAGGGGAGGACAAGGGAGAGTGGGAGGAGGGAGGGGAGAGGGGGGAAGGTAAAAGGAAAGTGAAGAAATAGAGGGGGGACAGGTCATTTTTTTATAAAAAGTATTCCTATGTAACTCCTTGGTTTAAAAAAAGGGTCATGCACTTCTTTTGTGTGATTTTTATGTACAGGACAGCCCATTGAAATGAATGGGTTTTTCCAACGTGTGAATGGACCTCCTCGTTTTCCACGGGGGCCCGGCATGCTTAAAACACAGGTGGCATAGTAAAGCAGCCCATAAATCTCAATGTAAATGTGGATTAAATAAATGCTGTGCGATAATTGCACAATTGTAGTGGCTTCAGGACATCCCCAGTACTAGAGGGCAGCGAGGCCTGAAGCATTCCCCAGAGATGTGGTGCCATCTTTTACACCTGTACCAGCCTATCACACACATATGCAGGAGTTATTCTGTCATTAATGCATCAAAATTTGGCCAGTCCCTGGTGAAATAGACAGATTTTGATCCATGTATGGCCAGCATAAGACTAGAGTGAGAGAGGTCAGGATTATGAAACCTGATCCCATCACTGTCCTCATCTAATCCTTGGATGGGTGCCCAGTGCTTCCTATTCAAAGTGCTGCACAGCGCCAACCATTTCCTCCATCCCGTCCTGACACAACGTGGATCACTGAAAGCTTAGCATGGGGTTCCAGTCATCGCTGCTCCTCCTGACATTGGTCCATGTCTGGTCCTGCTCCTCCAGGAATACGGTAGGTCCTATATTGCGAGTTTGAAATGCCTTTCTCTGACTTTGGTAAAGTGAATTTTGATGGGTGACTGCTTCGTAATTAGCGCTTTGCTCCCTGTTCTTGGGATGGAATCTGCAAATGAGCAATTACACTTAATGAAAAAATACACATTTTAAGTAATAACTTGCTCACTCTTTAATTAATAATTTTATTTTGAGCTTAATTAAGGAATGCCATCAGGGGCGTTATTACAAATCAGGGGGGCCCATAGCGCAACGTTGATGGACCCCAAAAATTACACAACTCATCTCATTGACCTTAACATAATTTACACTTAAAGTGACACTGAACAATATCCTTATTCCCTAAAAATATTCCATACACATTCACTGCTTAATGGCCCTATAGTATATTTTTCGTGAAATCATTTCCCCACTGTATTTTTCTGCCTCCTTATAATGTCTCCTTCTTCCCCTCACTTCCCTTTTGTTTTAACCACTTGCCCTCTGGGAAGATTTTACCCCCATTCATGACCAGGTGATTTTTTGTTATTTAGCATTGCACTACTTTAACTGGCAACTGCACGGTCATGCAACACTGCACCCAAACTAAATTGATACCATTTTTTTTCTTTTGGTGGTATTTGATCACCACTGGGTTTTTATTTTTTATTTTATATAAGCAAAAAATAACTAAAAGTTTGAAAAAAGAAAAAAAAAACATATCCATTTAAAAAAAAAAAAAAAAAAAGTTAATCAAATTTCTTCATGAATTTAGACCAAAATGTATTCTGCTACATATTTTTGGTAAAAAAAAATCCCAATAGGCGTATAATAATTGGTTTGCACAAAGGTTATAGGGTCTACAAACTATGGGATGTATACTGGAATTTTTATTTATGTATTTTCTTTATGCTAGTAATGGAGGCGATCAGCGACTTATAGCGGGACTGCGATAGTATGTCACTAACTGACACTTTTGGCACTTTGTGAGAACCGGTGACACTAATATAGTGATCAGTGCTAATAATATACACTGTCACTGTACTAATGACACTGTGTGCCTAAAGCTGCGTACACACGATCGGAATTTCCATCAGAAAAAGTCCGTTGGGAGCTATTCATCGTATATTCCAACCGTGTGTATGCCCCATCGGACTTTTTCCATCGAACATTCAAACAGACTTAGATAGAGAACATGTTCTATATTTTTCCGATGGAACAAATTATTATTGGAAAAAACGTTTGTCTGTATGCTGTTCCGGCGAGATTAGCAGAAGGAGCCCAAAAGGTGGCGCAGTGGCTATTGAACTTCCTTTTTCTAGTGCCGTCGTACGTGTTGTACGTCACCGCGTTCTTGACGGTCGGACTTTGGTGGGACCGTGTGTATGCAAGACAGCTTGAGCGGAATTCCGTTGGAAAAACCTTCAGAGTTTATTCCGACGGCAAAACCGGTTGTGTGTACAGGGCATAACAGTGCTTGGTGCAGTCACTGTGAGCTACTTTTACCAAGGTATGTGCTGGTTTTTATTCCCTGCTTTATAGGGAAAAAAAAACAGAAAATCTCCACTGTCAGAAAAGTGCACTGTGTTGTTTACATTGTTTTAGCTCTGTCCTGTCATCCTCTTCGGCGATCAGCGGGTTCTGCCTGGCAATCATTGGCCGGGACCTGCTGATCAGCTTGTGCTGTGACTAATCACAGAACAGCCGGGGAGGCGGGCACGCGTGCATGCACGCCCTACCCAGGAAGTGCTGGATCGCGTACTAGGTGTGTGATCCAGTGCAGGAGAGCCACTCTGCTACCATACTTCTATGTGAGGCGGTCAGCAAGTGGTTAAACAAGCAGTGTGTGTTAGTTGTGGTCATGTACACTCCTTTATGCACACTACAAATCCTATAGACCATAGTCAATCCCGGGAGCGAGCAAGAGAGGATGGCAACATCACTACATACAGTGGGACCATGTAGAATGAATGTAGCCACCTTCTAACAGGAAGTCACATCACAGAAAAGACCATACACATAGAATTTTGTTTGAAATGTTTAGGTTCTAAGAACGTTCATTCGATTTTCTAATCATTGGTGGAGTCAAATCGATGTTTGTTTTCGACTGAATTGACAAGAAAATTCAAAGGATCAGCATGGCAATTTTTTCTCAGATGAACGAATGTGGAAAGTCCATTTACTCCAAAATCAAATGTTAAAAGTAAAGTTTGGAGTACGTTCAAACAACATTAGTCAAGTCATCAAATGTACTGAGAATTTTTGAATGAACATTCATTCAAAAATCTACCAGCTTTAATAAAGTCACAACTGAATGAACACAGAAAAATAGAAAAACCGAAACTGGAGATCTCTATTGTGCGTTGTCCTCTATTTAGGTCTCAATTTACTTTTTTGATGTTCTGTTTAATAGTTTGCTGAGAGAGTCCAGACCACTTGGGCTTCTTAGCCATAATTTTTTTTTGTTTTCCTTAAAAAAAAAAAAAAAAAAGCCCGGAGTTGGGCTTTAACTTTGTATTGTAATGCACACCAGCGCACATCTGCAATGCATTACCGTGGTGTGGTTATAACAAGTGTTATTGTGTGAACAATCCCTTAAACTGTGTCTAATCCCCCCACAACATCAGTGCCTCCCTTTTTTTTTTAACAGAAAATTTTTATTAAACAAATCAGCATTACAATACAAAAAATTAGTACAGTCACTGTGGTAATAATAATGATAATAAGATCTATCTTCAATCGATAGCCACTATTTATCAGCTATTCCAGTGGTGTAAGTGTCAGAAGTTTTGCTTAACAATACTCCTATGGCATTACATCCTTATAAATTCTTAGATAGTATAAAGTAAATAACCAATATTCAATCAAGCGTGGTGGGGACAGCGGGGAGGGGGGGGGAGAAAAAAGGGGTGGGGGAGAAAAAAAAAGGGGGGGGGAGGGGGGGGGAAGGGGCAGGAAGGAAGGGGAACTGGCATAAAAAGAATAGACCTGGAAAATAGGATGTCCTCTACTGTGCTTCACGTCCTAATTATGGGGTAGGGGGTTCAGGGTCCCCGAAGGCGTCCACCCAGGAGGACCAGATTTTATCGAACTTACCCGGGCATTGCCTACTTTCATACGTCAATCTATATAGGGGGAGTACCATATTCACCGATCTTTTCCACGAGGCCAGGGTAGGAGGCTCTACCTGTTTCCATCCCATTAAAATTTCTCGCCTAGCATAGTACAATGTGAAGGTTAGACACAGTCTGCTGTACCTATCTCCCTCAACATCCTCCAGATGACTGAGCAATAGAATTTGGGGATCCACCGGTAACTCCGAGCCTATGACTTTGCTCAGTGTGGAGGCAACTGGTCGGATTTTGGGACAAGACCAGACCATGTGCCAAAATGTGCCCACCTCCTGCATGCATCTCTGACAGTTAGGATCTCTTTGATGGTAAATGCGCGCCAGTCTCTGTGGGATGAAATACGCTCTGTGTAGGAATTTAAATTGTATGAACCTGTCTTTTGCAGCGATTATGGAGGGAATGTAGGAGATTAAACACTCCCTCCGTTCCTCCTCATCTAAAGAGGGAATATCAACCCTCCACTTTTCCCAGGTTTTAGTTAATTTGGCATCATACTCCACTGTAAGATACAGATATAATGTTGAGAGAGGCTTCCCCATCACACTGGAAGTCAAGAGCCGTTCAATGGAATCTGGTTCCAGAATGATGGGGGCTGGGAACTGCGCTTCGAAGGCGTGTTTCAGCTGCCAGTACCTAAATTGGAAGGAGGACAGAATACCAAAGGATTGCCTTAGGGCTTGTAAAGTCATAAGCCTACCATCTTTAACCACATGTTTTAATGTAAGGATTCCCTTTTTCGCCCAGAGAGAGGGGTCCGGTATACTGTAGAAGTCGGGGAGCATAGGGTTACCCCATAGGGGCATGTGAGGTGAAATATGATTGGGCTTCCGATATATTTTCCTAGCCTCCTGCCAGACCCTCACGGTGGTTCGCATCAGAGTTGTCATAGACGAGTTGGCCCTGAGTCCACGAAACGGGAGATTGCTAAGGGCAGCAAAGGAGCCTAGAATGGCCGCCTCTAGAGTGACCGCCGGATTCTGTGTGGGCTGGGAGAACCACCACCGAATTGTGACCAGAACAGCTGCCCAATAGTAAATTTGAAAATTCGGCAGTGCCAGACCCCCCCCCCCCCCCGAAAGCGGGAGATATAAGATCTGCTTGGCCACCCTGGTGGTGGCCTCCCAGCCCCAGACAAACTGTATCAGCAGACTCTCCAGCCTTCGGAAGAAAGCCTTAGGGATGTGTATGAGTGTGTTACGGAAGAAGTAAAGATACTTGGGAAGATAAATCATCTTTAGTAAACTGACTCTGCCAACAGGGGTCAGTGGAAGGGAACGCCAAGCAGCACACCTAGCCGTAAGCTGTGTCATGAGTGGTCGCAAATTGTTGTCCATGTAGTCCTGGACTTTAGCGCTAATTTTAATCCCCAAGTATTTAAAATCATCTACCCATTTGAGCTGCGGGTGTGGTACCCTAGGGGTCAAGGGATGGAGCGGGAAGAGAACCGATTTGTCCCAATTAATTCGAATCCCCGAATAGCCACCGAATCGGTTAATCAGATCCAGTGCGGTCTGCAAAGAGGACGAGGCATCCGCTAAATAGAGCAGAGCATCGTCCGCATACAGCGATATCTTCTCCTCAATTGGACCCTCTTGAAGTCCCCTCACCCCAGGGTCAGCCCTCAGCAAAACAGCCAGGGGCTCCATTGCCAAAGCAAATAGGCCCGGGGAGAGGGGGCATCCCTGTCGCGTGCCACGAAACAGTCGGAACTTCCCCGATAGGCATTCATTGGTACGTATTCTAGCTGAGGGGCAATGGTATAACAAGCGGAGCCATTTCGTGAACCCCGGGCCAAACCCGAATCGTGATAGCACTTCCCATAGGTGGCCCCACTCGACGGAGTCAAAAGCCTTCTCCGCGTCGAGTGAGGCCACCGTTCCTTTAGTCACCTTGTCTGCCCTGTCTATGTGAGTGTGAAGGCGTCTGATATTAATGTCAGTTCCCTTCCCGGGCATGAAGCCCGTTTGATCCCTGTGGATGAGGGCAGTAATGACCAAGTTGAGCCTATTGGCCAACACCTTTGCCAGTACCTTTGCATCCACGTTCAGAAGGGATATAGGGCGATATTAGGAGCATAGCGTGGGATCTTTCCCTGGCTTAGGGATCACTACTATAATCGCTTCGCTCATTGTGTCCGGGAGTTTTCCGAGACGCATCGACGCAGAGAAAAGGCCCTGAAGTTTATCAACTAGTTCCGTAGCATATTGTTTATAGAACTCAACAGGGATGCCATCAGGTCCCGGTGTTTTCCCTGTCTGCATCGATTTAAGTGCCCGGAGTATCTCCAAGGACGTAATTGGGGCGTCGAGCTTGTCACGATATGTTACTGTAGGGGTTGGAATATCAATGTCATCTAAGTACGCTACAAGATCCTCCCTTGTGTAGTCTACCCTGGACCCGTAGAGAGATTTGTAGAATTGCGCGAAGCAGCTATTGATCCCTTCCGGTGTAAGGATCAGCTGTCCCGAGGAGTCCCTAATATGTGAAATGCTCATCCCACCCGCCTGTTCCCTGGAAAGCCAGGCCAACAAACGGCCTGACCTCTCTCCCTGCTCAAATATCCGTTGGGATTGAGCCAACATTTTCTTCTGGGTAAGAGCGGTACGGAGACGAACCACCTCCTTCGTCAGAAGTTGTAGATGCGAATAGTGCACAGGGCATCGAGTGCGAACAAAGAGAGCCTCTGCACTACCAGCCTTCCTCTCTGCCTTAACCAAGTCCGCCCTACGCTCCCCACGGACTCTGGCAATGATGGTCTGGTAATGTCCCCTCGTCATGGCCTTGAAGGCATCCCGCACAACCGTGGGATCAGCTGAGCCCACATTTAAGGCCCAGAAGTCAAGCAGTTCCGTTCTAAATTGGGAGTCTACTGCAGTGTCAGAAATCCAAAATCTGGAGAGCCTCCATATCCTTTCTACTGTGCCCAGAGAAAGGTCCAAGGACAGCAACAAGGGTGCATGGTCGGAGATTCCCCTAGGGAGTATTTGTATGTCCGTGACCCGTGGGAGGACCGGGCTCCCTGCAAAGACCAAGTCTATACGGGAAAACATTCTGTGGGAGACCGAGTGGCATGTGTATGCCCTGGTCTGGGGGTGACGCCACCTCCAGACATCCGTCAGGCCATAGGTATCCGCCCACTCAGCCAACCCAGGGCAGGAGTTAGTCTGTCAAAGTCCGGGTCAGGGACCAGATTAAAATCGCCCAATATAATATTATTGTCAGATGAAAATTCGGCCATCTTGCCGGTGATCTGATTGAGCACCAGCAAGGAAGCCGGAGGAGGCAAATACAAGCCCACAATAGTCCACGTTAGAGAATATATTTTAGCATGAACAATAACATACCGACCGTCGGGGTCCAGGGCCAAGTCCAGAAGCCGAAAAGAAAGTGATTTCAATACCAGAATAGTAACACCCCTAGAGAAAGTGGAGTGCGTAGAGTGGTAATGGTGGCCCACCCATGTTTTTTTTAGGGCCAGAACCCTACGTCCTGTTAGGTGTGTCTCTTGGAGCACACATATATGTGGGTTATAAGTTTTAATGAATTGGAACACCAGGGAACGCTTGACCGGGGAGTTCAGTCCCCTGGTGTTCCAGGAGATGATGTTAAGGGAGGACATGTCTAGCAAGAATAATAAGAGCGATAGGAGTAATGCTGGTCATGGCTCCTGAACTGGACCCCGGGGCCCAAAACGAACACATCTGGAAACAGTGCAATGCTGATATTTACACAGGACAATCTGTCCGTCAAGGAGAGACAAGCCTTTAAGAGGCTCTCCGCAGACGACCAGATTGTCATCAGAAACGCAGATAAGGGGGGTATGGTGGCGGTTTTAGATGTAGAAGTCTACAAAAAAGAAGCTCTGCGTCAACTATCTGACACACACACATACCAGAAACTACCCTCCAACCCCACTATTGCTTTCAAAAACACGCTCTCCACACTCATAGATAGAGCCACACAAATGGGTATATTCACTCCTAGGGAGAAAGAATTTCTTATTCCAGAATGCCCCATAACACCAATATTCCACCACCTACCAAAGATCCACAAGGGGTTAAATCCCCTTACAGGTCGACCTATAGTGGCGGGGATAGGCTCTTTAAATGAACGCCTAGGAGAGTGGGTAGACTCTCATTTACAGCCAATAGCCACCAGTCTCCCTGGTTACATAAAAGACACGAACGATTTATTGAACAAACTGCAAGACATTAAATGGGAAGACAATTATAGATGGATCAGCTGTGATGTATCTAGTTTGTACTCTAGTATCCCACATCATCTGGGGATCCAGGCAGTCACTTATTTTCTTAGAAAAACAGGCAAACTCTCTTTGATTTTACAAGAGTTCATTGTACAAGCCCTGGAGTACCTTTTAACACACAATTTTTTTATGTTTGATGGGGACTATTTTCTCCAGAAATGCGGGGCCTCTATGGGAGCCAAATTTTCCCCCTCACTGGCCAATATTTATATGGGCTGGTGGGAGAGGTCCCGCATCTTTGGACCAAATAGTCCCCGCCGCAAAGATACGGTCTTTTTCTGTCGCTTTATAGACGACCTGTTATTTATTACATCAGATAGAGAAGCTAATTTGGATATCTGGCTGGCATATTTCAATGACAATTCATTAAACTTAAAATTTACGGGAAATCTGCAATCCAGATCCATAGAATTCCTTGATGTGCAACTGGTGGGGTCCGGTGATGCGATTCAATCCAGTCTGTACAGAAAACCTCTCAGTGGCAACACTCTACTTAGAGCTGACTCTGCACACCCTAAACACACCATCAGAGGCATTCCATATAGCCAGTTTTTAAGGTTAAAGCGCCTATGTAGCTCTCCTGATGCTTTTGAGGCTGAAGCCAAAAGCATGGCAAACAGGTTTAAAGCTCGTGGCTATAAAGAAACATCAATACAAAAAGCACTCAACACAGTAAGATCCATCCCAAGACCTTCACTTGTAAAGAAAAAACCAGCTAGAAACATTCAACAGAGAAGGGACATGTCCCCTAGAATCCCGGTATTCTCTACTCCATACAGCTCAGAATTTAATACAATCAAGAAAATTATCATGAAACACCTTCCTGTTTTGTATAATGACCCTATATATAGTAACATCCTTTCTAAAGGGATCAAGGTTGTATCCCGCAGAGCACCCACATTGGGACGTTCACTGTCTCCCAGTTTGTTCTCAACCAACCGAACAAAATCCAATTGGCTCAATTTCACAGGTAATTTCAAGTGTGGAATAAAAACTTGTAATTACTGCAGGTACATTAAAACGGGTCAACTCATAAAATCATGCAGCAATCAAAAAGAATTCTCGATCCCCGTGTTTATTAATTGTAACACCAAATTTGTGGTATATGTTATCACATGCACCAGTTGCCAGGTACAATATGTTGGACGCACAACACGGCGTCTCAGAGACAGGCTACATGATCACCTGTACAACATTGAGAAAGAGATCTTAACCAATGTATCAAAGCACTGGGTTTACACACACCACAAAGACACTTCCAGTTTAACTATTCAGGGCATTGAGAAAATCATCACACCGGTGAGAGGAGGTGACAGATTCCAGTTACTGTGCAAACGAGAAGTCCTTTGGATATTCTCGTTAGACACCAGGATTCCACAGGGGTTAAACTTTGAGTGGGACGTTTCACATTTCTATGAATAAAACAACATTGAAGCTATATCCCCGAGCAATACATCTGTAACCCTTTCCTCCCAACTTTTTCCTTGATTACACATCCACATTCCCTTTTTTGGTGGATGATGGAGCAAAAAAACATATAGGGACACATATCAATATATCAGTTCCCTTTTTTACACATATCCCCAGTAACCGATACATTTTATTGGGCTACACACACTCCAATCCATACGAGCAAATGACTAGTGATATGCATATATGTTTTCATTTAAAAGAAACAATTTACTATATCTTTTGCATTCACTGTCACTTGAATCTCGTTTCTAATTAGACATTATTGTTTGATGGTAGCTGCAGGTAGACCATAACACTAAGTGCCGGTTCACATAGGGGCGACTTGTCAGGCGACCTAGTCGCCTGACAAGTCGCCTCCCGTTCTGTGCTACGGAACCGTTCTAATAGGAGCGACGCAAGTCGCTCCGACTTAGAAAAAGGTTCCTGTACTACTTTGGGGGCGACTTGGGGCGAATTGCATAGACTTCTATACAGAAGTCGTTTTGCAAGTCGCCTCAGAAGTCGTTTGCAGGTCGCCTCGCTGAGGCGACCTGCAAGTCGTGCCGCCCCTGTGTGAACCGGCACTAAGGCTGGCCATACACCATGCAATTTTCTTGTTCAATTTTCTTTGGATTTGCCTTCAGCTGTGTGGTTGAAGGGCCTGCCTGATTGCATACAAGTTGAGGGTGTTTGGGTTTGGCCTCCTATTGTATGGTTTTGGTGAATCTAGACCAGAGTTGCACGGGAGAATTGTATGGTGTATGGCTAGCCTAACTTTGCACAAATGTTTTTTACCACATGTGTACATGGTTCATTACCTTTTTTGCAAGGTTCCCATGTGTTTTGAGTTGATTTAAGAGCTGTGGTCTTCAAAGAGGTAGACCAGTTGTTTATTTCACATAGTAATTGGTTTAGTGAGATTGTTACTTATCTATTGATATAAACACATATATTGGAAGAACCTGTCATATGGTCACTGCCAATATTATACTATGTATAGAAAGAATAGAGACAGGTGCATAAACACTGCATTTTGTCCCATTTTTATCTACCTCATATAGTTCTGCCCATACACTTGAAGACAACTCATCGAGAGATGTGATTGCTTCAAAGAAAGACGTTCAGCAACGTTAATGTTGTTACCTGATTGGGATTAATGCATCCCATACGGAGTGATGCAAGGTTTTAAATGAGCACTTTTGTGAAGCTGGAGTGGCGGGGTTATCAGAGAGTGATAAGTTTCACAATCCTTTATATGTTGCAAAGAATAATATTCACACATGTAGGAATTGAAGCAAAAGCATTTATTCACACATAGACTCCTGTAAATCAGGAGACTTTTGGTCGCATTATTGCGACAGGACGCCAGTTCCTGCCCAGCTTCCAATTCACATATGTCACCACGTTTTTTGAAAGTTGAAATCATCATGTATATACACATACACACACATATAAAGAATTGCTTTTCATCATTATTTTTATCTTTATGTCGTTAAAAATTTTTGCATATATTTATGCACCATACACACATATTTAGTCTTTTCTTGTAGACACTGATAGTGGTGTTGGATGCACATCTTTTTATCACATGCATATAGACCCAATTCCAATTCTTACCCTATACACCGTTTACATTATACCGCAGCCACCAGCTCACATAGTTTGCCCATACTTGCACCTATCCGTATGATAATTTATACGTTTGAACGTCAAATTCCAGCACCCATCTCATTATTGTGGTTTTGAAAAATAACAAACATGTTTTTCAAAAACCTTGAATAGAATTTTTTATTATTTATATATGTTGACATTTGCCAACATGAATACATTTCATTTATATATTCATGTCTTCATTAGTGATTCCACTATAGGACGCACATCCAATCACATCTATGCCAAAAAGATCCCACACAGACTAACGATCAGCTGTTTCAAATCAGATAATCAATATGTAGTCATGTGGTAGATAAATTATGTGTATATAAGTGGTGATCACTTTCGTACAAACCAGCTATGAGTAAGCGCTCTATGGGAGCGTGAAACGCGTTAGCGGTTAAGCTGCATTATCCCAACAAAGCCATGTACGGATTTTAATCATGTTATTACTTTTTCAATAAAGAGGATTTTATTTTTTACTTTTCCAATCCGGAGTGCGGCTGTCCAGATTTTTCCATCACATACATACCACTGATAAGTCATGTATTTTAGTACAATTATAAAACAAGAACAAAACCAAACTAAAAAATACAAGAAGAGGATACCAATATCTAGGGTAGATAAAACTTGCCTCATTAGGGGAACTAATACCCTGCCATACTCCGCCATACCCCGCTATACTCCGCCATACCCCGCCATACTCCGCCATACCCCGCCATACTCCGCCATACCCCGCAATACCCCGCCATACTCCGCAATACCCTGCCATACCCCGCCATACCCTGCCATACTCCGCAATACCCCGCCATACCCTGCCATGCTGAGCCATGCTCAGCTGTACTCGCCCTCTGTATGTGGCCAGGCTGTGGAAGTCTCACACATGGGGTATCGCCGTACTCAGGAGGAGCAGGAGAATCTATTTTGGGGTGTCATTTTTGGTATGTACATGTTATGTGGTAGAAATATTGTATAAATGGACAACTTTGTGTTAAAAAAAAAAAGCGTTTTAACCACTTCCCGCCCGCCAGCCATCATACAACGTCCTTGACTTTGTGCGGAGATATCTGAATGATGGTTGCAGCTATAGGCATCATTCAGATATCAGCTTTTTCAGCCGGCTATTCCCTACACCATGAGAACGATCATAGCAGCTGTTCCACTGCTTGATCGTTCTTACGGGAGGCAAGAGGGGATGTCCCCCCCTCCCACGCTTCTACCGACTCACCGCTACGATCGAAGCCAGGATCGTTTTTTTTTTTTTATTTCAGGCTTCCCAGCCTAGAGGTGAGATGTGGGGTCTTATTGACCCCATATCTCACTGTAAAGAGGACCTGTCATGCCATATTCCTATTACAAGGATGTTTATATTCCTTGTAATAGGAATAAAAGTGGTCAAAAATCTTTTTTTTTGGAAAAAAGCATCAAACTAAAATAAATAAAGTAAAATGAATAATAAAAAAAAAATAAAAAATTTTAAAGCGCCTCTGTCCCTGTGTGCTCGCATGCAGAAGCGAACGCATACGTAAGTCCCGCCCACATATGAAAACGGTGTTCAAACCACACATGTGAGGTGCAATTTTGAAAGGTGACATGTTGGGTATCTATTTACTCGGCGTAACTTCATCTTTCACATTATGCAAAAACATTAGGCTAACTTTACTGTTTTGGTTTTTGTAAAGCACAAAACAGTTTTTTTTCCAAAAAAAAACGCGTTAAAAAAATTGCTGCGCAAATACCGTGTGAGATAAAAAGTTGCAACGACCGCCATTGTATTCTCTAGGGTCTTTGCTAAAAAAACATATATAATGTTTTGGGGTTCTATGTAATTTTCTAGCTAATAAATGATGATTTTTACATGTAGGAGAGAAATGTCAGAATTGGCCTGGGTGCTCCAGAACGCCTGAAGGTGCTCCCCTGCATGTTGGGCCTCTGTATGTGGCCACGCTGTGTAAAAGTCTCACACATGTGGTATCGCCGTACTCGGGAGTAAGGCTGGATTCACACCTATGCATTTTTAGTGCTTTTTGCATTTTGCAGATTTGCACTACAGAAAGTGTTCCATAGGAAACCATGGTGGATGGACTGTAGTACAAATCTGGAAAATGCAAAAAGCACTAAAAATGCATAGGTGTGAATCCAGCCTAATAGCAGAATGTGTTTTGGGGTGTAATTTGTGGTATGCATATGCGGTGTGTGAGAAATAACCTGCTAATATGACAATTTTGTGGGAAAAAAAAAAAGTAAAAAAAAAAACCTTGATTTTTCAAAGAATTGTGGGAAAAAAATGACAACTTCAAAAAACTCACCATGCATCTTTCTAAATACCTTGGAATGTCTTCTTTCCAAAAAGGGGTCATTTGGGGGGTATTTGTACTTTTCTGGAATGTTAGGGTCTCAAGAAATTAGATAGGCTGTCAGTACTTCAGGTGTGATCAATTTTCAGATATTCGCACCATAGCTTTTGGACTCTATAACTTTCACAAAGACCAAATAATATCCACCGATTTGGGTTAATTTTACCAAAGATATGTAGCGGTATAAATTTTGGCCAAAATATATGAAGAAAAATTACTAATTTGCAAAATATTATAACAGAAATGAAGAAAAATGTATTTTTTTACAGATTTTTCGGTCTTTTTTCTTTTACGGCGCAAAAAATAAAGAACCCAGCGGTGATTAAATACCACCAAAAGAAAGCTCCATTTGTGTGAAAAAAAGGACAAAAATTTCATATAGATACAGTGTTGCATGACTGAGTAATTGTCATTCAAAATGTGAGAGCACCAAAAGCTGAAAATTGGTCTGGTTAGGAAGGGGGTTTAAGTGCCCAGTTGTCAAGTGGTTAAGAGGATATACAAAACAAAAAAAAAAGAAAAACTCCAACAGTCCTCAATGGAGCCAGCAAGTGTACAGGAACTGCATATCTTAAACCAAGTTCTTTGGCAGGGGCATTGACTTAAAGTTTCCCTGGAAGGGATAGTGAGCATCCCCCCCAAATCAGCACACAGCATGGATTGAACTGGGCACAACCTGTGCAACAAAACTAAATCCTCAATGTGGAAGTTCGTGTGGCAACCCAGACCTAGGCCCAGGTTATGGTGGGTAAACGGTAAAAAGGGTTAAACAACACATACCAGGTAGACCCTCATCGAATCTGTGGTAGGGAGTCCAGCCAGGCAGAGGCCTCTCTCGGTGTAGTAAAGAAACGAGTTGTCTCGCCGTCCTGGACTCTGAGGCGAGCAGGGAAGAGTACACTGTAGCGAATGCTGCGTGATTGCAAAGCCGCTTTAACTTGGTCAAAAGATTTCCTGAGTTTCTGGGTCTCTACCGAGTAGTCCGGGTAGATCATTAGCTAAGTGTTCTGGAATCTGAGGTCCCCGACATTTCTAGAAGCGCGGAGAACTTTGTCTCTGTCTCTGAAGTTGAGGAGATGGAGAATGAAGGTGCGGGGAGGGGATCCAGGAGGCCCCGGCTTAGGCGGGATGCGGTACGCCCTCTCCACCGTATAATAAGGTGACCAGCGGGCCTCAGGTAGCAGGTCACGCAACAGACCCTCTATGAAGGAAGTAGGATTATTCCCCTCCGCCCCTTCTGGTAAACCAACAATGCGAACATTATTATGCCTGTTCCTGTTCTCCGCATCCTCGACTCTGTATTCAAGGGCCTTTACTTTGGTTTGAAGCGTACGGAGTGATACCCCATGTTCCGCAATGGCGTCTTCGGTGGTACTCAGTCTTTGCTCCATCTCGGTGACTCGTGATCTGATTTTATCTATATCCTGGCGGATTAACCCCATATCCAGCTGGACAGCTTCAATTTTTGTTCTTAACATGGATTGACAAGTGGTGATGACCGCCATGACGTCCGCCAGCCAGGGGGGTCGAGAGTCGCCCGACTCCATAGTGGTCGTCTGCGAGGCTCTGTGGGCACTGCGCGTAATAAGGTCCTCCGGAGAGGGGCAGGCAGGCGTCTGAGGGGAGTCCAACTGTGGCGGAAAAGTCAACATCTTACCCCCTTTACTATATTTGGCGCTGGAGTTCCTGCGTCTCATTCAGGTGTTAGGGGGGCCCAAACCGGGCAGTAGTCAGCAACTGACTGTGGGAGCCTGTCTGCAGGGTCAGGGGTAGTCAAGCAGTAGGTATGGGGCAGTGCGTGTCCCTTTAACAGTCTCTCCTCTCACCTGCAGTGATATAATGTAGAAGCAGTCCACTTTCAGGCCTCCGGAGGCTTATTAGAGCATTCAGCCTGGCCGGCTACCCCCACACTCGGGAGCACAGGGGGTGAAGGTGCTCCAGAAATAGTTCCCCTGTACAGGCAGATGTCCCCAATCTTCTCAAGGCCTCTGCCTCCAGGCCACCAGGATCAGGAACTCCCCCAGTCAATCCGACGAATCTGGGCCTTATGAGAAGACCGCAATTGCGGCCTAGTTACATGTGGGGGGAAAGGAGAGACCAGGCCCAGAGCATGGCCTATCTGGAGTCCGGGGTCAGCTCACCTGCCCCCATCCGCAATCCACGACAGCCGGTTGTTTGCAGCAGGAAGGGCGATCGCGCCAGGGGACTCCCGGCCCGCCGTGCGGGCCGTCGGGAAAGGCCGCGGCTTCGGCCTAGTCGAGCGGGAGCGCACAGCGGCGCCGATCACGGCCCGGGAGCAAAAATCCTCCTCGCTCCTCACTGGACAGGGAGTGCCCGGGTCCCCCCTGATCAGCTGGGGTGAAGTTTGAGGGAGATTAGGGTTGATGGATCCGGATTTAGAGTTTGGATGAGTGGAGCTCTCTAAAAAAGCCGCCGCTCACAGCGCCCTCTTGGCCACGCCCCATCAGTGCCTCCCTTTACTTCAGAATTCCCGCGTGACACTAGAGCCCCCTTTCACACCAGAGTTCCCCCTATACAAAAGAGCCCTCCAAAACATCAGAGGCCCCCTATACAAGAGAGCCCCCCATCACATCAGAGCCCCTCCTCTTTACATCAGATGTCCCCCATCACATCAGAGCTCCCCGTTACATCAGAGCCCTCCTTTCACATCAGAGGTCCCCCATCACATCAGAGCTCCCCCATTACATCAGAGCCCTCCTTTCACATCAGAGGTCCCCCATCACATCAGAGCTCCCCGTTACATCAGAGCCCTCCTTTCACATCAGAGGTCCCCTATCACATCAGAGCTCTCCCGTTACATCAGAGCCCTCCTTTCACATCAGAGGTCCCCTATCACATCAGAGCTCTCCCGTTACATCAGAGCCCTCCTTTCACATCAGAGGTCCCCATCACATCAGAGCTCCCCGTTACATCAGAGCCCTCCTTTCACATCAGAGGCCACCTATACAAGGAAGCCCCTCATCACATCAGAGCCCCTCCTTTTTACATTAGAAGTCCCCCATCACATCAGAGCTCCCCTGTTACATCAGAGTCCTACTTTCACATCAGAGGTCCCCCATCACATCAGAGCCCCTATCACATCAGAGTCCTCCCATCACATCAGAGCCCCCTGAGCCCCCCTATGACACCAAAGACCCCTCCCCCTACACATCAAAATTCCCCTTATACATGAGAGTTCACCATCACATCAAAGCCTCCTGGGACATCAGAGTCCTCCCATTACATCAGAGCCCCCCCCCCCCCCCCCATGACACCACAGACCCCCCCTAGACATCAGAGTTCCCCTATACATGAGAGCCCACCATCACATCAAAGCCCCCTGTCACATCAGAGTCCTCCCATTACATCAGAGCCCCCCCCCTATGACACCATAGACCTCCTCCCGCTACACATCAGAGTTCCCCCTGTACATGAGTCCCCATCACATAGTCCCTTCTTCACATCATTTGGCTTCAGCAGCACAGCAAAGGGCAGAAGGTGGCAAAGGCGGACTTCCATCTACTCCTGAATGCCGGGGGGAGGCCCTGGATGCTGCCTGCCTTGGATCAGAGTCATGATTGCCATGATTCAGGTGTGCTGGCAGCTGTCACCACAGCAACGAATGATGCCATGCATCCTGGCTCACACTATGGCAGCTTATGGCACTGATCCATTTGCAAACTGAGTTCCATGCTTGTGGCACCCCAGTTAAACCCAGACAACACCCCAGGCTGCCATAGCACCCTGGTTGAGAAACACTATCTTACAGTGGTTCTAAAAGCTCAAGTTTTTTTTTACATTCATGCATTCTACAGTGCCTTGAAAAAGTATTCATACACCTTGAAATTTTCCACATTTTGTCATGTTACAACCAAAAACGTAAATGTAATTTATTGGGATTTTATGTGATAGACCAACACAAAGTGGCACATAATTGTGAAGTGGATGGAAAATGATAAATGGTTTTCCAAATGTTTTACAAATAAATATGTGAAAAGTGTGGCGTGCATTTGTATTCAGCCCCCCTCTAACTAAAATCTAGTGGAACCAAAAGTCACCTAATTAGTAAATAGAGTCCACTTGTGTGTAACTTAATCTCAGTATAAATACAGCTGTTCTGGCAAGCCCTCAGAGGTTGGTTAGAGAATCTTGGTGAACAAACAGCACCATGAAGGCCAATGAACACACAAGACAGGTCAGGGATAAAGTTGTGGAGAAGTTTAAAGAATGGTTAGGTTATAAAAACATATCCCAAGCTTTGAACATCTCACGGAGCACTGTTCAATCCATCATCCAAAAATGGAAAGAGTATGACACAACTGTAAACCTACCAGGACATGGCCGTCCACCTAAACTGACAGGCTGGGCAAGGAGAGCATTAATCAGAGAAGCAGCCAAGAGGCCCATGGTAATTCTGGAGGAGCTGCTGAGATCCACAGCTCAGGAGGGAGAATCTGTCCACAGGACAACTATTAGTCATGCACTCCACAAATCTGGCCTTTATGGAATAATGGCAAGAAGAAAGCCATTGTTGAAAGAAAGCCATAAGAAGTCCTGTTCAGCAAACATGTGGAAGAAGGTGTTCTTGTCAGATGAGATCAAAATGGAACGTTTTAGCTTAAAAGCAGAATGCTATGTGTGGCGGAAAACTAACACTGTACCTCACCCTGAACACACCATCCCTACCGTGAAACATGGTGGTGGCAGCATCATGTTATGGAGATGTTTTCTTCAGCAGGGACAGGGAAGCTGGTCAGAGTTGATGGGAAGATGGACACAGCCAAATACAGGGCAATCTTAGAAGAAAACCTGTTAGAGTCTGCAAAAGACTTGAGACTGGGGTGGAGGTTCACTTCCAGCCGGACATTGACACTAAACATACAGCCAGAAATAAAAGATCAGTGGTTTTCAACCTCAATCCTCAAGTACCCCCCAACAGGCCATGTTTGCAGGTTTTCCTTTATCTTGCACAGGTGCTTTAAATCAGAGTCAATGGCTTGGTATTTTGGACAGCTATTTTATCTAAGAGAAATTCCCAAAACATGGCCTGTTGGGGGTACTTGAGGACTGAGGTTGAGAACCATTGGTTTAGGTAAAGCATATTCATGTGTTAGAAGGGCCCAGTCAAAGTCCAGACCTAAATCCAATTGAGAATCTGTGGCAAGACTTGAAAATTGCTGTTCACAGACACTCTCCATCCAATCTGACAGAACTTAAGCTATTTTAAAGAGTAATGGGCAAAAATGTCACTCTCTAGATGTGCAAAGTTGGTTGAGAAATGCCCAAAAAGACTTGCAGCTGCAATTGCAGCGAAAGGCGATTCTATAAAGTATTGACTGGGGGGGGGGGGGGCTGAATACAAATGCACGCCACACTTTTCACATATTTATTTGTAAAAAAATTTGAAAACCATTTATCATTTTCTATCTACGTCACAATTATGTGCCACTTTGTGTTGTTCTATCTATGTAATATGATAAAATGTGGAAAATTTCAAGGGGTATGAATACTTTTTCAAGGCACTGTATATTGTATACCTTCTGTATGCAGCCTCCCCTAATACTTACCGGAGCCCCATCGCAATCCAGCGATGTCCATGAGAGCCACAGCCCTCTGAAGACTCTCACTCCTCATTGGCAGAGATAGCAGCAGGAGCCATTGCTCCCACTGCTGTCAATCACAGCTACTGAGCCAATGAGAAGGGGGCAGGGCCAGGCCATGGCTCTGTGTCTGAATGGACACGCAGAGCATCAGCTCAGGAGTGAGCCTGCTCGAAGTCCCCACAGCAAGCCGATTGCTCTGGGGGCACTTGGCAGGAGGGGAGGGGCCAGGGGACCCGAGAAGCGGAGGGTCAGGATTGCTCTGTGCAAAACCAATACACAGAGCCAGGTATGTATAACATGTTTGTTATTTTAAAAAAAAAGTTGTCTTTAATATCACTTTAAATATATAATAATTTGCTAATTATATTTCTTAATATATAAATAATAATATAATATAGAGGTTACATATTGTGCACATACATACTGTACATGCACACATTTCACCATGAAGGACTGTTCCCTCTGTTCTCTTTCTATGAAAATGTTCACCCATAGGTCGACTAGTACAAATGATTTCTGAAAGACGCAATTTGATCTTTATATTGTACAATTACATTGTTATGTCTATGGCCTGTGTGTCCTATTAATCACATTCACACACCAGTCTAAATAAGATGGATCTAGGCTGGTTACAGTATTCACCTCCATGACCTCAACAAATGTCAGCCCAGTTTCTTCAATGCCAATGTATTATAATCCGGGCCTTTTATTTGTTTCCTTATTCAAATACTGTCCAAGTTTTTGTTTGCTGTTTTGTCTATAGCAGGATATGAAGCTTAGTGTAAACAGGGAGTTAAATAAACTCCTCGGAAAAATAATAACTATACTCCGGTGTTCAGGTAGGGAGGGGTAAAATGAAATTCTATTAAAATATGGACACATTTTCTAATAAAACCCCAGAAGGGGTTCTGGTTGCTATACTCAGCTCTTTTCTTGGGCTCTCTGGCAGTAATTCATTTTCACAACTAGATTTCCTCAGTCTTCTGGGTTGAATGACGCTGAGGACATGCTGTGAGTACAGGGCACTATAGATTTGCCTCCTGATGGTGTATTCTCGCAGTGCCCTGTACTCACATACAATGATACAAAGAGCAGTGCCAACATCACCAGGTCAACACCACTGTTACATCATTGATACTTAGGAGAAATGAAAGGAACCCTAGGTCTAGTTCCCACCTCATCCCTTTAAAACCGAACACATATGAATTACTCAGGTTCTGTGGCTGATTAAGGTGGTAATTAAACTCACCTGGTGCCTTATCTGAATTAAATTAGCTTCAGATAATGTAATTCATATGTGTTCGGTTTTAAAGGGATGAGGTGGCAACGTTAACCCTAGGACCTATAGGACTTATAGCACTTATTGGACGAGGTATGTGAAATCTAGGTTTTCTGCTTTTTTTTACACCAAAGAATTTCTGCTCTTTCCTTGGTTTATAAATCTAGGATCAAAGTGCCACCCTGGAAGTGAATCGTCCAAATACACTATAAATGCATTCCAAAAAAAGGTAAATTACGCTATTACAGAGCCATTGTGTTTCACGTGTCATAGAACATTCCCTTCATCATGACATGAAGTGAGAACTATCACACACTGACAGAATTTGGACTTGTGTTTTGTATTTTAGTGTAACGAAAGGCAAACCTTGTTTTAGTTTTGGATAGAGGGGTGATGGATTAGAACCCCTGTCAGGTTTTATTGCTGTCTGTGCCCCCATTATGGAGATTCACCCCCTCTATTTGTCCTGTTTACCATTATCATTGAACAGGATAGAGAGGAAACCTTCCAATAGGGATACTAGTTCTGGTAACACCCAGGGATTCGCTCACTTTGGACGGATTTCCTCTCAATTTCGGTTTTAGTTATGGGACAGGAAGGAAGTGAAGGGAAATGCCCCCAATGGGACATATATGGCAAGGAGGGAGCACTGAGCCTTTCACTCCACTGAGATGCGATGCACAGCTTATCCCTCCTGACAGGCAAACTTTGGAGACTGTTATCAGATTGGTGCACTCACACACCTTGCAAATGTGAGTACCCTAATGTAGGGAGCTTTTATCCTAATACATTTTTATAAACGATATCACACTATCCAGTTTTTCTTTTCCTTTATTCCTAACTGTGGAGTTGCTGCTGAAAACTGTATCTGGATTCCATCACTGAGCCGTGGGATGGCTCATAAGCGTGTTTAGACTCAGTCTCACAGCTGAGTTGCACGCTCTGAGGTGAGCGGCTGTCCCCAGGGGGGACACTGGATGGCACTTGAGCATGGAATTCTGAGCACTAAGCACTAAGATTAATGCACGCACGTTGGATTTTTTATGAACTGTTTTTATGGACTTTATGTGCATTTCTTTCATATATTGGACTTTAATAATCACGTACCACATCTAGGATTTGATATTCACACTCATTGTGTGGCACTTGGCACTTTGTTGTATTTTGCACTTATCACTGTGATATATTTATTTATATATATATATTTTTTAATTTTTTTTATTTATTTATTTTTTTTTACACGGTAAATTTCAGACTATATAAATTATTTTTTTCATCCATTTATATATACAGGTAGTAGTTCAGTAATCACTACTCTTATTCTAATGGTATACATCTAGTATATTATTTACACATTGCACTTTAAAATTACTTGTTTTTTATATATATATATATATATATATATATATATATATATATATATATATATATACTGTATATCCTTTGTGCCTTGCTGTGGCTGGATAAGCCGCTTATGCGGTATTTTCAGAATACCCCATATGCATTAATAATCTCCAGATTGATATTTTCACCTTAGCGCAGCGTATCTTTTGTATACATTGTATTGCACGGCATATGAAACGTGTTCTGCGCGGGCAGCTAGGTGATTTCCACATTTGAGGCAATATACCATTGTGGCTTGCAAAATCCCCTTTTATCTATCTAAAAATAAAAAAATAAAAAGGAGTTATAACCCTCTCTTACTCTATCCAAAAAAATTGCCTTTAGTTCTAATTTAATTGTGTGGTTTAAGGCTGAGTTCACATTATTGAGAATTGGATGCAAATTTTTCCGCATGTCAGGAGTTTGTGACCGGCTCCCTATGGCAAATTGCACAGGAGTCTTGTGTTTCTTCTGGTTCATTTCAGGTCCGAATTCAGCCAAAAATTCGGGCTGAAATCGGACCTGAAACGGTGAATGGGGACCCACCGGACCCTTTCTGTGAGCTACTCCATGCTGCGGTGTGAACCCAGCCTAAAAGCAATATACTTTGTATTGAGTCGAATATATAACACTTCTAACGTCAAACCCTGATGCAGGATATGTACTGACAAAGGTAGTAACCCCCTAATTTGGGACTTTAAATGGACCACCCACTCACAGATGTATAAAAGATACTCTTTAATAATATAGAATAAAATACATATAAAAAACACATATGATAAAGCTGCACAACATGTGCTACATGAAAAATCAACCAGTCAATATATATATACAATGAGCGTACAAAGTAAATGCCCAAATGTCCGACGCGTTTCCGGTATGTGATGTTCCAATATCTTCCTCAGGGGCCAGGGGTTCAAAAAATTTTAACATTCAGTGACTACACACTACACACTGGCCAGGCACTCCTTCAGTGACTACACACTGCACGCCGGTTCGCCATACCTATAGGTCCTATCAGAGGTGGAACGCTGGGACATTGTTTCCTGGGCTATTTAGCCAAACAGCATTGTCTTCAATCAGCTTTTATGTCCCACCTAACTGAAATGAACCCTTAGGATTACTTCTAGATAGATATTGCTGACATTGTGCACCCCAAGAACGCACCCAATATTTACGACACCCACAGGTGGCGAGTTGTGTAGTGCCAATATGGACTGATTGGTCCCTAGTGCCCATTTGTGACATGGAATCATCACATTGGAATTTATTTGAATGTTAACATTTTTTGAACCCCTGGCCCCTGAGGAAGGTATTGGAACATCACATACCGGAAACGCGTCGGACATTTGGGCATTTACTTTGTACGCTCATTGTATATATATATTGATTGGTTGATTTTTCCATGTAGCACATGTTGTGCAGCTTTATCATATGTGCTTTTATATGTATTTTATTCTATATTATTAAAAAGTATCTTTTATACATCTGTGAGTGGGTGGTCCATTTAAAGTCCCAAATTAGGGGGTTACTACCTTTGTTTCTACTAAGGGGGATGGGACCACCATGCTCTATATGATATGATGGGAGCCTCTATTTTCTCTATCAGGATATGTACTGTGACCCCTAAAATGCATCATCTCTGTAATAAAGTCTTTATTTGGAATACATTTAAATCTGGATGATTCACTTCTGGAGTGGAGCTTCAATTCCATATTTACTCACTTACATCACTGAGGACCACCCATTGAAGGGTGGAAGGAGGGACCCCGGAGTTGGACTTTAAGCAGCCCAGCAAATGATCAAAAGCAGCTGTAATGCTTTCCTCCACTCCAGCATGCTTTTCCTAAAGACTGACTGTTCCAGACATCCAGCTGCAGTCTTAGCCATTGGTATTTATTCCACCTCCTGTGAGCCCAGGCTGTCATGGACACACCTCCTCTGGTCCATCACCAGTCACTGCAGGGAATGGCAGACCAGCAACTGGAAGTATTGGAGTCAGCCTGAATCAGTCACAGTTCCAGTTGCTGTCCTGGTTTACCCTTCTACTAAAGAGCCACAATTAAAGTGGTTGTACACCCTGTACAACCACTTTTACCTACAGGTAAGCCTATATTAAGGCTTACCTGCAGGTGCTTGAAATATCTCCTAAACCTCCACGGTTTAGGAGATATTTTCTAAAAAGACGAGCAGCGACGACTACGGAGCATGCGCTGATGTCATCAGTGCACGCGCCCTTTAAAAAGGGCACATCGTCACGCGACTCCGGCCAGTCACAGAGCCGGAGTTCGCGGCCCCGGTAGGAAGAGGGGAGAAGATGGAAGCTCCCTGCTCATGGGGACAACAGCGACAGTGCGGGCTTCGGTGTCAGGTAAGTGACACATAATGGGCTAATATGCGATGCAGAGCTTCGCAGTGCAGGGCGCTGCTGACTCCCTGCTGACTTTTAAAACTTCCTTGGTGTGGGCCTTTTTCGATACGTGTGCAGCAGATTGCACTGTTGCTGTTTGCAACCTATGTCTGAAGCAGGTCAAGTGTGGCCAGAACAGCAGCCGCTTGGGCACCACTTGCTTAACCAGACATATGACGACCTGCTATGCAGTCCGTTGGCAAGAGTACTTGAAAGACCCACATCAAAGAAAAAGGTGGACTTCTCCTCGCTCCTCATCTGGGATCTCCAACCCCACTATACCTCCAGTCCTCTCGAAAGCCTGCACTGAGAGGAATGAAGGTACAGCAATAGGTGCCCCAAGTACTTGCAGCCAATCTGCTAGCAGTACACCACCAATTGATTTTAGCAGGCAAATTTCCCTACCCCAGTTGCTGAACCGTAAAAAGAAATTCGGTCCAAGACATCCACATGCTCAACGTCTGAATGCTAGCTTGGCCAAATTGCTAGCACTGCAACTGCTGCCTTTTCACCTGGTAGATTCTGCCCCCTTTCGTGAATTTGTGGAATGTGCTTTACCTCAGTAGCAGGTTCCAAAATGCCATTTCTTTTCACAGAAGGCCATTCCGGCTCTCTACCGGCATGTGGAAGGAAATGTTTTGGCCTCATTGGACAGGGTAGTCAGCAGTAAGGTTCATATTACCGCTGACTCATAGTCCAGCAGGCATGGGCAGGGACGTTACCTTTCCTTCACGGCGCACTGGGTAACTCTGCTGGCAGCTGGGAAGGATGCAGGACAGGGTTCAGTGGCTGTTTGGAGGTTTAATTGTACCCCAAATGCCGCGTACACACGACCGGACTTTCCGGCAGAAAAGGTCAGACAGAATCATTCAGTCGGACATTCTGATCGTGTGTGGGCTTCATCTGACTTTTTCTTTCTAAAATTCTGACGGACTTAGAAATAGAACGTTTCAAATCTTTCCGATGGAATCAGTTCCTATCGGAAAAAACGCTCGTCTGTATGCTATTCCGACAGACAAAAAAACGATGCAAGGGCAGCTACTGGCTACTGAACTTCCTTTTTCTAGTCCCGTCGTACGTCATCGTGTTCTAAACGATCGGACTTTGGTGTGATCGTGTGTAGGCAAGTCCGTTTCAGGGGAACTCCATCGGAAAGACCGTCAGAGTCTATTCTGACGGAGAGTCCGGTCATGTGTGGGCAAAAGTGGGCAGTATATGGGATGGGGACAGCGTCCGTTCGATTCGTAGGTTCCCTAGGGGGAACTAACAAACAACATGGGAGACAACGAACGGTAACAAATTGATACAACATAAAAATGTAAGGAATACCTGCGAGGTGAGCCGTGCGTGTGAGTTCACATTGGACTGTAGCGGGATTGCAACGTATCGGGAAGGTGTGGCGTGGTGCCGTACACGAGGCAAAACAACAAAGTTTGGTGTAGTAAAATAGATGAGAGAAGAAGTGTGTACGAATAATTCGTAAGTTCCACTGCAGGAACCGAACACGGATGACACCACGAGTGGCCATGAATTGACATGACAAAACATGGTAACGAATCCTACCTGCGGCAATGGCTGTGAGACTGGGTTCGCACCGGACTGTAGCGGGTATGCAACTTATCAGAAGAGTGTGGCGTGGCGCCATGCATGACGCACACAAAATGACTTGGTTTGGCAAATAATGGGGAAAGAACCGCGTATGAACGATTCATAAGTTCGGCGGCGGGAACTGAACACATGACATAATAACTCCTACCTGCAACAGTGAGCAGTGTGACTAGGCTCAGTTTGGACTATAGAAAGTATGCAATGTATCTGATACGAATCGGTTGTAGAATGTATGAAATGAATCTGGTACGAATCTGTAGTAAGGACTATTAAATGAATCTGATACCAATTGGTTGTAGAGTGTATGCCACCCCTTACTCTGAAACCGAACATATACCAACCACCCAGCCCCCCAAGCTAATCAAAGTGCAGACAAGGCACCAGGTGGGTCTAATTACCACCTCAATCAGCCACAGAATCCATACAAACAATACATACTCATCTCTAAATGGATGAGACGGCAACCCCATGGACAGTGAATCCTATGAGCAGTGAAGCTTATGTCGAGGGATATCGGACAACGACTTAACGGCGGTTGGAGGCTTGGATCTACAAATGAATCATATGTGTGTAGATGGGAAGACAAACAAGGCAGAAGGAGCCTACGAAAGTACTACGCCTGTCGGGACATGACTTACAACAACTCGGAGGCAGGTTTTTTACGAAAGGGATGCAAATCGCAACATTGCGGATGATACAAAAAGGTTTGACTCCTACCTGCACCAGTGAGTGAGAACCGCCGACCAAGACCACGAACGTTAGAGGACAGGCCAGAAAACTGATTACACTGAGATGGATCTCATGCCTAGGGTAGTCAGTTTGAAATAGGAAAGTAGAGGGACTGGTAGGAACACCAGAGATTTCACACAAAGGAAGCAATACAAAGAGAACAGGATACATTCTCATACAAATACATGGTACAGCAGGCACATATCAGGAATATGAAATGTTGGGGTAACATATTCTTTAAATGACCCCCTTTTTATCTAGTCTCCATTTCCACTTCAATTCCACGACCGATGTGATTGAACTCCCACTACTCAATTTTGGAATCTGTGCAAATAAAATTCCATGATTTATTTGTGCCAATCCCATTTCTGCCTCATCATACATCTCTTGTTTATTCGATCTGTTTGTGTTGTGTAGGCAGAGATCCAAAGAACAGACACTGAACACAAATCCAAAAGATCCGGTAAGTAAATGCAGAATGTTTAAAAATCGCATTATATATAAAATATTAAACCTATAAGTAAATTATTTGTCATGGTGCTTTTCATGATTGGCAGCTGTGGTTGCAGAGGCCAGGAGGTGCTCTGTAATCAAAATAATTAGTATAGAATAGAACACTGTAGATAATTTCAGGGAAAAATGTACAAAGATATATACAGTATATAACTGATTAGGCTGTAAATACTATTAAAATTCAGCAGCAATCCACACTAAGGTAATCCACAAAATGTCACCAACACCAAAATGTCACCAACTAAAAAAGTGTATAGAATAGAATAGAAAAGAATAGAAGAAAACAATAGAATAGAATAATATAGAATATAACCTTCTTCCGAAATTTGAATTCAAATAGAGTATAAAAGAATAGATTAGAATAGAATAAAACAATAGAATAGAATAAAATAGAAAGAATATAACCATCTTCCAGATTGTAAGCTCTAACAAGCAGGGCCCTCTGATTCCTCCTGTATTGAATTGTATTGTAACTGTACTGTCTGCCCTAATGCTGTTGTAAAGTGCTGAGCAAACTGTTGGGGCTATATAAATCCTGCATAATAATAATAAATTCTGTATAATAAAGTATTTTTATATTTACGTACCCTTTAAGGGAAACCCATACCAAGGAAGTATGGAGGCTACAATTACTGACATATTGGGGGTTATTTACGAAAGGCAAATCCACTATGTACTACAAGTGCAAAGTGCACTTGAAATTGCACTGAAAGTGCACTTGGAAGTGCAGTCGCTTAAATCTGAGGGGTAGATCTGAAATGAGGGGAAGCTCTGCTGATTTTATCATCCAATCAAGTGCAAGCTAAAATGCTGCTTTTTATTTTCCTTGCATGTCCCCCTCGGATCTACAGCGACTGCACTTCCAAGTGCACTTTCAGTTCAATTTCAAGTGCACTTTGCACTTGTAGTTTGCACTTATAGTGCAAAGTGGATTTGCCTTTCGTAAACAACCCCCATTGTACCCTTCTGAGTATTATTAGTGTCCTGGCTGTCATTATGGTCTCCTGACTTTAGTACCCTTGGGCCAACTCGACACCACACATTGTGGTGTGTCAATACACACACGTTAACGCACGTTAATTTTTTATTCCAAATATATTTTTTAATTATTTTGTTCCAAAAATCTCTGACCAATTAAAAATGAGGGCATGATTTTGTGGTTGTGGCCACAAATGTGGGTGTGATTTTGGAGGGTATGATTAAAACTGGGTGGGGTCAGTAGGGCATACTTGTATTTCATTTTGAAAATCTGGCAACCTTCCCTAAAATAAACTAAGAAGCCAGCAGATTGTGGGTGAGGATTTGTGCACTGTACACAAATGTAGACATTTTACTATCGCTCATTGCCAACAGGTGGATACCCCGCTACTGTCTACATACAAATTATCCCTCAAAATGGAGCAGCAGAAAACTTGCAGCTTGTGAAGACATTACTGACTAGCAGGAACTTGACTGATGTGAACTCTGCCATCGAGATCGCCAGAATTCAGACATCAACAGGTCAGCTTTATCCCTGTGTAATGCTGAGGTCACACACGTGGATGTATAGCGATTAGACATGTGCAGAAGGAAACATTTGTTTTGTTTCGATTTGTCATTTATATAAATTCGTTTATTTCATTTTTTTTGTTTTCAGAATTCATTTTGTTTGTTCGTGTTCGAATTGATTTGTTATTTACATAAATTTGTTTAGTTAAATTAGTTAAATTTATTTAATTCGTTTTTGGAATTAATTTAGTTCAATTCGACCAAATTTGGAAAATTCAAATCAATTTGAAATCTATTTGAATTCTATTCAAAATCTATTTGAAATCAATTTTACTCTCATGGTGTAGTAATTTCAACTAGATTTATTCGTTAAAAAGTATGGCACTCACTATTGAACTCCTCCTGGGAGGAGTTAAAAACGTGTGACGTCATTGCGCATCGGTACATGGCGGCCATCTTGCTGGTTGGTAACGCTGGTGTGATTTACAGACATGCTGTTTTTTTATCTTACTGAAATGAGGGCAATACTTTTTAACTAATAAATTGAGTTGAAATTACTACACTATGAGATGCTTTCTTCACTGTTTTCTATACTATTGGGAAGTCCTCGGAGAAGCTAATCGGGAGATTAAGAGTGTGTCTCAAGAGAAGATTGGTGAATCATCCTCACGGGACACCTTCTCAGGAGTGTTCTTACACTGTGCATTTGGCCTTCTTTTGTGAGGGTCTATACTTGATGGTAAGTGTCAGAGACTTGAACCGGACAGCTGGATAACTTCCGTCGGGATCCCGAGGACACAGATTGACACCCACACAAGATGAGATCAAAATATGTCCATTTATTAAGGAAGATATCCCTTTGTTTATACAAAATAAAGGAAGGATGGATTACAATACATTTAGGGTTTGGTTACAGAGAAAAAGGATGACAATTCTAAGAAAAGGTGTTTACCTCCATATGACGTGTTGTCCCATAATATTTTCGGTAAAAAGTACAAGCTAGAATGTTCTCACAACAAACCAGCCACACTTAATCTATTAGCCTAAACATTTCTAGCAAGCAAACACATTCCAAGTCAAACTCAGATAATAGGAATAACATGGAAATATACAGAATAGAAACAGCATAGAAACATCATTAACCCTTCAGTAAGAGGAAGTGTGATCGGGTGAGGGTGGTGGCCTTTCCTTTTCTCTGAAGCACCCAGCTTTTTGTTTGTGCAACTGTTTCTCCTGAGCACTTCTGGATTTACTCTGGAAAGGACTTTTACTCTATTAAGGACTGTATTATCGTTCCAAAATTGGATGTTAGAATCGGATATGTTTTTAGCGCTGCACTTATAGTTTAATTGCGCAGGTATGGTCCACTGGAGGCACCATCAGGAAGCCAGTCCAGAGCAGCGATGTAAATCTCACGCTGGAGGAGAATGCATGTGAAAAGTGGCTGAAGGAAGCACTGATCAGCAGCACTGAGTTGTAAAAAGTTGGTGTTACGTGCCACCTCAAAAACAATCAGTAGATGCAGAGATGTAAGCAGCTGAAGTTAGAGACAAACCTCCACATTTCTTGTAAACGTTATGCTTGGTCTCACCCCCCTCCCACCTCCATTCCCTTTCTGGTAGCCTCACTGACCAACAGGAAGGCAATGGAGGAGGTACAGGCAGGGCTGAGGTCAGCTTTACCTGAGCAGTCAAAATTTGCATATAACTTCACCTGCCTGTCTTGGGATCAACTGATCATTTTGACCTATTTATTTCCAGGTAGCTTCTGCTAATTACTATATTTTGATGATATGCTCAGAGTGATTGCCCAGATATATGGCTGGTTTACTTTAACCTCTGATTATGTGTAGCAATAACTCTCCGCGGAGCTGCTGGTTTAAAGCGGGCTTGTTACCTTCACTCTCGTTCCCTCTGTTTCACCGTCACCGGGTCTAGGGTTCCCGGACGATACAAGCACCAACACTTGAGTAAGTTTTCAATGCTTTATTGAACAATTAACGAATGAAGTAGCAGGAAAGAGGCAGAAGGGAAACTGCAGGGAAAGCTCAAATACCTTTCTGTAGGATTCTTGACAAATGTCCTTTAGAGTTGAAGATTATAGTAGAATGCGCTCCCCTCGTGGGACACACTCTCTCTCACTTGCCTAGCAGCCAGTACGTAGCACGAACAAAAGTCTTTGCCACAGACTTGCTTGGGATGAACCCGTACGATCCTCTGCCACAGGATGTATTGGTTTTGTGGTGAAAGTCAGTCACAGTGCTTGAACCTTTAAGCCAAACCCGGCAACACTATGCTGTAAAGTTATTTTAGGATACATCCTCCAACCGAGTCACCAGGCCCCTCTCTAGACCAGCACTCTGCATGGTCCTTCCATGACGGGTCCTCCCCTGGGATCTCCTCGGTTGTCCAGCTTCTTCACTCTGGATAGACAGCCTAGGACCATTCCTCGGCTGCTGTGGTAGGCCCCAGACAAGCTTCTGCGCCCACTCACACGCCGCAGCGACGTGGGCCTCCGGAACGGAGGACCACGAGGTAGCACTCTAACGCATACCTGTCGCCCAGGAGGGCCAGCAGGTGGCTGTAAAACGAACCCCAAAATATGGCATCTGTCCCATAAATACCTTCTCCCAGAATGCAACTCGGAGGACCACCTCCACCGAGTCCTCTCCAGGACAGAGGAGCACCCATACGCTTTGACAGGTTGCCTTTCCAACACTAGCCAGCGGTAACAGCGACCCCCACCGGCTCATTATGGAAACACACACGCAACGTCAGCCAAGCTGGAACAGAGGCAAATCTAACTTCCCTAACGAACAAGTTACTAAATTTACCTATCAGATGGTAGATCGCAAATCTACCAGCGCTACATATGTTATACCTAAATAATTAAAATTGGACAGCATGCAGAAAAAAGGGCCCAATTGCTTTTCCCTACAGATGTATTTAGCGGAGGTTCTTTGTAACTCAAAGAATTCCAATCATCCATCATGGCCACAGAGCCATGGGGAATTCCCTGTTCCTTTTCTTGGCCACTTTGTGCTCCTTCATCCTGGTGGACATGGGAGACCCAGGCAAAAATTCCATCTGTCTTGAATTTACCAGGACAGTCCCGCATCTTTGACCCCATGATGCTATGTCCTGGGTGGTGTCCCACCGGGATCACAGTGTCACCTTTACTTGAATATCCAAGCAAGGCATTTATATTGGTGATCAGGTGCAAGTAATTAGAGGTGGATTTAAGTGGGCCAGTCCAGCAAGTGGAGTTTGGGTTGGACCAGATGGTCACTAGGTGGGCCTGAGACAGACTGTGGGGTTGATTTATTAAAATGGGAGAATGCTAAATTTGGTGCAGCTGTGCATGGCAGCCAATCAGGTTCTAACTTCAGCTTTTTAATTTAAGCTTTGACAATAAAACCTGGAAGCTGATTGGCTACCATGCACAGCTGCATCAGCTTTTGCACTCTCCAGTTTTAGTAAATCAACCCCAGTGGGCGAGGTTAATTCGTGTCCAGGGAACAGAAACTGAAATGCTGGTAAATATGCCTACTGCTGCAACATAAACGAGCAGCAAGTTGATTTGCTGCAGAATCAACAGCACCCGTTGATGATGTGATTGACATTTATGGATATTGATGCCACTTTGGGCTGGCCACACAACGTTGCAATGTGATTGTGCAACCTCCTTTGAATTTACCGACAGCTCTATATTGTGAGGGACTTCCAAAACAATCCTTTCAGTTTATATTCATTCACATAGGGCCTCCCATTATACAGTTAAAAAATAAAGGAGATTGTACAATCATTGTAACATGTGTGTTCAACTGTTGCTAATAATGGCATGCTGTGCTATGTGGCAGAGTTGTGTAAATCCTGAGACTGGATGGACAGAAATAAAAATCCTTTAGCGTGTAAAACAACCACCATATATGTTTCAGCTGTATGTTTAGTTTCCAGTTTTAAGTCTTCATGACTAAGCCCTGTGGGCAGGGCGAAATGCGTTGGTGGGTGTGGCCCGGATGGAGGAAGACTAAAGCGGCTTTTCATCTGTCTGATATCTGAGCTTTCTCTGGTGTGCAGCGGTTTGGATTTCTGTTTGCCTCATGAATGTGTATAGAGCAGGGATAGGTTATCTCCAGTCCGGCACCCTTCTCAGTAAGAATTACCAGAACTTGTGATGGAGATCTGAAGCAGCACCCGAAGTCTTTATGGTGTATGGTCACCTGGAGTCTCCAAGTTTAAAACCAAATCAATAAAGGCATCTTATTTCTATCCTGACAGGTTCACTTGAAATTCCATCTCTGCTCCCTTACATAGGCCTTGCACTCTCCCCAATGGATTTTCTGGTCATGTGTAGACGGTGTACATTGTGCCTGATGGAAGGGTTATTTGTCTCCTAGAATGCACCAAGAGACAAGAGGGCACCCAGTGTTCCTGCCAGCCCGGCTTCCATTTCGACATGGACAAGTGTGAATCCTTCCAGTCATGTCACATCCTGCTGGAGATCGACTCGTACTGTGTCTGCACTCACCTGAATTCCAGCAGCGCCGTGTATTGTGAAGAGCTGCCAGCAAGTAGGTGTATAATCACGACCAAATCAGCCATGGTGCATCAAGTATCTTTCAGAAAACTGTAGCCAAGATCGCAGGTGTGTGCGTACAGTCCCGGCCAGGAAGCCGGTACAAAGCAATGACAGACTGACAGCAGCCACCGCTGTCCACCAGTGGCTGAATGTAATTACACGTGGAGCAATTACCTGCAGTTAAGGATAGATGATTGCCCCTAGATGCTAGCTTCTTGCTTTCAGGGGCGATCATCTGTCCCTAAATGCAGATAATCTCTCCATTTGTGAATACATCTGAACTCCGGCAGACAGTTGCAGCCACTGACAGCCTGTCACAGGCTTCCCGGCTGTGGCTGTGTGCACAAACCCGGGCTCCTGCAATAATAACCAAAAATATTAGACACTATATGTTTCCTTTGACACAAAGGAGAAGGTAAACCATTTAAAGGGAGATAAGCTGAACTCTTACTAGCAGCAGTAAACCACGAACGAGACTGATACACTCAGGAATAGTCCAAGAAGGTTTGTCTTGCACTTTTGTTCATCAAGGCAGCAAATAAAGATAGTCTGAATGCAGGAGGGCGTTGCACAGCAAGTTTATAGAATAAAACAAACAAAACATCTGCTCATCCAAGCCATTAATTAAACTCAGGTCAGTTCCATTAATCGGTTCCCCTAAACCAAGGGTCTCAAACTGGCGGCCCTCCAGTTGTTGCGGAACTACAAGTCCCATCATGCCTCTGCCCATGGGAATCATGATTGTAACTGTCAGCCTTGCAATGCCTCATGGGAATTGTAGTTCTGCAACAGCTGGAGGGCCGCCAGTTTGAGACCCCTGCAAAACAAACAGTCAGCTCTTTTATCTTTTAGTGTTCTGTCAGTTGTCAGCTTTTTCACCCAGCAGCAGGCTCCCACAACAGAGCGAGAAAGAGCCCTGAGCATCAGTCAGCTCATATATAAAGGCCTTTGGACAGCTGAGACTAATAATGAGGTCTGGCTGCCAGGATATTGACCTGGGAATGGAGGCTTAATCCTTCTCAAACTTCTACAAAGTCCCCAGGCTCCAGGACCCAAAACAGGACTTATTAAGATTCTGAAAAAAATACAGAGTTTGCTTTTTCTATATCATTCATAATAGACCTTGAAGCCTCTCAGGATGTGTAGGTGATAAATCTAGGTGACACCTATATGCCACCCACAATCCTGCAAGCCAGTGCCTCACAACCCCTAATGATTATTTCTCGGAGATGTAACCTCATATGCATCCTTTTTCGCTGTGTATTTTCATTAGTTACCTTTGTTTGTAGCACTTACATTATATGGCCAAAAAGGCTTGTGGACAACTGGGCATCAAACCTATTATATATAACAGGGTCTCTAAACTTTCTAAACAAAGAGCCAGTTAACTGTCTTTCAGGCTTTAGGGGGCCAGACTGTGGTCTGTGGGAGTAGAATATACCCTGGTGTCAGTGGGAGTTAACTATGCCCCATTTTTTAAATCAGTGAGAGAAATAGTGCCCCATCGATGGTGTCAGTGAGAAGAATGGTTCTCCATCAATAGTGTCAGTTGGAGGAATGGCACCCTATTGATGGTGTCAGTGGGGAGGAATGGTGCAAGCAAAGGGCCACATCTGGCTCCCAGGCCACAATTTGTAGGCCACTGGTGTATAAGTTTGTTGGACATCCCATTCAAAACTATAGACATTAATTTGGAGTTGACTTCTTATACCAGCCTCCACTCTTCTGGGAAGGCTTTCAACAAGATTTTCGATGATGTCTGTGGGAATGTATGCCCGTTTGTGAGGTCAGGTACTGATGTGGAGAAAGGAAGATGGAACGCCGCCATGACCCCTATGATTAGGCCCTGAAGGTGGGGCGTAACGCATCAGTACCATGTGTTGGGAGGAGTTGGACTGAAGCTGATTTCCTCTTTTCTCACCTGGGCGTCCCATCTTCCTTACTCCACATGTGTATGTAGATCTGGGACAGACTCTCTTAAAGCTTAGAGCAGCACCCAAAGTTTACAAGGTCTTGATCAAGGAACCAATGTTGGAATAAGGCCTGGCTCTCAATCAGCATTTATTTTCACCCCAAAGGTGCTCAGTGGAGTGGAGGTCAGGCCTCTATGCAGGCCACTTCAGTTCCTCCACACCAAATTGGTCAAACCATACAACCATGTATCTATGGAGCTGGCTTTGTGAAGTCATGCTGGAACAGAACATGACCTCCCCTAAACTGTTACAACAGGATTGGAAGAGCACCATTGTTTAAAATGTCTTTGTATGATGATGAATTAACAATAACCTCCACTGGAAACATCTAAACTCAATCATTTGCAGAAGCATCCACAAATCGTTGACCATATAGTGTATTTTGTACATTGCCACATCAGACAACGGTGTTACCATATATAGAGTAGCTATAATTATTACAGTGACATGTATTAATAACCCCATTGGCTGTTGTCAATATTGTTTGCTCCTCTTTCATTGTGCAGTCCCAGGACGAGTGACACTATTTCCAAGTTCGGTTATCCCTGGAAGTGACGTATGTCTGGAATTCTCCTCCACAGAAGATGTCTCCAACGTCCGATGGTTTATGGTGAACCTGATAAGGGAGGAAGCAAAGGAGGTCTACAATGGAACCAAAGTCACCATTGTCACCTCCAGCAGGAAATCAATCCTCAGCATTGACAACATACCCAGGGACTGGGAAGGTGTTACATTTATATATGTATGTTATGTATGGGGTCATCAAGCAACAGGTGCAGTAAATTAAGACAAAACTAGACCCAGCTTTAGTTTTCAGTGGTGTGTGGAAGGGATAGAACCTCTATTGTGGTGTTCTCGCTCTCTGTGGCACTGAGGTGTATTCTATTCTACATGTAGTCCTAGAGAGAATCCAGCAGGGACCAGTGGTAGTGTCATTAGCCTTGGCATTGGCCACATAGTCATTACAGGAAGGAGGATAAAGTTTTGGCCTTCTTAACCAAGCCAGCAGTGACCACTTCTTTATTTATACCCAGACAGATCCCTTTAAACTGCCCATTATACAGGTACAGGTTCACTCTAATGCAACAGCCTACCTCTCCTACAGAAGTCAACTGAATTGTATTTTTTTCACCTCTTTTAGAATTTCTATCAGTGGCGGTTGGTGTTTTTTTTTGGAGGGGTCGGTCGTGGTCAGCCGCACCCTCTGCTCCCTGAGCCCACCCCCACCCTTTTTTGAAGTCTATTAGAGCCTCTGGCACTAATCACGTGATTAAAAAAAAACACCCCCCTATTGGGAACCATTCATCTAGTGCCATGCATGTAGATTAAGGGGCCAGATGCATGGATAGAGGAGGCGGTGCTTGTGTTCCCCTAATGGACGGGCCGCCACTGCTTCCTATCCAGGAGCCACAACAGGAATGAAACTGGTGTCTCCTCTAAAATATCTGGGGACATGGTGCAGGAAATGGTGAGAGACCATGCACATGGTACAGGAGATGGTCAGAGGCTGTGGACATGATACATGAGATGGTCAGAGACTACAGGCATGGTACATGAGAAGGTCAGAGACTGTGGACATGATACAAGAGATGGTCAGAGGCTGTGGACATGGTACAGGAGATGGTCAGAGACTGTGAATATGGTACAGGAGATGGTCAGAGACTATGGACATAATATAAGAGATGGTCAGAGAGTGTGAACATGGTACAGGAGATGGTCAGAGACTATGCACATAAAACAAGAGATGGTCAGAGGCTGCAGACATGGTACAGGAGATGGCCAGAGACTGTGGACATAATACAAGAGATGGTCAGAGACTGTGGACATGGTACAGGAGATGGTCAGAGACTGTGGACATGATACAAGAGATGGTCAGAGACTGTGGACATGGTACAGGAGATGATCAGAGACTGTAGACATGATACAAGAGATGGTCAGAGACTGTAGACATGATACAAGAGATGGTCAGAGACTGTAGACATGATACAAGAGATGGTCAGAGACTGTGGACATGATACAAGAGATGGTCAGAGACTCTGGACATAATACAATAGGTAGTCAGAGACTGCGGGCATTGTACAGGAGATGGTTGGAGACCGTGGACATAGTAAAATAAATGGACAGAGAATGTAGACAGGATGGTGAGAGGCTGTAGATGTAATACAGATTAGTGTCTACAGGGCCCCCAAGGCCACACAAAAAAGTGTCCATGGGCTGCACGTTGGGCACCAGGGATCTAGACATTTCCTTCCCAGCCTGACTGCCTCTGACCCACCCCTTTCATACCATGGATTTCAGTTCTTTCAATCGTAGAGGCGCAACATCATATGGCGTTACTCATAGCTCCCAACTGTCCCTGATTTCAAGGGACTATCCCTGATTTGGAAAAAAGTCCCTCTGTCCCTCTCTCTCCCTCATTTGTCCCTCGTTTTGGTCTGATCTATATAGTTGTGTAAAAAATACACTATTTATCTCTAAAAAAAAAAAAGTGTTTCCCAGTGCTAAACATTTCATCCAATTTCTAAATTGCTGTATTTGTAAATGTCAAAAGCCAGCATAAAAGAATAGTAGTAGTACAAAAAAACACTTGTGAGTTTAACTAATAATTTTTTTGTATAATTCTCCTTTAAGGGGGAGTGGCAGGGGGTGTGTCCTAAGCCCACATACTTTTTCTAATAGGTATCCCTCATTCCCATCTCAAAAAGGTGGGCGGTATGCATTACCTAGGGCAAAAACATGCAAAAACAACCCACTCCTCCAGATTGTCACCCACCCATCAATGCATTTTAGTCATATACAGTAATTCCTCGCAACCCTCCCTCTGCTTGCATCAGGGCTGAGGGCTCTTCAAAGGAGTACTGAGGCAGGGTGCTGTGATGTTTCAGAAAGACATGTACAGTACTCTGCTGGCCCCTCCCACCACTCATGATCTGCCTGCATTGTATAGAGAAGTACAGAGACCCATTGATGACACCACTGGGTCTAAAAAAAGGTATGTAATACAAGAGATTTTAGTTAAAAATGTAATATTGCTTTTCTTGATTTTAAAAAATCCCCCCAAAAATCTAATTGCATGTGGATGAGGAGAAAGGAGGAATCGGGGAAGGCAAAAATAACCAGAAACGAGGGCTCTTTTCAGGGGGAACTTGGTGGAACTCAGTTCCACCATCTCTGGCTCAGACCCTTTGGGGGGGGCGGGCCTGCTCACCACAATCACTTGTAAACACAGAAGTCCAGTTTCTGTGTTTACAAGTGCAGCTCTGCACTCTGTGTGTACCCCCCTGAACTCTGCACTCTGTATGTAATGCAATACTGGTATTTAATGCCCCTTTAAGACCCTCCTACTGTTTGTGAAATTTGACTGACCACCTCCACTATTTGATGTGATTTGGAGGGTGTGTATGGGAGGAAGGGTTTTGGGGGGTCGAGTTCCAGCACCTGTTGATTGGGAAAAAAAGCCCTGCCAGAAATCCTTTTAATAAAGCTGTTACACGTCATTATGATGTGCTCATCTGGAAATTTCCAGGTTTCTAACAGATTTTCTTCAACAACATTTTGTTTTTGACTGAAAGAGATACTAAATGATATTGATTAACCACTTCAGCCCCGGAAGGATTTACCCCCTTCCCGACCAGGCCATTTTTTGCGATACGGCACTGCGTCGCTTTAACTGACAATTGCGCAGTCGTGCGACGATGTACACAAACAAAACTGATGTCCATTTTTTCCCACAAATAGAGCTTTCTTTTGGTGGTATTCGATCACCTCTGCAGTTTTTTTTTATTTTTTGCGCTAAGAGAGCGACAATTTTGAAAAAATAACAATTGTTTTTTACTTTTTGCTATAATAAATATCCAAAAAAAAAAAACTAAAAAAAAAACAAACAAATTTCTTCATCAGTTTAGTCCAATATGTATTCTTCTACATATTTTTGGTAAAAAAAAAAAAATCGCAATAAGCGTATATATGTTGATCTTTTTTCGTAAAAATTATAGCGTCTACAAAATAGGGGATAGCTTTATGGCATTTTTATTATTTTATTTTTTTTACTAGTAATGGCGGTGATCATCGATTTTTAGTGGGACTGTGACATTGCGGCGGACGATTCGGACACTTTTGGCACTATTTTGGGACCATTGACATTTATACAGCGATCAGTGATATAAAAATGGACTGATTACTGTGTAAATGTCACTGGCAGGGAAGGGGTTAACACTAGGGGGCGATCAAGGGGTTAAATGTGTTCCCTGGGATGTTTTTCTAACTGTGGGAGGAGTGTAGCGACTGGAGGAGGAGAGAGAGATCGCTGTTCCTGATCACTAGGAACAGCAGATCTCTCTTTCCTCCCCTGACAGAACAGGGATCTGTCTGGTACATTGACAGATCCCAGTTCTGGCTCTCTGTGGAGCGATCGCGGGTGGCCGGCAGACATCGTGGCCGTCGGCCACGCGCATCAGGCTCTGGCGTCCCGCCGTGGACACGTGCTTGCCTCCCACAGTTCTTAAAGTGGCCTACGGTGATTTGCGCAGCCATGCCAACCTGCCGCCGGCTGGTCGGCAACAAGTTTAAGTAAATTTACTGACTTGAATGTAAACTGTGCAGAGGGGAATTCTTCTGTAGAGCTTTTAGGTAATTTTAGAAAGGGTTGAACCTTTACTTAGACAGACTGCGGGGTCCTGTGGGAGGTTAGGATGTCTGGGGGTGACTGTGTTCACTAGAGAAGCTTTATTATATGTATTTATACAACCTAAGGGAGGACAACCGAAATACCTAGAATTGTTTTTATTCCAGTCGTATCCTCATTACAGTAAGTATCCACTGGGAATGTTCCTATATATAAATCCAATAACTAAGAATCAAAAGCTGGATACACATATTTCTATATTTAAAGTGTATCTAACGCAAAAACATTTTTTTTTTCAAGATTTGAATTAGAATGCTGAGAGGTTAGACCCTCAGTCAGATTTTTATTTCTGTCTGCGTCCATGTTGCCTATTTTTACCTCCTGGCTGGTAAAGCCTCTGTTAGTAAGACAAAATGAAAAATAAAAAAATAGCTTTTGGCTTGACATATACACTATATTACTAAAAGTATTGGGACGCCTGCCTTTACACACATGAACTTTAATGGCATTCCATTCTTAGTCCATAGGGTTCAATATTGAGTTGGCCCACCCTTTGTAGCTATAACATCTTCAACTCTTCTGGGGAGGCTGTTCACAAGGTTTAGGAGTGTGTCTATGTGAATGTGTGACCATTCTTCCAGAAGCGCATTTGTGAGGTCAGGCACTGAGGTGGATGAGAAGGCCTGGCTTGCAGTCTCCACTCTAATTCATCTCAAAGGTGTTCTATCGGTTGAGGTCAGGACTCTGTGCAGGCCAGTCAAGTTACTCCACCCCCAAACTCACGCATCCATGTCTTTATGGACCTTGCTTTGCACACTGGTGCGCAGTCATGTTGGAACAGGAAGGGGCCATCCCCAAACTGTTCCCACAAAGTTGGGAGCATGTAATTGTCCAAAATGTGTTGGTATACTGATGCCTTAAGAGTTCCCTTTACCGGAACTAAGGGGCCAAGCCCAACCCCTGAAAAACAACCCCACACCATAATCCCCCCCTCTACCAAATGATTTGGACCAGTGCACAAAGCAAGGTCTATAAAGACATGGATGAGCGAGTTTGCGGTGGAGTAACTTGACTGGTCTGCACAGAGTCCTGACCTTAGAATACCTTTGGTTATTAGAGTGGAGACTGCGAGCCAGGCCTTCTCATCCAACATCAGTGCCTGACCTCACAAATGCGCTTCTGGAAGAATGGTCAAACATTCCCATAGACACACTCCTAAACCTTGTGGACAGCCTTCCCAGAAGAGTTGAAGCTGTTCTAGCTGCAAAGGGTGGGCCAACTCAATATTGAACCCTACGGACTAAGACTAGGATGCTGGGGGCGTGGTTAAGATGGCGACCTGAGAGGGGGCATGGGTGAATAAAGCTCCGCACCTCACTGGCACTTTTATCCTATTTTAACGGGATCTAATACTTTTTTACACTGACCTTTTTTGCTCACAGACCTTGGGCATTAGAAAAGGGAAATCTGGCTCTAGCCAAAATCGTATGTCGACTCCCAAAACACCTCCGCCATGGCATTCCAGACTGAGCAGGCAGACTCGCCTCAGCTGAGTTATGATCAATTCAACGCCCTCATGCAAGCCATAATAGGATGTCAGACCACCCTAAGGATGAAAATTGATCTCATGCAGATGGAGATCAGGTTCATCTGGCGGGATATGCACAAGTTTCGAGACAGACTTATGGAGGCGGAATGGAGAGTAGGGAAAACCGAGGACTCGGTTCGTGACCATCATGCCTCCCTACATACACTGTGAGTCAAGATGAAGGCACTGGAATCCCGCGCTGAGCACAGCGAGAATAGGAACCGCAGAAATAACCTATTAGTGGTGGGCCTCCCTGAGGGTGTTGAGGCCCAGGATCCTGCAGCATCCACAGAACACCTTCTGTGCATGCTCCTCCTACCGGCGCCATTTTCTCCTCAATTTGTGGTCGAGAGAGCCCACAGGATGCCACCTGTGTGAAGCGTCCTGGTGCCCCATCGCGCACCTTCATATTCCTCCTGCTAAATTTCCGGGACCGGGATCTGGTGCTGCAGAAGGTGAGGAAGCTAGAGGAGCTGCGCCACGAAAATGCAAAATTTATAATCTTTCCAGATTATTCGGTGGAAACACAACATCTCCGCAGAACATTTGACCATGTTAAAGCCCAGCTTCGCACCTAAGGGTTGAAGTATAGTATGCTGTTTCCGGCCCGTCTACGTGTGGTGGATGGTGAATCTACACACTATTTTACCTCCCCGGAGGGAGCTTCACAGTATAATTTGAATCCTTGCCACATGCCCACTTAATGTGTATGCAGGGCTGTTTTGGTTGATCCGCTTCTTCCCCTTTACCTGACCCCCGTGATGTGCCTTACTGAATCCTCCCTCTGTGTCTGTTGAACTGCGCTGCTTGACTGGTGCTAGCCTTGCTGCTTACTCAGGATTAATGAGCTGCATTGACATAAGGGTCTGCCCGGGGTCCCTAGGACTGTATTATGTCCAGCCATACTGTGCTACAAACTGCTGGCTCTGATGGTATATTAATAACTCCTGTGGCCCTGAAATAATCATCCTCGTTCCTTTATAGTGGATGAGAATCCTTTCATACTCCCCACTTTGCAATGTGGCTTGAACTCGTGCAGGCTGGATGTTGCCGTTGTGGAGACCCTGTTACTGTATCTGCGGCCATTTGACTCTTCACCTGGATTTGCTTGGACTGTATTCTCGGCTCCAGTTTCTGCAGTTACCCAGATTGTGCTCCTAGATCCTATCCTGTCTTGGGACCTACTAGGACATCGGCTGGTGAGAGACCAATTCCATGCCTACGGATGACACCGGTTGTGCTACTGGCTAAATGGAGCTGCGGGTTTCATTTCTCTAGAGATGTGCCCATTCTGCAAGGGTTTTGAAACTATTGTACAGCATGGACCATGAATGCTGCACTGTTCCTTCCACTAGGTGGCTGGCGTAGGGAGCAGCAGGCTCCCTAGAGGGGTTGAAGCACTAGAGTAATCCCTGCCTGACATAGATATAGATATATATATTTTCCCTTGTTTCTCCCCTTTTTAGTTTTTTTAGTAACTAAGTTTGTGCCTTTAGCATTGTATAAGGGTATCTTCTTGTGTACTGGATCCCCTATTGAATACGGATTCCAGGAAACAAAGTTTGGGGACTTGATTAATCCCATTGTGCAGAACTGAATACTCAGTGCGCTACCTGATACGCACTGCCCCATAGGAGACTATCCTAAGGTTTAGGTAATAATGTTTTTTTGTTTTAGGTTTGGGTTTTAAAAACACTCTTGTTGTTTTTCTATTGTCGGTGTGTGGGGTGGGTTGGGATGGGGTTTTATGTTTCTGTGTTTCCTAATAAGACAGTTATGTCGCATTTAAATATGCTTTCGAACCCTTCTCTTGATAGGCTGTCCTCGGATCATGCTACTGACTTGGCCCTTTCTCGATGGGCAAACCTCTTTGGTCTAATGGATGTATGGCTCTAGAAGCACCCTACAGACTGAGTCTATACTTGTCACTCGCTTTCTTACAACACACTGTCTCGTATTGATCTGATCTATGCTAGCGACAGCATGTTACCTAAAATCAAGGAGGTTTCAGTGCCTCCCCGTGGTATATCCGATCATTCACCAATTATGTGTTGCCTGCAAACTGTGATCCCTTCTGCAGATAGACTTTGGCGTCTGTCTTGGTTCTGAATATCTGATCCCACCATTGAATTTGAAATGGCTAAACTGATCAGGGAATACTGTCTGGTGAATGATGATACTACCTCTCCAGGTAATGTTTGGGATGCCTTTAAGGCATACATTAGAGGCTGTTACCATTCCTCTATTGCTAGGGCTCACAGAAATGCTGCAATCACTCTAGAAAAAGCTTAAACTAAAGCCCAAATGCTTGAGTCCCACTATGTTCTTACTTCTAACCCCATTACTTGCCAGGACATGCAGGTGGCATATCGGGAGGTCATGCTTCTTAGGGTTGCTAAGGCAAAGAAAAATCAATGGCCCAAACACAGCGTATTTTTAAGCAGGGGGAGTAGACAGGTAGGCTTTTGGCCTGGATCTCTAAGGAATGGTTGCCAGTGGCCAACATAGCTCGTCTTAACGACGACAAGGGTGCATTGGTGATAGACCCGGCAGGTATAAACGCCTGCTTTGCCTCCTACTGTTCCAAACTATGCTCTTCTAGAACACGGTACTCGCAAGAAGAGCCGCATAACTTTTTAGATCAGGTAACTTTTCCTGTTCTCACCCCTTCGGCAAAGGGAATGGCTGGATGGCCCGATTACCCTGGAAGAGGTTCGGCAGGCATTGGGCTCTCAACAGTCAGGGAAGACTCCAGGAGTGGATGGATTTCCCCCGGAGTTTTATAAGCAATATATGTAGGAGGTGACACCTACATACAATGTTGATTAAAACTTTGAAGGAGGGTTGCCCGATCCGACGTGGTGGCCTCCCTGGATGCTGAAAAAGCTTTTGATTCCATAGAGTGGGAATACTTGTGGGAGGTCCTGCGCCGGTTTGGTTTCGGGCCTACATTTACTTCCTGGGTCCGGGCTGTGTACAGATCTCCAACGGCCAGGGTGCGTACAGGAACTGCTCTTTCCCCTCCTTTTTCTCTCTATAGAGGGACTAGACAGGGATGTCCTCTCTCCCCGGGGCCTTTCTTTCGCCTTGGCAATTGAACCCATGGCTATTTTACTATGGTCCCCCCTACAGGGTATAACTATAAGTCCCCTCCAGAAAAGGTTTTGTTGTATGCCAACGACACCCTATTGTACCTCAGGGATAATGGGATTTCCTTGGAGGTGGCCTTGGCGGTTATAGACAGGTTTGGTTAATATTCAGGAGTCTGCATCAACTGGGGAAAATCCATAATCTTTCCTCTTCACGCGGTAGCTGACCCTTCGCAGCATGTTACGCAGCTGCAAAGAGTCTCCCAATTCCGATAACTGGGAGTTTAAAAACATCAAGAACTGGGGCAATTTATTTCCCTTAATTTAAACCCAGTAGTTTCCCTCTTGTCCCAGCGCTGTGCTGCTTGGAGATCTTTGCCCCTCACCCCCGTAGGTTGAGTTAATCTCATTAAGATGTCGGTGTTACCTAAGTTTACGTACTTCTTTAGACAGGCACATATACTTATACCAAATATATTTTTCAGGAGAGTTAATAGTATCATTATTTCATTTGTCTGGAAAGGGGCTACCCCTAGAGTGGCAAAAACTACCCTACAACTGCCTATCATGCTTGGGGGCCCCGCCTTACCCTGTTTCATTAAGTACTACTGGGTGGCTGTTCTGGTTACGGTTACATGGTGGCTGTCTGAGAGGCCGGCCAATTCCGCTTCCTCACTTGAGGCAGCGTTGCTTGGCTCCTACTCTGATCTATGGAATTTGGTTCATCGGGGCCCCAGACCTAACTCAATGTGACCCCCTCTATGAAAACAACTCTTGGGATCTGGGATACTGTCCAAACGAAGGTTGAGAAACCAAAGTCTTGGTCCCCACATACCCCGTTATGGGGTAACCCACGGCTCCCTCACTTTCACTCTATCACAGACTGTGGGCTATATATGGTGATTACTACATTGAGTGATGTAGTATGTCAAGGGCGGTTGATCACTTTTGATGACCTTAAGAGGCGACAGAATCTTTAAAACTGTATGCTTTTCTGATATCTCCAATTACGCCATGCTTTTAGGGCCCAATTTTCTCCTCCTATACTCTTAGAGATTTCTGATGTGGAAAGTCTACTTAGGTCTCCAGATGAGGATAAACCTCGTTTGGCTCTCTATACTATACTGGCCACCCTTCATATCTCCAGGGTGTCTCTGTTATTTTCACTATGGCAAATGGATATACCCACATTAGCAGACGATGACTGGGAGGAAGGCCTAAAACAATATCTTCCCCTAATAATACCGGCACGTGACAGATTCACCCAGCTTAAATTTTTGCATCGAGCCTGTTACTCCCCTGCACGCTTGGCAAGAATTTACCCCACCAGGACAGCAGTCTGCTCTAAGTGTGGCTCGGACAATGCTGATTTCTTCCATGTGGTATGGTCCTGTCCCCGCTTACAGGACTTTTTGAATGGAGAGGTGGATGACATTAACCTCATTGGGAAAATAAGTGTCCTGTGTAGCCCTATTCCTCTATTGCTAGGAATCTGTGACACCTTAGAAGCCCCCCAGTTGAAAAAACTGTTTGTTTTCTATACAGCATTTTATGCTAGAAAGGCGATCCTCCTCCAATGGAACCAATAACAACCACCTACTACACAGCTTTGGAAGTCTTTAGTGAGTGCAGCTCTACAAGCTCTACAAACTGACATATTTGGGATGAAATTGTCCAAAGAAATTTGATAAAATTTGGGCGAGGCAGTTGACCCTGGAGTAGGGTTTGGAATCTTCTTTTTCCCCTTTCTAATATCCTTTCTCTAAGTGAACAGCTCTTTTGCCCACTGAGATTAAAGTTAGATTGTCTCTCTGCCTACCTACTGTTTATCTCCATTTCTTAATCTCCTAGTGATAGCCATATCTCTCCCTCCCGGTACTTGTATAGGCATTAGAAGGACACGAAGCAGTGGCAAATCTCCGCAATAGGGTCACAGACAGAGATAAAAGTCAGAACATTGAACAGTTTCCTAAGCTATCTAAAACTAAAACCATCGCTTGGACTTTATAGCTGACCTTTGGGAAACCCTATCCCCCCCCCCCCCCCCAACTGCACCGAATGCCATATTCATGTGATGCTTGGTTCCCAGCATTTTTTCCTTTTTTTTGGGTGTCCATGTCACTTCCAATTGGAAGCAGTAGGCTTCTCTCAGGATCCAGAAGAGGAGTCACCATCAAGGGACTGTTGAGCGGCGAAGAGGATGTCGGGAGCGAGCGCAGGACTTTCGAGGGGTCAGGTAAGTAAAACGAGGGGGCTGGGGGGGCCGTCATTGTTGGATGTTTTTTCACCTTAATGCATAAGATGTGGTTTTCTTTACAACCCCTTTAAATATGGGATCCCATGTCATTCAGGTGTGCCGAGTGAATGACAGGTTAGGGACAGTGCTTAGCACAGACAAAGGTTCCTGGCAAGTAAGAATGGCGTGAGTGACACATTTTGGTGCCATAGAAACTCTTGAGGATCTCCTTTAGTGGGCTAGTGCAACCTAGGTGAACAGCATACCGCCACCCCTGCAGCAGAAGCCATCCTCCGGTAACATCACATTGTAATACAGTACTGAGACCTGTGCTAAACTGTCCTGTTCTACAGCGTGCTAATGTTTATTCATAGAAAATGTTCAACCCCAAACAATTAGGAAAACGTTTTACTTTGCCATGGCCTATGTCAGTGGTCTCCAAACTGCTGCCCTTGGGCTGGATGTGTCCCTTTGTATGCTTTTTTCTGACCCTTGGGGCACTATTCCTCCCACTAATATGAGGCACTATTCCTCCCACTGACACCAATGATGGGGCACTATTCCTTCCACTGACATCAATAATGGGACACTATTCTTTCCATTGACACCAATGACAGGGCACTATTCTTCCCACTGATACCAATGATGGGACATTATTCCTTTTACTAACACCAATGATGGGGCACTATTCCTTCCACTGACACCAATGATGGGGCACTATTATTTCCACTAATTTCCACTATTTCCACTAATACCAATTGATACCTATTCCTTCCACCAATACCAGGGCATTTTCTACTTACACTGGCCACAGTCCGGCCCCCTCAAAGTCTAAAGGACAATAAACTGGCCCTTTGTTCAGAAAACTTGGAGACCCCTGGCCTACAGTATGTGTATGAGTGGTCCCTCCCAAGCAAGTATCTTGTCCAGGCCCTGCTTACAAGTATACCTAGCTTCACAAAGTAGGATAAAAATTGCAGGATGGGTTTGAGGGGTTGGGAGGGGGTTATTATTTGCCCATGGTTGAGCTTTAACAGATTGTTTTTGGCCAGACATGGGGAATGCATAGCTAATAAAAGGGGATTGGACATTCTGATAGTGTTCCTCGTGTCTTGCAGGGATCTACGTGTGTAGGTTTAAGTATCGCCATTTACAATGGCAGGCCAGTCACCCTGTGAAATTCCCTCTTCAGTCTCTGGACATCATCCGGAACCCTTTGCACGTCCTCCTATGGAAAAACTACACCAACTTTCCTGGGGTCACCATTGAGTGCTGTATCGGGAATGATGGCAATTCCTACCACGTCTCCTGGGAGCCTGGCCACATCCTATCAGGTCAGAGCAGCAGCAATTTTACCAATATTGAGGAGGGAAGTGAATGTTGGGGTTTTAGATTTATGACATTCCAGGCTTGTTCTAACATAACCTGTCTGTTTTTTTTTTACCTATCTTATGTAGAGGTTGTGCTGCGAGGAGGGCAGCAATGCTACTCCTTGTCCATAAATAGGGTGCCGGAGCAGGACACCTACTACAGATGTATCTTCCAGGACAGCACAAAAAAAGCTGTAGAGTCTGGAGTTCGTATTGCCATTATAAAAGGTTAGGTCTGGATATATTTCACAACTAGAAAATATATAATTGATGCACTTCTATTTTTTGGTGACACTTCTACTTCCCTGGTAAAACTTATGGAGTGGATACACACATTTGAAACCTTCGGGTTCAAAATAAACTGGGACAAATCCACAATACTACCCTTAGACCCACTGGCAGGGCCCCTACCTCAGATTTCTGAACAGATCAAAATAGTGGATAAGTTCAAATATCTAGGTATAAGACCTAGACCAATATATTAAGCTTAATATAGACTCACTGCTTAAACAATTTCAGGAAAAAACTACCAGTTGGATTAGGTTTCCACTTTCCGTAGTCGGCAGATGCAACTTAATAAAGATGATCTGGAACCCACAGATATTATATGCACTCCACAATGCCCCTATCTGGATCCCTATCCATGTATTTAAGAGATGTAACACCATCTATCGTACATTGATATGGAGGAAACAGGTTCCAAAAATTAAATTGGAAACCTTACAGGAGGCAAAGGACTCAGGTGGCCTGGCGGTACCAAATCCATTTTTTTACTTTATGGCAGTTCAGCTGCAACACTTAACGAGCTGGCTTTATCCTGAGCCCTCCGACCCCATTCGGAACATCGTGTGCACCCAAATATCAGGTGATGGACTTGTGGAGTGCATAGAGGCAGGTGACCAGGGAGCACTGACCCAATACCCCACACTACTGCTCATAGATAAAATATGGAACAAAACCAAACAACACCTGCAATACACCGGCTACACAAATTGGTCACGTATTTGGAACAACCGAAACTACCCAGAACTGAACAAACTACAAAACTTTTCCAATTGGTCAAGGAGCGGAGTAAACTATATCCCACAATTATATTGTAGGGGAATACTCCGAGACTTCCAATCACTTTGTGCAGAATTTAACTTACCAAACACCTCATTCTTCCAGTACCTACAACTTAGGCACACTATAGCGGCACAGGCTTCGACCTCCACTTGGGGACTATCCAGAACCACAGTGCTTACACAACTAATTATGTCATCATCCCCTAAGGGACAAATCTCCTCTATATGTAGTTCTCTTCTCTGTCATGTATCTAAAGCAATGAATTTGAACTGTAGAACTGGATGGGGAGATGACGAAGGGCGTATCTGAGACGAGGAATGGAATACCATGTTAGACAATGTACTTAAAGTGCCATTATCCTCCTCTCAAAAACTTACCCAATTATTCATTATTCACCGCACCTACCGCACACCTGAGAAATTGCACAAATGGCACAGAAGAGATGATCCACTATGTCCCCGCTGCCTTGTTGATAATGGTACACTTATCCATATGCTATGGAAATGCCCGAAACTGCAAAGGTATTGGGCAGCAGTGATTAACACTATCGATAGCATATGGAATCTCAAACTTACAACAGACCCTAAACTTTGTCTACTGGGCTGGTTAGATGAAGAACAATACACACCTCACACATACATTGCCATTCTTAGAGTACTATTCCTGGCTAGGAAACTTATAACTAGAAAATGGCTATCTACGACGGCCCCCACACAAACAGAATGGATCACATCCATTAATGACTGTCTTATCGGAGAGCAATTTGCATACAAACACCGAGGTAGCCCGAGAAAATTTGAGACTATATGGGATCCCTGGCTGGACACCCCTGGACTGACTCCACTACGCCTGGTTCACAATAGAATCCTAGGGGGCAATTATACCACCTTAGAACTTAGTACTAAGAGGAATTTGCTAGAGATGTGAGAAAAGGAGACAACACCGTTTCATCTACATGGTTCACCCGAAAGGGACCAATTTTGAAATTACCTGGTCCTGCAGAAGGTTAAATGATTATGTTTGTTTTACCCAACGGTTAATGTTTGTAAAAACTGTACACCGCTCCCCACTGGTTAGGGGCTAGTGGTACCCCACTATGCTCAGTGGCCCTGATAGGGCCAGGAGTGGAAGGGAGTAGAATGATATAAAGAGGACACACATGATGCGTAATGAGACCAAAGAACTACAACCACAGTTGCCTTATTATATAATTATATCTTTATTTTTGATATGTCGCTACAGTTATTATTGTACAAGCAAAGAATGTAATAGACCGCATGATCAGCTAACATTGATTCTTATGTGTCCTAACAAATATGAAAGCTGTTTTGTGTCCGTAAAAGGAAAAAAGTTTTTTTTTTTTTTTCCAATTAAAAAAAAAAGAGAATATATAATTAAATACAGAGATCATTATACAGTAATGTGTATGATTTAGTAGTTAAAGAATAATTCCAGGCATGATATATTTTATATAGGTAGTTACACTGATCCAGCTTGGACCAATGTAAACAATGTATATACAGTGCCTTGAAAAAGTATTCATACCCCTTGAAATTTTCCAAAAAAGTAAATGCATTTTATTGGGATTTTATGTGATAAACTAACACAAAGTGGCACATAATTGTAAAGTGGAAGGAAAATGATAAATGTTTTTCTTTTTTTTTTACAAATAAATATGTGAAAAGTGTGGTGTGCATTTGTATTCAGCCCCCTTTACTCTGATACCCCTAACTAAAATGTAGTGGGGCCAATTGCCTTTAGAGGTCACCTAATTAGTAAATAGAGTCCACCTGTATGTAATGTAGTCTCAATATAAATACAGCTGTTCTGTGAAGTCCTCAGAGAACTTTAGTGAACAAACAGCATCATGAAGGCCAAGGAACACACAAGACGGGTCAGGGATAAAGTTGTGGAGAAGTTTAAAGCTGTATTAGGTTAAAAAAAAAAATATCCCAAGCTTTGAACATCTCACGAAGCACTGTTCAATCCATCATCCGAAAATGGGAAGAGTATGGTACAACTGCAAACCTACCAAGACATGGCCTTCCACCTAAACTGACAGGCTGGGCATGGAGAACATTAATCAGAGAAGCAGCCAAGAGGCCCATGGTAACTCTGGAGGAGCTGTAGAGATCCACAGGTCAGATGGGAGAATCTGTCCACAGGACAACTATTATGCCCCGTACACATGATAGGATTTTCCGATGGAAAATGTTCAATAGGAGCTTATTGTCGGAAATTGTGTAGGCTCCATCAGACATTTTCCATCGTAATTTCCGTCACACAAAATTTGAGAGCTGGTTCTCAAGTTTTCCGACAACAAAATCCATTGTCGTACACAATTCCGACGCACAAAGTTCCACGCATGCTCGGAATCAAGCAGAAGAGCCGCAATGACTATTGCACTTCATTTTTCTCGGCTTGTTGTACGTTTTGTACGTCACTGCGTTCTTGACGTTCGGAATTTCCGACAAGATTTGCATGACAATGTGTATGTGTTTGAGCCAACATCCATTGGAAAAAAAACATGGATTTTGTTGTCAGAAAATCCTATCGTGTGTACAGGGCATTAGTCGTGCATCTACAAATCTAGCCTTTATGGAAGAGTGGCAAGAAGAAAGCCATTGTTGAAAGAAATCCATAAGAAGTCCTGTTTGCAGTTTGCGAGAAGCCATGTGGGGCACACAGCAAACATGTGGAAGAAGGTGCTCCTGTCAGATGAGACCAAAATTGAACTTTTTTTTTTTTAGCATAAAAAACGCTATGTGTGGCGGAAAACTCACACTACACATCACCCTGAACACACCATCCCCAACATGAAACAAGGTGGTGGCAGCATCGTGTTGTTGGGATGCTTTTCTTCAGCAGGGACAGGGAAGCTGGTCAGAGGAGATGGGAAGATGGATGGAGCCAAATACAGGGCAATCTTAGAAGAAAAAGAGTCTGCAAAAGACTTGAGACTGGGGGGATGTTCACCTTCCAGCAGGACAACGACCCTAAACATACAGCCAGAGCTCAAATGGAATGGTTTAGATCAAAACATATTCATGTGTTAGAATGGCCCAGTCAAAGTCCACACCTAAATCCAATTGAGAATCTGTGGTGGCAAGACTTTAAAATTGCTGTTCACAGACATTCTCAATCCAATCTGACAGAGCTTGAGCTATTTTGCAAAGAAGAATGGACAAATATTTCACATTCTAGATGTGCAAAGATGGTAGAGGCATACCCAAAAAGACTTGCATCTCTAATTTCAGCGAAAGGTGGGTTCTACAAAGTATTGACTCATTTTCCTTTCACGTCACAATTATTTGCCACTTTGTGTTGGTCTATCACACAAAATCCCAATAAAATACATTTATGTTTTTGGTTGTAACATGACAAAATGTGGAAAATGTCAAGGGGTATGAATACTTTTTCAAGGCACTGTATCATACCTGCCTGATGGAAACTGGAAATCACTGAAATACACACCGCTACTCTGTTTTGCTTTGTGATGTTTAAGGTCACTTTGCAATAAAGCAAGGAAGCTTAGAAACCCCTGTAATGAATTAATGTGCTTTTACTAAACAGAAATGCTGTAGATACAAACTATTACAATTATAGGAATACAATACAAGAATGACAGATATACGTACAGCAAAAGCTATCTACTTCCTAGTGAATAAGCATTAACTATGGTCTGTATATAATAGAAATATGCAGATGCAGGAAATCGGGCAAAAGCGTCATCAGGTGAAGTGTCTACTGGCACAGACCTTCCCTGTTGTTACGTCATTATAGAGTCATCCTGTTAGCTTAAGCTGTTGGCCTTTTTGTTTAGAAAGTTTAGGTAGACAATCCTACGTGGGCGTATCTGCTCTCACTACTTCTGTATGGGTGAACATTTCCCAGCTCAACCACTAGTTGGCACTGTTGTATTATACATGTCTTATATGTTAAAAGGTCAAGCTAATGTTGACTATTGTCTGTCTTAAATGTTGAACAATAGAAGCATTGATTTAACTACAACACTACAATTACCCAATATACAGCAATAGTATCTATGTTCTCGTTGTTTTAGAGGACAGCTTTACTGTATATATCAAACACAATACATACTCCTGTGAACTCCACTGGGTCCCATGCTGAGCAGTTGGCCTAATGCATTCTGAACACAGGTCTGGCCCTGAGCACAGGCACCAATCAAAGAATTATTTTAATTTTCTGAATGAATGCAAAGTGTTCTCTAATTGGAGGAGGTGGAGAGTGTGACATCACTGCCCAACCTCTCCACCTCATCCAATCAGAAATCACTTTGCATTCTTTCAGAAAACTCAAAGTATTCTCTAAATAGTACCCATGCTAAATGGCTGAACCTCAAGTGGAGATCACTGGAGTAGCGGTGTCAACTTCAGTGATTTCCAGCTTCTGGAGAGATCCCACAGGTGGGTGTAAATATGGCAACATTGGTCCAAGCTGTAACAATATAAAAATATACCATACCTAGAATTCTTCTTTTCTTACTTTCCTGTAGGTTTATCTCTCCTTCGCTAGTTAAGCACCTTCCCCTTTGCCTCTCTATTAGTCAGTGAGGCTGTCTGTCAAAGAAAGGAGAAACCACTCCAACCGGTGTTCCCATCAGAAGATTTCACCTAACCCCCTGTTCTGATGACATCCACATTTCTCATACCTTTCTGTCCTGTGACATTGGTCACCAGAACCAACAGAAAAGGTGAACTTCCCCAACAGAAACACAGACAGCAATAAACACCTGACATGGTTCTGACCCTTCACCACTCCACCCAAAGCTAGAAAAAAATGCTTTGCTTTAAGCCCCTCTCTGTTGCACTACTACTCCTAGTTAATATTAAAATATGCAGAGTTGGGCATGTTAGGTAAAAGGTGACTACAGTATGTGAGTGACCACTGCATCTCCATTAAAATAATGCAATCCAAATATATTCTGATGCATCAGGAACTGCACCCTTGCAGGGTGGATCAAGTACAATATTCCCAACGCACACATTCTTGAAGTTGGCTGTGAATGTAAATGCAGCAACAAAGTGGCTGAAAACCGAAGACATTCAAGCCAAGAAGTATATCACCAGCACTCTTTGGTGTGCTGGTGACATACTTCTTGCCTTGCAGTATGGATGATTCATAGGAATTGCGGGGCATGGACATTGCCATTTACTTGTTCTATCTGTTCTGTTAACCATTGTCTTCTATGGCGTGGGTTGTGTGTACAGGCCAAGATGCCTTCTGCTCAGACGATGGTGATAAAGTATGGACCACCACCAAAGCTGGACATGAAGCTGAAATCCTTTGTCCTTCTGGTAAAAGAGGCAGAATAACCAGAAGCTGTTCCAGGAACGGTCAGTGGGACATTCCAAAGAATAGCTGTGTGGATGCCAGGCTGCTTAGTCTGCTCCAGGAGGCCCAGGTGAGAGAATAATCCATGGCTTCTATTGGCCCAGTGCTAAAATCACTCCTCCTGCTCCCTGTCACTTCACATTTTGGATAGAGTGTGGAAGAGTTAAAATTCCTGTCAGGCCCCTATTTTTTAGACTTGACGTTCTTTCCCCTAGTTGCATATGTGGTGGGGCAGATGGTAGTCACATGACTAACACATTACTCTCCCCATGGGAAAGTCACTTGAGCTCCAATGACCATCGGTGCCATTTAAAGATTATGTTCAAAGTGATAGCCAGCCAGAAGCCACAACCCAGAGCCTACAATTTGGATAAAGAACTTTGGTATGGTTATATGTTGTGGATGAAGGAGTATTGGGGGCAAATATTTAGGGTTTAAAGCCTACATGTAAAAGAGGGTTGCCACCTAGGTAGAATTTACCCACCAATTGTCATAGAGCTAAGGGAGAGACCCTATATATATTATGATAGGGGCAGTAGAGGGGGGGAATTTCTGGGTCTAGAAGGGAAGAGGACAAGACGGAGGGGTAGTGTGGACCTCTTTTGAAGGGTACACATTGCGAAGCCAACGACAGGGTACAACCTTGGTACAGGAGCCACAGCTTTCAAACACTCAGGCCCAGTCTATACCTGGGAAGACGCTGTTAGCAGCCAGTTTTGGGTTAGGAATAGTGTTGGTCAACTACATGGGTCAATAAGAGCGGTGACTGGGTAGGCCCCTCTGGTACACCTGGGTACCCATGTCGCACTGGCCCCAGCTGTGGACCTGACCATTTGTTAATTGCATCTGGACCACTGTAGTATATAAGGGCCTTTGCAAGAAAATGTGTAGTGCTCCTAGCTTAAGGCCTGCAAAGAGAACCACCTGTGTTAGGATCTGGCGGGGGAAGGTAGTGCACAGTTCATTGCCCCTGCAAAGCTGCTGTGCAAGAGGCCCCTGTACCTTTGGGAATAGGGTTAACACTAGGGGCCCTTCAACACCAAAATTCAGTTCTATTGCCTTTTTAGGGAATACCAGTGAACATCACAACACAGCTGAACCTGCTGGCTCCTTTAAGCCACCCAGGTAGCTCCTTCTTCCACACATCAGTTTACAGTGCAGTCACTCATATGGCAAGCTTTAGTTTTACTTTCTGCTGTGGTTACACAACATAAAAACAGATTTTAAGCAAAATATGAAAGCTCAACTGTAGTTTTAGGACTTATTTTCTAAATATCATACTAACAATAGTTTCTTTTCTCTGTGGTGTTCTCAGTGGGTCAGTGGTGGACTGGGATCTCCAGAGCTGGAGATCTCAGGGTTGATCGAAACCTTAAGAAACCTAATTTTGTCAAGCCAAGGACATGTGAATAATTCCTGGGATATTTGTAACGTGGTAGAGACAATAAAGACAATCTTGCTGACTGCTTTGGACAACAACATAAAATTTAATTTTAGCGCTGTGTCTGTAAGTATTTTTTTTTTTTCATTATAGAAGTTTGTAGACTTACATTGACAAACATGATTGTAATATGAAAGCTTTTTCACTCCTTGACAAAAATTAGGGATGATGGATATAAGCTATCAAAAAGTGGATGCATTCATAATGGTTCTACAGTTGCCATTTTTGGGTATTAGAAATATTAGGGACAATATAATGAGTACATTTATAAAATAAATTCTTGATACACACCACACTCACCCACTTTAGGTCTAGGGGCTTGTTAAAGTAGAATTACTTACCCGTTCCTCCACCATGCTAGAGAGGTCCCTACAGCATCTTTTCCCCTATGTTCCAGCTATCTAAGGTCCTGCATTGGACATGATGATGCCAAGGAACAGTCTAGCACTGGAGCTCTGGGGAGTGCCATCAGCTGAAGGAGCAGAGGATCAGATAAGTTAAATTGCTTCTCCTCTCTTCTAGACTAAGCAAGAGGTTAACCCTTGCTGTGTGTGCTTAGCCCCCTGCAAGGGATATTTTTTTATTTTCCAGGCATTGGACTTAAGCAGGACTTTCCCTAATGTGGTATATTAGGGATGAGGTTTAGGTTTATTGCTAACATGGGCTGAGGAGCTGTGGGATGCACCTCCACCGGGATGCATTGGATCTAACATTGTCCCTGAAGAATGTGACTTTGGCCCAAGAACACAGTAAAGACAGGACACCTAGGCTGTAGTCTGTGCTGTCTTGACATAATTAAACAAAGGAATTTAAAATGGCACTAAAACACAATAATCAAAATGCAAGCATGGATTATAAATTTTAATTTTGAGTTTATTTCATCTGCTGTAGGGTCTTCTTGAAGTGTACAGTCAAATGTTGGATAAGAGTCTGGAGGCCATCTGGATGGATGTTTGTTATGAAGACCCAACCATTGCTCCCATCTTCATGCAGTCCATTGAAAATATAACTCAACTTTTTGAGCTAGATGAAAACAGTTTTAACTTTACCATTTACTACCCCAATGTTGAATTGGATGCTGTGATTCTGAATAGCTCTGCATTGACTGGCTACAAAAAAACTTTTAACACAACCCTGACCACAGAAGTCTACATGAAAATTGTTAAAATTCTTGACCAAGTTATGGTCGACAAACTCATGGTGACAAGTATGATGCTTAGGAATCTTGGGAAATTCCTTCCTCCTTATTTTGGAGATAGTGTTAAAGGACACCACCACTTTGTGAGCAATCGTCTTTTAATTAACAACATTAGGATGAGTAGCCACAGTCTTAGACAAGTCAATTTAGATATGGTCTTTAGAAGAGTGATAAATCCCAGTTCACTAGAAGACGCTCTTCCACAATGTGTGTTTTGGGATTATTCTCTATTTGAGGGAGTTGGAGGGTGGTCAACAGAAGGATGCCTGACTGTACTTGGACACAACGTCACTGTATGCAGGTGTAACCATTTGACATCTTTCTCTGTGTTGATGTCAATTGGTGTTCTCGAAGATGAATTTCTGGAAATTCTCAGCCAAATTGGTGTTAGTTTATCTATCTTATGCTTGCTTATATCTATCATTGTCTATATTGTAGAGTGGAAGGTAGTTGTCAAGAATGATATCTCCTTTTACCGTCAGACAGCTATGATCAATATTTGTCTGTCTATATTGATTGCTGATGTTTGGTTCTTGTCCTCAACCTTCATTGCAGAGAGTCAAGAAAACAAACTTTGTATTGCAGCAGCTTTCTTTCAGCACCTCTTTTATTTATCCTCGTTTTTCTGGATGTTGTTTCAGGGGCTTATCCTTTTTCACCAATTGGTATTTGTCTTTCATCAGCTGGTCAGGAGCATTGTGATTCCCAGCATGGTGATTATTGGGTACATTTGCCCCCTTGTCATTGCAATTGTGACATTAATTTTGGACTACCCCAAGAATGCATACATCAGAGAAGGGGTTTGTTTTCTTAATGGTGAGAATGGAGCTGTGTTTGCCTTTTCCGGACCAGTTCTTCTTATCACCTTCATGAACTTGTTTGTTGTTGGAGTTGTCGTCTGGAGAATACTGAGGCCCCCTGTGTCTGAAGGCCAGGAAGAAGACAGAAAAGCCATGGTGGCCAGAGCCATTGCAATCTTGACATCAGTGCTTGGTGTGTCTTGGATACTGGGGACCTTAACACTAATAGAAGAAGCTCATGAGTTCTTTCACTATGTTTTTACAATCATTAACTCTTTCCAGGTATGTTTTTTTTTAATTATTTACTTCAAGAAGAGAGATGAGCACTGTTTTTACAAATTACAATGAAGCCTTGATGGGGAAGATACATGTATTAAAATATGCACAAATCGTTCCAGATTTACAGGGTAAACCAAATTAATTCTCCAGGGCAGTAGACCGTCCAGTTCAGTTTGATTTAGGGGTGGGTTGCCACATCCAAACTCTCTGCTTTTCATCTCTACTGTACCATTAACACTACCTAATAAAGTATATATAAAGCCACTTTTTCATTTGTGAGATTTGCATTCACTGTAGACTCAACAGGAAGTGAGAGGAAATCTTTCAAATGTGAGGAATATCCCTTCTTGGACAGTTGAGTAAGTGTCCCTGCTGGAAGATTTTACCTTTGGTCTCGTTCTAGTAACTACTCAAAATTTGGATTTATGCTCACTTCTATTCTCCAGTGATGGAATGGTGATGGTGATAGGATGATATTTTCGGAATGTAAATCTCCCCAATAGGGACACAGACAGTAATAGAAACCTGACAGCGGTTCTAACCCCTCACTATTATATCCAAACCAGAGAAAATGTTTACCTTTACAGTAGTTCCTCTTTAATTGATGTAGTTATTGATGACAATCCGGGGACATATTGAGAAGGGTTTGTGTGTTATGCCACTAAAAGCCAACTCCAACCTTCTTTTTAGCTTTGGGTCCAAGTTAAATGGCTTGCCCTCATTTCCTCTTTTCTCTGACACTCATCATCTGAAGAAGAATTATGGGATAATTTCCCTTAAATTGGGACAGACAGCTATACAGACCTAAAGAATGTTCTAACCTTTCTCCACACCTGAAAAAAAGAGAGAAATGTATTGCTATTTGTTCACTTCCAGTTCATTCTGATTCCTTTGAAATTGACAGAAGTGAATAGAAATCTACAATATGGGAATATAGACGGCACAGACTGTTCCTAACTCTACACAAAACAAAAAAGTTTGGCTGCAGTTAGACTTAACTGACAACACAGGTGTCCAACCCAACAGACAGCACAGGAGTCCCACCCCATAATTCCTTGAGATACATCATCTTTTAGAGTATTTAAATTGTGCCGTTCTACTGAGGTGCGGGAGACCACAATTCCAGGCATGGAAGAAGGATGAGTAAAAGCTGGCCATAGATGGGCAGAGTTAACGAACAAAAATTCTTAGGAAGAATGTTCTCAGAAAGTTTGTTTGTTTTTCTAATCATTAGTTGGGGTCAAATCGATGTCCATTTTCAACCAGAGTGATGAGAAAATTTGAAGGAGCAGGAAGGAAAAATCCAGTGTACGTGGATTTCGATCTGGTAAAGTTCATTCCAAAATTAAATGTTAAAAGCAAACAAAATATTTTTAACATTTGAATGTTCTGAGAATTTTCATATGAATTTTCATAAGACTTTTCCTAAGAATTTTCATTCAAAATTCTATACATCTATGGCCAGCTTAAGGGAACTGGGAAGTGGTCCAAAGTACCCTTTTAGAAGTTTGTTTTAGGGGCAGGAGACTTTTAAAAGAATCCGAATATCCAACCTCACCAAATGAATTGCACCAGTGGGTTGTACGGATCAATTTGTCAACTACTCACACATCTCCGTGAAAATTTCATGCTGCATAAGAAAGAGACTTTAACTGGAACCACTCAAAGTAACTATGTATGTTTCTATAATGTGACATATTTGCTAAAATTCTTTTTTTTTCTTTTTAGGGTGTCTTTATTATGATATTTGGGTGCCTTTTGGATAAAAAGGTGAGTTAAGAAAATGGGCATAACAATGGCAGACAAGACACAAAATACATAGTAGTACTACATATACAAAATTAAAAGACAGATGTGGGTCTGTTTCTTCCTTGTAGATGTAACATTTGAAAGGTAAAACCTTTAGGAAGTGAATCCTGTTAAAAACTATGCCGTTCCTGTATGGTTAAGCCCCATCTAGCCATTGCATGCAATGCAGATTGATTCACCAATAGTCTGTAGGTTTCCTGCTAGGCAATCTCGTGGGTCGTACTGTATACCAGAAGTTATCCTGCCAAACAAGTTCCATCCGTACCTTCAATGGCTCTTGTCTCTGCAGCTGGTGAAAGCCATTTGCTATTAGATGGCAATACGGTATACCCATGTGTGTAAAATATAAAATGACACAAAGGACTGTGCAGAACATCATCTTTTAATACCAGTATAATAAAACACTACATACAAATCAGAAGCAAAACAAACATGTCCAAAGCATGACCCTCAGCATTTCGTTGTACCAGTTCTACCATCTACTGCTGGCAAGAGGTGAGGGAGTGCCAAGAGCAAAAACAATTGTAATAGAGACTTTACACAGTGAGCCTTAAGACTCCCCAAGAGGAGAAATAGTTTCAAGGTGCTGCGACTTCATCATTGGTGTGCTGTCATGTTTGCCCCCCCCTGACCTGAGATCCGCTCTGCCCTAGATTGCCTCTATGCTTCTTTCATTAAGTCTCTTAAAAACAGTAGTTCCCAAAGCCCCTAGATATGGCCAGCAGTCCACTGCTGCCTGTGACACACATAACAAGAGAGTATGAAGCTTTATGCTTGGGTTTTATCCAAACTTTAGTTCTCCTTCTTGTCAACAAGTGTTTAGTGAATGTTGTGGCAAAGGCCATCATGTTGCAAGGAATACGAAATGTAGTAGAGATTGGTATGATCAATGACAATTTTTCATTCTTCATTCACAGTCCATTGAACCAAGAAAGGAAGTTTGAAAAGTCGCACATCAAAGCAAAACCCTGTGAAAAGGTGTATGACAGCTTCAGCCCGGGCTCCAACCATACACCTTCTCAAAGGGTTTTGCTGTAATGCGTGACTTTTAGGACTTACTTTCCTGACTGGATGTTTTGACTGTGACAAGCTCTGTCCTTTGTGGCAATCCTAGGGGTTTGTCGTGAGGACTATGTGGAGCCTTGAGCGGCACCTGTGATTTTTGTTGTGTTTCACCAGTCCATCGAACGCTTAACTAAATGTGGTGGGATTTGCAGATATTCATGCTGTTGTAAGGGTTCATTTAGCAGCAACAAAGATGTATGCCAAGGGCTTCAACTGTAGGTATAGCAGAGTTTCATTTGGCTTCTTGGAGATACCTTTAGTTGGTAGCCATTGACCCAGCATCTCTACTCAATGTGTTGCAGATCTAATTTAGACTTGGTCTACATATATGCGAATTGGATGCTGGTTTCTCCGCATCTAGTCCGCATGACAGGCGAGTGTGACTGGCTCTCAATGGAGCCGTTTCAAACAGGTCCGGCGGCGGCGGCAGAGCACATTGGAAAAGGGTCCTGTGTGTGTTTGGGTCCAGTGCAGGTGCCAATTCAGGCAAAAATTTGGACCTGAATAGCACCTGGACCGATGTACAGATACGCACCCTGAGATGTTGAGATATGTCAACCCGGCCTTAGGCAGATTGGTATAATGTTCTTGGCTGAAATTGATGAATGACATATCTTGTGCAGCATGTAAAATAATTTGATCTTTACCTAGATCTTTAGCAATCTTGTTTTGTCCACAGGTGAGGGAAGCAATTTCTGAAAGACTTCCAAAATTTTTGTCTACATTCCCATCTATTAGCTGCTGTGAATATAGCTCTTACAATCTGGTAAGTAATTCAGATTTGGTCTTAAAGGTCATATCCATTTGATAGTTTTGGGTATGGAAAGATCATACCTTGGGTCTGCCTGGTAAAATATGGTTTTCCTGCAAGGCTTTCTAAAATTACACTTTGATGTAAGTCTAGGTTACATCCTCCTTAATCGTCTATATAGTTTTTGTTGGAAGTCCCAGAATTGTATGTTTTTCCGCCTTTCTAAACGAAGTATCAAAGTGTAACTCAAGCAATTTTTTATTTAGTTTAGAATTCTCTGTCAGGTTTTTACTGGCTATTTTCTTCACTTTGGGGAGATTAGCCCTTGCTTCCTGTTCTGGAAACAGGAATTTGTCAGTAGAATGGGGGAAGTTAGAACCTCTGTCAACATTTAATCGCTGCCTTTGTCCATGTTTGAAATTTCCCCTCACTTCTTGTCCAGGTTGCAATGTTGGCATGAAGACAAGAAGTTAACAGAAATTTCCCCAGTGGGCACACAGGCAGCAGAACAAATCTGTGAGGTTCTAACTGGCTTAAGTTACACATTATTATAAAAGCTACACGTATTGGTGTCAAAGTATTTCGTATGGGGCAATGAAGGCACAGATATTAGCACCCCAGCCTCACTTCTCGTCAGTACCACTGAATTGGGATCTATTTTAAAGTGGATAAAACTATTTAATTTTTATGAGAACAATGGCATCTTGTAGCCAACCTCCATGGTCTTCTAAAACCATATGATGGTGCTTAAGTACCCCAGTGAAGGTTCTGTAATATAAAATGCATACATAACTGGAAAGCACAGCTGTAAAAGAGTGCCCCCTTAGTAATAGCTTCATGAAAGGAGGCGGAGGCAAAATCTCACCACTGATATCTCCAGGAGTTGCAAAAAGCTATCAGGTAATTCAAGATCTCTGCCATTGTTATTGCCATTCCATAGTACAATGATGGGTATTAGACTAGAGATGGTGGTTGTTGGACCTTAGCCATTAGGCAAGGTCCTGGTAACAAAGTGAAACTAAATCACAGAGGAAGCTTTTCTGGATAATATGTGTAACAGCAGGTCTGCCCTTTTACAAGTAAACATTTTAAATGAACTACAGATATATATTATATATGATAATGCTATGTCTGCAAATTGTGTTTTGCTGTAACTTTGCAGCTATGGTACTTTTGGCTGTCATGTCTTTACAGGAGCACAATCAAGACTTGGCTGTGTACAGTGTGGAGACCTACCGAAAGATAGAGGACAGCTGAAAACGGTGGCATTAATCATATAGGAGTAACATTTATGTCAAACTTGGCACAGTCCTGGTGGTCTTGAACAGTATGTGGACAGAAGGACAATACACCAGATATTTTTCCTGGATAAATATTTTGTTAAGGACATGGTACAAAGCATTTTCAGCATGAATGGCATCTAGCTGTGCCGCCACCTCATTAAGCTTTGCCGCCTTCTGGTTGCTCTTCTGATCTGAATCTGCATGTTTACAGAAATACCTTTTATATGCAGATCTGTGTTTAAAGTTGAACTCTTGACATGTATAAAGGATGCAAATAAATGCAGCTCTACATTCATTCATTTTTTAATTTTATTTATATGTAAGCGGTGTAAGTACTTGCATTCGGCTTGGTATTAGCTTCTGGCATACAGTATATTTAATTGGAGTTCCGCGCTTAGGTGTGTGCTAAGCTGCTGCCTCCCCAAAGAAAACTCCACAAGTGAAGTCAAGTAATTCAATTAAACAAAAAGAGGAAAGTGACGCTGCCTTCCAGCTAACGTGAAAAAGATCCCTGTCAAACTGCCAATGTAGTGAAGTATAAATAGCGATGGCATACGACACGTGTATGTCCCAAATCTACTATGCCAAGCCTATAAGTGATAGTGGATTGGGGATAATATGAAAAATGAAATAGGCATATATATATACACACACAAAAACCTCCTCTAGGTGAATCAATACTGCCTCCAATGTATAGTGTCCAAAAAAAATATATGAAGTAATCAACGTATGAAAAAGAAAAAAAATCCAGATCTGCAACAAGCTTATAAAAAGCTATTCACAAATAATGTCCATAATCAAAATTCCCAAGGTGACTTGTGCAGGATACCAAAGTGACACTTTATTGCAGCTTCCGTGTCAGATAATAAAGTGACTTTTTTTAATGCTCCCCTCGTCATAGGACGTCGTCTGAGGCGGTTACACACAACCGCCTCAGACAACGTCCTATGACGAAACGAGCTTGGTACGCATTCACATCACTTCTGGTTTTTGCGCTGTGGTCCGTGGAACGCACGCCGTCCAGACCTAAGGATTTGTTTTTACCACAATGCAAGTTTGGGCGATTGAAGTGCCTCTTTTCAAAGACTATATACTTTAAAAAAAATTCATTTGATTACACTATGAATGCCTGTTTTTTTTTTGTTTACATGTGGATACCCCTTTGCATAAACAACGCCATGGAGGACGCAGTCATATTGACCACCGGGACATCAGGACCAGAGGCTGATCTGATTATACGCCTTTTACCCCTGCAGGGGTACAGAGATCTGGTGAGTGCATAATCAAGAGGGGAGCATGAAAAAGTCACTTTATTATCTGACACGGAAGCTCCGATAAATTGTCATTTTGGTATCCTGCACAAGTCACCTTGGGAATTTTGATTATGGACATTATTTGTGAATAGCTTTTTATAAGCTTGTTGCAGATCTGGATTTTTTTTTTTCTTTTTCATACCTTGATTACTTCACTATTGTTACACAATTTTGCACTGAATTTGGTTTGCTTATATTTGATGTTTTTTAATATATGCACTTGGTTTATTATTATTATTTATTACATATATTTTTTTTTTGGACACTATACATTGGAGGCAGTATTGATTCACCTAGAGGAGGTTTCTATATAACCCCTCTCTCCCTCTCTCTCTATATATATATGCCTATTTCATTTTTTCACATTATCCCCAATCCACTACCACTTATAGGCTTAGCATAGGAGATTTTGGGACATACACGTATGCCAACGCTATTTATACTTGTCACTGCATTGGCAGTCTGACAGGGATCTTTTTCACGTTAGCTGGAAGGCAGCACCACTTTCCTCTTTTTGTTTAATTGAATTAGCTTCTGGCAGTCTACTGTACAGTAGAGCGTGGAGAGGTGCAGGGACAGAAGCAGCATGCTGATAGGTGGAGAGATCGGGGTGGCCGAGAGATTGGCTCATCAGTGCATTGCTTCCTCTTTCACTATCCGGTCACAGGGTGGGAGCGTAAGTAAAAGTGAAACTGCATCAGGCCAAGATTAGGTCCCCTCCCCTGCTAGACAGGGATAATGGCTCCATGCTTGTCCCAAGTCAGGCACACACTAGAGAAGCCAAGAATAGGGCAACTGCCCTGTTCCTTTCCTCTTTACAATTGCATCTTCTATAATAGGCTTTAGTTTTGGTGGATGGGTTGATGATTGGGTTTTGGTTTTTATAGTTATCAGGTATGATTGTGGCCAATGCCAAGATATCTACCCTTTTACCAGCTCAACCACCATGAGTTCCAGGGACTTCAACACAATTTTTTGACACATTGGCCGGTAATTCCATCTGCCTACCTACTAAGATTGTAGAGATCAGCTGTTTCTGATTGAACAGGATTGCAGGAGCTGATTAGCACATACACGTGCACTCCAGTGGAGGATATCACCTGCAGGAGAGCTGTAGCTACTGGGATTTGGCTGAATTGCTTATTCATCCATCCATTTACGTGACACTGTGAACTGCGAGTTACACTTGTTTTCACCACACTGCAGCCTTGAGAAGCTGAGCTACACTCAGGACAGGTTGAGATTACCTGCATGTCTATCATGATATGTCTTTACATTGAGTATGGGGCAGACTCCTCAGAGTTGGGTACAGAGATCCGATTTACACACGGGAATCTATCCTTTTGTTTCACATACCGCATCGTTGCTATCTCTCCTCCTATATTCCCTTATGGACAGCCTGTATTAGGTAACAGCGGTCGGGATTTTTTATTCATTTGCTTGATTTCCTCATTTGTGTTACCAGTGCTAATTAGCCGGACATTGGAGGACTCGCGAATCTATTGTATATCAGGGTGCATTTCCAGGTTACCGATTACCACTGCTTTATACTTGACTAACTGACACGACTGTGCGGGTGTCCTTACGGGGATAGTAGGTTATGCATTCCATCTAGGCTAATATACCCTTGTTCCATCATGGGGCAGTGCATCATACGCCAATTGTGGCTTTAAGGTGGAGCACTGTACCCCCTTGGAACGGGTCCAATACGATCCCTGGCTGGTAGGCTTAGAGCTATTTTTAGAGGGGTGTTCATTTTGGAAATGGTGGTCTCAGCTCCCTGTAGGGACTGCATCACCCCACCCCTTGCTTGGTTATGAGGGGTGGTGCATTTTTGTCTCATCATGGGCAAGGTGTTTGGGTCAGTTTAGGAGGGGCTCCTTGGGAGGTCATGGGGACTGTAGGGTAATTTGAGTTTGTGCTGGCGTATTTTGTATAATGTTTTGATACAAAAAACATGTAGTTAATGATTTAAAAAAAAATAGTTTGTCAATGCCATATTTTCAAGTACCTTCACCAATTTTCAGAAGCTGAAGATCCACTAATACAATTTTGATGGCAGGTGGGAAAAATAGGATTTTTTCGTCATACTTACCTGTAAAATCCTTTTCTTTGAGTACATCATGGGACACCGAGTTAGGCTAATATTCATTACCTGCTGGGTTATACTTCATATCCAGGTGAATGGACACTGGTAGACCAAAGGTCTTTAGACAGGAAGTGATCCCCTATATAGCCTTGAGGGGAGGGAGACACCCTGCCAAACAATTGCCATCAGACCTTATACGGCAGCCCGAACTCCCTCAGACAGGAAGTGATCCCCTATATAACCCCTCCCATACAGGAAGCACTTCAGTTTTGTAGCAAGCACTGAATCCTCAAAAAGAGGGGAGGGACCGGTGTCCCATGATGTACTCAAAGAACAGGATTTTACAGGTAAGTGTGACGAAAAAAAATCATATTTTCTTTTTCATACATCATGGGACACAGAGTTAGGCTAATATTCATTACCTGCTGGGACCTCCCAGAGCAATAGCCTTGAGGGGAGGGAGACACCCTGCCAAACAATAGCCATCAGACCTTATACGGCAGCCCGAACATCCACTTGATAAAATTTTGTGAACGTATGTACTGAAGACCAGGTAGCAGCCTTACAAATCTAACCCACAGATACCTGATGGCGAAAAGCCCAGGAGGTTCCTACACCCCTGGTAGAATGAGCTCTCACCCTAAAGGGAGGAGCTTTATGTTTCAGACCGTAGGCCTAAATGATTAATTGATGGACCCAATTGGCAATGGAAGCCTTGGAAGCTGCCTGCCCCTTCTTGGGTCCTTTTGGTAAAACAAAAAAGGAGTCTGATTCTCGGATCTCTGCAGATCTAGACAGACCTCGACTGCCCGGACAACGTCCAAGGAGTGCAGTCGTCTCTCTTCCGCCGAAGGAGGCTGAGAGAAAAAATATATGTCCTAATTTAAATGAATGGCCAACACCACTTTTGGCAAAAAAGGGTTGGAACAGGTCGTAACACGACCCTGTAGTGGTGAAGGATCAAGTACGGTTCCCTGCATGAGAGGGCTGCCAACTCCAACACCCTTCTAGCTGAGGTGATAGCCATCAGGAAGGCTAGCTTGCGTGACAGCAAGTCTAATGGAATTTCCTTGATAGGCTCAGATGGTTGTTTCTGTAACACAGACAGCACCTGCATAAAAGGTTCGAAAGTGAATAGGAGGCTAAAAGCCTTTGGAAGAATATTGATAGGGCCGAAACTTGACCTCTGATTGTACTCAAAGCCAATTTGATTTCCACAGCTGTCTGTAGAAAAGAGAGAATTCTCCCAATCACATATTTCCGAGGATGCCATTTTTTGGCTTCACACCAAGCAATATAAGTCTTCCAGACCTTATGATAGATCTTCCTAGTGACAGCTTTTCTAGCTCCCTCTCTCCGAATCCTGCACAACAAATGTGGAAGGAGAGGGATCGGAGGGAAAGCATAAACCAGGGAGTACTGGCTCCATGGAACTACCAGAGCATCTGCTCCAATTGCCAGAGGATCTCTTGTTCAGGACACAAACTGCTGTAGCTTGTTGTTGAGCCTGGATTCCAGTAGGTCAACCTCTGGCCATCCCCAAAGTTGGAAAAATTCCTGGAACACCCCTGGATGTAGGGACCATTCCCCCGGTCAGATCTGCTGGCGGCTGAGATAATCTGCCTTCCAGTTCTCTACTCCCGGGATATGGACTGCCGATAGAATCGGCACATGTCCCTCTGCCCAGGCTAGTATGTGGTTCACCTCCTTCAGAGCTGAATGACTCCTTGTACCACCTTGGTAGTTTATATAGGCCACTGCAGTGGCATTGTCGGACTGAACCCTTTACCTGAGCTTGTTCACCTGCTGTGCGAGTCCCCCGGTGTCCTCTTCTCCATGGAGTCTGGCCGTTGATGGGATAGATTGATAGCAGAGCAGCCATTGACAGGGAGCGCGCCCGCAAGCCAAGCCCCTCGAGATAGAGCTTCCCAGAGGGGGGTTAGCTATTGTGGGGAGGAGCCGAGACAGCCACCGAGGGACCCCAGAACAGGAGGATAGTGGCCACTCTGCAAAACGAACTGCACAGTGGAGGTAAGTATAACATGTTTGTTATAAAAAAAAATAATAAAAAAAAAAAAACCCATACAACCCCTGGTCCTCTTTGGGATCCCTGAGGCCACTTCAGGCCACACAGACTTTCCCCTTACACCCTGTTGGAACAGACGGTGTATGCTAATGGAGGAACAAAAATCCTGTCAGGATGTTCCCAAAAGAGGTTTTCCCTTTTTATAACCCATGGATGAGTGGATGTTCGGGCTGCCGTATAAGGTCTGATGGCAATTGTTTGGCAGGTTGTCTCCCTCCCCTCAAGGCTATATAGGGGATCACTTCCTGTCTAAAGACCTTTGGTCTACCAGTGTCCATTCACCTGTAGATGAAGTATAACCCAGCAGGTAATGAATATTAGCCTGAATCTGTGTCCCATGATGTAGGAAAAAAAAAAAAAGTGAGAAACCTGCACAGGAAACTGGAAGGAAGGCAGCTGGGTAGAGTGTTTGTGCATGTGCTGGAACAATAATGTGGTTTTTAACCATGTGGCAGTGGTGCGAAGCCCTGAATAGAACGTGTGCGATGTATGGGAGGAACAGACGTTAGGAGGAGTGTGCACCCACGGACTGGAGAGGACGACAGAGGCAGTATTTGAAGTCGTGTCACGCTTATAGGGGGAATTTGAAATGTGTAAAAATTACATTAAAATTAACTACAAAGAAACGACTTGATGCCTTCTAAACATTTAATATGTGACAATGGATTCCCAGAACCCAATGGGTTAGCCGATGAGACAGTAGTCACCTTTTTTTGGGCTGGTTCTGTTGATTTGAGATAATGGATACTATGTGTGAGGTCGCAATGTTGCTTTTATTTTTTTCAAAGTTTTTAAAGTGTTCTACCTTTTTGTTTCTATTCACCCTGCAATCCAAATACAGTTAACATTTCCTAAATATCCAAATGCCAGGGCCAAACACTGTCCCATGGGAGCATGCCGAGTCCTATGCAAATACAGACATTCAGAAAGCTGGTATTTGCAGAATATTTTGTCTATAGACTGCAGCAGTAGATGGAGGAATGCAGTGAAGGTGGGAACACCTGATGGTGTCAGCTATACATCCTCATTGTTCTTCTACACCAGGGGTCTCCAAACTTTCTAAACAGGGGGCCAGTTTACGGTCCCTCAGACTTTAGGGGGGCCAGACAGGGTCCACTGGGAGTAGAAAAGGTCCCGACGTCAGTGGGAAAAAACAATGCCCCATCCTCTGCGTCAATGGGAGGAATCGTGCCGCATCATTGGGGTCATTGGGAGGAATTGTGCCCTAACATTGGTGGCATTGTGCCCCTTTATTGGTGTCAGTGGGAAGTGTCATATCCCATCATTGCTGTCAGTGGGAGGAATTGTGCCCCAACGTTGGTGTAATTGGGAGGAATGGTACCAGCTCATTGGTGTCATTGGGAGGAATTGTGCCCCTTTGTTGGTGTCCGTGGAAAGTGGTGTGCCCCATCGTTGGTCTCCGTGGGAGGGAAGGGGGAAATGTGCCCTATTGTAGGTATGCGTGGATGAAATAGTGCCCCAAGAGCTGGATAAAAGTAAGCAAGCAACAGGTTAATAAATTTACTTTTGTGTATGTCTGAAAACCAGCTCCAGTAAGAGCTCAAAATTCTTTACCCCAGGCAGCAGTCTGCAATAAAGCCTGCTGAACTAACATGCAACAATGTGCACCTTTGTCTATTGAAGTAACAGTCATACTAACGTGCGCCCTTTAAGAATATTAGCGCTTCCTTCCTTAAAAAAATTTAAAAAAATTGGCACTTTGCTCTAAATAAAAGCAAAACAAAAATTTGCTAAATTACATTTTTATTAAATTTTCAAAACTTCTCAACACTCTGCAATTCCTGCAGAGACGCTGACACAGTTCATATTTCCAGAAGCTCATTTCAAAGATGTGAGCACTACAGGTTTTATTCAGCAACAATTCATCTTCTGTATTTCAACAACTCCTGTTTTCTTGCGCAGGACATAGAAAAGTAAGGAACGGCCATGGGCACGTACATAGGCCCTGTCCATCATTAGGCAATTGAATCCGATGTTGTAGGAATTGCTTGGTGCTCAGTACAAATCAGTGTTGTATTGAAAACCGCAGGCAAGGCAACTAAAAAAAAATATTTACAGTGCGGCAAAATTATCCTGTGCAGGAGGGAGACATTCTTTGTTATTAGTGCATTGCTCTGGTGCATAGGCTGGGACAGTAAACGGAGCTACAGGTTATTGGGGATAGGCTTCCACAATCATTCCATGACCCTAAAAAGAAAAAAAAAACATGTTTATCAAAAGTACACAAGGGTGTCTACATTCAGTGATAGATTTTGTTTTTATAAAAACACTGGAATTACAAAGTATAAATAATGCATCCAGGTATACGTGCAAAACAGTGGTGACTAACTAAAAGGCAAATACATTATTCATTTTGCAAGTGACATTGCAGTCTGCAAAATACATTTCTCCAGAGCTTAGTGAATGTGGTGAAGTTTCCCTTTGCAAAGAATACCCAATCACATTCAAGGAAAATAAAAACAGCATTTTTTGTTTGTGCATGATGTTGTTTGTGCAAACAACCCCCCCCCAGGCTGCCGGTGGCGCAGCACTACCCACCACCCGCTCTCCTTACCTTGGATGCGGGCGGTGAGAGCGTGGCGGGGTAGGGGAAAGCTGCTCTGGTGACCGGTGTCCTCGCCTGGAGCAGCTTCCGCGGTGTCTCCTCTTTCCTCCTCCTGGCACTAGGCATGAAATAGAATCACCTGACGCTTTGGCCAAACGGCAAACAGGTTTCATACCTGCTTCCCGATTGGCCGGGAGGAGGATCAGTGTTGCAACAGTGAATTTTCATTCGCTGTTGCAACACACCTGGGTGGGCACCAGACGCAATGCTCTGTGTCACGAGTCCACCCAATTTTGAAGCCTGTTAGAGCCTATGGCCAGGTACATGAATAGGGGCAGCAGTGGATAGATTCATGCTATGCATAAATTTATCCACTGCATATAGGGGGTGGAGAGGATAGAGTGGGTGGAGAGAATAGAAGGGGTGGCGCCCAGGTGCCGCTAATGGACGGGCTGCCCCTGGATGGGGGTCTGGTGAAGATAGAACCACACTAATATATGCCACAATCCTGGCATGCTCAAATTAAATTGTCTGTCTGGGCAAAACATTGATTTGTAGTCTGAAATAGGGTAGGGAAAGTTTAGACCATCTGTCGTCAGATTTTTTTTTTTTTTTTTTTATGGCTGTCTGTGTCCCTATTGGGGAGGATTATCCCTATATTTGTAGTGGCGGTCACTGGGCAAGACATGAGAGGAAATCTTCCAATAAGGGCGCTTGTTCTGGGGACAACTGTCCAAGAAATAAATTCTCTGTTATGCCCCTGGGACAGGAAGTAAAAGGGGAATGTACACAGACAGCAAAAAATAAACTGACACAAATAAACTCTTAAGAATATATATATTTTTGAATTATTTATTTATTACACACTCACTCTAAAGTGGTATTAAACCCAAAAAGGAAACATTTTATATATTGCAGCTTACCAATTGTTAGATGAAATGGCTGCATTTGTTCTCTTTTCTAGCATTTATTTCCTTATTTACATCAGGTGATCTAGCCAGCAAGTCTGTTGTATTTTTAAAAGAAGACGCTCTCTTGCAGAAGTATAAGTTACAGGGCTGAGACAAAAATTTACCACTGACAAGGGTGATTGCAGCGATGAGCTTTTATGTAAGGTCCCTTTCACACGAGGTGGACTCCGCTTCCATGGAGCCCGTCTCGGTCCGCCGGCTCAGCGGGAGATCTCTCCGTTGATCTCCGCTGAGCCGGCGGATGACAGGTCCCTCTCTGCTCACTGAGCGGGGAGGGGCTTGTCAGGCGGCCGCTGCCGCCTATGGAGGGATCGGATGAAAACGGACAGCATGTCCGTTTTCATCAGATCTCACCCGATCCGATAGCGACGGACCTGGACGTAGGGCCATCCGTCTGCTTTTAGCGGATCGGACCGGGTCGGATGTCAGCGGACATGTCTCCACTGACATCCGTCGCTCCATAGGGTAACATGGAGTGCCCGTTCAGGTCCGCTGTCAAAACTGACAGGCGGACCTGAACGGTCCGATCGTGTGAAAAGGGCCTAAAACCTTTATCCCAAAAGGAAAACAACTGTTTGATGTAACCAATTATATGGAGCTGGAATTTGGCTTAAATGTTATTAGCAGATTTAGATAAACTAACAAATTGAAAACCGCTGGCAACAAAAGTGAGTACACCCCAAAGGGAAAATGTCCAAAATGGACCCAAAGTGTCAATATATTGTGTAGCCACCATTATTTTCCAGCACTGCCTTAACCCTCTTGGGCATGGAGTTCAGAGCTTCACAGGTCGCCACTGGAGTCCTCTTCCACTCCTCCATGACGACATCACGGAGCTGGTGGATGTTAGAGACCTTGCACTCCTCCACCTTCCATTTGAGGATGCCCCACAGATGCTCAATAGGGTTTAGGTCTGGAGACATGCTTGGCCAGTCCATCACCTTTAGATAAGGCCTCCAAATCTCTGCGCTTAGGGCATATAACAGAAAAAAGGGGGGGGGGGGGGGGGAGGAAGAGTAATGATGATAGACAAGTGATGCAGATAGAAAAGGGATGGGAGGGGGGAGGGGGAAAGGAAGAAAAGAAATTTGTAAGGTGTGCTGCCTCCCCGAGTTAAGTCCTCAAAAGGACTAACATGTAATGGATTATAGGTGGTATGGGGGTATGGTGCTTCCTTATGAGATGTAGGCTACTTAATTAAAAGTGCGTTTGACAGTGACTAAACCAGATAGGTTACATAGTGTTCCAAACACAAAAAGTAAAGACTGTGAAATTCTTGCTCGGTGAACCCATAATTTATAAATCAAAAAACCTAAAAATATATGTATATGTATATGCACCCCCTATTATATTGCATATAACTCTGTGTAACAAATAGTGTCAAAAGGTGCCACTAGGTGCTGCTGCTGAGCAGCTAATGTAATAAATCCAACTTATATGTATGCAAATTTAGTGACATATACATATACCAATGTAGAAACATATATATGTCACATATACGTATATATATGACCGTGCAATCCACCATATAACTGTGCAATAAAGTGCAATATAGTGCAATCAAGTCCAACAGTCCATCACCTTTACCCTCAGCTTCTTTAGCAAGGCAGTGGTCATCTTGGAGGTGTGTTTAGGGTCGTTATATTGGAATACTGCCCTGCGGCCCAGTCTCCGGAGGGAGGGGATCATGCTTTGTTTCAGTATGTCACAGTACATGTTGGCATTCATAGTTCCCTCAATAAACTGTAGCTCCCCAGTGACGGCAGCACTCATGCTGCCCCAGACCATGGCACTCCCACCACCATGCTTGACTGTAGGCAAGACACACTTGTCTTTGTACTCCTCACCTGGTTGCCGCCACACACGCTTGACACCATCTGAACCAAATAAGTTTATCTTGGTCTCCTCAGACCACAGGACATGGTTCCAGTAATCCATGTCCTTAGTCTGCTTGTCTTCAGCAAACTGTTTGCGGGCTTCTTGTGCATCATCTTTAGAAGAGGCTTCCTACTGGGACAACAGCCATGCAGATCAATTTGATGCAGTCTGTGGTGTATGGTCTGAGCACTGACAGGCTGACCCCCCCATCCCTTCAACCTCTGCAGCAATGCTGGCAGCACTCATATGTCTATTTCCCAAAGACAACCTCAGGATATGACACTGAGCACATGCACTTAACTTCTTTAGTTGACCATGGCGAGGCTTGTTCCGAGTGGAACCTGTCCTGTTAAACCGCTGTATGGTCTTGGCCACCATGCTGCAGCTCAGTTTCAGGTCTTAGCAATCTTCTTATAGCCTAGGCCAGGGGTAGGCAACCTCGGCCCTCCACCTGTTTTGAAACTTCAAGCCCCATGAGACATTGCAAGACCCTGACAATCATAGGCATGACTCCTAGAGGCAGAGGCATGATGGGATTTTGTAGTCTCAGCACAGCTGAAGGGCTGAGGTTGCCTAGGCCATCTTTATGCAGGGTAACAATTTTTTTTTTTTAGATCCACAGAGTTCTTTGCCATTAGGTGCCATGTTGAACTTCCAGTATGAGAGAGTGAGAGCAATGACACCAAATTTAACACACATGCTGCCCATTCACACCTGAGACCTTGTAACACTAACGAGTCACATGACACCGGGGAGGGAAAATGGCCAATTGGGCCCAATTCGGACATTTTCACTTAGGGGTCTACTCACTTTTGTTGCCAGTGGTTTAGAAATTAATGGCTGTGTGTTAAATTGACACTGTTATACAAGCTGTACACTCACTACTGTACATTGTAGCACAGCGTAATTTCTTCAGTGTTGTCACATGAAAAGATAGAATAAAAATGTTTACAAAAATGTAAGGGGTGTTTATATATATATATATATATATATATATATATATATATATATATATATATATATATATATATATATATATATATATATATATATATAAAAATAATCACCCTCCATGAACCTTTCAGGTGACATCAACGGTGATTGCAGAGAAGCGTGGTGTTCTCAGGTGCGGATGTTTGATTAACAGATAAACACACAATAGAAACAGAAACGGCAGCGTGGGATCCATGGGAGAGCAGTGACAGGTGCTGTGTTCTAATCTCTGCTCAGAGATCAGGGAATTCTCCCCCCATGGCATACAACTCAAACACTGACTCAACCTGCTGGTAATTGATAATGTGTTGAGATTTTCCTCTGACAATAAACTCCGGGGAGCAGATGAGACAGGAATACTAACACACAAGGTAAATGAGGTTATATTTAGCCACAGCCTGCGCCTCTTCATCGCAGCAGGAATACTAAAACCAAACAAGTTTACCTGGAGGAATTACATCATCTTAGCCATAGATAACAATCACCGCAGTGTGAAATGAGTAACAGCGGGCAACAAAATGACCAAAATATAAAATTGCTGCACACAACTTCTCCTTACCATGACAGCTTTCATATATTAGATCTTTGGAAGTTGGAACGCAACACTTTTTGGTTATTTTTAAGGTTTTCTAAAGTTTTTTTTAAGATTTATAAAAAAATAAAATAAAAATAAAGAACTTAGAAATAAATTTCAAATACAGGGTGCACCCATGACTCCAATTTTGGAACCATGTTACACACATCCCGTTAAGTCCATATATATTTTGACAGGCACAATTTTAGTTTTTTTCCCCAGGTATTTACCGAAACATATTGAAGCTTTATTTGAAAGTGCACACTCTCTGGTTTAATTTGAGGGTATATACATACAAATTGGAGGAGGATTTTAGGAATTACAGCTCTTAAGAATAGCCACCCCCCCCCCTTTTTCAAGGGACCAAAAGTAATTGGACAATTGAATCAAAAGCTCTTTCATGGCCTTCATTATGTTTTCATCAATTAATCAGGTTAAAGGTCTGGAGTTGATTCTAATGCCGCGTACACACGGTCGGACTTTTCGTCTACAAAAGTCCAACGGACGCCGACGGACTAAAGCTGGCTGGTAATCCGATCGTGTGTGGGCTTCTCCGGACTTTCAACTGACTTTTTTAGCCTCAAATCCGACGGACTTTAGATTTGAAACATGCTTCAAATCTTTACGTCGTAAGTACGACGGACCCCGAAATCCGCTCGTCTGTGTGCTAGTCCGACGGACAAAAACCCACGCTAGGGCAGCTATTGGCTACTGGCTATGAACTTCCTTATTTTAGTCCGGTGTACGTCATCACGTACGAATCCGTCGGACTTTTGTGTGGTCGTGTGTAGGCAAGTCCGTTCGTAAGAAAGTCTGCCGCAAGTCCGCCGAAGGTACGTCGGAAGTATGTCGGACAGGCTGTCGGACTTTTGTAGACGAAAAGTCCGACCGTGTGTACGCGGCATAAGTGTGGTATTTGTATTTGGAATCTATTGTTGTAAACCTACGTCATGTGCTCAAAAGGAGCTGTCCATGCAAGTGAGACAGGCCATTGTAAGGCTTCAAAAACTAAACAAATCCATCAGAGATATAGCAGCAACATTAGGAGTGGCCAAATCAACAGTTTGGAAAATTCTGAGGAAAGAAGAACGCACTGGTGAGCTCAGGAACATAAAAAGGCCTGGATGTCCACCGAAGATAACAGTGGTGGATGATCGTAGGATCCTCTCTATGGTAAAGAAAAACCCATTCACAACATCCAGACAAGTGAAAGACACTCTCCAGGAGGTGGTCGTATCATTGTCAAAGTCTGCAATCAAACTCACTCTCTACCTTGCTTTCCCCTCCCCTCTTTCCTTCCCACCCGTCGCCTCACCCCTTTCTTTTACCGGTCCTGACCCTTTACCCCTCCCCTTTTCCCTTCGGTACACACCCCTTCCCCACAACGCTTACCCACTCATGGGCTGTTTGATCAGATACTGTGAACATCCTGATGTGCATTACTTTCTCACGTGTCCCATGTTTGGGCCCACCTGACCTTTGGGTTGCTTTGTTTCCCAAACAACTATAAAAATTTACAAAATGTTGTTGCATAACTTTGTATGCGTTATCAGTTCTAGGTCATGTAAGTAACTGTCAGGATGCCTCCCCGGCCTCGCACACTGATATTATTTCTATACCGGTGTTTTTTCTTCATGTGCCTTTTTTACTGTGTAATGCCGGAGAACCTGCTATGTTGACCTCAACTTATGACCATGTTTGAACTTTTTGTCTGACTTTTGTTATGTATCTATGCTAGCTATGTGGATTGTTAAACACACTTTGTATGAAAATCAATCAAGAGAAGACTTCAGGAGAGTAAATACAGAGGGTTCACCACAAAGGTGCAAACTATTCATAAGCCTGAAGAATAGAAAAGCCAGATTAGACTTGGCCAAAAAACATCTAAAAAAAAAAAAAAGCCAGACCAGTTCTGGAAAAGCATTCTTTGGATGGATGAAACTCAGATTAATCTGTAGCAGAATGACCGGAAGAAAGAAAAGTGTGGAGAAGGCTTGGAATAGCTCCTGATCCAAAGCACACAACGTCCTCTGTAAAGCATGGTGGAGGCAGCGTGATGGCATGGGCATGCACAGCTTCCAGTGGCACTGGGTCATAGGATGCATTAAGGTGAAAAAAGCACAAGGGTTTATTTACAACCCCTTTAATCTATTGAGTACTGGAATTAAGTTCTGTTTTTCCATAGTGTTCAAAATGAACATTCGGGCAATATTGATAACACCCCCTTCTTAACCAGTTCGGCTCCAGAGCAATTATTTTTCTTTGTCGCATACATGTAAAAATCCTAATTTTGGCAATAAAATTGCATAAACCCCCAAAACATTATATATTTTCTGAAAGCAGCAGCCCTGTAGAACAAAAAGGTGATAGTTGCAAATTTTTGTTTCAGGTGATATTCAGGCGCAACTGTTTATTAACCGCTTCCTGACCGCCGCACGTTGATATAGGTCGGCAGAATGGTACAGGTGGGCAAATGGGCGTACCCATACATCCCTCCTTCAAAGCTGGCCAGCGGGCGCGCGCAGCGGGAGCATGTCCGTGGGTCCCGAGGACTCGATGTCTACTGGTGGCCCGCGATCGAGGAGAGGCAGAATGGGGAAATGCCTATGTAAACAAGGCATTTCCATGTTCTGCCTAGTGACATGACAGGGATCTTCTGTTCATAGTGAACGGGAACAGTGTCATGTTCTAGTGAGCCCATCCCACCTACAGTTAGAACACACCCAGGGAACACACAGTTAACCCCTTGATCACCCTCTAGTGTTAACCCCTTCTCTGCCAGTGACATTTATACAGTAATCAGTGGGTATTTTTAGCTCGGATCGCTGTATAAATGTCAATGGTCTCAAAAAAAGTGTCAAAAGTGTCCGATCTGTCCGCCACAATGTCACAGTCCTGCTAAAAATGCCATAAATCTATCCCCTATTTTGTAGACACTATAACTTTTGCGCAAACCAATTAATATACACTTGAGATTTTTTTTTTACCAAACATATGTAGAAGAATATATATTGGCCTAATCTGGAGGAAGAAATTGTTTTTTTTTTTTAATATATTTTTGGGGGATATTTATTACAGCAAAAAGTTAAAAAAAAATTGCTTTTTTTTTCAATATTGTCGCTCTTTTTTTGTTTATAGCGCAAAAATTAAAAACTGCATAGGTGATCAAATACCACCAAAAGAAAGCTCTATTTATGGGGAAAAATTATGTTCGGGTACAAGGTCGCACGACCGCGGAATTGTCAGTTAAAGAGACGCAGTGCCGAATCGCAAAAAAAATGCCCTGGTCATCAAGGAGGCAAATTCTTCCGGGGCTAAAGTGGTTAAAGGCAAATTTCCCGGAAAAAATATAATAAAATGAACATTAGTGCAAAACGACGCCATATAATACCCATGTTTGGTTAAAATATAAAAGATGAAGTTGCATCGAGTAAATAGATACCCAGCATTCCACGTTTTAAAATGGTGTGCGCCTACGATATCACTAAAAACGATGGTGCCCAGAAATCACCATAGGCGAGGCTTTAAAAGCCATTACAGCTCATCAGTTTAGAGTCAACTAGGAGCTCTTGTGCTAGAATTATTGTTCTCACTCTGACGTTCATGGTGATGTGTCACATGTGTGGTGCACATGTACGCACCCTGGCCATGCATTCGCGTTTGTGCAGGTATGCGGGGCAACGGGGGTTTTGGCAATTTTTTATTTTATATATTTTAGGATACTTTCTGCTTTTATTTTTTCATTTATTTTTATGTGATTGCTATCACAAGGGGTTAATAAATCCCTATGTGATAGCATTGGGCAGGTGACAGGTACTGTTTTTGGAGACATTAGGGGTCTGATAGACCCCAATGTCTCCCCTGCCCTTCACACAATCTAACCAAGCACAGATCGGCTTGGTTAGGAGGTGTCTCCTGGCTGTACTGGCCAGAAAAGTGTGCATCCGAAACAGGAAGCGACATCACTTCCGGTTTCATTGTTTGCATGTGGGATCGAGGCTTGGATTTGTCTCGGTCTCACAGCAGTCTCTCTCACCCCACCAGTGGATGTGTTCCCGGGGGCGACGGTAAGCACTGGACAGCCCCGGAACTACGGGAGGAGGGCGGGCCGCCGATGGGACGGAGGGGCACCGCACGGCCGGCTGTGTGAAAGTGATCGGCAGCTATGAAGCTGCAGCAACACTTTCACTTAGAAGCCGGTCACCTGCTCTACAAAAACACACTTTGATCACAGCCATTAGCTTGTGATCAAAGGTTCTCTTTTTTTTTGGATGTACATAGTAAGCCCAAAGAGCTGAACTGGTTAGAACTGAACACATCCTTGGGACACGGCACTGGATCCAAATTGGGCTCAGGTGTGTATTTAGGGGAAGAGCTGCAAGTAAAAAATTGTTTACCTTAATGCAGAGAATGCTTTAAAAAGGTATAAAACCTGAAGCATTCAGGGCTGGTTCACACCACAAAAACGCACTCCAGATCCGTTCCAGGTGCATTTTTGATGCGTTTCCAGGTGCATTCCAGATGCTTTTTTTCTTTCCTGTTTTTTTCACTGTACTGAGGTCTGGTGCGTTTTTGATATGTTCTAGTGCATTCTGGTGCGTTTTACTACATTCCAGTACAGGTCAGTGCAGGAAAAATGCAGCATGTTCTACACTGGTCTGCATGTGGTGTGAACTGGCCCTTACAACCATTTGTAAGGGGGAACCTTACAATCGTGTTTTTATATTAGGAGGGGGTAAACCAGTGTCAATCAAATCAAATTATTCTTTTCCTACAGAGCAGCGAGGGAGGGTGAGGGGCCGAGCAAGCTGTAAGACCAGAGTTTCTCAACTCCAGTCCTCAAGGTGCCCCAACAGGTCACGTTTTCAGGATTTCCCTGAGATGAAACGACTGTGGTAATTACTAAAGGCAGTGAAACTGATCAAATCCACTGTGCAAAATAATGGAGAGCCTGAAAACATGACCTATTGGGGCGCAATGAGGACTGGAGTTGAGAAACACTGCTGTAGACCATACCAGCTCTTGAACAACTGCGCCTATTCAAATAGGACAAAAAGGCAGCGTAAAGAAAAATTTGCAAATCCTGTGACTTCTCCAAGTAGTGCACATTAGTGCTTCTAAATTTGTCCTGAACATCTGGGCTTCAGTGAGCTCTGCTCATGAAGGAACCAAGGAAAAGCACATACGAATTTTGATAGCCTAACAGTGAACCGCTTTTACAGTGATTTCTGCATTACACTGATCTCTGAGCAATCCCGGCAATGGTTCTGTTCTCCTAACAGCATGGGCAGCACTACTTACACAGCAGCAAAAGCTTAAAGCGGAACTAAACCCTCCTATCTTTTTCAGTCAAGGAAGCTGCCATCTTAGCCTCTGATCTTCAACTGCCATGATGCTGCACATGTGATCAGTTATGACACCAGCCATTGGATGAGAGCACAACCAATGTGACAATTCCATTCCCAGTAAGTGCCGGGAATGTATATTTTTTTAATGACACTTTTAAAATTGAGGAGATTAGTTCAACTTTAAATAATAAGCAATCGGGGGGCGTGTCCGGACTATGGAGGAGTGAGGACGTGTGCCTTCTCAGCTCCGCTCTACCGCAGCACATTACCAGCTCCACAGCGGAGGTAACACCCGCACCCACAGCAAATTATGTCCCTGAGACACCGGGCATCCTCCCAGCCACAACGGACTGACCGATCGCGGCAATCCCAGCTGGATTCCTTCTACACTGGGCAGACCGGGAGAGGCCGCGAGCCTTCCAAGATGGCGCCGACCGGGAAAACACAGCGTGCTAACAAGGCCGCAAAGACCTCCGCTGGCCAGTCACAGCAAATGGATGACTCTCCCGCTCCATCTCCAGGGTCGGTGAGTGAATCAGTCCCCCTGATCTCCCCAGGCTCCCCCGCTTCCCAAGATGGTGACTCCACTGACCTGGACCCCCTGGCAGATGCAGACATCAGGCGCCATATTATGTCCCTACCCACGAAAGCTGATCTTGAACGCTTTGCTGACAGAGTGGAAAAAGCTTTTAAGGAAGATATTGCTCAGCTCAAAGCTGATACAAATCATTTAGGAGGCAGACTTGATTCTCTGGAACAGAAACTTGAGGAAACTCTCCCTGTCATTTCTAAACTACAAGACAAGTGTAACATACAGGGCCAACAGATTGAGGCCCTGCTATGTCAGCTGGACGACACAGAGAACCGCAGCAGACGGGCAAATATCAGGATAAGAGGCCTACCTGAAGCTACTGGGCCCAGGGACATAATCCCCACCCTGGAAGGAATCTTTAAAGAAATATTAGGACTGCCTGCCACTGCTACGATCGAAATAGACCGTGCACACAGGGCCCTGAAGCCCCCATCCCAGGATGCGAACAATCCAAGAGATATCATCTGTAAATTACATAAATATACGCTTAAAGACCGCATCATGCAAAAAATGAGGGGGAAACCATATTTTGATTTTGATGGTGCACACCTGGCCTTTTATCAGGACATCTCGAGGCGCACTCTTATGCAACGTAGAGCACTTCGCCCTCTCCTAACAGCTATCCAAGACGCAGGCCTGGTGTATCGCTGGGGATTCCCCTTCAGCCTTCAAGTCACCAAAGATGGTAGAACCATAACTCTTCGCAACAAAGATGACCTCCCGCACTTTTTGACTTCCCTGGATCTGGACCCGGTAGACTTTCCCGACTGGAGATGTTCCTCAGACCTGGGAAACGACAAATTACCTACCCACCAACCGTGGCAACCAGCCAGAAACCAGAATCGCAAGAGGAATCGCAGGCGACATCTTTCTGAATCCTCGCTGGGAATGTCCCTACCTGGGAACTAGCAAACATCCCTTTCTGGGGCATACGAACTGCTACTGAAGTTTTTTCTTCTTTTTTTTTTTTTTTTTTTTTTTTTTTTTTTACATATTGCACTTAGATTATCCCCTTAACATTAGCCGTAAGGCTGTTTGATGGTTTGCACATTTTTGAGTTCCCTGAAGCACCATCATTCTCTCCATGTCTAACCGCACCATATCAGACGCGGTGGACGGAGACGGAGGACCTCCTGCCCTCTCTTATAGACGGCCACTAACCCCCTAGTAGGCCGCCCTGCTTTTTTTGGGCACTAATCCCCTTTGGGATAAGGGGTCGTGGCCTGGAGTCCCTCCCTTCTCCAGGGGGGGGCTCCTCGACACGACCCTTAGTAGTTGTTTTACGTGCGTGGATGTTAACATCCATACTGTTTTGATGGTTATGACCATGTTTTTATGTTCTTCTTCTCACACATGTTTTGTCTTCTCTCCCTCTCGTCTCTTTCCTACTCCCTCCCCCTTCACTGCAGGTTGCTCCACATTGCTGTCTGTGACGGACCCCTCGCAAATTGCATACATTGAACACCCACGCTCCTTTCCATGGCTTCCCTACGGGTAAGTACATATAATGTACGGGGACTATGTTCCCCACACAAACGTAGTAAGCTTTGGGGGGAGTTAAAACGCCTGAAAACCCAAGTGGTTTTCCTTCAAGAAACCCACTTTACGCCAAAGTCTCTTCCCAAATTGCCTACTCACCTTTTTAACCAATGGTTTATTAGCACATCCCCGACCCCTAAATCTAAAGGGACAGCTATCGCCATACACAAGGCATGCCCTTTTCAACCGGCAGAACACGATACAGACCCCTTGGGGAGATATGTTTTTCTAAAGGGCAACATTGCTGGCCAAAAATATACATTCGCTACTATTTACGCCCCGAATGCAGATCAACTTACCTTTATAGACACTACACTAGACCGCTTGGCGGAATTCAGAGAAGGCTTCCTAATTTTAGGAGGCGATTTTAACGTAAGCCCTGACCCAATGCTAGACACCTCCCATGCAAGACCCCCCCACTCCTACGCATTCTTGAAGCACTTCCGCAGGACTATTCAGTCCCACCTGCTCGCCGACAGTTGGCGAGCGCTTAGACCACTAGACCGTGACTTCAGCTATTACTCTACAGTACATAACGTATACACAAGAATTGACCACATCTATGTGGATCGAAATATTCTTGAACTTTTACAGTCTGCAGACATTGGTTCCATTTCAATTTCCGACCACGCCCCAGTGACGATGGCCTTTTCTTTGCCATCAGGCACACGGGGAGTTCGGACCTGGAGACTTAATGAGAACTTATTGGACGATGCGGTAGTGATGGCTGAGGTCACGGATACCCTAGCTCATTATTTTGCAGAGAACCCTGTAGGCGAGCTAAGTGAGGGGACGGTTTGGAAGGCTCACAAGGCTGTGGTTCGGGGGGCTCTGATTTCCCAGGGCAGTAGACTTAAAAAGATACGACAGGCAGACTTTTTAAGAGTACACACCGAACTCCAAAAAGCAGAACTCAGGCACAAAGCCAACGGACGCCCTGAAGACCTGGAAAAGCTGACAGAGTTACGGGAACTGTTCTTACGCCTACTCGATCGTCAAACACGCAAACAATTCCGATTCATGGCACACAGGTACTATGAACACGGAAACAAATGCGGCCGCATGCTGGCCCGGGCCCTCCGGAAACGTCAAGCCCAGACATATATACATAAACTACATAGCGCCTCGGGAACACCGATTCTACACCCATCTAAAATTGCTGCTGAATTTCGAGCTTACTACGCTAAATTGTACAACATAGATTCTGACCCCTCCCCTACGTCACGGGACAATAGACAAAACGCGATCCGAGACTATCTGACTGCAGCCAAACTCCCGACACTTACAGAAGAGCAATCCTCAGACCTAGACGCCCCAATCACCCTAAATGAGCTTCGGGCCACGGTGAATTCCTTGCCCAACGGAAAGAGTCCTGGACCTGACGGGTTCACTAAGGCATACTATAAAGCCTTCCTGACTCACCTAGAGACACCCATGTGCAAATATTTTAATTCTATTGCAGAAGGAAGAATTATCCCATCAGAGGCACTTCTGGCACACATCACTGTAATCCCGAAAGAGGGCAAGGATCCCACCGTACCCCTGAGCTATAGGCCAATATCGCTCCTTAACCTAGACATAAAAATTTTAGCGAAAACACTAGCAAACAGACTTAAATACCTTATACCCGACATTATCCACCCAGACCAAACGGGATTCATAACAGGTAGAGAAGCCAGGGACAACTCTATCAGAGCGGTACACCTTACTCACTGGGCCCGTGCCCGCCCCGAGCCACAGCCTTACCTCATACTGTCAACAGACGCTGAAAAAGCGTTCGATCGCGTTGACTGGTCTTACCTGACGGAGGTGCTTCGATCACTGCGAATGGGTCCGAGAATGCTGTCCTCTATTTTAGCACTATACTCGACACCTTGCGCACAAGTCAAGGTAAATGGAACCCTCTCGGCTCGCTTCCCCATCAGAAATGGCACGAGACAGGGGTGCCCCCTATCACCTCTCTTGTTCGCCTTAGTACTGGAGCCTTTGCTCTGCACAATACGCGCTAACCCCGACATTAAGGGTCTCACAGTTGGTAACACGGAGCATAAACTCTCGGCATATGCTGATGATGTCCTGTTCCATGTTTCAAACCCCCTGATCTCACTGCTCAACCTGATGAAGGAACTGAAGCTCTTTGGGTTTCTTTCAAATTTTAAAATTAATTTTTCAAAGTCAGAAATACTCCCTATTTGCATGTCACCCCAATTAACAATGAGCCTTAAATCAGCCTTTCCCTTCACCTGGGCCACGTCGGCTATTCGATACCTAGGTATACAACTCACAGATAATTTTAACAGCCTATATACCGCAAACTACCTCCCACTGATAACTACCATTAAGAAAGACCTATCCCAATGGACACAGACGGCCTTCACATGGCTGGGAAGGGTGAACATAATAAAAATGAATATTTTACCACGCATACTGTTCTTTTTACAGATGCTACCAATTCGATTACCCCGATCTTTTTTTGATAAAATATCTAGCATACTGTCCGAATTCATATGGAATGCGCGCAAACCTAGGATAGCTCTACGAGTCCTACGACGCTCGAAACAAAACGGAGGCCTAGGCCTTCCAGATGTCAGAAGATACTACTGGGCTATAGCGATACAGAGGATGCTCAACTGGCGTTTCCACTCTTGCTCTAAGATTTGGGTACCACTAGAGAAATGTTTAGCGGGTAGGAACTTATCATATGCTCCCTGGCTGTCCCGAGAGCATAGAGGACTGTCGGAGACAACGTCCCCCCTGACAACCCAGGTACTGTCAACCTGGGATAAGATTAACCCGCTGCTAAAATTGGCTCCCTCGGTGTCCCCACTGGCCCCATTGGGAGGTTTCCTCTGGTTCCCTCCGGGAGAACAAATAGGTTTCTTTGAATCGTGGCTGGGGGGGGGGGGGACGCCAGTTGTGGCAAACTCATGAAAGACGGCAAACTCCTGGGCTACGAATCTCTGCCTACAGGCAGACAGGGCACCCCAATGAACTTCTGGAAATACAGACAACTGCATCACTTCTTTCAATTACAAGGCCATAAGATTAGAGACCCTTCTTCTCTCACCCACCTTGAAAAACTCTTTATTGCAGAAGAACCTACACCACACTTGGTCTCGGAACTCTATAAACTACTAGGTTCCTCATTCCCTAACACCACACCCGCATTTATCAGACGTTGGGAAAAGGACCTGGGCATCGTATTTGCAAAGACAGACTTAACTCACTTGTATCAGCTTACTCATTCATCTTCAATAGAGTCTAAGACCCAGGAAACGAACTTTAAGCTGCTATCCCGTTGGTACAGAGTACCTGCGGACTTGGCCCGCTTCTACCCTTCCACATCCGAGCTGTGCTGGAGAGGATGTGGTCAGAAAGGTACACTGAAACACATATGGTGGGATTGCCCTCAAATTAAATCCTTTTGGGAAGATATACGTAACCAAATCAAAATAGTGACAGAGATAGAAATCCCCTTACTCCCGACCTACTTTCTCCTGCAGGTCCCCCCGATCTCACTACGAAAATACAAGAAAAGTATGCTGCCGCACTTATTAAATGCGGCTAGGCGCCTGATCCCAATCCATTGGAAAAAACATACGACCCCCACACGTGCTGAGTGGATCGGAAAGGTTAGTGAGATCCGGGAGGCCGAGGATTGGGTGGCGACCAATAAAGGCCACAAAGACCGATTCCATGCAATCTGGATGCCATGGGCTGAATACACCTCTGACTCCACCACAGTGTCGTCTAGTCTAGACGTTGCACTACTGGAACTGGCAGACCCTACTCTTAGAGTACTTAGGCTAACAAAAACTCAACCCTGTAGGCATGACCCTAAAACCTGACCTATCCGAGGAATAACGAATTCAGCTCCGAGGGGTCCGTCGCAGAGGCAGAGGAAGCCTACCAGTACTTGCAGGTAACCTGACCCATTCCCTCTCCCTTTCCCATCCCCCCCCTTCCTTCTCCAATTCCCTCTTCTCACTCTTACTGTACCCCCCCACCTCTCTCTTTTTTATTATTCCTATTTATTTCTGTGTCTCTCTATTGTTATTTTGATTTAATATTAGGGAAACTCATGCGAATCAGCTAAGTATGAGCTGTTCAATATAGAAACGAAATCCGCCGGGGGAGATCTCCGGTTTTCCAAGAGCCAGATAAATTTTACATGAATAAATCACTGTTGCGGGGTCGCGGGGGCCCACGTGGGAGCGGGAGGCGGATTGATGGAGGTTTTGGGCCCCCCCTTCCTGCCCCGGGCGTGGGCCACCGGGCTATGTACCCCGCACATTCCGGAGAGTCCCCCAACTAAAATACACCCTCAAGAGCCCTTAGGCGGGCCCCGCTTCATTTGCATACTTCATGAAAACATGGGGCTTCCAGAGCTCCTGATTACTCCCTTGGCGGGTCTCACAGAGTTATCCCTGGAAGAGCACTTTACATTAGATTAATAGTAATGTATGTGTTTGTTCAACCCACATATTGCATATTGTTACTGAAATGACCCTGCGAGGCCATTGTTTACAGGATTTGCACTGTTGGACATGTCATGTAATGTCTTGTTCTAAAAATAAAAACTTATTATACAAATAATAAGCAATCATGGCTGCTCATACAAGCACTTGTATTTAGAAAACCGCACACATATGGCAAAGATTGAGCAGATCCAATGAACATAAAATCCAAAACAAAAGACACTGAGTAGACTGTGTGAAAAGCTCACCTGTCCTCCAGCAGCACACGCTGCTACCAGTCCATACTGTCCTCCTTCCTTCTTTAGTCGGTGAGCAGCAGCCATCACCAGCCGAACACCCGTAGCGGCAAAAGGGTGACCAAGAGACAGTGATCCACCCCAGGTGTTAAACTTTTCCAGGGGAGGAGCGCCGACCTGAAAGAATTTGCCAGAGGGAGTAAATAAAAGCCGTTTCTCACTGCAGGAACATAAAAAAACAAAAACAACAACAACAACAACAACAACAACAACAACAACAACGACGGAACAAGATTTAGAGAATGAGGGGAGAGGTTTGGGGGGTGAATTTGGGCAATGCCGGACATACAGTTTAAAGTAAACCTATTGATTGGCAGCAACAACCAAAAATAATAAACTCACTCAACAGCAATGGAATCTATATGTCTGTCTGCTAAAGTTCTATTACCAGTCTATTATTGGTCTTTCCTCAACCTAATGTAGTAGAAAAAAACATCCACTTCCTTGAAGCTCTCTCTCCAGCAATCCTCAGAAAAACTGTGAATGAAGCAGAGTGCACTGGCATGGTGCAAAATCTTCAAAAATCTTTAATTGGTTAAAATAAATATATTGTACTCACAAAACGCGGCGTAAAGACAGGTTTCTCACAAAATTTCTATAAGACCCCTTTCACACCGAGGCGTTTTTCAGGTGCTTTTGGGCTAAAAAAATAGCGCCTGTAAAGCGCTTGAAAAACGGCTTCCCTGCAGTCTCAGTGTGAAAGCCCCGAGGGCTTTCACACTGGGGCGATGCGTTGGCAGGACGTTAAAAAAAAAACTCCTGCAAGAAGCATCTTTGGAGCGGTGAAGGAGCAGTGTATACATCGCTCCTGTCCATTGAAATTATTGGGCAGCGCAGCTGAACCGCCAGCAAAGCGCCACTGTTTTAACCTTTTTTCGGCCGCTAGCGGGGGTTAAAAGCTCCCCACTAGTGTCCAAAAACCCCTGCAAAAACGACGGTAAGGCAGGTATTTTTAGCGGCGCTTTACCGCCGACGCCCCAGTCTGAAAGGAGCCTAAGGAACATCTCCTCCATCTGTTAAGTGCTTCCTTCAAAGATCGCCCTCCAAAATCCTGGCTAACGCACTCTTTATAAAAGGCAACTCCAGTGATGCTCTGATGAAGAGGTGCTTCCTCGAAATGCATTAGGGCCAGATATTAGAGGTCGTACTTTAAATGAAGAACTAATGGATGGATAAGATGTTCCTTATGGAAATTATCTGAGAGGCATCTGTTTTGTGATTAAGATGCATTTATTTTAACCAATTCAAGATTTTTTAGAGGATCTTTAAACTAGACCTGGACTAGAGGACTAGACCTGGGACTACCCTTTCAAAATCCTTCCTGTTGTGTTTCCTGCCTCTAGGAGGTGGAGTTATGCTCTCTACTGTGCAGTCCTCGACAGATGGCCAGTAGAGATAGGCTCAGGCGTATTCAGGATCCTAGTTCCAACCCACCTGCCCGTTCCCGCCAGGAAGCCGACACTGCACACCACCAATCACAGGCATTGAGACATTTCCTGGTACGCAGCTGCAAAGACCGGGAAATGTCTCACTGCCTGTGATTAGTAGTGTGCAGTGTCGGCTTCCTGGGGGGGGGAAGGGGCAGGTGGGTTGGGACTAGGATCCCGAACACGCCTGAGCCCATCTCTAATGGCCAGTAAAAAATAATTAAAAGAAAAAATAAATAAAAAACGTAAAAATCTGATTGGTTGTTATGAGCAGCAGTCATTTCCAGAGCTGAGGGCTAAAATGTATTCTATTAATAACAAAAAAAAAAAAAAAAAAAAAAAAAAAAAAGCTAGGCAAGTCACCTTTGTCTTCCTTCCCATGTAGGTCTGGGCAAACCAGTCAGAATCCATTGCTTTCAAATTGGCCAGGATCTGCCCCTGTACATGGAGAAAAAACACAATGTTAACAAGGACCCTCGAGGTCTGCTGATGCAGGACATGCTTTTTGTAGAATTCAATGTTCTAGGTGTGTGGAAAACTTGTTCCTCCCACTGGCTTGTACATCCTATGATGACCCAGGAGCTGGCAGGAGAGGTAGGAACTAACACACCCAGAAAACGCAAGACACAGCAGAGTTTGAAAACAAAGGGAAGTATAGACTCTCTCCTCTTTTACAGAGTAGGCTTAGTTTAGAAGGGACTCTGTGTTGGTGTCAATATCACTTAAACTAAATAGAATTGTGGGTGATTGATTTTTTTTCTACTGCTTGCCCCTTTTAGACATCAGCAGATCTCTTAACCATTTGCCCTCCAGAAGATTTACCCCCCTTCATGACCAGGCCATTTTTTTGCGATGCGGCACTACGTTACTTACTTTAACTGACAAGTGCACTTGAGATGCTGTTCCCAAATAAAACTGATGTCCTTTTTTCCCCACAAATAGAGCTTTCTCACCTCTGCAGTTTTTATTTTTTGTGCTATAAACAAAAAAAGGCTGACAAATTCTTACTTTCTGCTATAAAACACATCCAATAACAAAAAAAAAAAAATGGATTTGGTTTTGACAGGTCCCCGCTCCCACTTCCGGATAAGATCGCTTGGCGATCTACGATATTTCTGGCCCCTCCCGCTGCATTCTGGGACACACAGAGGTCCCAGAAGACGGCGGGACCATTTAGAAAACACAATGCGCACAGAATGTGCAGTCGGAAACAGGCTGTGAAGCCGCAAGGCTTCACTTCCTGTTTCCCTTACTACAGATGCCGGCGCCTGCACCCGAAGCAGACTGACAAATTGGCTAGGCGTGCCGACACCGTGGGATCCCTGGACAGGTAAGTGCCCTTATATTAAAATTCAGCAGCTACAGTATTTTGTAGCTGCTGACTTTTCATTTTTTTTATGTTTTTATTAAAATTTTCTGGACTAAAGTTCCACTTTAAGCTATGAGTGCCTCTTTTTTTTTTTTTCCAAACAATTGACTGAACAGAAAAACTATAAATCTGACCTCCAACCTTCCCCACAGCTTTACAGACTCATCCGTTTTGAAATTATTTACTCTGATTTCACTGCACACTGTGAGCTTCTCACAATGTGCATTAGAAGCTGCAGCAAGTCACACAGAGCCCACCTCATTTCCAGGCTGAAGGACATGCAACAACATCATCTAGGCAAAGGGGGGTAAGCAACATGGGGCCCTCCAGCTGTTGTGGAACTACATTTCCCATGAGGCATTGCAAGGCTGGCAGTTACAATTACTCCCAGAGGCATGGTGGTACTTGTAGTTCTGCAACAGCTGGAGGACCCCAGGTTGACTACCCCTGATCTAGGCCTTTCCTCCCCAGTCTGAGTCTCCCTGGCCAGCCAGAATAAATTCATTGGAATTAAGTTGTTTGAGTCATGGAGGCTCCACATCACATGCAAATACACCTTGCCTAGGGCCAACCACTCCTCCAGACCGACAGCCACCAATTACGACATATTAATATTTACATAACTCCTCCCAGGAGCCGACCCATTGCTTCTATAAGGGCTAAGGGCTTTCGAGAAGAGTACTGAGGCAGGGGCTGTGAAGCTTTCGGGAAGCTGTGTACAGTAACCTGCCAGACCCTCCTACCCGCCATGATCTGCCTGCAATGTATAGAGAAATACTGACATGCAGTGATATTACTGGGTGTAAAATATGGTATACAATGAAAACAGGAAGGTTTTATTTATAAGTTTTGTTAGCATTTTGAGGAGGGAAAAAAGGAACCAGGGCAGGCAAAATATAAAACAGATTAAAGTGCTTCTAAAGCCTAAACATTTTTTACCTTAATGCATTTTATGCATTAAAAAGGTAAAAAAACCTTCTGTGTCAATTACCCCTTATATTTACCTGAGCTTGATATTGATCCAGCACTGTGCACAAAAGCAGCGGCTTCCTCTGCTCTCTCTCTTCACACAGGGTAGAATGAAACAAGCGGGAGCCATTGGTCTCCGCTGCTGTCAATCAAAAAAAAAAAAAGGGAGAGGGGGGCAGGGCGGGGCCAAGCCACGCTGTCTGTGCCAATAGACGCAGACAGGGCAGCTCAGGAATGAGCCCACACGAGTGCCCCCACAGAAAACGATGTTCTATGGGAGGCACTCGGTGGGGGAAACCCAGAAGAGGAAGATCGGGCTGCTTCATGCAAAGCCATTACACAGAGCAGGTAAGTAGAACAGGTTTGTTACTTTATATAAAAAAAAATAAAATAAAGCTTAATCACTTTGAGTGCTGGTTCACACTCATGCGGTGCGGGAAACCGCATTTGATTCAGACAGGAATCGCACTGCATTCCTGTTCAAATCACATGCTATTCTTTAAAGTGCAATTTGAGCTTATTTATTTTGAATGGCTCAAAACAAAAGCACAAAAATGGTGCGTGCACTTTTTTTTGCCACACTGGAATTGGATCGCATGGGTGTTCAGCCAATTGCACTGCGTTTTGTGACCCATTTTTTAACTTAACATTGACACCTGCAGTGGTTTGCATGAACAAAGTGCGTTTGTAATATGGTGCAGGAAACGCACAGAAATCTCTGCAAATCCTGCTCTGCATCAGTGTGAACCAGGACTAAACGTCAGTTTTCAATGGTTATCTATAGCCTTTTACTTTTGGCCTTTTGTTTTTGATATGAGAATGGTTACAATCATAGTAAGCTTGTTTTTGTCCTTTGTCTTGATAAGCAGATTGTCCAGTATTTCATGTTCCTGTGACATAACAGGAAGTGGGGTGAAAAAAAAAAAATCTTTTAAAAAAAAGGAGTTGTAAAGTCAGAAGGCTTTTTATCTAGTGCATTCTATTCTATTCTTTGTGCAGTTCCCCGCTCAGCCCCTCTAAAACTTACCTGAGGTCCCCTCTCTGTTAAGCGATGTCCACGACTGTCTCAGCCGTTCGAGATTCTCACTCCTGATTGGATGAGACACAGCAGCGGCGCTATTGGCTGCCGCTGCTGTCATTCAATGTCTGCTAGCCAATCAGGGGAGAGAGGGGTGGGGCACCGTGTCTGAATGGACACAGGGAGCTGTGACTTGGCTCGGGTGCCCCCATAGCAAGCTGCTTACTGTGGGGGCACTGAACAGAAGGGAGGGGCCAGGAGAGCAGAGGAGGGACCTGAGAAGAGGAGGAACTGGGCTGCTCTGTGCAAATCCACTGCAACAGAGCAGGTAAGTGTAACATGTTTGTTATTTTTATAGGAAAAAAAAAGACTTTACAAAAATGTTAAAGTTATGAGAATTAGTTTTCACTATTGTAAAAGTTTCCCTTCACTTCCTGTTCCAGTGACAACTGTTTTTGTATTACCTTCTGTCCTGGTGACAATGGTCGTCATGACAAATAAGGTAAAAGGTATTCATGATGATGAACAGCGATCATTAGATATCACAACATTGCATTCAGAATAAAGGCAGCCGAGCTCCCAGCAGATGCCGCCACCTTTACTTTGGATTACCCTAAGTAAATATGGTGACAATGTAAATCAATGCCTGAGCATGATATCTGTGTACTGAGATGAGTCAACATACCTATGGGGGTGGGGGGTGGGGGGGTGTGATCCACCGTGCTTCATGATCTGTGGGTAGTGAGAGATGTCTTGATTTTGGGAAGACTCTACGAATATTCTTTGAATACTCAGTAAAATCAAACATCTCAAACATCTAGCTGAAAAATATTATCTTTCAGGACAACAAGAAAGGATCTGAGCAATCATTCTTGTGGAAGACTACTTAAAGCGGAGTTCCACCCAAAAGGGGAAGATCCACTTGTTTGCCTCCCCCCCACCCCCCTCTGCTTCCACATTTGGCACCTTTTGGAGTGTGGGGGGGGGGTGTACCTGTTTTTGACAGGTACCCGTCCCCTCTTCCAGGTGACCTCGCCGCACCCAGGTCCCCCAAAAGTGCGGCCCCCCTACTCCTTCCCCCACCCCCGGGCCATTCACAAAGCGCAACGTGCTTCGTGCATGCGCAGTAGAGAACCAGCTGTGAAGTGCAAGGCTTCACTGATGGTTTCCCTCACAAGGAATGGCAGCGGCAGCACATGAGAGCCGACTGAAAATCGGCTGGGGTGCCGACAACGTGGACATACCTGGACAGGTAAGTGTCCTAATATTAAAAGTCAGCAGCTACAGTATTTGTAGGTGCCGACTTTTAATTTTTTGGTGGTGGGGCTGGAGCTCCGCTTAAAGAGAAAGACAGGATGTTTTAGCTCTTGAGGAAGTTGCAGACTTAGAGACCCTGTCACCAGATCATTTGTATCAAGTAAAATCATCCCATAAGATTATATGTGCATTTAGTGTATTTATGCTTGTTATTTACCTGTAACATCCCTCCTATATAGACATGCAAAAGCCCTGAGATCGCTGCCGGCCAATGCCATCTTCCTGCCTATACATGGATCAAAATTTGGTCGGTCCCTGCTAAACCAGCCAAATTGGATGCATGTATGGCTGGCTTAACACACTTTGAGACAATACAAATTTACAATGACAAGATCGCCACCTAGTGGCTGCAAAGGGGAAAGAGTATCCAATAAAATGGGTAAAGTGCATCTAAAAAGGCAAAAAACTTTATTTTTTTTTTAGGTATTTTTGAATACCGTATATACTCGAGTATAAGTCGTTCCGAGTATAAGTCGAGGCCCTAATTTACCACAAAAAAAAAAATGGGAAAAATGTATTGACCCGAGTATAAGACGAGGGTGAGAAATGCACAGCTACTGTAAGTGGAAAAGAGGGTCAACAATGCCCATTTGCAGCCTCACTGTGCCCATTTGCAGCCATAGGTCCCCCGAACTTCAAACTCGGTAGTTAAGGGTTCCTAGATGCCCCCTAGCTGCAGCTAAAATTTGGGGTCTCTGAACCCAAAGGGTCCCAAAATGACATTGCTGCAGATGGACACAGTTGACCGAATTTGGGGCCCCGTATCTTGGGGCCACTTAGTTCTAAGAACCCCAAATTTGGTGTGCAAACCCAGTGGAACTAGCACCATAAAATATCCAAAGTTGGGGTTTCTAGCACCAAGTGGCCCCGAGATACAGGGCCACAAATATCGGTTCAGAAAATGTCAAGCACTTTTCTAGGAACACCGTATCTCGGGGCCACTTGGTGCTAGGAACTCCATCTTTGGATATGTTATGGTACAACTGATTGCACACCAAATTTGGGGTTCCTAGCCCTAAGTGGCCCTGAGATACAGGGCCCCAAAGTCGGTTCAGAAAATGTCAAGCACTTAGTGCTAGGAACTCCACCTAGCATAAATTGGCCCTGAGATACGGGCCCCAAAGTCGGTTCGGAAAATGAAATTTTATGCTGCAGAAAAGTGCTTGACTCGAGTATAAGTCGAGGGGGGCACTTTCCGCACAAAAAAAATGTGCTGAAAAACTCAACTTATACTCGAGTATATACGGTATGCTTTGGAAGGGGCAGAAAAGTTGTCAGATTTCTAGTGCTGTGTCCTGCTGGGTAGGAGGTGAAAGGAATTCTTTCAAGGGGACATGCATTCTGATGACAACTGTCTAGCAGTGCATGTACCTTGCTTTGGAACAATTTTCTCTCACTTCCTGTTGTGTGTACATGACAAGTGAGGAGAAATTACCCCAATGAGGCACAGATAGCAAGAGTTTTAATAACAACAGAGAATGACTGTGATGAGACATTAGAGTGTAAACACTGGGGACATTAGAGAGTGTAAGCTCCTCTGGTACAAAGGCTTATGTGACTGGCTCAGTGCCCTCTGTACAACACTGCAGAATATGTCACGGCTATAATAACAATAAATATCATACTCTATAGCTCTAACATATACCGTAGTGCTGTGCAGAGACCACTGAGCCAGTCACATCAGTCTCTGTACCAGAGGAGCTTACACTCTAATGTGTCATCCTAACCACACACGGTTATACATTAATATAGCTTTGAGATATACCGCAGTTATGTAGAGAAAATAATAAACCATTCAAATCAGACTGCACCACATGAGCTAACATTCTAATTCCCCCCACAGTCACATGCTATTATAATATATTTATATAGCTCTGACATTCACTGCAGTGCTGTACATAAAACACTGAGCCTGTCATGTTAATGCCTGTACTAGAGGAGCTTACACTCTAATGTCTCATCAGTCATGCACTATTATTATTATACACACATAGAGAATAGATATATAGATCTATCTCTATCTATGTATCTCTCCATCTATCTCTCTCTCTATTTTCACTCTTTGTTATATTGCAGCCATTTGCTAAAATCATTTAAGTTCATTTTTTTCCTCATTAATGTACACACAGCACCCCATATTGACAGAAAAACACAGAATTGTTGACATTTTTGCAGATTTATTAAAAAAGAAAAACTGAAATATCACATGGTCCTAAGTATTCAGACCCTTTTCTGTGACACTCATATATTTAACTGTCCATTTCTTCTGATCATCCTTGAGATGGTTCTACACCTTCATTTGTGTCCAGCTGTGTTTGATTATACCGATTGGACTGGATTAGGAAAGCCACACACCTGTCTATATAAGACCTTACAGCTCACAGTGCATTTCAGAGCAAATGAGAATCATGAGGTCAAAAGGAACTGCCTGAAGAGCTCAGAGACAGAATTGTGGCAAGGCACAGATCTGGCCAAGGTTACAAAAACATTTCTGCTGCACTTAAGGTTCCTAAGAGCACAGTGGCCTCCATAATCCTTAAATGGGAGACGTTTGGGACGACCAGAACCCTTCCTAGAGCTGGCCGTCCGGCCAAACTGAGAAGAGCCTTGGTGAGAGAGGTAAAGAAGAACCCAAAGATCACTGTGGCTGAGCTCCAGAGATGCAGTCGGGAGATGGGAGAAAGTTGTGGAAAGTCAACCATCACTGCAGCCCTCCACCAGTGGGGGCTTTATGGCAGAGTGGCCCGACGGAAGCCTCTGCTCAGTGCAAGACACATGAAAGCCCGCAAGGAGTTTGCTAAAAAAACACCTGAAGGATTCCAAGATGGTGAGAAATAAGATTCTCTGGTCTGATGAGACCAAGATAGAACTTCTTGGCCTTAATTCTAAGCGGTATGTGTGAAGAAAACCAGGTACTGCTCATAACCTGACCAATACAGTCCCAACAGTGAAGCATGGTGGTGGCAGCATCATGCTGTGGGGGTGTTTTTCAGCTGCAGGGACAGGACGACTGGTTGCAATCGAGGGAAAGATGAATGCGGCCAAGTACAGGGATATCCTGGACGAAAACCTTCCCCAGGGTGCTCAGCACCTCAGACTGGGCCAAAGGTTTACCTTCCAACAAGACAATGACCCTAAGCACACAGCTAAAATAACGAAGGAGTGGCTTCACAACAACTCCGTGACTGTTCTTGAATGGCCCAGCCAGAGCCCTGACTTAAACCCAATTGAGCATCTCTGGAGAGACCTAAAAATGGCTGTCCACCAACGTTTACCATCCAACCTGACAGAACTGGAGAGGATCTGCAAGAAGGAATGGCAGAGGATCCCCAAATCCTGGTGTGAAAAACTTGTTGCATCTTTCCCAAAAAGACTCATGGCTGTATTAGATCAAAAGGGTGCTTCTACTAAATACTGAGCAAAGGGTCTGAATACTTAGGACCATGTGATATTTCAGTTTTACTTTTTTAACAAATCTGCAAAAATGTCAACAATTCTGTGTTTTTCTGTCAATATGGGGTGCTGTGTGTACATTAATGAGGAAAAAAATTAACTTAAATGATTTTAGCAAATGGCTGCAATATAACAAAGAGTGAAAAATTTAAGGGGGTCTGAATACTTTCCGTCCCCACTGTATCTCTATCTATAGTATACCGCAGTGCCGAACAACAAAAATATAAATCATTCAAATCAGTCAGCACCACATGAGCTTACATTCTAATAAAAGAACAAATTCAAAGCGCAGTCCTAGTCTGTCTAGTGGAAAGTCTAAAAATTGAAAACTGGAATGTATAAATGAAAAATAAGAGTAAAAGTGAAAAAAACCAAAAACCTAAAAGTAAATATCGAGGTAAGCAATAAAATTTAAAAAGATGCACCTGTGTGCGCCTATTTATGAAAATATGTCTCTTAATACTCCATCTGGATAAGAATATAAGACAAAAAGTCAATGGGAAATGTCTGTGGTATCTATTGGAAACAGGCACCCTTCCGAGGGGTCAAGGAACCCCCACTGGAAAAGGGGGGGAAGGAGAAAAGGCGCCAAGCAACTAATAGTGTAAAACGGTTTATTAGGTGTACATAATAGACATAGTGACAGGTTCAACTCACAGGATGAATGCAGGGAGAAAGATCCCTGCATACATCCTGTGAGTTGAACCTTACTATGTCTTATGTAAACCTAATAAACTGTTTTACACTATTGGTTGCTTGGCACCTTTTCTCCTTCCCCTAAGCTTACATTCGAATATCCCACCACAGTAAGACACTATTATAATATATTTAGAATAGATTTATATATCTCTGGCAGTGCTTTACAGAGAACCCGGAGCCATTCACATCAGTCTCTGCACCGGAGAAGCAAATATTGAAAGCAACACAGAAACCAATAACACATGCAAACACAGTGTACTTCTATCTTACAGCAAAGGCTTCATGGAACTCAAAGGCATCGATGTCAGCTAACGTCAGACCAGCTTTCTCAAGCACTTTGGGTGTAGCATAGGTTGGCCTGAAATGAATTATACGCATGTTAGAAATTGCAAGCATTCAAAACTAAAAAAGCTGTCTCTAGAGCCAGTGCTATCCTGCAGGTGGCGCTGCTGCTTAGGAAAGGTTTTAGTCAAGTCAATGGCAATGAGCGCAGCATGGGGGTAGTAGTAGTAACAGCTACCGATACTTCCTGGAAATGTGTGTGTATCAGAGTATCCCAAAATTAGAGGGACTCGTGCAGCTTTATAAGGACACATGCAAACATTCAAGGGCGCATAAACTTTATTCTTAGGGTCAGTGTACTTTACTTCTTTTTCAGACTAGGGTATGTGCAGATAGAAACCTGGAGTCCAAATGATCCTATACCTTACAGTATGGTACTGTATATAGTATCGTTCGTACAGTACATGCAAGAATATTCATACATACCCAAGAAGAAGCTGATCTTTTGGGTCCTGAGAGACATAGACAAAGTCCCTGAAAAAAAAAAAAGAAACAGTTTAAATTCTAGTTGTCTGCGCTCTAGCACAGCAGATCTTCTAGGATAAATTGATTATTCATGTGATTGCCTATCTAAGCCTGCTCCCCCTGTGCAAGCTGTGGTTCCTCCCACCTGCCCCTATGTCACTAATGTAGAGGCTGCAGTAAAGAAGAAGCTAAAGGAAGTAACCACTAAGTGCAGCAGGGAGCCAGTCATTCAACACATTCTTTCTGAAGTTTCTTTAAGCGATGGTTTCTCTTGAAAACACATTTAGTGACAGATCCACTTAAAGTCTGATTTTTTAAATCAGTGGTTTCTCAACTCCAGTCCTCGAGGCGCCCCAACAGGTCATGTTTTTGGGATTTCCCTTTTACTACGGCTATGGTAATTACTAAGGCAGTGAAACTGATCAAATTAAGCGTGCAAAATAATGGAGAGCCTGAAAACATGACCTGTTGGGGCACCTTAAGGACTGGAGTTGAGAAACACTGGTTTAAATTGACTGCATGCAAGAAAAGATGGTTTGACTACCTCAAAACCATCAACTTCAAAATCCAAATGTATACTGGAAAATATTAAATCAAATAATAATAATTTCATAGTTGATCCAGTTTGTTTTTTTTTCCTGCTGGTTTTCCATGCTCGAGCAACAGATGGCGGTCACAAAACTGGCTTCTGTCAAACGAGGAGCTGTACACATGGGCCGAAAGTCATCCAATAGCTGCCAAACCGACAGTTTTTGGGCCTGTGTGTAGATAGCATTAGAAGAAGGCTTTTCCCCTGGAGACCTGGTGTAGAAAAGTCTGATTTGCTTACCGCAGGTAGGCTTTAGGCTTGTATCCCATGGCCAGAGCTTTTTCCTCAGACATGATCAAGACAGCTGAGGCCCCATCCGTCTGAAAAGAAATGAAAGGCAATGAAAACATTCATAAAATAGGACGTAAAACCCTCACTGCACAGCATCTTTTCTTGTATGACCAAAAACAGGTGGACAACTTACCATCACACCAATATCAGCTTGCTGAACATCCTATTCTTATAAACTCAAGCACATAGCCATGCCATCTCCTTAAACGCATGTTGAAGTGGAACTAAAGGCACTATACTTACAGTGCATCCGGAACGTATTCACAGCCCTTTTCCACATTTTGTTATGTTACAGCCTTATTCCAAAATTAATTGAATTCATCATTTTCCTCAAAATTCTACAAACAATACCCCATAATGACAACACGAAAGAAATTTGTTTGAAATCCTTGCAAATGTTTTACTTTTTAATAAAAGGAAAAAAAAAAAAATCACATATAAATAAGTATTCACAGACTTTGCCATGACACTCAAAGTTGAGTTCAGCTGCATCCTATTTCCACTGATCCTTGAGGTGTTCCTACAACTTAATTGGAGTCCACCTGTAGTAAGTTCAGTAGATTGGACATGATTTGGAAAGGCACACAGCTGTCTATATAAGGTCACACAGTTAACAGTGCATGTCAGAGCACAAACTAAGCCATGAAGTCCAAGGAATCGTCTGAAGACCTCCGAGACAGGAATGTATCGCGGCACAGATCTAATAGTAAAAAGGTCAGGTCTGAACATGTGGGCCCTTTACAAAAAAAACTAGAGTGGGTGACTGGGGACAAAGAAAGCAAATGTATTAAATACTTTCTTCAGCTCTGTGTATACAAAAGAGCATGGGAGGGCTCATGTCCATAATGGGGGTGGTAGTGACACAGCCCCAAATGATCCACAATGGCTCAAAAGTGATACGGTCCAGAATTATTTAGACAGAATAAAGGTGGATAAAGCGCCTGGACTTGATGGCATCCACCCACGGATCCTAAAAGAATTGAGCTCTGTAATTTCAAAGCCATTGTATCTAATTTTTAGGGACTCATTAATGATGGGAATAGTACCACTGGATTGGCGCAGGGCGAACGTGGTGCCTATATTTAAAAAGGGATCAAAGTCTTTACCAAGTAACTATAGACCTGTTAGTTTAACTTCTATAGTCGGGAAGATACTGGAGCGTTTAATAAAAGACCACATAGACGAGTTCTTGCTGGAAAAAAACAGAGTTAGGTACCTGGTAACTCTTTTTCTAAGAAGTCTTCCAGGGCAGCATCCGAGAGATAGGCTCCTCCTCCCTAAAACAGGAAACACATTAGTCCACCATTATAAATTTCACACTCTTACCTGTGTGCCTCAGTTATGTTAAAGCACCGAATTCCCTGTAAGCTGCAAGCTCCCCCTCTGTACCTGGTTTTTGTTGTTTCAAGGGTGGGAACTAGTGCTGCCCTGGAAGACTTCTTAGAAAAAGAGTTACCAGGTACCTAACTCTGTTTTCTCGAATCGTCTTCCAGGGCAGCATCCGAGAGGATATATCAAGCAATACTTACTAGGGTGGGGTTAGAGACTGGAGCACTTTACGACCAAATGCTTGGTCTTGGTCAGACAGCTGGTCTATGCGGTAGTGCTTAGCGAAAGTACTGAAGCTCGACCATGTCGCTGCCCTGCAGATCTGCTCCGGAGTTGCCCCTGCTTTCTCTGCGGCCGAGGTTGCCCAGGCTCTAGTTGAGTGCGCTCTGATTTCACTAGGTGGAGTGAGATTCTGTGCCTTATAGGTAATCTGTATGGCCATCCTTATCCATCTGCTGATGGTGCTTTTTGAAGCTTGTTTCCCTCTGTTGATTCCTGCATAGAGGATGAAGAGGGAGGTCGTTCTACGCCATTCTTTTGTTCTTTCGAGATACGCTATGAGCGTGTTCCTTACATCAAGTTTGCTGTAAATGTTTCTTTTCCTACTATCCATGGTTGTTGGAAGTGAGGGTATGACGATGTTTTGGGTTCTGTGAAATGTAGAAGAGACCTTGGGTAGAAAGGCCGGATCTGGAGAGAGAATTATCTTGTCCAGATGTATTAGACAGTATGGTTCTATTGAAGATAGAGCTTGGATCTCACTCACTCTTCTGGCGGATACTAAAGCCAGAAGGAGCGCAGTTTTTAACGTGAGGTTTTTGTCTGAGCTGTCCTCGATAGGTTCAAACGGAGGGGAAAGAAAGCCCTTAAGTACTGTGCCCATGTCCCAGGTGGGAGTTTTGTACAATTTGGCTGGTTTGGATCTTTTAAGAGCTATGAGGAATCGTCTTATCAGCGGGTCTTCCGCTAGTCTAGTATCCATGACCGAGGAAAGTGCTGCAACTTGTACTTTCAGGGTACTTGGTGATATGTTTTTGTCTGCACCATCTTGTAGGAAGTCCAAAACTATTGGAATTATCCCACCGTTGGAGATTGGTCTGTCTTCGTACCAAGAAACAAATTTTTTCCTTATTTTCTCATAGATGGCTCTCGTTACCGGCTTTCTGCTGTTTAAGATGGTGTTGATTACTCTGTCTGACAGGCCTTTGTTCTGGAGTTTTACCCTCTCAGTAACCAAGCCGAGAGCTTCAAGATTTTGTGGTTCGGATGGTTGACTGGGCCTTGTGACAGTAGATCCGGGCGGTCCGTCAGTGTCAGCTGAGGTTGTATGCTGAGATTTTTTAAATGACTGAACCATGCTCTCTGGGGCCAGTGTGGTGCTATTAGTATCACTGTTGTTTTCTCTGCCTTGATTTTTTGGATTACTTTTGGGATTATGGCAGTTGGAGGGAATGCATAGCACAGATGCCATTTCCAGTTTTGGTTGAAAGCATCCACCCCGCTGTTGCCATCTGTAGGGTCCAGGGAGAAAAATATCGGAGATTTTGCGTTCGCCCTGGAAGCAAATAGGTCTACTTCGGGTATTCCCCACTTCTGGGTGATTTGAGTGAAGGTTGTTTGGTTTAGCGACCATTCCGTGTGTTTTATCGTTTTCCGGCTCAGGAAATCTGCCACTGTATTGTCTGTTCCTTTTAGATGAATACCGGATATCGATCTTATGTTCACTTCTGTCCACAGTAGGATAGATTGTGTCAGTCTCATCAGTTTTTGGGATTTTGTGCCCCCTTGTCTGTTTAGGTATGCGACTGTCGTTGCGTTGTCTGATTGTATCTTTACATCCTTCCCCTGTAATGCTGGCTTGAAGGTTTTTAGCGCTTCCCCCACAGCTTTCAGCTCTCTCAAGTTTGAGGAGGCTCGTGCCCATTTGGGTGTCCATTTCCCTTGCGAGAACCGCCCTTCCATGTGGGCTCCCCATCCTAGGGCGCTTGCATCGGTGGTGATGCTGACTGGATTGACTTGAGCCCATCTGCGCCCCTCGATGACCCGAAGTGGGTTGAGCCACCAGTAGAGTGTTTGTTTGACTGTGGCGGGGACGGGAATGGATTTTTCTAGGGATGCTTGCCTGCCATCCCATTGGGACAGAATGTAGTTCTGTAAGGGTCGCATGTGAATTTGTGCCCAGGTGATGGCTGGAATGGAAGATGTCATCAGTCCTAGTACGGACATTCCGTGCCTGATCGTTGTGGAATGGTTCCTTAGCAGGGACGTAATTGCTTGTGTCATTTTTACGTCTTTTTCCTTTGTTAGGAAAATTTTTGACAGTCTGGAGTCCAGCACGTATCCCAGGTACACTACTCTCTGGCTTGGGATCATTTGCGATTTCTCTGCGTTTATTAACCATCCCAGGTTTTGCAGATAGATCATACTCTTGCGCAGGTTGTTTTCTAGGATTGCTGCTGAGTCCGCAAAGAACAGGAGGTCGTCTAAGTATGGTATTATTCCAATACCCTCCTGTCTTAGACCTTTTAGCGCTTCCGCCATTATTTTTGAGAATATTCTTGGAGCTGAGGAGATTCCGAAGGGGAGAGCTGTGTACTGTAGGTGCAGCGTAGCTGCTGGCCCCTGGATTGCGAACCTTAGAAACCTTTGGTGATCCTTCCTTATGGGGACATGTAGGTAGGCATCCTGTAAGTCTAGTGTTGCCATGAATGTCTCCTGCGGTAGGATGTTCCTGATTGAATAGATAGATTCCATTCTGAATCTCTTGTATCTTATTCCTCGGTTGAGTGGTTTGAGGTTTAGTATCAGCCTTAGTTTGCCTGATGGTTTTCTTTTTGCGAAGATGTGTGAGTAGAAGCCCTTCTGTTCCTCCTCTTGGGGAACGTGACAAATCACCTTCTGATCTAATAGTTTCTGTAGGGATTCTAGAAACACCTTTGCTTGATTGCTGTCCTTGGGTAGCATGGTCGCTAAGCCGAGTTTAGTAGTGCCGTGGTCCTAGAGGATATTCTGACAGTTTCTGCTGAAGCATCTGCCAAGAAAGCTGCCGCTCTAGTTAGTGTGGGGATGGTTTTAATTAGTTCCTCCCTGGGTGTGTCGTTCTCCAATAGATCTTGCAGCTGGGTTAGCCAGATTAGCAAGGTTCGGGCCGTGCAGGTGGAAGCAATAGCCGGATTTAGGTTTGCCGCCCCTGCTTCCCATGCCCTTTTCAGGAGAGCTTCTATTTTCTTGTCCATGGGGTCGCTGAGGGTACCTGCGTCATCAAAAGCCAAGTCCGATTTGTTCGTGATTTTTGCCAGAGAGGCATCCACCTTGGGGCATTTAGCCCAGGTTTTGGTGTCTGCTTCCGCAAACGGGTATCTGCGTTTGATTGTGGCGGGGATGAAAAGCTTTTTCTCTGGGTCTTCCCATTCCTTTTTGACTATGTCTTTAAGTGTTTGGTGTACCGGGAACGTTCTTGGCTTCTTGGGCTGGAGCCCTTTGTACATTCTGTCATGCATAGTGAGTTCTGCGGTTTTCTGTTCTTTAATGCCTAGAGTGTCAGTGATGGCTTTGAGAAGACTGTCTGTGTCCTCAGAAGGAAACAGGTTGCAGTCTGTCGTGTCATCTTCCTCCTCTGAGTCTGAACAGATACCGTCTTCTGATTCAGATTGTTCAGATTCATCTGAATCCACCTCTTGTTCTGCCTGTACCTTGTTCTCCCTTGGAATGTGTGTTCCGCTGGTAGATGGGATACTGGCCTGAGCGACACTTGCTGGCGTTTCTAATTTCTCTATAGCTGAGCGTAGTGGTGCCATGGTGCTCTGAATTTCTTTCTTAAAAGAATTGAGCAGGTCTTTCAAAAATCCCTGTGATTCTTTTGCCACCATTTTGTCTAAGCATTTCTGACACAGGGGCTTTTTCCAATCTGGGGAAAGCCTGTGGCTGCATGAGGCACATGTTTTGCCTTTAGCCTTCCTTTCCTCAGGGGTCTTTGCCTGCAAGCGAGCATAAAGAACAAAAAAAAAAAAAAAACCCCGTGAGTTCAGGTGGTCAAAGGAACTGCCTGTAGATAGGCAGTAAAGAGGTTAAGACAGAGATAATTCAAGAATATTCTGGCTTACCTTGGAGCTGTCCTGATTTGCAGGATCTGCAGGGCAGGGTGGGGAAGCGTCAGACATGATCAGCCACCAGGATCCTCTGCTTAGAGGCCTTTTTATCTGCTTCCTGCATAAGCTCCGGCCCCGCCCCCGGCTGACCCCGTGCAGGTTGGTGGACACACCTGCACATGCCGCTGTATTGTAGAGTAACTGTGCTGGTAGTGAGGGGTAGCATTGAACAAATTTGCTATTTGTATTCTGTTTTCTTTCTCTTTTTTTTTTTTTAAACTTCCCGCCCCTAGGTGTCCCTGCTCTATCTCCGTAGTAGATAGACTACGGGAAAATGGCCGCCAACCCGGAAGCGGAACTTCCTCGGCGCCATCTTGGTACACCCCCGACTTCCTGTAGCGGCCTGTGGCGGTGAGGACGCTGCTGCGCCGCCCGGAGAGCGGTGGATTCGTTTGGGGGGACAGCCGCAGCCACCAGGGACCTAATTTAGAAGGTGCAAAACCCTCCCTGCTAGACCCTCTGCTGCTGAGGTTTTCGGCAGCGGTCGGCGGCGGCGGCGGGGCGCCCATCTATGCATGTATTGATCCCCCCTGGCGGGCTCCAGATTCTGCGGAAAGCCAGAGGGGGGTGCTTGCGGAAGCATACACAGGCCTAACAGCGGCATGGGGTGGGGATGACAGAGTCCTCCTGCATCCTGGGGGGATGATTGCAGACCCCTCAGTAGGGGCGAAATCTCAGGCTTTGAGCAATGTTGCCCAGTGCTGCGCCTGCTCGCCCTCCCAAAGCCCCTTGGGCTGTATGGGATGCTGGCAGGGGGTCTCCTGCAACAAGCACAGAGACAGGTGAAAATAAAATAACAAACGTTCTTGCAGCTCCTGTGGGTCCGGAGGAAACACAAACAACTGAGGCACACAGGTAAGAGTGTGAAATTTATAATGGTGGACTAATGTGTTTCCTGTTTTAGGGAGGAGGAGCCTATCTCTCGGATGCTGCCCTGGAAGACGATTCGAGAAAACATTTTAAACAACAGACAGTATGGATTCATGAAAGACAGAAGTTGTCAGACAAACCCGATTTCTTTTTATGAAGAGGTAAGTAAAACCTTGGACAGAGGGGTGGCTGTGGACGTGGTATACTTGGATTTTGCAAAAGCAATCGACACAGTTCCCCACATGCGGCTCATGTGTAAGGTAAAGTCTACAGGCTTGGAAATATCAGTTTGTAAATGGATAGAAAACTGGCTAAAAGAACGAATTCAGAGTAGTGGTTAATGATTCTTACTCTGAATGGTCTAAGGTTATCAGTGGTGTACCCCAAGGTTCAGTGTTGGGACCCTTACTTTTGAATAACTTTATAAATGATATAGGGTCTGGGATCGAAAGTAACATTTCTGTCTTTGCAAATGACACCAAGCTATGCAGTGGAATAACGTCCTTACAGGATGTCTCCAATTTACAAGCCAATCTAAATGCACTGTCTAATTGGGGGATGTGGCAGATGAGGTTTAATGTTGAGAAATGTAAAGTTATGCACTTGGGGGCTAAGAATATGCATGCATTATACATACTGGGGGGGGGGTACAACTGGGAGAATCCGTGGTGGAGAAAGATCTGGGGGTTTTGGTAGATCATTAGCTCAATAATAGCATGCAATGCCAAGCTGCGGTTTCCAAAGCGAGCAAAGTCCTTTCTTGTATTAAGAGAAGTATGGACTCTAGAGAGAGATATAATTTTGCCCCTGTTCAAATCATTAGTAAGACCTCATCTGGAATATGCAGTTCAGTTTTGGGCACCAGTTCTCAAAAAGGATATCGGGGAACTGGAGAAAGTGCAGAGAAGGGCAACCAAACTGATAAGAGGCATGGAGAAGCTCAGCTATGAGAAAAGATTAAAGGAACTGAATGTATTCACTCTTGAGAAGAGGAGATTAAGGGGGGATATGATCAACATGTTCAAATATATAAGGGGTCCATATAGTGAACTTGGTGTTGAGTTATTCTCTTTACGATCAACCCAGAGGACAAGGGGACACTCTTTACGTCTAGAGGAAAAGAGATTTCATCTCCAAATACGGAAAGGTTTCTTCACAATAAGAGCTGTGAAAATGTGGAATAGACTCCCTCAAGAGGTGGTTCTAGCCAGCTCAGTAGATTGCTTTAAGAAAGGCTTGGATACTTTCCTAAATGTACATAATATAACTGGGTACTAACAATTAAGGGTAAAGTTGATCCAGGGAAAATCCGATTGCCTCTTGGGGGATCAGGAAGGAATTTTTTCCCCTGCTGTAGCAAATTGGAGCGTGCTCTGCTGGGGTTTTTTGCCTTCCTCTGGATCAAATGAGGGTATAAAATTGGGTATATTGGATTGTACAATATTTATTTTATTTATTTATTATTTTTAAGGTGGACTTGTGTCTTTTTTCAACCTGACTATGTAACTATCTGGGGAAGGGTACAGAAAAATTTCTGCAACATTGAAAGTCCCAATGAGAACAGTGGCCTCCATCATCTGTAAATGGAAGAAGTTTGGAACCACCAGGACTCTTCCTAGAGCATGCTGCCCGGTCAAACTAAGTGATCGGGTGAGAAGGGTCCTAGTCAGGGAGGTGATCAAGAACCCGATGGTCACTCTGACAGAGCTCCAGCGTTTCTCTGTGAAGAGAGTAGAACCTTCCAGAAGAAAAACCATCTCTGCAGCACTCCACCAATAAGGCCTGTATGGTAGAGTGGTCAGACGGAAGCCACTCCTCAGTAAAAGGCACATGACAGCCCGCCTGGAGGTTGCCAAAAGGCACCTGAAGGACTCTCAGACAGTGAGAAACAAAATTCTCTGGTTTGATGAAACAAAGATTGAACTCTTTGGCCTGAATGGCAAAAGTCATGTATGGAGGAAACCAGGCACCGCTCATCACCTGGCCAATATCATCCCTACAGTGCAGCATGGTGGTGGCAGCATCATGCTGCAGAGGTGTTTTTCAGCAGCAGGAACTGGGAGACTAGTCAGGATCGAACGAAAGATGAATGCAGCAATGTACAGAGACATCATAGATGAAAACCTGCTCCAGAGCGCTCTGGACCTCAGACTGGGGGGAAGTTTCATCTTCCAATAGAACAAGGACCCTAAGCACACAGCTAAGATAACAAAGGAGTGGCTATGGAACAACTCTGTGAAGGTCATTGAGTGGCCCAGCCAGAGACCAGACTTGAACCCGATTGAACATCTCTGGAGAGATCTGAAAATGGCTGTGCACCGACGCTCCCCATCCAACCTGATGGAGCTTGAGAGGTCCTCCAAAGAAGAATGGGAGAAACTGCCCAAAAATAGGTGTGCCAAGCTTGTAGCATCATACTCAAAGAGACTTGAGGCTGTAATTGGTGCCAAAGGTGCTTCAACAAAGTATCGAGCAAAGACTGTGAATACTGAATGTACATGGGATTTTTTTTTTTATTTTTAATAATTTGCAAAGATTTCAAATAAACTTATTTCACATTGTCATGATGGGGTATTGTTTGTAGAATTTTGAGGAAATTAATTAATTTAATCCATTTTGGAATAAGGCTGTAACATAACAAAATGTGGAAAAAGTGAAGCGCTGTGAATACTTTCCAGATGCACTGTACCCTCCACTCCAATGTACACGGAGGTGTCCCTTGCCAACATCTTCTCCCCGGGTCCCCAGTGTTCAGGCACCTTCACTGGCTTCTGCAGAATGACATAACTTCTGTGCATGCGAAGGAGTCTGTCATCCTGGCACACATGGACCATTCCAGGGTTGTAAACACAAACCTCCCCCCATTGCACAGGCAGAATTATTAATTCTAACTATTGCATGCATTTGTATATGTTGCAGTTTTATTGTTAAACTGTAGACCTGAACTTTGTAACGCACTGTGGAAAGAGTTGCTGCAATATAAATAACAAAAACCATACTGCATTAAAGTGACCCCAAAACATAGCAAAATACCTGTTTAAATAAATTGCAACAGAAGAGCAACTCCCTTACCCATTCAAAACTTTTTCCGGGGCCATGACTTTTATCTACCTAGGACTCAGAACTAGCATGGATAAAGTGGTTCCAAAGGCAGGTTTTGTACCCCAATACATTCTATGCATGAAGGTACAAAACCTTCTATGTGCAGCAGCCCCACCTCCTCATACTTACCTGAGCCCAATGTCGATCCAGCGCTGTGCACAAGAGCAGCATTGCTTCTGTCTCTTGCCACACTGGCTCAGAGGCTGCAGCGGGAGCTCTTGCTGTTGTCACTCACTGCCAGCGAAGAGAGAGCGGGGGGCGAGGCCAAGCTTGCACGAGTCCCCCATAGCAAGCGGCATTCACCATGGAAGGGAAGCCAGGAGTGCCGGCGGGGGACCAGAGAAGATGAGGATCAGGATTGCTCTGTGGAAAACTACTGCACAGAGCATTTCTCCCTTTAGAATTGCTATAACTTACACCAGCTTCCATCAGATGCTAATAACACAGGTCTTCTGCTTCTTGCTAGACACACTTTAAAAATTGGAACAAGCTCTACTTTTAAATAATAGCTCTTGATCAAATTGTGGCGGTAATAAAAGTTCTAGAAGCGTTTACCAGGAAGGAGGAATTGGCGGCAGTCACTGTCCCAAATGGTTTTACAAAAGCTGGTTTCAGCTTTGCCATTTGTTCCATAGAGGAGGGCCGGATTCCATTGTCTTTTTCCACTGTATCTTTGCCTGCAACAAGAGGAAGAAAAGTTCTGATTGGTGGTACAAGCTATATGAAGCATGTCAAAAAAAATTTCAGTCCACGTGCACACTCTCGCTCCTTTTTCTGCGGCTCAGGGTATTAGGAATTTAAAAACAACAAGTTATTCCAATCCTTTACATAATTTTGCAGCTGCAGGAAAAAGTTTCCTAACATACCTGTAAAAACACAATATTACCCATTTTTTGAGTACAGAAAAAAAAAAAAAAAAAAAAGGAGGAAGAAGAGAAAGAGGTTGCAAAGTAAATTGATACCCAACAAGTCTAGCTTTAACCACTTCCATACCGCGTAAATTCCAGCACTCCTCTCCTACATGTAAAAATCATAATTTTTTTTGCCAGAAAATTACTCAGAACCCCCAAACATTATATATATATTTTTTTTAGCAGAGACCCTAGGACACTGAACCACGCTCTGTGTGTCAATGGATATACAGAGCAGGGCTTGGGAGCGAGCACCCATTAGTGCCCAATTAGAGGAAAGCTTGCCATTGGGGGAACTTAGCAGGAAGTGAGTGGAGCTAGAAGCACCGGAGAGAGAGGAGGATCAAAACCACTGCACAAAGAAGGTAAGAATAAAACTTTTTTTTTCTCTTATTTTTTTAAATTATTCTTTAAAATAAAACTTTAAATTTGTGTGCTCGCGCGAGAAACAATGACACTTTAAAAGCCCCTACAGTTCATCAGTTTAGAGCCAACCATAAATAATGGCTCTAGAATTATTGTACAGGCGTGAGCTGCAATATGCAACACAATCAACATTTTCGTACATAGGCTCCCTAATGCACGCATTTACACTCATATTTGTGTGTATGTGGGGGGGGTTTTAAATGCTTGGGTGTAACTTAAATTTTACACATTCTTTTTGTCAACTAAAACGTCCCCCCATCACATAGGGGACAAAAAGACACCAATGCGATACATTTTTTGGCCACATTTACTACATATGTTGGGGGCAGTAAAAGGGTTCAACAGATCAGCCATTATGGAACTGATTGCAAACAAAATCTATAAAGATTCAAAGACAGCAGCAATCACCTGGCACTTTGTATGGGATGACGTCTGACAAATTTCCAGCTTCCTGGGCTTTCTTGGCCATAGAATGTGAGCGTAGGGCGTACTCATCCTGTTCCACCCGAGACACGTCGAACGCTGCGGCCAGTCTGTCTGCGGAGTGCCCCATTGTCTCACTGGTAGAGAACTCTGCAACGGCTGGAAGCTGAATTAAAGAGAAGCGTTTCATAAAAAGACATAAATCATCAGTTCAGATATTTCCACAAAAAAATAAAAAAAAAAAATAAAAATCAGCTCATTTAAGGTAACCCTGGCATGGGCTAAAAAGTTTCTAAACCACTGATACTGCTTAAGTTCAGTCACCTTTAAATGCAAATTGACTTCTTTGCAGAGCCCCTGGATCCTATGTCCAAGCTGTACACAGAGCCTCACGTCTCGCCATGAAAGTACAAATTCACCTTTGCTGGAAAATCTGTAAGGTGAACTTACACTGGACCCCCCTCCCCATCACCCCAGTCACGCTGTACCAGAGCTCTGCGATCCCCGCTGTCAGGTACCGGGACGCTGCTTCAACGGTCCGGAGATTTGAGATCCCTGCGGCTTAATCTCCTGTGCGTACCTCTCAGCGTGTATAGACAAGAGGCATCCTAACTGGTCAGCACTGTCACATGGACAGCGCTGACCAATCAGAATCTGTCTAGCCCATCCTGTCAGTGCTGGAGGAGAGGAGAGAAAGCCAGGAGGATTTCAAATCCACGGACCGTTGAAACGGCGTCCGAGTGCTTGACAGTGGGGGATCACAGTACTCTGGTATAGCGGGACCAGTATAGATTCACCTTACAGATTTTATGTGAAGGTGAACTTACCCTTTAAGCCATGACTCCTCTTACTTCTATGTGCCAACCCTTGTTATTAAAACAGACTGTCTCACTTTGCCCTTTCAGAGCTAAGTGACAGAGTTACTTGAAAAACCCAGGTGTCATGAGACAGACCCGGTGCAAGATTCATGTTGAAAGTTGTTGAATCTTTGATGACTTGACTCCATGATGTGACAGCATTCAAGTCTGAACAATGCATAATAGAAAAAGATCCCCCCACCCCCAATACCTGAGGGCTGCAACAGAACAGGGCTTAGGGTACAAGGGTCTAGCAACAACACTACGGTGTGGTAAAAAGGCTTGTCCCCCCCCCCCCCATTTTGTAGCTAAGATAGGACCCCTTAAGAAGGGAACAAGACAATCTTTTCTTCAAGAAAACAATAACACAAAAACACCTATCCAGGGGCATGATATACGGCGGCTTCCTAAATATTGTGTAAAGCGTCCTTACTTCCCATCCTGCAGTAGCAGAATGGTACACATAACTGGACTGGTTGTTATGGGCAATATAGACAATTCCTGTGTTCGAATGTAATTTATTTTTATTTTTTTAAATTAGAGCTCAGGGTGTCCCATTCGCTTACCTCTGGGGCAAAGTAGTCAGGACGGATTCTGGATGCCAGAGAAAGCTTCTGGCCTAGGGTCTTGGCTTTGTTAAGACTTAGCATGGCCTTCCTCATTTTCCTACTATGACGAATGGGGACATCAGACATGAACTCCACGCCACCAGCCACCACCACATCGCACTGACCTGATGCAATCAATCCGACACCTGTGAGTTAGGAGAAAAAGACTGTGAGCAGACATAAGAGAATCAATATTGTCTTGCCAGCCCCCCCCCCAATCACAAGGGCTAAGGCTCGATTCACACAGGGGCAACATGACTTCAGCGCGACTTTGCAAGGCGACTTCAACGCGACTTTAAGCAATTTACAACGCGACTTCAAGTCGCCTCCAGGACAGGTGACTTTGGCTGTGGCCAATCACAGAATAATCAGCTCTCTGGGAGGGAGGGGTTTGCCTGCGCAAACTAATTTTTTTAACTGTAAAGTCGCTTCAATATAGATGGAGATCTGACTTGGAGGCGACTTCCATTGAATTCTATGGGTACAGGTCGCCTAGAAGTCGGATCCAAGTAGTACAAGTAGTACACTCTGAAGTCAAAGCGACTTCAGTAGTGTCAATTAAGACGCTCTCATTCACTGTAATGCAAATCTCACAGTAAAGCGATTTGGGGCGACTTGAGGGCTTACAAGTCGGATCCCAAGTCATCCTAGTGTGAACCGACCCTAAAGGGGATTTCCACATTTAGCGATCATTACATTTCTTGTCCCCAGCTTTGGTTGAACAACATGGTTGTCTGAGACACCTAGTGCAGGGTCTGCACTTTTCAAGCAAATCTCACCATGCCTGCTCTGGGTTTGGGAACATTTGTCAAAGAAAGAGTATGACTGCATGACATGATTGGATGATGGAAATCAGCAGAGTTTTGCCACATTTTTACTAATGCTCTAGGAAAAATGAGTGCAGCTGCACTTACAGAGTGCACAGTCTATTTGCCTTTAGAAAATCAACCTGTGTGTGTCATGATGACTGCCAGAAGCTCAGTGAAGCACACCAGAGAGCAGAAAATCCTGGCAGGCTTTCTGAAATCTGGCATTCCCATTACCTTGGTAACAAGGGGTTGGGGTGACAGTTGGACGTCCCCTCCAGCTGCTTGTAAAAGCAATCAAGTGGCTAGTTAGCTGCTAGGACTGCTTTTACAAGAGAGCCAACCTCCGGCTCTAAAAAAATAAATAAATAAATAAATAAAAAAAAGGGCATCATCCTGGTATAACCACTTTAAGTCTAGCAACGTACCGCTAAGTCGTTAGTCAGCAAGTGAATAAGCTGGCCATACACAGATTTAAATTTGGCCGGTCCCTAGAACCAGCCAAATATCGACCAGTGTGTGATTGTCCTTGCTTAACAGAAGTCAATCTTTTGATTTGACTTGTGACGAAAGGACATGCAAGAAATCTTTTCTCGACCAGCAGATGCAGCTTGCCAATTAGTGTATTCTAACAGCTGCGGGCCCCGCTGTCAGAATAGAATGTTGTGCTGGGGAGGGGGGGTTGTGTGGATGGAGGAATCTTCTAACAGAATACAAACCTGTGGTCATGGCCTGGTTGGAGGAGATACATGCCATGGTGACGGTGTGAGCGGGAGTCTTATCAGAGAAACCGGCTCCAAGAGCAGCCTGGGCACAGAAAAACACAATGCATAAAAGTCTCAACAGCCAAACATTGCATTTCATGCCCCCTCCCCCCAAATCTAGTTTTCCACTGCCTGTTGATGGTGTAACACTATCTTACACTTTTAAAAACTAGAGAAAAACATTGTGGCTACGTCAAACAAAATGAAAGCACTTTGCTGACCTTTGTAAATAGGTCTCAAATGCCCACCCGTCAGCTCCATGATTAGAAAAGTAGCTACAACACCCACTCTAACAAACCATAAGTGATGTACTAAGACATCATGACAAAAACACACTTAGAAAAAAAAAAAAAAAAAACACCCACCTCGCGGGCAACATTGCTAGTTTTCACTTCCTGGATGACGGTGCCATACACAATGTAGTCAATAGCCTCCCTAGGAATACCGGTCCGATTCAGCAAACCCCTAAATTAATGCAGAGAAGATAAAGTAGAGAAAAACCATGTGCTTTATATTATTCAAGTGTCTCTTTATTTTGAGGCACCTGCTCATATTTAAAAAAATAGGATGGGCATTTCTACTTTAAAGCAAAATTTCAGATTCAGATTGTAAAGATAGTAAATTTTCACACTGCAGAGCCAGAAAGATAACCCACAGTTCAGCAACTCAGCCATGGCTGATTCAATTAAAAAGAAAATAAATGATTTCCCCATTCAACAAATTGAGGTGAATTGAGAAATCTTCCCCACTATACTATTGTATTCTCACAGCGGGGCGCTGTAACTGCTGATCAAATGAAAGTTTACTAACAGGCCAGTTCAACAGAAGTTGACCGTCGGATTGACTTCTGCCGAGCAGGAACGGTCATTGGGTTAGTTTCTGCTGAACTGGACGCATTCCAATCGATCTATGGCCAGCTTAAGTCCTCATCCTCATTGTGCAATGAATGAGCAACAACAAGTCTGTTCAAGGAGCAAAGAGCAGTAAGGCTGACCCAGGAAGCAGTGAAGCAAACAGTGTCAGAGTAATGTGATCAATAGAGATGTGTATATCAAATCCTTTAAACAGGTAAAACCTTTATAAGGAGTATTTAAACCATGTATTTAGCTTTCCTGGTGTTCCACATTTAAAGTGAACCTGTTTCATTTAACCACTTGCTTACTGGACACTTAAACCCCCTTCCTGCCTTGGCCAATTTTCAGCGCTGTTGCACTTTGAATGACAATTGCGCGGCCATACAACATTGTACCCAAACCAAATTTATATAATTTTTTCACACAAATAGAGCTTTCTTTTGGTGGTATTTAATCACTTGTTTTTTTTTTTTGTTTTCTTTTGGTAAAAAAACAAAAAAATAAATAAATGAATAAAAAGAGCAAAAATTTTGAAAAAATAAATAAAAAAATGTTTCATATAAAATTTTGCAAACAGGTATTTTTTCTCCTTCACTGATGGGCACTGATGAGGTGGCAATGATGAGGCAGCACTGGGTGGGCATTGATGATGAGTCACCGATAGGTGGCACATGGTGAACGCTGATTACCAGCACAGATCGGGATCGATGTCCCTGTAACAGAAGCCGGTTACCGGCTTTATTCTTTCTCCTCACACTGATCATGAGGGGGAAAAAAAAAAAAAAAAAAAAGTAGGTAACCAGCTTCTGTTTTCTTCCTGATCCGTTGGCATTGGATGACAGCTGATCACGAGGTAAAGAGCCTGTTGCGATTGGCCTTGTGATCAGCCTGTTCTGTGATCAACCGCGTCTATTGATGCCCTCCCAGGACCGGAAGCACACGCTGAAGCCATCATTCGGCTATAGCGCGCGTGGAAAGTGGTTAAAAGGGTAACTCTTTCATGGGAAAAATAAATTTAGTATATACAATTGTGACATAGTAATTGAATGTTATTAAAAAGTACCTTTCCTTTTCAATCTGCAGCTCTGTCATATTCTGTAAAGTGCAATGCAATAGCTACCTGGAGGTGTTCTGTACACAGATAGTTTACAGAACGCCCTCCAGATATGTAATTTTCTGCTTGCGTGATTAGCCTACTGATTTTCCCAGAAGTCTGCACTAAGATACAAGTCAGACTTTCAGCAACCCCTGCAACAAAAGTGTCATTTTTGGCAAGATATTCCCAATAAGAAATGATGCCTAAAGGGATGCAGATCCTGCAACTTTCCTCAGAGCCCTGATTCTGCAGCAGCTGGCTGATAATTATGAAACCACTCCCATTATACTCACTCTGAACATGAGCATAGGGGAACATACAGGGATTGCTTCAGAATAAGAAAAGGTAAGAATCGCTAAACAATTTTTTTTTCCAATCCTTGCATGTACATAGAACACCCAGAGGGGAATGTTTTTTTCCTCAACTAAAGTGGAGTTACACATTAAAGAAAAAAGCATGGAGGAGGAGGAGGAGGAGGAGGAGGAAGAAGAAGAGGAAGAGGAGGAAGAGGAAGAGGAAGAGGAGAAACCCTGTAAGGTATAGGCATAATGTGCTAGTAGGCATCGCCTACTAGCACATTATTAAAGACTTACCTTGAAACTAAGAACTCCAGCGGTGCGCTGTCACCGCCAACAGGGCTACCATATTCACCCTGTCTTCCTTCCAGGTTCGTGGGCTGCGCCTGCTTGAATGGCCGAGCCGCGATAAAGTCACTCCCGCACATGTGCGTGGGAGTCACTGTTTACAGCACTGAAGGAATGGCACGGGTACGCCATTGCTTCAGAACGAAAGCGCCGTGACATCACCAGCTGATGCTCCCTAGAATATCTCCTAAACAGTGCAGGTTTTGGAGATATTTATTTAACTTACCGGTAAGCTCTCTTATAAGCTTACCTGTAGGTTAAAATAAAAAATTCACAGATACTACCACTTTAACCACAACGCTTTTTCTTGAATGCCTAGGAAACATCTACACCTTAGAAAACACTTGAATACACTGCAGTTTGAATCTATGGCTTAGCCTGTGCTCCCGAAACGTGGTCTGGGAATTTCAGTGGTGAATAGAGAGGCTGTGAAGTTGGAGTGAGCAGGTCAGAACTTCAGGCTGCAAAGATGTTGATTTCAGAACACAGCTCAAAAAAGTGCCCGGTCATTTTCCAGGACCACACAAGCAGTTTCTTGGAAAAGGTACATTCAGGTTCATTTCTTTCTCCTATTATAGAAGACCACATCTTACCCACAGAAGGATTTCAAGACACTTACTGCAATGCTGTCCTGGCAAGGTCGTGGGGCATCAGATCTGAAAACCTAAAAGACAAAAAACAGGGAGTCACCCTCTACATGTGCCCCATCTTGGTATCTAGGTTCTGGAAACAGAAGGGTCCATTCCCCAAGCTGTGTAACAAAGTAGGCATGTACTCTGGCTATGCAGTAAGGAATTAATTACCTCAGAACAGAGAACAACAATCTGTAACAAAGTTTACTACACTATAATAATAAAATATTCTATATTTGTAGAAGTGGGGAAAAAAAAAAACTAAATGACTATACACCTGGGAGGTCACTGAAGCCTAGATGCCCAGGCCAAATTTGTCAGCGTCAGTACTATATATAGTTATTTTAGTAAATAACAGTTTATAGTTACTAAAATAATTGCTTTTCCATTTGCTGTGTACTGTGGGAGTCAAGAGATAGTGAATGCAGGGTCCTGCGTTTAGTAACACTTTAAAAATATATAACGAATTTACTAATTTTTTGTAACTTACTTTTTTTTTTTTAATAATGACAAGGATTTCATTTGGTACACTTTTGAAATCTGGCACTGTCTTTTATAACAGACTTACAAAAAAAAAAAAAAAAAACTAAAATAAATAAAAAAAAAAAAAATCATACTAATTCTTTGTTTATATTGTTCTAAAATTTAAATTTTTTAATGCTATATTTGTATCTAACGATTACAATAACAAACAGAGAAACACTGCCATCTGTAGGCAGCAGTGGCCTCTGGAAGCTTAAAATGATTTATTCTGTAATGAAGCCGACAGCTTGCCTGTGATCATGTCATAACATAGTAATCTCATACATACATTATTATTCAGGATTTATATAGCACAGACAGTTTGCACAGCACTTTACAGTAGGGTAGACAATTACAATACCATTCAATACAGGAAGAATCAGAGGGCCCTGCTCGTTAGAGCTTACATGACTTGGAAAGGTCCCTGATCGTTAGTGGGTAGCAAAGCTGTCAGCAGTAGAAAGGTGTGACAGGTAGATGTGTCGGCTGGTAGTCAATAGAGCAATTGTTATTAATGAATCCTCAGTATAGGGTAACATGCTCACAAATGTTAAAGCAGAACTAAAAGATACTTTCCTAACAGCCCAGGACCCTTGCTGGCATACATGCACAGGAGTCCTTAATCCCAGCACGCAGGTACCAAGCCGGTGATGCAAGCTGAACTACGCATTAGCAGCTTAATTTACATGTCAAAAAAAGCTGTGAGCAGGCAGGCATGTGTGTGTTATCACAGAAGAGACATTGGGGTTGATTTACGTAAAATGGAGATTGCAAAATCTGGTGATGCACTGCATAGTAACCAATCAGCTTCCAGGTCTTTTTTTTGTCAAAGCTTAGTTGAACAAGCCGATTGGCTACCAAGCACAGCTGCACCACATTTTGCACTCCAGTTTTAGTAAATCAACCCCACTAGGTTGTTGGTCGTTAGGCGAGTGCTGCTTCATCTTGGAAGAATGCCTGCCTCATACATGGCCAGAAGGAGAAGCTGGGGGTGTGTGCCGACGTCACTGGGCCGGCAGAAATATTTAAAAAAGAAAAGGTTTGTATAGGGGGTTTAAAAAAAAAAAAAAAAAATAATAATACTAGGGGGCTTTGGGGGGGGGTCTGCAGATTTAGTAAATCAACCCCATTGCACGTCTTCTGCGATAACAGCTTGCCTGCTTACAGTCTGTTATAAAATTCCTTCAGTTCCACTTTAATACAAAGATTGTGGGAGGGGAAGGGGCCAATACGTGAAATAGAAATGTTAAGAAAACAAGACAATCATTTTTTCCTGCTCCACAACAACAGAAGCAGAATTTGTTTAAATGAGCAAGACAAAGATTGAAGGTATAAGAGACTTACGTGGTGCCAGAGAGCAGGAATGGGGTACGGACGCCTTCAACCACAACAATATTCTTTACCCCTGGCTTTGCAAGTGTCTTCTTGGTTTTTGCCTGGACAGCTAGAATGAAAACGTGGAGATTTACATGCACATACCAAACTACTGTTATTTATGTTGAGAAAAACAAACATCCAATGGTTTCAGCCTCTCTACTTCAGACAAAGGCATCACAGACCCCACCTTGGGCAACTGGAGAAGTTTGCCACACACATAGGAAACATTCCATCCAGACTGCAAAAGCATCAGTTTTGTGAATCACCATTTTTTCCTTTACTAACAGTTATAAAACCATTAGAGCCCTTGCACACTGGGGCGGGGGCGGCGGTAAAACGCCGCTATTATTAGGGTAAAACCGCCCCGCTAGCCGGCGAGAAAGGGTTAAACAACACCGCAAAGCGCCTCTGCAGAGGCGCTTTGCCGGCGGTATAGCCGCGCCGTCCCATTGATTTCAATGGGCAGGAGCGGTATTCACTCTGCTCCTTCACCGCTCCGAAGATGCTGCTGGCAGGACTTTTTTTACCGTCCTGCCAGCGCACCGCTCCAGTGTGAAAGCCCTCGGGGCTTTCACACTGGATACACAGCAGCGGCACTTTCAGGTCGGTTTGCAGGCGCTATTATTAGCGCAATAGCGCCTGCAGTGTGCAAGGGCTCTTAGTAAAGATGAAACTGGTCACTGATCTGTCACTAGTTCCTCATGTGTCAAGGCATTCTATAGACAGTGTTTATACTGACAAATCTACATTGTTTTGTTATAATAACACTGTACTTGTGTTTGTGACTAGTATTCCTTTTCAGAAAAAATGGTAATCTCCCCTACCCCACTATCTCCAGGATTTTAATGGAAATAAAACTACTATTCTCACAGTGGGACAACTCCTGTCAGCCTGTCCACTCCAAAGAAGAGTTGGGAGGGAGGGACCTGTAAAGATGCTACCAAGAAAACTGAAGATTTCCACGGAGCCACGACTCATAAAAGGGTTCCATTTGTATCCCTGGCATTAAAATAAGCTTATAAAACCTGGCAAAAAAAAAAAAAAAACTGACATCAGTAGGCCAAGAAGAGATCCAATTAGCGGCATTACCTGGTGACTGAAGGTGGGAGGAGCAGCTGATTTGCCTGATCACTGCAACAGAAAAAAAGTAGAAAAAGAATAAGTGATGAACAGATCTTTGCTATCAGTAACATGTCAGGTCAGTACACATTGGTGGCATAGCTGCAATGTTCAGCAGATATCAAAATAAAGTAATGAATTGTGCAAAGGTCAGATATCAACGCATAAGCGCTTTAAGATTTGGGGGCCCTAGCTTTTACATAAGTAAAGCTGAAATTCATACAAACACAAGCATTGATCTGAAGGCTACAAGAAGTACTTACAAGAACCACTTCAGGAGTGTTGTTACAATTAGCACTTTTTAAGCCAGGTCAGGTTTACTTAGCCGAATACATAACCACATTACTTTTTTTTCTTTTCTTTTAAGTTTGCCTATCTATATATGCAGCTTTAAAGCGAACCTGCAACCACTTCAGCTTCATGCAACAGTTGATGTAGTGTTCCTTTTCTATGTACAGTGCACTGTGTACATTACAATCTGATGCATTACAGTGAAAACAGATCAGGTCATTGTGCTGTTGGCCTTTTCTGATCTCCACCCCTCTTTTGGCCACAAAATGTAAAACAGCAAACAGAGGGGTGAAAAGTAAGGATGAGCTTCCGGCGTGTTCGCAACTTCACGTGCCCAATGCCTGCGCCCACCAGGAAGCTGACACTCTGCAGCAGTGCCGGGACAAGTTAATTTGGTGCCCAGGGCGAAGATGGCAAACTGCCCCCCCCCCCCCCCCCCCCCCCCCCCCAATTATTGTCACTGTTCAGACTATCTGTGACTCTCTGGGGATTTCCGCAGGTATTCTTGCCCAGCTCTCCTTTCTTTACAAATTCCCCCAGATCTCCTCTCTGCACACATCCCTCCAGCTCTCCTTTCTCTACAAATCCCCCCAGATCTCCTCTCTGCTAACCCCCCCCCACCCTTCTTTCACTGTTCCCTCTGCACAAATTGCTACCTGCTCTTCTCTCAGCACATATTCCCCCATCCCCCACACCTTTACAGTGCACTCCTGTCCTCTCTGCTCAACTTCAGTCTTTGGCAATCCCTCACCACTTCTGACAGCTACCAGTCTCTATGGTATGTGCAGGCATTTTTTTTGTTTTTATTCAGAGTACAGAGAACTCCACCTGCTGTAGCACAGAGCCGATGAGGAGTTTCAGAGCTCCTCGCCTCCATGCTACAATGTCTCAGTAGCAGCAGCAAGAGGGGACAAGCTGCCTCTGGAGTCACTGCAGCTTTGGTTTACAGTGCTGGTGGCAGAAGCGTGCACAAGGGCTCGAGGGCAGCAGCAGTGAGTGCCCAGAGCTAACACAGAAAAGCCAGTAGAGGAAGTGAGCTCTGCAGAAAACTTCCTCTACTGGCTATGTGTTACCTGACAGATGGGAGAGGAGAGGGCTGGCGATACACACGTTGTTTCTGAACTGCTGGTTCCTCCTTGGCGGCAGCTCTCTGCTCTCCTCCTATACCGCCTCCGGCCGTGACTGACGTCACACCGACGGGACTACAAAGCGCCTTCATAGGGGGAGTGAAGGGGCAGCTCTGACAGGGAAGGGCTGGTGCGGATTGTGCAGGCTTGTGCCAGGTGCAGGAGGCACACTACAGCTGTAAGGTACAGACGATTACAGTACAGCGAGGGGCACCAGCTAGTGTGTACTGTGAAGCACACTGCCAGCACCTCACCTGCGCCCCCCCCCCCCCCCTCCCACAAATTGTACCGCCCAGGGCATCCGCCCCTTCCTTGTACCGGCCCTGCTCTGCAGCACTAATCACAGGTAGTGAGACATTTCCGGATCTGTGCAGCCGCGGAGGGGGAAGTGTCTCACTACCAGCGATTAGTGCTGCGGACTGTCAGCTTCTTGGTGGGCGCGGGCACGTGAAGTTGCAAACACGCCTGAGCTCATCCTTAGTGGAAAGCACAGGAATAAATACAAGTTCTGATTACTTACTGTCTCCTTTTGTCTTGAATTCCCCCTTAAAAATATCAGTGCGCTGAGAGTCCTGTGTCTCATAGTTACATATGTGCATTGTGAGATCATTGAAAAGACACTGCTGCCTCAGATGGTTGCTCTCAGAATTGGAGAGGCCTTTGCTGTGCTGCTCTCTGTGCTTATTGCTGGAAAGAAAGCTGTACCCGAGGACCTGCTGTGCAAGATCTCCATGCTTCTGTTTCATTCATTCTGTGGATCTGCGTTTCCTCCACCTCTCCTGCTGCTTCTTGGCTTTTTAATAATCTCCCCTTCAGTCATCAGATCACAAGTCCCACCTCTAAACACAGTGGAACCTTGGTTAACGAATAATGCATTTAACAAGCGTTTTGAAAGACCAGCAACTTTTTTTTTGTTTTTTTAAATCCTGACTCGGTTTGCGAGTATTGTTTCACAAAACTAGCAGAATTCAAGCTAATGTGGTGTGCAGTACCGCATTTGGCCAGAGGTGCGGGGGCGCCGGTGACACTCGGAATGGTTTGTAACCGTTCAGAAATACTCCGTTCCCGAGCCTTTCAGAGTACAACCGAGCTATTCCCGAGTATTTCCAAGGCTCTCCGCCCCCCCACCCCACTGGCCACATGCGGTATTGCATGCAATAGAAGTCAATGCGGAATTAATTATCTTTGTTTCCATTGACTTCTATGGAGAAACTCGCTTTGATATGCAAGTGCTTTGGATTACAAGCATTCTCCTGGAACAGATTATGCTCGTAATCCAAGGTTCCACTGTACATGGCTGCCCCCACACAGAACACAATGTAACATAAGGCATTAGCCACCGAGACTTATCGTTTCCATCTGCTTGCCCTTTTTGGACTCAGTTTGCACAGCTTAAGCTCTCTTTACGTCCAGTGGACATGCTGGCTAACTTAGCATCAGAGGTCTTCGAATTGCCCATCCCTGTCTTGCGGTACAATGTTCCCAATCAGTGGCCCAGAAACCTCATAAGGCTCTCAGCTACCTTTGATATTGCTGCTATGAGCTTAAATACAGGCGCTCAGTGCCTTGCTGTTACTCTTTCTGAACCTCCACTGCATTATATATATGAATAAGGAGAAGACCAATTACGGTAACACACTGATTTCTCCTCCTATCAGTACCACTTAAATTTTGCTTACCAGGGTCATGACCTCAGTGGCCTACCACACGGCATGAAAGGGGACTTTTTTAAAACGGTACCACACAAACACATATATAGGTGCATCTCAAAAAAAAAAAAAAGTTAGTTATCGATTTAATTATCCAGCAGAACTTGGTACCTGCCTACACTGCCAAAAGTACCAATACCTGGTTTAATGGTCATGGTATCGCTGTGCTTGATTGTCCAGCAAACTCGCCTGACCTAAAGCCCATAGAGAATCTGTGGGGTATTGCCAAGAGGAAGATGAGAGACACCAGACGCAACAATGCAGACGAGCTGAAGGTGGCTATCAAAGCAACCTGGCATTCCATAACACCTCAGCAGTGCCACAGGCTGATTGCCCCCATGCCACATTGATGCAGTAATTCAGGCAAAAGGAGCCCCGACCGATAAGTGGTTAATACTGAAAAGTATGTCCATGTACAGCAGGGATATGCAATTAGCGGACCGCCAGCTGTTGCAGAACTACAAGTCCCATGAGGCATAGCAAGACTCTGACAGCCACAAGCATGACACCCAGAGGCAGAGGCATGATGGGACTTGTAGTTTTACAACAGCTGGAGGCCTGCTAATTGCAGATCCCTGCTGTACATGGACATACTTTTCACTATTAACCACTTGCCGACCGCTGCACGCAGATATACATTGGCACAATGGCAGCGGTGGGCAAATGGGCATACCTGTACGTCCCGTTTAATTAGTGGGCGTGCGCGCCCGCTGCATACAGCGTGACCGTGCCCGCGGGATGTCCGCCGGATCCCGGCGATCGTGTCACGGAGCGTCAGAACATGAAGATGCCTATGTAAACTAGGCATTTCCCTGTTCTGCCTTCTGACATGACAGAGATCACTGCTCCCTATCATCGGGAGCAGTGATCGCTGTCATGTGAGTTGTAGCCCACCCCCCCCCAGTTAGAATCACTCCCTAGGACACACTTAACCCCTTGATTGCCCCCTAATGTTTAACCCCTTCCCTGCCAGTGTTATTTACACAGTAATCAGTGCATTTTTTATAGCACTGATCGCTGTATAAATGACAATGGTCCCAAAATAGCGTCAAAATTGTCCGATGTGTCTGCCATGATGTCGCAGTCATGATAAAAATCGCAGATCGCCATTACTAATAAAAAAAAAATTATAATAAAAAAGCCATAAAACTATCCCCTATTTTGTAGACGCTATAACTTTTGCGCAAATCAATCAATATACGCTTATTGCGATTTTTTTTTACCAAAAATGTGTAGAATACATATCGACCTAAACTGAGGAAAAAATTTGTTTTTTTTATATATTTTTGGGGGATATTTATAATAGCAAAAAGTAAAAAATATTGCTTTTTGTTTATAGCGCAAAAAATAAAAACCGCAGAGGTGATCAAATACCACCAAAAGAAAGCTCTATTTGTGGGAAAAAAAAGGAAGTCAATTTTGTTTGGGTGCACTGTCACACGACCGCGCAATTGTCAGTTAAAGCGACACAGTGCCAAATCGCAAAAAGTGCTCTGGTCAGAAAGGGGGTAAAATCTTCCGGGGATGAAGCAGTTAAAAATCCTTTTTTATTTTTTTTTTTTATTGGTCTTATGTAATATTCTAATTTTCTGAGATACTGAGTTTTGGGTTGTCATTAGCCATCAGCCATAATTATCAAAATTAAAAGAAAGAAATGCTTGAAATACACACAGAGTGATATAATGAATCTATAATAGGAGTTTCACTTTTTGAATTGAATTACTAAAATAAAATTAACTTATTGATGATATTCTAATTTTTTGAGATGTGCGTGTGTGTGTGTGTGCGTGTGCGTGTGCGTGTATATATATATATATATATATATATATATATATATATAGTCTTAACACAATACAGTACTACACTAACTATAAAACTATAAAGCTAAGACCAGATATCCAAGTTGTAGTTTCATCCTTACCAAGCCTGCTTGTTGTGGGGAGGCATCGGGCACTTTGTTTTAACATGAAGGCCATCTTGGATTCTGCTACAACAAGAAGAAAAGCAGTCAGGCAAGAATTAGACAAGTTCCAAATGACTGTACACAATTATATACCTGCAGCCAAGAATAAATATTTGCTGCCCTGTTATAGCAAATGTACGGCAAAGCTAAGCATTTCAAATTGAGATTAAACAGAAGATTACCTTTATTAAAAATGTCAGACTGATCAGCAGATACAGAAAGGTGAATGTATATGTATAAATCGACTTTCCCTGTAAATATTGTATCTGGCCCCACTCTCCTGATTATTACTCAATGAGACTGACGATCCTATGAAAAGACTGATGGTGGGACATAAGATGCTGGGCCAAGCTAGACTTTTGTACATGGGGCAGCCATATTCACACATGAAGATGTGCTTCTTCTTTAGTTAGTGTTGTATGGGGTTTCTGCTAGTCTGAAAACAAGGTGATCTCAATGTGACTTATGATGTATCTGGTCTTATGTCTGCAGCTGTTGGGCAAAAGATGCCAACTGCCAATGTCCGTCATACAGACCAGCACTAGAGGACCAGCAAATCTATATATGAAATACAACCATAAATTTTGGAACGTACCGTAGTAGAGAGTAAAATGTAATGGTTTCCGCATTTTTTGTACACTTCTACTATAACTCAACATGTGCCATGAAAAATACACTAGAAATTCCCTCTAAATTATAATCGGTCATAAAATAAAGGTACTTGTGCTGGAAGCGATCATTCCCCCAAGTCCATAGTAACTTTGGAGCAGTGGCAATATGCCTTATATCCCTCAATTCTTGAGATGAATATTGGAGGGTGAGAACCCCCGGCAGAGAGACAGCGTGTCCCTGCTGGGTCAAGTTCGAGGGTTCAGGTAAGTAAAAACGGGGGGGGGGGGGGGGTTGGTCACGGACAGGTCTTTTTTCACCTTAATGCATTAAAGGGGTTGTAAAGGTAATAATAAAAAAAAATAACAAACATTATATACTTACCTCCACTGTGCAGCTCGTTCTGCACAGAGTGGCCCCGAACCTGCTCTTCTGGGGTCCCTCGGCGGCTGTTTCAGCTCCTCCCCGCAAGGACTCACCACCATAATGCGAGCTCCCTTGCATGGTGGTTAGTTCTTGCGGGCACGCTCCCATGATACAGCCGGTGGCTATAGCCGCTCACTGTGTCACTCGGCCCCGACACGCCGCGTCATTGTGATTGATGTGATTGACAGCAGCGCGAGCAAATGGCTGCGCTGCTTTCAATCCATCCACTGTAGCCAATCAGCGGCCAGGCTGAGCGGCAAAATGGATGTCGGGAGCGAGCGGCTGACTTTTGAGGTGTCAGGTAAGTAAAACTGGGGGGCTGGGGGCGGCGGTATTGTTGGAAGTTTTTTCACCTTAATGCATAGAATGAAAAATTTTTTACCTTTACAACCCCTTTAAGGTGCATAAACACGAAGGTTTACAACCCCTTTGTATCAAATCCACCCTGCCCTCTTGTATTGGATTGGTTCTGTTGGTGTATTGTCTCGCCTTTATATTGTAAAGGGCTGCGCAAACTGTTGGGGCTAAATATTTCCTGTAACTGATACATTCTACCGGAGAACTTGATCTTTTGAAAAACAACAGACTTGCTGGCCGGATAACTAGATGAAAATAGAAAAAAAAGATAAAGCCTAAAAAAGAAACTAACGCTACGATCACGTCACGAATTGGTAAGCTGCGATATAATAAAAAGGTTTGATTTTGGGTTTAATGCTGCTTTAATTGACTGATTTTATTGGGCATCTGGAACAACCAGGGAACTAAAGCAGGGAAGAAAAAAAAAAAAAAAAAAAAAAAGTGTGAATGGAATACAAATGCCTACGCTGTGTACAAAGAAGGATAAGACGCTGATTATAAAGGTTTAAAAGACAGTGTAATAAGCCGAGTTTCAGACCTATTTTTATTCCTCCCTGGAGGGGATACAGCCCTGAGCATATACATAATGTAAACTGAAAGCATGCTGCAAATCTGGTCTCCCACAGGAAGTATTCTCTCCCCTCCTCCTCCCATCATTACCATGCTGGTCACACACACTCCTCCAGGCGGTGACCTTTTACCTACATTTCCCTCCGTCACCTTTCACCCAATTCCATCACAGCAGATTCCTCCCTCTGCAAGAACAATACCAAGTCACATGGGCCCTGAAGGTCAATCCTTCCACCGGGGGCAAGGGGGGTAGACCCACATGGTTCACTATTATTACATAGGAGAACAATGTCATGACAATGACCTCCTCAGCTCATACATACCGCCACACCAAACAGGTTTATGACCCATCAAGGGTATTAAAGTATCGTCATCATGTGACAGATCTCTATTACAGTCACAATTAGAAAAAGCAAATCTCACATATAAATTTGTTTGGATTAAATGGAAAGTCACATGATCAGACTGTAACGCAGGTAGTAGATTATAATCTGGTATAATATATTATATATATATATATATATATATATATATATATATATATATATATATATATATATATATATATATATATACACATATACACACACACAATAAGCCAGTACTGCTGGGACCTTAAAAGGGGAAACACCCCGAAAAAGCTTGTCCTGAAAAATTGTATGTTAGTGCAAATAATAGAAAGTATCACGGACAGGACTCCATTGTTTCTGTGGCAAGTGTGCCGATACGGCTACAAACCACCTCGGGCTTATACAATAAAACACTTGGGCACAGTGGCAACCCCCTATTACTTTATTTGAATCGGAGGCTTTCAGCATCAGAAGTCCAAGCCCAATATATTTCCACACAGAATAGAAATTCTATTCTGGTTAGGCTTTTGTGGTTTATATACATCACCAGCGCTACACATTTATATATCACATTACAACCGGTCTGATTGTTGTGTTGGCTGCTTACATTTGAGGTTGGCGCAGTATTTTTACCACTTTATATTTCCATACAGGACTGTAGAGTCTCCGTCGGTTTTCAATGCTCTGTCCCTGTCGGGTATCTCCCCTTACTTCCTGTTCTGTGTGACACCCCTCACCTAGACAGGAAGTGAATGTGAGTGTGAGTCAATAAAAGCCCAAATAGTGACATGGTCTGTCATATAATCCCGACAGACATTCTAAACCTTTCACATATCTAAAAAACCAAAAGAACAGAAAGGTTTGGCTGCAGTTGAGCTCTAAGCCGCCACCCCCCCCCCCCCCCCCCCCCCGTTTACACCATTGAAATCGCACAATTTCAAAGCCGCATGTCAGGGCACCTTGGCTGACATCTCTGCACCTTCATGCACAGATGTCTATGCAAGTCGTACCTCAAATCTCCACAAATGGTGCAGGAACTTCTTTTATCAAATCAGTGCAAAGTTGGTGTTGCACCGCTTTGAACAGTTCCATTGCTGACAATAGGGAACAATAGGGTGCGACTTGTCATGCGCTTTGGACCTGTCCAATTGCACGACAAGTCGCACCGGTGTGAACAGGGGCTAAGAGAGGGTTAAAGTGATTGCAAAAGAAAGCACTTCTTTAAATTAAAATAATAAACATATTATAGTTATCTGCTTTGTGTTATGGTTTTGCACAGAGCAGCCCTGATCCTCCTCTTCTCAGGTCCCCCCCACCAGAGCTCCTGGCTCCTCCCCCCCTTCTGAGGGCCATTATAGCAAGCCACTTGTTATGGGGGCACTCATGCGGGCTCAGACCTGAGCTGGTCACTGTGTGTCCATTGACGTACACTGCGTCACTCAGCCCCCCCCTCTGCTGTGACTGCCATGGCTCCCGCTGCTGCTTCCTTGTCCAGGGAGGAGGAAGAGAGCAAAGAGACACTGCTCCCAGGCACATTGCTGGATCAAGATCAGGCTCAGGTATATACAAAGGGGGAGCGGGGTGGAGTTGGGAGCATTAATGCATTACCCAATGCATTAAAGTGGTTCTAAAGGCTGAAGGTTTTTTACCTTCATGCATTCTATGCATGAAGGGAACAAAAAAAAAAAACCCTTTGTGCAGCAGCCAGATCCACTCACAGGAAGTGACAATGACATGGCATTTCTGGCAGGATCAGATATTTTCTGTACTTGCTGAAAATGTTCTTAGCCTGCAATAAGAAACCCAATGCAGACACCAAATGTAGGGAACACTAAGCTGCGATATATTACATTCTTGTTCTTTGGTTTAGATATCCTTAAATCATATTTCCCCCAACATTTCATTATTCCTGATATCTGGCTGCTCTACTGTGTACTTGTATGAAAAACTATCCTGTTCTCTTTGTATTGCTTCCTTACACAGCCTGCCTGCCCTCCATTGGCCAAGACTTGTGCTGACACCCCACCCCTGCACAGCCTGCCTGCCCTCCAATGGCCAAGACTTGTGCTGACACCCCACCCCTGCACAGCCTGCCCTCCAATGGCCAAGACTTGTGCTGACACCCTACCCCTGCACAGCCTATCCTCCAATGGCCAAGACTTGTGCTGACACCCCACCCCTGAACAGCCTGCCTGCCCTCCAATGGCCAAGACTTGTGCTGACACCCCACCCCTGCACAGCCTGCCCTCCAATGGCCAAGACTTGTGCTGACACCCCACCCCCTGCACAGCCTGCCTGCCCTCCAATGGCCAAGACTTGTGCTGACACCCCACCCCTGCACAGCCTGCATACCCTCCAATGGCCAAAACTTGTGCTGACACCCCAGCCCCTGCACAGCCTGCCTGACCTCCAATGGCCAAGACTTGTGCTGACACCCCACCCCCTGCACAGCCTGCCTGACCTCCAATGGCCAAGACTTGTGCTGACACCCCACCCCCTGCACAGCCTGTCTGCCCTCTAATGGCCATTGTGTGCGTGTAGATCTATACACATGTTCAGTGACAACGTGGAGACCTCCAAGAACCAGAAGAGGACTGAACAAAACTGGTGACACTGTGGAGACCCCAGAAGACGACTAAATATGACTGAAGGCAACGTGGAGACCCCAGAAGAGGCCTAAACAGAACTGATGACAACATGGAGACATCAGAAAACCAGAGGAGGACTAAACATGACTGAAGGCAAATGTGGAGACCCCAGAGGAGGACTAAACATGACTGAAGGCAAATGTGGAGACCCCAGAGGAGGACTAAACATGACCGATGACACTGTGGAGACCTCCAAGGACCAGAGGAGGACTAAACATGACTGAACACAATGTGGAGACCCCAGAAGAGACCTTAACAGAACTGATGACAACGTGGAGACCCCAGAAGACCAGGCAGAGGACTAAACATGACTGGTGACAACAGGGAGACCCCAGAAGACCAGGCGGAGGACTAAACATGACTGGTAAAAACGTGAAGACCCAAGAGGAGAACTAAACATGACTGAAGGCAATGTGGAGAACCCAGAAGACCAGAGGAGGACTAAACATGACTGGTGACAACGTGAAGACCCCAGAAGACAACTAAATATGACAGGTGACCTGTGAAGCCCCCAGAGGAGGCCTAAACAGAACTGATGGCAACATGGAGACCCCAGAAAACCAGAGGAGGACTAAACATGACTGAAGGCAAATGTGGAGACCCCAGAGGAGGACTAAACATGACCGGTGACACTGTGGAGACCTCCAAGGACCAGAGGAGGACTAAACATGACTGAACACAATGTGGAGACCCCAGAAGAGGCCTAAACAGAACTGATGACAATGTGGAGACCCCAGAAGACCAGGCGGAGGACTAAACATGACTGGTGACAACGTGAAGACCCAAGAGGAGAACTAAACATGACTGAAGGCAATGTGGAGAACCCAGAAGACCAGAGGAGGACTAAACATGACTGGTGACAATGTGGAGACCCCAGAAGAGGCCTAAACAGAACTGATGACAACATGGAGACATCGGAAAACCAGAGGAGGACAAAACATGACAGGTGACAATGTGGAGACCCCAGAGGAGGACTAAACAGGACTGGTGACAACGTAGAGACCTTCAGGGACTAAACATGACTGGTGACAACATGGGGAGACCCTCCCATTACCAGAGAAGGCCTAAACATGACTTGGTTGTGTTATAGCGGCGGTGTGTACTGTCCCTGTCCCCCCTCCTATCACTATGACACCCCCCGGGTCAGCTCCCCCTCACCTGAGCTCTCCTCCGCTCACTCTTCTCTCTCTCCGCCGCCAGATGCGTCAAGTTCACCACGAGGCCCCCCTCCTCCCGTTCTGCCTTCTAGGGCTGTCCACGGAGCGCCTGTCTCAATTTCCTCCGTATTCCGCCACCTTCTCTCCTCTCCGACACTCTCAGGCCACTAACTCTCATACGAATTCCCTCGTCCATCTGAACATATTCCTGTACTTTTTGGGTTAACGCTGCAGATAATGGGTAGAGTCAGTCAGGCAGTTTGGGCGGACAGCCCTGAGGGTGAGGCCCGATGAGCCGGCTTTCAGAGGGGGTCCTGTCAGTGTCACCTCGGACAACATGGCGGCCGTGAGGAGTGTGGGAGCGCTGCTCCGTCTGGGCGGGAAGACAGGTACCGGGGAAGGTGGGGGGACAGAGAGAGAACCAGATGGGGGAGAGGAGGACGGGTGTTCCCTGTACGGGACATGACTGACCAATAGGGGGGAGTTCGGTCATCACTTTCTACCTCAGCATTAGTCTGGATGGAGCTATGTGTATATGTAGACCTCCTGTGGTTTTGTGGGGGTCTCTCTGTCACCATAGCAACACTTGGAGATTCATAGAGTTACATAGAGCCAGTCACATCAGTCTCTGCACCAGAGGAGCTTACACTCTAATGTCCCCAATATACTCACACACTATTATCATACATCTCTATAGCTCTGACATATACTGCAGTGCTGTACAGAGAACACTGCCTCAGTCTCTGCACCAGAGGAGCTTACACTCTAATGTCCCCAATATACTCACACTATTAACATACATTTATATAGCTCTGACATATATTGCAGTGCTGTATACAGAACACTGCCTCAGTCTCTGCACCAGAGGAGCTTACACTCTAATGTCCTCATCACAGTCGTACATTATTATCATACATGTCTATAGCGCTGACATATACAACAGTGCTGTATGGAGAACACTGAGCCAGTCACTTCAGTCTCTGCGCCAGAGGAGCTTACACTCTAATGTCCCCACCACAGTCATACACTGTACACTTCTATAGCTCTGACATATACCGCAGTGCTGTACAGAGAACACTAAGCCAGTCACACCAGCCTCTGCACCAGAGGAGCTTACACTCTAATGTCCCCAATATAGTCACACACTATTATCATACATTTATAAATCTCTGACATATACCACAGTGCTGTACACAGAACACTGAGCCAGTCATCAGTCTCTGCACCAGAGGAGCTTACACTCTAATGTCCCCATCACAGTCATACACTGTTATACGTTTCTATAGCTCTGACCTATACCACATTGCTGTACAGAGAACACTGGGACACATCAGTCTCTGCACCAGAGGAGCTTACACTCTAATGTCTCCATCACAGGCATGCTATTCTACATTTATATAACTCTGACATATACCGCAGTGCTGTACAGAGAACACTGAGACAAACACACTTTATTTTTAACTCTAATGTCCTCATCACAGTCCTACACTATTATCATACATGTCTATAGCGCTGACATATACCGCAGTGCTGTATGGAGAACACTGAGCCAGTCACTTCAGTCTCTGCGCCAGAGGAGCTTGCGCTCTAATGTCCCCATCACAGTCATACACTGTTATACGTTTCTATAGCTCTGACCTATACCACATTGCTTTACAGAGAACACTGAGACACATCAGTCTCTGCACCAGAGGAGCTTACACTCTAATGTCCCCATCACAGTCATATAAATGTAGAATAGCATGACTGTGATGGGGACATTAGAGTGTAAGCTCCTCTGGTGCAGAGACTGATGTGTCTCAGTGTTCTTTGTAAAGCACTGTGGTATAGGTCAGAGCTATAGAAACGTATAACAGTGTATGACTGTGATGCGGACATTAGAGTGTAAGCTCCTCTGGTGCAGAGACTGATGTGACTGGCTCAGTGGTCTCTGTACAGCACTGCAGTATATGTCAGAGTTATATCTCTGACATATACTGCAGTGCTGTACAGAGACCACTGAGCCAGTCACATCAGTCTCTGCACCAGAGGAGCTTACACTCTAATGTCCGCATCACAGTCATACACTGTTATACAGTTCTATAGCTCTGACCTATACCACAGTGCTGTACAGAGAACACTGAGCCACGCCAGTCTCTGCACCAGAGGAGCTTACGCTCTAATGTCTCCAATGTGTATGCAGAGAAGTTCTAAGTGCCGGTTCACACTACAGCGACTTGGGACCCGACTTGTCAGACCTCAAGTCGCTGGACATAAGAAATTCCATTGAAGTGAATGAGAGCCGTCTTAATGTGCACTACTGAAGTCGCTCCGATTTCAGAAAAGGTTCCTGGACTACTTCAAGGCGACTTGTACCCATAGATTTCAATGGAAGTTGCCTCCAGGTCGGCCCTCCATCGATATTGAAGCGACTTTACAGGAAAAAGAAAATAATGTACCCAGGTACCTCCCACGTTTACCGGGGCAACCCCCTCCCTCCCACAGAGCTGATTATTCCGTCATTGGCCACAGCCAAAGTCGCCTGTCCTGGAGGCAACGTTAAGCCCCCGTTCACACCTATGCGAATTAGATGCGGCTTACACCGCATCTAATTCGCAGGACATTTTAAAATACATTCATATGAATGCATCTGGTTCACATAAGTGCTTTGCATTCGCACTGCACAAAAAACTTGTGCGTTTTCTGGGCATTGCGGAGCGAATTACGAGCCCCTTATCTTCTATGGGAACGCATCTGCTTAGCAGATGCATTACGTTCTGAAAATGGATTTTCTCCTTCTCCTCACTACACCCCCCTCCCCCCCTCCCTGCTCACTGATCCGCAGCTTAAACGCAGATGAACCTTTAAACAACAGATTTTTATCTTCCCAGTGAAACCTGAGCTTCAATTCGCACCGCACATGTGTGAACCCAGGCTAAGTCGCGTTGTAAGTCGCGCTGAAGTCGCCTTCAAATCGCCTTGCAGAGTGGCACTGTAAGTTGGGTTGCCCTTGTGTGAACCGGCACTAAGAATCTGCAGCTTGTCTAACAAGCTGCTCAGATTATACAAAGAAACAATGTAACAAAATGTTACTTTTGTATCTATTCTGTTATTTTATCTGCGGATCAAAGGGATACACTTTGAGCCTGAAATTAAGACCCCTTTCACACTGAGGCGCTTTCAGGCTTAAAAAAGAAAAAAAAAAAAAAAAAAAGCACATGAAAAAAAAAATCATTTCTATTAAAATCAATGAATGCTTTCACACTGGGGCGGTGAGAAAACTGCTGCAAGATCTTTTAAGTATGTTTGAAGCACTAAAGAAAAAAAAAAAAAAAAAGAGCGCCCCTCTCCATTGAAATGAATGGGAAACGGTTCAAAAGCGCCTCAAAATGGTTCTTTTGAGTCACGTGACCTTCAAAAAAGCACACCGCTAACGCCTCAAACATGCTTGAAAAGCGCCCGGCGTTATTTGGTTAGTATGTGCAGCTGCTGGCTTTTATTTATTTATTTTGGGGGGGAGGGCGGACCTCCGCTTTAATGTTTTACATAGCTATACAGTATCTGCAAGAGGGGTCAGCCTGAAGTCATCTAGGAGGACTTCATTTTCCGACTAAAGCTCCACTTTAAAAAGTGTTTTTTTTTTTTTTTTTGTTTTTTTTTTTTTAAATATTTTTTTTTCTTTAAAATAAAATGGTTCTTAACCCCTTATTAACTCTTGGGTTGCTATAATCTGCCCTAATTAACTCTGTATTCTCCTTCACCGCTATTATATAACTTTCCAGCTGATTTTTTTTTTTTTTTTTAACTATTAATGTATAAACTTTTTTTGTTTGCTCGTTTTATTCGTTAACATTTAAAAAAAAAAAAAACGACAAATTGAAAAAAATACAATTTTATTTAATTTGTAAATAACTTTTTAATACTTTGTGCCAGAATCAGAATTTTAGTGTCCTTTCAAAGAAAATACGTTCATTGTTTCAAAAAAAAAAAAAAAATTCATGCACATTTTTTTTTTTTTTTTTTGCATACGTGCATTTACAAATATTTGGCTGTAAAGCAATGTCCGGCCCGTTGTTGCTGTCTGCCCCGTACCTCTGATATGGGCAGGCAGTTACTCTAGTCCAGGAAGCTCAAAGGACTATAAGAGCGCACATCTGCGCCAATCACAGTTCATTGAAAACTGCAAGCTTGTAGGTATTCAGAGCTCTGTAAATGAATGACACGGCTGTGTGTGGGCGGAGCCACGCTCTTTTCAAATTGTTGCAGATAGAAGATCCTCATACAAGCATTGCAAGAGTAGCAAGTGTGCATAAATCCAAGGGAAAAGACTGGCTGCACGATAAAAGAAAAATCAAGCACTGGTAACTTTATTTGTCTGGACGACATGAACAGAGAGTTTCCCCCCCCCCGCCCACCCAGGACCTCCTTCTCTGACAAGCTCCACCCATAAGGATCAGAGAGGTGACCTCCTGAGGAAGACCAGCTTTGTGGGTGAAATACTTCAGAGCACAAGGTCCCAGGCAAGGGCTCTGTTCATGTTGTCCTTATGTATAAAGATGCAGTTGTTTGATTTTATTCTAGAGTGCAGTCAGCTGGTCTTTTTATTTTAGATATGGGCAATCTGCAGAGCATAAGACGAGGTCCTGCTAGGGTTCAGCACACAATTCTCCATTTAGGGCTTAGGGGAGAAACATGCCTAACAAGTGTGAATGGATTTCATGGCCTTTAAACCTCCAGCCGCTAACAATGTTTCAGAATTTGAGTTTAGTTTCATATTAAAAAAAAGTATCTCTTATTGGGAACGGATGGATATAGAAAGAAAAAACAGAATTACCGAAGGAATATTGTCCAGCTGCAGACATACTTTGTTTCCTTTTTACTTCCTAATGCCAAGTGATGTCATTGTGATGGCTCAGCAGTGATAGGACACTTCCGGTCTTCAGCCATTCTTATAAAACGACCTTCAGGCCTTGTTAGGTCAGTGAGATGATATACTCACCAGCTTCCATCTTGTAGACTATTAATAATGTGGTGGCTCTGCTGTTGCTCTGTAGTGTCAACTGTGTGTCCTCAGATAACCCGCTTACATGGCTGGATACTGAGACGCTGGAAGGCTTTTCTTTTTTTTTTTTTTTTCTCTTTAGAGAATCACTGTTTGGAATGTGTACTATTCATGTGACCTGAAGTTCTAAGTTTTAAATTCTATTTTTGGCTATATTGAGGATGGAAATATCAATGTAGAATTGAGAAGTAATTAAAAAGTTTTAGAATGACAACAGTTGAAAATGCCCCCTAAGCGATATTATTATTATTATTATTATTCTTATTATTATTATAATACAGGATATATATAGCGCCAACAGTTTGCACAGCGCTTTACAACATGAGGGCAGACAGTACAAGATCAATACAGGAGGAATCGGAGGGCCCTGCTCGTTAGAGCTTACAATCCAGAAGATTATCATAATGAATCCATCCACATCCACTACTTGATGGTCCTGTAATCTATTTTTTATGACATTGTTTCTCGTGTGTGTTTTTTTTTTTTTTTTTTCCTTCCTGTCTCCTTTTAGGGCCAGTTCACACCATAGAAATAAAACGCAGTCCGGATGCGTTCCAGGTGCTTTTCTGCATGCTCGTTTTTGATGGCGTTCCAGTGCGTTTTTGATGCGTTTTTAATGCAATCCAGTGCTTTTTTTTTTTTTTCTCCCCCTCTTTCTTTCTTAACCTTAAGGGCCAGTTCACACCATAGAAATGCAATCCGGATGCGTTCCAGGTCCTTTTCTGCATGCACGTTTTTGGTGCAGTCAAGTGATTTCCCCCCTCCCTCTTTTTTTCTTAACCTTAAATAAGGACAAGTGTGTTGCATTGTGTTTTTGGTGCATTTAGGTGCGTTTCAGTGAGTTTTTGATGCGTTTTACAGCGTTCCAGTACAGTCCGGTGCAGAAAAAATGCAGCATGTTCTACTTTTTTTTTTTTTCTGGAACTGGAATGCACTGGAACTGACTACACTGGTGTGAACTATGCCATTGGAAACCATATAACCTACTTTCCATGCGTTTTTTGATGCAGAAAAAAAACGCACTGGACTGCATGTGGTGTGAACTGGCCCTTAAATCAAGTTGATTTAATCACTAGTAAAAAGGCTTGAATTAAATCCACTCAATTTAAATAATGATTTTTAAAGAGCAACTGTCATCTCTGTCCCGCAGCGGCTCCTTCTCTGACTCGCTGTTGACTCACCGACAGTCCCATTCACTTTAATGGGACGGCTGGTGATGTGGCAGTGACACTACAAGCTGAGGGAAGTGGCGGGCAGGTGAGTGGACGCCCGCTAACAGGCGCTGTCATCCTGGATCAGAAATGACAGGTGCTCTTTAAATGTAGGCACTTACTCTTGCTGGTAGTTAAAATCTTTAATATTTGCAAACAAAATGAAGGTTTCCTATTTAGAATAATAAGCTGTCAGGTTAGTAAAACGGTGATTATCAGAACCAATTCAATCATACAGTTTGTAGTGCACATAGAAGATTTGCAAAACCTCGGGATAAAGGAATATTCCTGAACTTTTGTTTTCTCTCGTTTTTACTATGAAATTGTGTGAATGCATCAATGTAGTGCATTTTATCTCAGCTTGCAGAGCTTGGATTCATTGAATAAGTTTACCAAAAATGTAAATATTGCAGAATATACAGCCTCATGCTACATAATTAAAGTGGTGTTCCAGCCAAAATTATACTTTTTAAATAAAAATACCCCTATAATACACAAGCTTAATGTATTCTAGTAAATTTAGTCTGTAAACTAAGGTCTGTTTTGTTAGTTTATAGCAGTAGTTTGTTATTTTATAAACTTACAGCAGGCCGTGGCCATCTTAAGTGTGGGCATCTGAAGCCAGACTGTATTTCTTCCTGGATCTCATCCTTGCAGATCTCGCACATGCTCAGTGCAGCACAAGCGGTGTAATAGGTTTCAGGTCAGGTTTCCATAGCAACGGCAGTGTCAGAGGAAGCTGCCGCCCCTTCCCAGAAGGCATTGCAAACAGGAAATGATGCGATGGGCCACGGCCAGGGAGGAGGAAGTGAAAAATGAATACAGCAGATATACAGTAGGTGCTGAGAAAAAAAAAAATCCAATTCGTTTACAGTGCGCAGTTTAGTGAGGGATGCTGAAGAGTTGTAAAAGTGGGTGGAACTCCACTTTAAGCTCCATTCCACGCTGAATAATATAAATTATTAATGTATCCTAAATAGAAAACTATCTTTAGATAGCTTTTTACTCCATAAGCATTTTATTAAAATATATTTGATTAAAAATCCAAAAAATCCTATTTTTTAAAAATTTTGCTTGATCATTGATTTTATATCCACCTTGCTACATTCCTTATATAAAGTCGGATCATGAAGAACGAACGTAGCCACCCTCTCACAGGAAGGTGGATCGCACCAGCAAAAAAAAAAAAAAAAAATTAAAGTGAGGTGCTTCGCGCTGCTAATTAAGTGAATATATGATATAAACTAATGTGAAATCACTGCAAGATCTAAAGTGTACACTTCAACACAAAAAAAGGGTAAATAATAGAAAAAAAAGAAAAAAAAAAGGCATTTGAAGGAGGCTGAGAGCGATGGAAGGGACTTTTTTGAGTTAAAGCAGAACTAAACTTCTACATACAAAAATAACAATAAGACCCCTATCACACTGGGTGCTTTTCAGGTGTTTTAGGGCCTCTCCAGCCACCCCTGTGTGACATCCTGAGGGCTTTCACACTGGAGCGGTGCGCTTGCAGGACGGGGAAAAAAAGTCCTGCAGGCAGCATCTTTGGGGCGGTTTTTGAGCGCTGTATACAAAGATCCTCCACCGTTCCTGCCCATTAAAAATGAATGTGCGGCGCCTGCAAAGCGCTTCGGCAGCGCCACAACACAGGAGTTATTAACTCTTTATTCGGGGGTTAAAAATGCCCCACTAGGGCCCGGAAATATAGCGCCTGCTATAACAACGGTAAAGTGCCACTAAAACAGGCAGCGCTTTACCGTTAACGCCCGCACTGCCCCAGTGTGAATGGAGTCTAAAGGCCCCGGGAGCTTAAGGCCATAATGTATTAGAATGCACCTTATATGAGCACATTATGGCAGACTTGCCTGTAGAACGATCTCCTCCTGCTGTGCGGTGTTGGTGCTCTTGGCTGTCACAGGCACGTCCATGTGCTTCTGGTTTCAGACGGGATTGGCTGGAGCTGCAATGACCTCATCCTCATGCAGGTGCACGCCAATCACATCACGGCACAGAGGAGTGCTGTAAATGTATGCTGAGCTGTGCATTCATGACGCTGTGTATATTAAAGTGTTTGTTAACTCTTACATATGCCCAGTGAAGTGATACAGAGATTAAACAAATCCTCCTGCATAAGTTGTACCTGTTTATCTGCATTCTTCTCATCTCTACATCCATTCAAATGTTGAATTTTTAAAGCTTGTCTGAGAATTCAGGAAAAAAAGGGGACGGAGATCTGAAGTTGCACTCTGCAGAGCTCAATGAAGAGAGATCTGATTGGGGGGGGGAGTCACACCCTTCCTCCCTCCAAACAGCTCACAGGAACAGCGCTAAGACTGTCAATCACAGGCTGTGCCCTCCCCTGTTTACTTTTTATTTTCCTCTTGGTGTCAGGAAAACTTGTCAGAAGTGACTCATGCTTATAGGAATGAAGCAGCAGCCACTTGAGTGCTCTGGATTGAGACAAGTACACACTATAGAGGGATATGCTTTGTTCATATTTCATGTCTGAGGTTTACAACCAATTTTAAAGGGGTTGTAAACCCTTGTGTTTTGTCACCTTCATGCATCCATGCATGAAGGTGACAAAACACCTGGCAACTCCCCCGTTTTACTTACCTGAGCCCCTTCATCTCTTTGGCGGGGACACGCTCTACCTCTCTCCATGGGGTCCCGGCTCTTGATTGGATAGATTGATAGCAGCGCAGCCATTGGCTCCCACTGCTGTCAATCAAATCCAATGACGCAGGGGGCGGGGTCAAGTCCGGCATTCATGTCTGTGGACGCAAATGCTGGTCTCGGGAGCGCGTTCGCAAGGTGACCCCATCGGGAGAGCGCTTCTCCTAGGGGGCTTATCAGATGTGGGGAGGAGCCGCGAGAGCCGCCGGGGGACCCCAGAACAGGAGGATCGGGGCCACTCTGTGCAAAACGAGCTGCACAGTGGAGATATGTTTGTTAATTAAAACAAAAACGATCCTTTACAATCGCTTTAATACTGACAGGCAGGGGAAGGGTCTATTACAGAAAGGACCTATAGGGCCCTCTTCTGTCATAAAAATCCTACCTGTCAGCATTATTTTTTTTAATCTTAAACAAGAGTTTAGTGTCATTATAAACAGACTTGAATGACAAGAGTAACAAAGCCATTAAGCATCAGATGTTTACTATATGCAAAGCTCTCTCTCTCTGGGTCCCGTTTTTGTGTCTTCTGCAATCTGAGTTGCCGGATTTAGAATTTTCTACATATTTCTAAACCCTCTCTTTGTGTCCACAGTTCACAGTTGTCCAGAGAACAAAGATATAATTGACCTTGCAGTGTTTTTGGTTCAGTGGGCACCATGGAAGGGGAATGGTGTGCACACATCGCCCTCTGGAGGACAAATGAAGTTCTTCGTTCTAGGTTACTTCATAACAACTGCTGCATTTAGTTACATGCTGGGGGTTTTGCAGGTGCTACAGAGGTGTAAAAACCTTTTGTTCCTTGTGGGGTACACTCTGCTCCGCCTTGGAGGATTGCCTTGGAGGATTTGTACTGTAGAAACCTTTTGTAAACAAAACAATATGCCCCAGATTTGATTTAAAATGGTTCTCATGGTTTTTTTTACCTATTTTATGTGTAAAAAACATTTTGTGTGTAGCAGCCCCATTATACTTACCTGAGCCCCATCACAATCCAGCGATGTGCACAAGAGCCTTGGCTCTCCAGGGACTCAACTTGCTTAGACCCCTTTCCTGCTGCGAGCGCCAGCCGTTAGCGCTCATTTTAGAGGTGCTTTAGCGCCTTTAAGTGTTGCTTTTCGGCCGCTCTAGCGGAGCAGTTTTAACCCCAAACGCCTGCGTTGCCATGCTTCCGAAGCACTGCTCATTCATTTCAATAGGCAGGGCGTTTTGGGAGCAGTGTTTACACCACTTGCAAACCCACCCCAACGATGCTGCTTGCAGGACTTTTTTCGAACGTCCCGCAAGCTCACCGCCCAGTGTAAAAAGACGCACTGAAATGAATGGGAGGCGGTTTTCAGGCACTATTTAGAGGCTATTTCTAGCGCTACAACACCTAAAAACCACCTCAGTGTGAAAGGGGTCTTATTGGCTGAGACATTGGCTCTGGCTACTGTCAGTCACGGCCAGTGAGCCAATGAGGGGACATAGAAAGTGGGTCTGAGCCGTGGCTGTGTGTGAATGGACACACACAGCAGCGGTTTGAGAGTGAGCCGGATCGGGTGTCGACATTGCAAGCTGCTTGCTCTGGGGGCAGGTGGGAGGGTCCAGGAATGCCGGCAGGGGCACAGATCAGGTAAGTATGACATTTTTTTTTTTTTTTTTTAAGAACATTGCCTTTAATAATACTTTAATGGCAAACCATGTTTTAGACCCCTTTCACACTGAGGCAGTTTTCAGGCATTTAAGGCCCCATTTACACCGAGGAGCTTCTAAACTGGCAGTAAAACACTGAGCGCTTTTGAAGAGCTTTCCATTCATTTCAATGGAGAGGGGTGTATTTTCACCGCCCTGCCAGCGCACTGCCCCAGAGTGAAAGCATTCATTGATTTTTAATGGAAATAGGTAGGGATGCACCGAATGGGTTTTTTGGGGCCAAAACCGATACCGAAAATAAATCTTCCTTGATCCCGAAAACCGATACTGAAACAGCACCAATACTGAAAGTGACTGTTTTAAAAAATATTTTTATACAGGATATGGTCAGAGACTGGGGACATGGTACAGGAAATGGTCAGAGACTGGGGACATGGTACAGGAGATGGTCAGAGACTGGGGACATGGTACAGGAGATGGTCAGAGACTGGGGACATGGTACAGGAGATGGTCAAGGAGATCAATGCAGCCTCACCAGTGCCCGTCAGATGCAGCCAGCCAGTGTCCCCATTGCAGCCAATGTCCCCGGTAGTGCAGCCAGTGTCCCCATTGCAGCCAGTGAAGGGAGAGGAGAGCCGCCACCGCCTGTTTGATTACAGCGCCGGGAACATCACAGCTTTCATTCGAATAGCTGTGTGTTCCCCGCTGCGCGCCGTCACATACAGCCCCTCCCCCTTGTCCGGGCACTTTGATAGATCACCCGTCCAATGGGACGGGTGATCTGTCTATCAAAGTGCCCGGACAAGGGGGAGGGGCTGTATGTGACGGCGCGCAGCGGGGAACACACAGCTATTGAAATAATAGCTGTGATGTTCCCGGCGCTGTAATCAAACAGGCGGCGGCGGCTCTCCTCTCTCCTACAATATAGGCAGCACGAGGGGCGGGGCCCCGCCCCCTTCGGTATCGGCAAAAATTCTCTTTCGGCTTTTTGCCGAAAGGGCCATTTTTGGCCCATATGTTTCGGTGGCCGAAATTTCGGTGCATCCCTAGAAATAGGTTTTCGTGAGCTTTTCAGGCGCTTTTTTTTTTAGTGTGAAAGCACCTGAAAAGTGCCTCCAGTGTGAAAGGGGTCTTGCCGACAAAAATAGTGCCTGCAAACTTCCTTCCATTCACTTGAATGGGTGCTTTCACACTGGGGCGGTGCGCTTGTGGGGCGGTAGAAAAAGTCCTGCCAGCAGTATCTTTGGGGCGTGTTTGGAGTGCTGTGAAAATCGCTCCAAAAACACCCCTGCCCATTGAAATGAATAGACAGCGCTTCCAAAGCTATTCGAAAAGCACCGCAAAACGTGTCGTTTTTTTTAAGGTCACGTTATCACTTGACCTTAAAAAAAAAAAAAAAAACGGACCCACTAGCACCCGTAAAGCACAGCAAAAAACGACCGGCGCTTTAGCGGCTGTTTTAACAGCACTTTAGTGTAAAAGGTGTCTTAGAAAAGCAGAGAAGTGGTAACATTCCATACTTGTCGGGGTTGGCTGGCATGTGGCAGATAAATGTGCCGACATGTTCCTCAGACAGACAGAAACAAGCAACAGACTGACATAAGTGACATAACTAGAATGGTCACATTTTACGGTCAGACACTTTACTGCATAGCTCCCGAAACCTTTCCCCTATATTACTTATCAGTGTATGTAGACTTCAACCTTTACCCTATATAAATAGTGACAGGCCGGGCACACAGCCAACGTACTCTGCTCGCTGGGTGCAGCTGCTGAATTCAATCTGTAATGTATATACAAAGCAGACGCATCAAAACTGTGATTAAAATTTTTTTTATGAATAAATAAGCTAAAGTGCTACTAAACAAAAGGCGCCAGAAGGTGCAAGACTCAGGAGAGTTTTTGTGGGTAGAAGAATCCAAAGCAGCAGCAGGATCTTTCAAAATACCACTAATTCCATGGAATGGGGACAGCTGACATGCCTCCCATTCCTTGTCTTGTCAGAGTGCAGCGATCGGGGCCTGAGAGACCTGTTGCTAGACCAGAGCATGGAGGAGGAGGGGCATTCCCAAGTGTTTGCAAATATTGACTTTTGGAACGTGGTATTCTGCTGACTCCTAGATCAAATTTGAAGATATGTTTTAAAGAGCCAGGTACACTCCTGTGCCCTAAGGCCCCTTTCATCCAGTTTTGCTCAGCAGGAGATCCATCTGCTGATCCCCTGCTGAGCTGTACAGGGCTGCCGGATGACAGGTCAATGTCCGCTCTGCTTATGCAGAGCAGACACGGACACTGCCCACTCTCCTCTATGGGCGGTCCGATGTAAACAGACCAGCTGTCCATTTACATCCGACTGCCCTCTGATCCGATCCGCCCAGACGGTGGGGAACAGATTCCCTTACATTTGTTTATGTTGAATCAGAGATAGCTGTGTGTAAACACACAAGTCAGTTTACATCTGGCTTCCCAAAGAGGAGAATGGGGGGGGGGGGGGGGTCCGCCTGAAAAACTGACAGGTGGACCTGGCTGGACCACTTGTGTGAAAGGGTCCTAAGGTGCTTCTTAACCACTTGCCAACCAGCTACCGCAGTTGTACTGTGGCAGAATGGCTCGGCTGGACGAAAAAACGTTATGTTACATCGCTTCGCCCTGTGGCTACTAGGGGCGCAGGCGCGTGCTGCCGGAGGCGCGCCCGCTGCTCGCCCCTGGAGCCGATGCGGCGGTCACGATCACGGCTGGGCTCCCGCGATCGTTGCTGAAACACCGAGAACCGGGATCTCTGTGTAAACACAGTTTCTGGTTCTCTGAGGGGAGAAGAGACTGATTGTCTGTTCATACAAAGTCCCCTCCCCCCTTCCGTTAGAACACACACTAGGGAACACAACCCCTAGATCGCCCCCTAGTGTTAACCCCTTCCCTGCCAGTGACATTTTTACAGTAATCAGTGCATTTTTATAGCACTAATCGCTGTATAAATGACAATGGTCCAAAAAATGTGTCAAGTGTCCGATGTGTCCACCATAATGTTGCAGTCCTGATAAAAATCGCAGATCACTGCTATTACTAATAAAAAATAAATAAAAATGCCATAAAACTATCCCCGATTTTGTAGACGCTATAACTTTTGCGCAAACTAATCAATATACGCTTATTGCGTGTGTGTTTTTTTTTTTTTTTTTAACCAAATATATGCAGAAGAATACATATCGGCCAAAACTGAGGAAAAAAAATTGTCTTTGTCACCAGATCCAACCTTTCATGTGAAAGGGGCCTTAAAGTGAACAGTGTAAATGGGCCCTGAAGGTTGTGGACAGGTGTGTGGTGTGTTTTTTAATCTATGTCCGTTCATCTGCATGAAGGAGTTCTGTACGTTTACACTGTGAGATGGGATCTAATCCTCGTGTTGCTGGTTATCATGTCCCAGCCGGGCTCTCCAGTCATGTGATACAGGCAGAGGGTGTACAGGTTTCTTTAGCAGTGCACGTTGTACACTTGGCAGTGATCTTTGCCGGCTCTGTCGGCCAGCCAATTTGCTCTCTGATCCTCCCATGTGACTCAGCCGCAGGGCACAGTCCACGTGTCTTTTAGGTAGAGGTGTGGTAGTACTGAAGAGTTTTCACACCAGGGTGGAGCGATGGAAATCATCGCTAAGCCTTTCTATGTACAGGAATTCTTATTCAGATTGAATCCTGATCTAAATTTTCTCTGTTTAGTCAATTTTTTCTTTTTTGTTTTGCTCAAGCGCCGCAATCGTATATTAAAATTAAACGCAAGAACGTTAATTAATGGAAGAATTAAAACTGCAACCGACCTTCCTAACCATTATGGAGCTGCATGTCCAAGTATTGTCCTTCAGCCATGATGGGACTTCTAGTTCCGTCCATTGCATGGTTTTATATGTTTCTGTTATAAACATCTTTTCACTGTTTGATCTTGTTTTTTTTTTTTTGTTTACAGGCTTCACCTGCCGATCGCTGTCAACATCATCCGCCATGCTTTGTAAGTCGCACGCCGTGTTTTTTGTCTTGTGTTCTGAGGGAATCGCAGCTCACTGTATAATGCTACTATCTGTATTATGTCATTGCAGCAAGAACGCATGTGAACTACGAAGTCAAAAAAGATGTGGCCGTTGTCCGCTTTAACACCCCAAATTCTAAGGTATAACGTAGACTCCACATAATCTGTCCATTTGGAGTTGTCTTTTCTGATCCTAAAGCTGCCCATAAATGAATCCTTTATTTATTTTTTGTTCAGCCAGCGGGTCAAACGAAAAAAAAAAACAAAAGGAAAAAAATTCCCCCACATTCACGCAAATATGGTGGTTAAAATAATCCTCCCCACCTTCACATTGTATTCTGACAGTAGGGCTGGCCATACACTATACAATTTTCTTATTCAATTCTCTTTAGATTTACCTTCAACTATGTAGTGCAAGGGCCTGCCTGATTGCATACAAATTGAAAGTGTTTAGATTTGACCTCATATTATATGGTTTTGGTAAATCTAAAAGAAAAATGTACAAGAAAATTGTATAATGTATGGCCAGCCTAGGACTCCACTGTCAGCATACACTGATTAGCAATCGACCAAAAGTTTTCCAACGTTTCCGTTGAAAACTTTCACCAACCCCCCCCCCCACCACCAAGTCATCTTCCAACATAGCTTGCATGAGATAGAGAGAGAGAGAGAGGCTCCTCCCACCAGGAAACACATGATCAACTTTTTATCTTTAAAAGTCCTGGCATGCTTCCAAGTTTTCAGTTAGATAGGACACATCCCCATTTTTTTTTTTGGCTATCATGCCGGGTACAGGGGCCTACTGAGTATTGTCACCTTTTTTTTTTTTTTTTTTTTTTTTTTTTTTGTTTTGTATTAAAAAAAAAAAAAAACAAGGCAGGGGCTTTGGGGTTACTCATTATCACCAGAAGCTCGTATGGGTTTCATTTATCGTTTTACTATGATTGGTTGCTGAGGGATCTCACAGCAAACTGTCCCAAGCAATCCCACTCGGGGAAGAGGAGATTGCTGCCTGGGGGTTATCAGTAAGGAGTGGAACCATGTCTTTTGTGTACCTGTTGGGCTGGAACACAGGAGTGCTCTTCAAAAATGGTGGCCCTTGTGCAGGGAGCACATGGACTGTCTCTGGCATCCTCGTGGCCTTGTGACGATGTCACTTCCTTTCACACATGGATGGCAAAATATGAAGTCGGACCACGGCCATATTCAGGGCTGCTGTTAGAAACCACGGGGCCCCATACAGCCAACCCGACAGTCCCCCCTCCAAATAAACACAATTTACTATGCTTCAGTTATGGATGAATACAGTGAGTGATCGGTACCATTCACTCATTGTGATCATTCAGGAAAGGAAGGGGCTGGTAAATTATATATTTTACCGGACCCTTCCTCTGCTGTCCATCGAAAAGGATCCTATTCTGTCCTGGCAGGAAGGAGAAGAGGGAATCCGGCAGCACTGTGGGGCTGGGGAGTACACAGGGTAGCAGGGGGAAATCATGGTGCAGAGTGAGGGTGATCGGTATGGCAGGGAGGCAATTACTGGAACCAGTCTCCTGTATGGCTCTCTGCAGCAGCCGAAAGCCGGTGGGAGGAAGAGAAGAAGCCGCCAGCTTTCAGCTGTAATTGCCCTCCCTGCCCACATATTCACCCTAATGCCTGGGCCTCGTACAGGACCGGTGGCACCCCCTTATCCACTGCCCTGCCCATATTGCTTGAAGGCATGTACAACTATTGAGGTATGGGCTCCTCTCTCCTTGCTGCAGCTGATAGGATCCATATTGGCTGCAAGGGGGCCACAGGCAGAGGATGGAGAAAGTGGCAGGGCCCCATCTACCTCATATTCACACACTTCTGTCAACTTCTGTGGAGGGGGAGCGGCCATAGATGGATCGAAATTCAGTTGTCCCTGCTGAACTGGGAAAATTGAATTCCATCTAGGCTTTAATTGAAGTTTACATCGTTTTATATCTTACATCCGATTTTATTAGCTAGTCCTATTGAAAGACCTCTTTTTGTTGTGAACAAGCACAAGTTATCCATCTGAAACCGGTCTTCCAATGTTCCTGTAACGTCCTGTTTACGTCCTTTGCACTTTGACAATACAGTAATTATTCTACAAAAGTTCTTCCTTCCATGGTGTGTGACCAATTTTTCCTTTAATTACTATTGACGGTGGTGAGCCGGGGTCAGCGCCCACGAGGAAATCCTTATCCACAACCTAAGCGATGTTGCACTCTTTCTGGATATTGAAAGACCTTGTACTTTTTGTGGCAGCAGATTACCCTTTGGCAGCTCGTGTAAGCCTTGGCAGGGGTTATATTGCGAAATGTGAAGGGGTGGTGCGTAGGTAGAGCCATCCAGTCAGTGGTTCGGCTTAAACAAAAGTTCTTCCTTTTTGACAGTGACCCCCCCCACCTGCTTTTATTAGATTCAGTACCTACAATGGTGTCATCTCCTTGAAATATTGATTGCATATTTGATTTTAAACCCAGTGATGTCCTCACTGGGTTACTGTGTTTCTTTATGCAATTGGGGCAGATCATGACAGATGGGAGAAGCCAGCAGAATTCTGTACATCTCTTCCTAAAAACATCCCAACACCCTGTCTCAATAGTCCTCCCAAGAGCCCTCGGCCCCGATGCAAGCAGTGGGTTGTCTCTTGGGATGAGTTATGCAAATGTCAAAATGCTTTGATGGGTGGGTGTCAGTCCAGAGGAGTGGGCATTTCTATATTTATCAAAAAAAAAAGCGGTATAAACCAAAAGTTCAGGGGTAAAAAAAAACTCACTGACTCACCGGTGGCTTGTGGTTTCCTTATTAATGAAGTTATTAATTTCCATAGTGTCTGAGTAGGCTATCAGTGTTGAGGGATGTCATAAGGCAGCAATCATATAGATAGAGTTTGTAACATACTTGTGGAACAAACGAGCAATGACAGTAGAAAATGAAGAGAAATTCAGCAATTCCAGTGAAAGCTGCGGAAGATTTTTCCGCTACACTGTTACTGCTTCGCTCTCCACGATTGCTTCGACTTGTCCATGTTTCAAATGCTTGTTTCAATTAGCTGGTGACTAAATTAGTCAAGTTGTTATAGTTGCTCGTGATTTTTCTGCAGGTAGCACTTATAGTGCTGTCTCCGCTTTCAAGTGCCAAATGAAAAGCCGACCCAGCTAATGCCAGTGTTCAGATGGCTGTGGGTCGGCATAGGTGCATACGGGCTCCAGTTCCAGGTTGAATGACGTGATGACGTCACTTGGTTGACGCGTTTCGTCCACCAATCAGTGGACTTCGGAATGGGGAGGGATCATGCAGATTAGTTTTTTTTTTATATCCTTCAGAGACTAAGGTAATCGGGCTCCCGCTTGTGTTAAATGTCACCAAATCTTGGAGTTTAATTAGGCTAATGGCTGGGAATTTCAACTTGGTATTGGCAGAATATATATTTAGTGCCATCTAGTGGTTATTTTACAAAGTTCAGTATATTATAATTATAGATTGAAGTTTCCTTTTTATACAGCTAGTTAAAACAGTAGAAATATATTCCCTTTCAATATATAAGACAGAATAAAACTGAAGGGGAGGGGGGGGGGTAGTGCTCTGCAATGCACTGCAATAATTTGTGCCCACCAGAGTAGTGTTCAATACTGGTGACAATAGGCCTGCCATAGGTAATCTAAATTCAGCCGGTTCCAATGAACTGGACAAATTTTGATCTATATATGAGCAGGCTGGTAGTACTGAAGTTGATCTATTGATTTGCAGTACAACCAGCCTTTTTTTTTTTTTTTTTTTTCTTGCAGTTAATGCTGCTGGCTGGGGTTGGCTATAGCTAGCAGCAGTGATCATGGTTTTCTGACAGGCGGGGCAACCTCCCACTGTCAGAAGATAACAGTGCAGTGGGAGGGATTCCCCCATCAACACAATGTTGAAGGAAAGAAATGCTTAATGTATGGTCTGCCTTAGATGATGACTTCTCTGTAAGTGTCAAAGTTCCTGTCAATGACTAGACCGCAAACTGCTCTTATAGACGTTTAAACCATGTACTACTTAATGTTCTAAAATATAATGTTATATGCTAATCACTCTAAAATGCTGTTTCTGGTGTACTGTGCAGGTGAACACACTGTCCAAGCAAGTGCAGAGTGAATTTGGTGATGTCATGAATGAAGTCTGGGCCAATGATGCTGTAAAAAGTGCCGTCCTGATCTCCAGCAAACCAGGCTGCTTCATCGCTGGGGCCGATATCAAGTGAGAGATGCCTTTTCAGATGGAATTGGTTGTTTAGACTTTGCTAGGCCTCCTTTTAGGCCAGTGGTGTCTTTTTTTTTTTTTTCTGATCCTCAAACACATCACTGCCTTGTTGGGATTTGTAATGCATAAACAGAAGTAGTGTTCCCTGGGGGTAAGAATCTGTGCCTGTTGGCGCAGAGATTTTCTATTGAACTTGACAATTTTTGGGCTCTGATAGTTGAAAACGTTTATTACATTCATTGCAGATAATGCCCAGATTCGGCCAGAATCTGATCTTTGCATGGTCACCCTACACAAAATATTTCTCTTTATTAGAAGGCTTGTACCCCAAATGGACAGCATCCCCTGAGGAAGCCCAGGATGTGGGTGAAACATGTTGGGAACTCCATCTAAAGTGCTGTATCCATAAAAACGATGTTCTATGTACTTCCCATAATTGTTTTTAGACAAGTTTATCTTTGTTTAAATAAATATTGTTGAATATTCTTTGAGATCACTATATCTTGCACCTTAAAAATCCCACAAACTCCTCTGTACCCCAAAATTTATATTTCAAAGCAAGTCTAGCAGTGAAATGTTTGTACAAACCATTACTATAACAGTTTCTTTCCTATAACATTAATTAACAGCGTTGTTTGTTCTTGCCCTTTAAGAATTCTTTTATATTCAAAACAAAAATTAGTACCCCCATATCTGACCTGGTGACCACTATCGGCAGGACAGAATGTAGCAAATATTTGATAGGATAATCGGGGAATATCTGCCAATGGGACACATTTCAGTAATGGCTTTCTCTCTCTCCTCTTATGCTGGCCATACGCTAGCTGAAAAATCGTTAGAAAATCTGTCATTTGGACCGTTCATTGGCTCTTTGTCCAGTTAATGGGCACAAATAGAAAATCAGTTTTAACTTTTCAGAGCCGAAAAATCGAAGGAACAGGTTGGAAAATTCTGCCAAACAATAAATTGAAAGGTTAATGTGTTTCTCGTCGTTTAAAAATGTAACTTTTTGCACTGCACAAATGTGCCTAAAGGGACAAAAAAAAAAGGATTAATTTATGTCCATTGAACGATTTATTGATCTAAATGATGATGGCACTCTCATTTTCTCCCAAGGCCGAGTGTTCGTTATTGAAAAACAAGTTTGAACGATTTTTTGTACAGTGTATGGCTAGCATTAGGGTGCACTCACATCTGCACTCTAATTAGATGCTGAGATCTGCTGCACTGTCCCCCTTAGTAAACCAGAAGGTTTGACAGATGTAGAAAAAGCCTACTTGACAAAAAGGTGCATTTTTAGGGCAAAGGAATTTTATTTTAACTGATTTAACCTGGGTAAGGTCAAGTGTCTGGAGTTGGACTTTAAATAAAATTGACTTTAGATATACAAGCTGTAGTTTTCAAACTTCGTCTAAAGCTTTGTAATGTGTTCCTGCCAAACTGTGAGCAAGTTAAGTTGCTCTGTTCATGACGTATTGAGTCTTTTTCTTTCAGCATGATTGAATCCTGTAACAGTGCACAAGAAGTCTCGCAGTTGTCTGCCGAGGGTCAGAAAATGTTTGAAAAACTTGAAAAGTCCCCAAAACCCATAGTGGCTGCAATCAATGGATCGTGCTTGGGAGGAGGCCTGGAGGTGGGTGTAAAGTCTGAGCTAGAATGAGATGTGTAATGTCTTATTTTTGGTGAGTGTGGGATATAGTACTTTAGATTAATCACTTGTAGACTGCCCTATACCAGATTTACTGCTACATGGTGTGTGTGTGTGTGTGTGTGTGTATGTGTATATATGTATGTATGTATGTGTGTGTGTGTGTGTGTGTATATATATATATATATATATATATATATATATATATATATATATATATATATATATATATATATATATATATATATATATATATATTTCTGCTCTTCTGGGTAGGGGGTGTATGTGTCACTTCTGCTGTGATTAGTATCAGCAGGTGCCGGCCAATGAATGTCCGCCGCCACCCACTGATCGGCGAGGAGAAACGCTGGACGGAGCTCTGCCTATGTAAACAACATCCCTGTCAGCAGAGATGTGCTGGGTTTTATTTCCCTGCTAGGCAGGGAATAAAATCCAGCACTTCTCTTGGTAAAAGCAGCACAAACAGTACACAAACACTGGTTAGGCACACCTTTAACGCTTTGATCCCCCTAGATGTTTAACCCCTTCCCAGCCAGTGTCAGTACAGTGTATATTTTTAGTACTGATTAGTGTCAGTGGTTCCCACTGTGTCAAAAGTGTCAGATTGTCCACTGTAATATCGTAGTCCCGCTGTAAGTCGCTGATCGCCGCCATTACTAGTGTTGAGAAAAAAAGTAAAAATTCCAGTGTATATATATATATATATATATATATATATATACCCTGTTTCCCCGAAAATAAGACCTAGCGTCATTGTCGGTGATGGCTGCAATATAAACCCTACCCACCAAATATGCCCTAGTTAAAGTCCTTGTAGGTCTTATTTTCAGGGTAGGGCTTATTTTCGGGGAAACAGGGTAGGGCTTATTTGGGGGTAGGGCTTATATTGCAGCCATCACTGACAATCACGCTAGGTCTTATTTTCGGGGAAACAGGGTATCCCATAGATTGTAAGCGCTATAACTTTTGTGCAAACCAATCAAACACTTATTGGGATTTTTTTTTTTTTATTTAGCCGTAATATAAATTCGGTTTAGTTTTAGTCTTTTGACTAAAATGCCATTTTGATTTTAGTCGTATTTTAGTCCTCTAAATTGTTTTCGTATTGAGGGTCAGTTCACACCACATGCAGTCCAGTGCATTTTTTTTTTTTTTTCTGCATCAAAAACACATGGAAAGTAAGTTTTATATGGTTTTTTAATGGCATAGTTCACACCAGTGCTTCCAGTTCCAGAAAAAAAAGTAGAACATGCTGCATTTTTTCTGCACTGGACTTTACTGGAACGCTGTAAAAAGCATAAAAGATGCACCTAAACGCACTGGAACACACATGTCCATATTGAAGGTCAAGAAAAAAGAGGGGGGGAAAATGGACTGGACTACATCAAAAACGCATTGAAAACGCGCCTGCAGAAAAGCATCTGGAACGCATCCGGACTGCATTTCTATGATGTGAACTGGCCCCGAGTAGTATTTTCGTCGACTAAATTAATACTGACTAAAATATTTTAGTCTACGAAATTAACACTGATGCCAGCACAATTTTGCTTAGTATCCTCAGGAGAATGGATATGTCTTTTCTCTTGGCTATAAATCTTTCTACTGTCAACAGCTACTGGTAGATTCAGACCAAATATTGAAACTCCTGGAAGTCTATCTGGTTAGCCAATGAACGTAGGTATTCCCGGTTTTAGTATACTGGTGCTCTCTCTGGCAGTCTTGTAGTCATCACTGACAACCCTTTTGTGTTATAGTTAGCATAGGACTCCACTATTCATATCAAGTCGGTATACTTGGGGATTCCTTATGGACTTATTGGGGACCAGAGCTCCAGCAGTTCAGGAAAGACATACGTCACCTGTTTAACTGTGCTGTGTATCAGAAGTGTGTATATCACAAGACTGGCCATGCTGAATTTTTTGGTAGGCAAGACGGTAAACATGACTGTTTTAAAAACATGCATTTATATTCATCTTAACGTGTTTGTAAAGGAAGTTTTTTTTATCTTAATACATTATTTGCATTAGGATTAAAAAGCCTTCTGCACACAGCAAACCCTCTCGGTCCCCCTAATACTCACCTGAGCCCTTCTTTAGCCAGCGATGTTGTAGGAGTGTCTCGGCTGTCCGGGACTCCCCTCATTGGCTGAGACAGCAGCGCGGCACCATTGGCTCCAGCTGCTGTCAGTCATCCAATGAGAAGAGAAAGGGACAGGCCCCACAGCTGCATGTCTGAATATACACACGAAGCTGCAGTTCGGCTCAGGTGCCCCATAGCAAGCTGCTTGCTGTGGGGGCACTCACCAGGAGGGAGGGGCCAGGAGCGCCAAAGAGAGACCCGAGAAGAGGAGGATCGGGGCTGCTCTGTGCAAAACCAACTGCACAGAGCAGGTAAGTGTATAACTTTTTAGTTTTTTTTTAAAGGGAAAAAAAAAAAATAGGAGGCTTTAGTATCACTTTAAATAATGGAATTGTTTCAAATTGTGTGCATGTTATGTCCAGAACTAATTTCTTGATTGTTTCCAGGTGGCCATTGCTTGCCAATACCGTGTGGCTACAAAAGACAAAAAGACGGTTCTAGGTGCCCCAGAGGTCCTCCTGGGGTTGTTACCAGGAGCTGGGGGCACTCAGAGGCTGCCCAAGATGGTAAGTGTCTGTTATGCAGGGTATGTTGATTTTAAATTGAAACTATGGGCAGATATTAAAGGCCCTGGTAATCCTCACTATAAGCCTATCACACAGGGTCTGCCTGAAGACAGCAGGTGGCCTAATTTAACATGAATTGTAATACCAAAATGAACAGTTAAATCTGAACTCCTATACAACTAAAGATTTGCATATCTCTGCTCCACTGCACAGCCCTGCAGTTAATTAACACTTGCTGGTCTTCTCTCCCCCTGTGGCTGGACAGTGAAATGAGAAGCTGCAGACTGCTGAGATCATCATTCTGTCATTCTGCGCTCGCTTCCTATCAACCTGTTTATTAGCATATTTGCGTGTCTCATACCTGATTGGGGCCCAATCCTACCTCTTCCTTTCCTAGTATGAGTTGTGCTGCAAAAGGTAAATTAAAGTCAGTAATGCAGGCCAAACACATTCTGAACAAATTTTCCTTTAGAAAATCAGAAATTTTGTGCGTTTTGTGATCCGATGGTGCCACCGTTTATTTCGAAATTCGACCAGCCAAGCCTTCAATTTCACCTCATGTTGCTACAGAAAAGAATTTTCATGGCTGGGAATCTTCTTTTCTTTCCAGGACACGGCGCATGCACATTTCTTTTTCAATTTTTATATTTCTCGCATGATCCTCCCATCGTTGACTAGAAATGCGTTCATTTTTCGAAAAATTGCCACCATGCCCAATCAATCAAATTTAATGGCCGCACGAAAATCGGCTGTTGCAGCAGGTTCACTAATCGTGCGAAATGCGAAGGGAAACTCTTAGTTATGATTTTCTAAATTCAACCCATGTATTTCCCAGTGTAAAGCCCATGTGGCTTTACACGTGTGGCTTGCATTTAAAAAATTTGATGTATAAGTAAATTCAGAGCTGCTTTAAAGTGGGAGTAAACTCCCATCTCTGACTGTTACCTCTATTGGTTTTCCAATAGGCATTGTAAATATCTTCTAAATGTGCACCGTTTAGGAAATGTTTACTGTACATGCAGCCAGTGACATCACTGGTGAATGCGCTCTGAACGAAAAGCCACCTGGGCCCTTCCTTCAGAGTTCTGTGCCACACATGGCAGCTCCCACGTGCACGTGTGTGGGAGTGACGTCATTGCGGCTCCGGCCAGTCACACAGCTGGAGTCCACAGGCACAGAAGGAAGACCGGGTGAGGATGGAAGCGCCTGCAGCGGTGACAGCTCGGTGCTGGAATGCTTTGTTTTCAGGTAAGTTTCACATAATGTGCCAGTATGCGATGCAGCGCATAGCACATTATGACATTACCTTTCAGCTTTCAGGCTGCCGCTTTTAAGTTTTTTTTCTTTTGGATCTGCCTGGAGATCAGCTTTACCATTATCAATCACTGAAATTTACTGGGCACATGATCGTTACGAAGTGACATAGCAGAGAACACAATGAAAACACTTAAATGAGGCAAGACAACTGGCGGCTTACTCCTTGAGCAGAGCCTTTGAGCTTACATTGACACACCAGTACACTCTTTGCTAACTCCTTGGGCCCTAAATCTGGGGGTGCTGGTCATTGAGGCCTCAGTTTGAACCCATTTGAGAGATTTCTCTTCCCTCTCATGTCACATCAGGTTGCCTTTATTGTGGGTATTGCCTTTATTCAGGGTGTTTGAGCTTATGGCTTTAGTCTGTAAGGAGCCTTTTTCTGTACTTCAGAAGGACAAGGTTGTGTTGAGACCAATGCATTTGCTTCCTGTCTAAAGGGGTCTTGGTGTTTCATGTGAAACAGGACATAGTGTTGCCCTCTTTTTGTCTGGATCCAAAACATCCTAAGGAGATTGCTCTCCACTGCTTGGATGTGGTTAGGGCTGTGCAAGTCTACCCCTCAACCTGACACCCTGTTTGTATTGCCTGAAGGCTTCCAAAAGGGGACAGGCTTTCTCCCGATCCATAATTGCTAGGTGGTTTAGGCAAATCATTAGTCGGTCATTACTATATAAAAGGTAGGGTTCCTTCCTTTCCTGTGAAAGCCCAGTCCACCAGAAGTGTTGGGGATTATGCTCAGCGGTCTCAAGCTTTGCTATTTTCCCATGTTCAGTCACTTGTAGGTGGAGCATTATAACCTAATAGTCCAGGAATAAACTTTCCTGTGACCTTTAATGTACTCCCCAAAAAGGATTTATTAGACAAGTCAAAAAACCCTTTTTTTTTTTTTTTTTTGGACGGCTTTACGTTGGAGAAGTCTGTACCTGTTGTAATGCTTCTTGTCATTTCTTCCAAGGTTGGCATACCAGCTGCTTTTGACATGATGCTGACTGGCAGAAACATTCGTGCTGACCGTGCCAAGAAGATGGGTCTTGTAGATCAACTTGTGGATCCCCTGGGTGAGTCCTCGTGACAAAACTGTGGTCTCTTGTAGGGCTGGGAAAAAATCGATTTAAATCTTGAATCGAGTTGAGAGGTCAAATCGATTCAAAATTTAGGCAAATCGATTTTTTTAGATTTTTTTTTTTTCACCGCGCCGGTCCGGAGGCGCTGCGGGCATGAGTTTTTAGGCGAGGCCGCGGCTTCGGCCTAGTCCGCGGCTACGGCCGGACGCCGCGGACTAGGCCGAAGCCGCGGCCTCGCCTAAAAACTCATGCCCGCAGCGCCTCCGGACCGGCGCGGACACCGCGCGGGCCTGAAGAACTGCGGGCAAGGAGTTTTTAGGTGAGGCCGCGGCTTCGGCCTAGTCCGCGAGGCCGGACGCCGCGGACTAGGCCGAAGCCGTGGCCTCGCCTAAAAGCTCATGCCCGCAGCGCCTCGGGACCGGCGTGATTTCCAAAAAAAAAAAAAACTCGATTCGAATCGTGAATCGAGTTTTTTTTAAGAGAATCGAAGATTTTTTTTTTTAAGAAAATCTCCCAGCCCTAGTCTCTTGTATTCAATTGATAGCTATCACCCAGTTTCTGGGCCTTGGGAAGTGCAGCAAGCATTTTAACTTGTCTTTTTTTTTTTAACTTCTATCAGGACCTGGTTTGAAAAGCCCTGAAGAGCGAACTATGGAATATCTGGAAGAAGTTGCTGTGGGCTTTGCCAGAGGGATCGCCAACAAGCAAATCTCCCTGAAGAAGCAGAAGGGGCTGATAGCAAGTAAGAACTGGGTGTTCGCTTACCCGGAAGCTTTCAGTTTTCACAGTTTTGATTCTTTCTCCATGATATCAAACTAAAGCTGGGTCAAATCTCGGCCGGTTCAGCAGGATCTGGCCGATATTCGAAACTTGTATGGACAGGCTGAATGTACCCAAGTTGATCAATCGATCAACTTGGGTGTAATGAGCCTGCTGGATTTTACATGTGATTATTGCTAGCAGCTGTTATAGCCGCTACCAATAAGCACTGTGTTCTACTGTGGTTGCAGAAAAGAAATTTGCTCTGTCTGTGGCTGTCTTAAAGAGATTAAACAGGCAGAGCAGGAACCCATTGTTCTGGCCACAGCAGGTGTGCAGACCAAAGATTGCGGCACAGAAATCTCACCAATAGAGTCTCCAAATGGTTGTGGAGAGAATAAAATTCTTTGGTACCCATAAACTTCTAAGCCGACCAGTTGATTCTTTTGTTCCTCCGTATCTCCTTAAGTGGGAATGAGATTTGGGCAGGGAGTTGTCGGCAGAACAGCATGACCATATTATGTACTTAGCTCACCACTCCTCAAGGGCAAGCAAATAACAAGAATTGGGTTATAAATTTTTACCCGATGGTACAGGGTTCTATCCCTTTTGGGTAAGCTCTACCCTGCATCGACTATTGCTTGCTGGCGTTGCAAGGAGGAGGAAGGATCAATCTTGCATATATTCTGGTCATGTAGTAAGCTGACTAACTTCTGGTCTCAAGTTAGAGGGACTATCAAACCGTTGACGGATGTTGATTTGGGGGGTGACCCAGCCAGGTATCTTCTGCACCACTCTGACCTATCTAGGAAACTATATAAAAATTCTCTGGTGATCCACTTGGTGAATGCTGCCCGGGCATGCATACCGCCTCTCTGGAAACAGGTTACTTCCCCATCACTCTCCATGTGGTTTACTAAAATTAATGAAATTTACTTAATGGAGACTATAACAGCCTCGCTGGACTCCATTTACTTGCTCAATCGAATATATCTCAGCCGTTCAACTGGAAGACTAAGATTGCCCCTCTCGCCACCCCTTTTTCTCTTTTTTTTTTTCCTGTGTGTTTTTTTGTTTTTGTTTTTTTGTTTTTTTTTTCTGATCACTTCTTTGTGATGTTATGTTGTATCTCAGTTATGTAATCAAATTTTGTTTTTCTTGCTGTTAAAATTCACAGATGATATGCATGTGCTCTGTATTTTGCCACTTGATCCTTGGTCTTGATGAGTCTCCTTTTCAATAGACAGGATGGATTTTATTTTTTTTTGTGGTATTTTATGTCGCAAGGCTCATGTGTTGGCTTATGTTAAAGTCTCTATGAAAAATCGGCATAAAATAAAGTGTTAAAAAAAAAAAAAGAAAAGAGAATTCTTTGGTAGGCCTGTTGCATTGTATCATATTACACTCTCTCTTTATGTGTCATATGTACTCGCTGTTGAGTATGTTTCACATGTAAGAGTGACATGTGCCATCCTCTCTCTCTTCCAGAGATCACAGACTATATTATGTCCATCGCTTTTGTAAGGCAGCAGATCTACAAGACTGTGGAGAAAAAAGTCCGTAAACAGACCAAAGGCCTTTATCCGGCTCCTCTGAAAATCATTGAGGTATGCATGTCTAGGCTAGTGGTGGTCCACTTGTTATAGGGGGGTCTTAAATGCCGCCATCATCAAAGGGCTACACATAATATATGTAATACTATGGAAAGCTGTCAGGGGCTGCAAACGTGCAAGAGGAGATAGTCAGAGCCCTCTGGCATGTCTTCAAGACATTATGTTTCATAAGTTGTTAGGGACTGGGGCCAGTCATATACTGAAGACACATTAGATGAGACCACTGCTATTACATCCCTTTTACAAATCAGCATTTGTGCTGCCTAAAGAAAAAATTTGTTGTGGCACATTTGACTGTTCTCTCAGCAAGATTTATTGTAAAAGATGAGGAGAAAAAAAAAGCATGAAAAATGTAATGAGAAAAGGAATAAACAGCATAAAAGAGTGTGAAAGAAACTATAGGCTTCTGTGAGCATCAAAACATAGACTACTGTCTGCAGGGCCCTCAACGTTCATAGAAGAAGTTCCAAAGGGATACATGTGGTCCCCAGCCAGCAGTTTGGGCACCAGATGTCTTGGAGGTTCAGTTGAGCGTGTTGCACCTTGTCCCATAATTGATCTTCACTGACAGGCTGACACTGTACAATTCCATCCAGGGTTGCCAGAAGTCTTTTAAAGTTTTAACAAGTTCTCTGCCTTACATTTTTTGTGGCATATTTTGGAATAAACAGTATCCAGAGCTCTTTTCGGTCTTTGTCTAGTCCACCCCTTCCTGCTGCCTTTGCCATCTTACACTCTGTAGCCAGTGGGAAGGTGAGCAAAGCAGGAATCGATGGTCTGCATAGCATCAAGGAAGAGGCCAAACCCAAATGGTCACAGTTTGCTTTTTTAAATCAAATACGTTCTAGTCATACGTAAGAAATTTACCTTTAAATTGATTTCAGTTGCAGTATTCTTATATTTGTGTACATGATCATAAATGTGCATCATAAAAGCATAATTTCGCTCTTGAAGTTCTCAGTTGACACGCTGTTTTTCCATGTTCTCTCTCAGGTGGTGAAGACTGGATTGGATCAGGGTTCTGGGGCTGGATATCTGGCAGAGTCACAGGTAAAGTGTTTGAAGTTAACCAGTTCCCGCCCACCCACAGTACATTTACTGTGGGCAGTCGATACGGGCAGGCTGTCATCCCAGCCTGTTCCGGGTTAGGGGCACACATGCGTGTGCTCCCACTGCTAACTCGTGCTGTCACTGGTTACAGTGGGATTTTGTCAGTACGTCCCGGCCAATGATTTATGGCTGAGACCTGCTGATCGTCTGTAGCCAATCACAGCAGAGTCCTGTGTGTTTATGAACACACAGGACTCGGTACACAGATCAGTGATCTGGCTGTTTCTTGTCAGGAAGAAAAAACAGCCAGATCTGTTGGTAAAAGCAGCACATTAATTCACACATTACATTTATTAAGCGCACAGTTAAAGTGTTTGTAAACTCTGTTACACCACTTGGACCTACAGGTGAGCCTATAATAAGGCTTAGCTGTAGGTACTGTAAATATCTCCTAAACTTGCACAGTTTAGGAGATATTCACTATATGCGCTGCTGCCGACCGTCATCAGCGCATGAGTACAGAAGAAAGGGCCCGCTCCTGTGGCACCCCATGTGCATGCACAGGGATGACGTCATCGTGGCGTCAGCCAATCACAGCACGGGAGCCCGCGAACCCAGAAGTAACTTTGGTGAAAGATGTCGGCAGTGGGAGCGGAGTGCGGGTGGCACTGCAGAGCATCGTTCTAAGGTAACTTTTCCATAATGAGCTAGTATGCGATGCATACTAGCTCATTATGCCTTTTTGTCTTGCAGGTTTTTTTTTTTGTTTTTGTTTTTTTTTTTCAGGGGTTTACAACCTCTTTAACCCCTTGATGTTAACCCCTTCCCAGCCAGTGTCATTAATATAGTGTACTGATCACTTTATTAGTGTCACTGTTGATATTAGTCAGTGTATCTCCCAGCGAGGGTCTGTTAGTGCCAGATTGGCTGCCACACTATCACAGTCCCGCTAGAAGTTGCCGATCACCACCATTACCAGTATAGCGTCATAGCTGGGTCAATTCCAGTATACATACCATTGCTTGTAGATACTATAACTTGCATTAGTAGTATAAATAATAAAAATTCCAGTATCTCTACCAGACGCTATAACTTTCACCCAAATCAATTAATATACAGTTATTGGGTTTATTTATTTTTTTACCAAAGAACTGTAGCAGAATACATCCTAAAGTTATGAAGAAATTTGAGTTTATTGGATCTGTTTTTATTCTTTTGTTGCACAATGTTCAGCCTTTTTTTTTTTTTTTTTATATAATAAATAAAAAACCCAGTGGTGATCAAATACCACCAAAAGAAAGTTCTAATTGTGTGAAAGAAATTGTATACATTTCATTTGGGTACATCGATGCATGACCGTGCAATTGCCAGTTAAAGTGGTTGTAAACCCACATAGAAAAAAAAAAGACATGCAAGACAAAGGCATAATGAGCTAGTATGCTATGCTATTATGTAATACTCACCTGAGATCAAAGCCCCCACAGTGGTCCTTGTACACAGCATCAGTCGGCAACATCGCTCCCGGAATTACTTCCGGGTGTCGCGGGCTCTGGCGCTGTGATTGGCTGGAGCCGCGATGACGTAAGGGTTTACAACCACTTTAAAGTAGCTCAGTGCTGAATAGCAAAAACATGCTTTGGTAATGAACCACTTCCGGAGGTCAAGTGGTTAAAGACGAGTTCCACCCGAGGTCCAGTCAAAAAAAAAAAATGAAGTCAGCTACAAATACTGCAGCTGCTGACTTTTAATTGGACATTTACCTGTCCCAGGGTCCAGCGATGCGGGGGATCGAAGCCCTGCTCGTCTCCCCCTCCGTTCAGCGGCGCCGGCATTGCAACTGTGGGCGCTGGGCTGTGGCTTCACAGCCTGGCACCCACTGCACATGCGCGAGGGGCGCCGCGATTGGCCGCTCAGTCACCTCGGACCTGTAATGGGTCCCAGATTATTGACAGGAGGGAGGGAGCAGAGCGGAGCCCTTCCTGTGCCGAGGGGGAAGTGATGTCACCAGCCCAGGCACTGGAAGGGGCAGACTACGAGGGACCCCCTAGCAACAGGCATTTAGAGGTAAGTTAAAAAAAAAATATCCAAATTTTTTTTGTTTTTTGTTTTTTTTTTTAGGATTTTTCATGTATTTTTTGTTTTTTTTTTTGGGTGGAACCCCACTTTAAGAGCCTACTAATGCCAATAAATCAACCTGTTTTTTATCAGTTTGCTACATTAATGCCTATGACAGCTGTGTATATAGCAGCATTATTGTGTGTCTTAATTCATCCATAAGCAAATGATAAACACTCCACAATCTGCATATGTATGTTTTTTGAATTTCTAGCATACCTCAAATTTTTTTTATAATGTCCTCTGGTTATCTCTTGCGTGCGCAGCAGCACATATTAAGTAGCGTTTTAAAGGATTGATAGTCCAACACTGTGAAAATGCTGCTAGTGAGCAAGATTACAGGACTGACTTCATCAATGTGTTTCTACTCACTATCTAGTCAACAGCAAGGAGGTGACACTACTGTATTCCTTACCTGTACAGCTGGTGTCAATCCCCTGGCTATGCAGTGTGGCAGGAGTGTGTTAATCCTAAAACTGTCTGGAAAGAATGAGATATTCTAGCTGGTGAACAGTTTATATATTTATTGTAGCTATTGGTTGGAGTGCAGCTTTAAAAATTTAGACTGTATAAAACCAGCAACATTTTCTTGGTTGCATTGGATGTTTATAATGCCCCAAATATACAAATAAAAATTGGATATATTTTGAAAGCCACTGGTTGGTTCTTCCTTGTCCAGAGTATATACATGGAAGTCTGAAGGTAGCTACTATCAGTTGGTGCAGGGGGGTGAATGTACCCGTATAAGTAAACACTGACTTGTCTTTTGCTACCCCTTCACATAGAATAGAAAATTATTATTGTCTTTTTGCCCAGTTCTGATATTATGTGGCTGCTGTTTTTCACCTTCATTCTCCTTTTTCTTGCAGAACTTTGGAGAGCTAGCAATGACCGGCGAATCAAAAGCCCTGATTGGACTCTACCATGGACAGGTTCAGTGCAAAAAGAATAAATTTGGCGCTCCTCAGAAAGAAGTCAAGTAAGTCTCTGGTCCAAAGAGCCATCTGTATTTTCCCTAGTTAAGATGTACATTTATGGCCGTCTTAAGACTTCTTCTGTAACCCTTCTACCCTATATATGGTAGTGGCGGGGGGTGGAAGGGTTGGGGTTGTTACATACACTCCACAAACTATCTGTCGGCTTTCTATTCAAAGAGCCAATCAGCTGTCCTTTTGTTAAAGGGGCATGGTGATGGGAGAGAGCAGAGAGACAGAGTTTATTCATCTGCTGCGTCTCTGATTAACTGTCCAATCACAGGCTGGGGGTGGGACAAGACCTGTAAGTGTTACTGAACTGCAGCAAAGAGAAATCAGGTCTCCTGTCCTGCCAAACAGGTCTGTGTGTCAAAGCTGAGTAAATCCCATGACTGGATGGACCAAAATACCAGATCCTTTGGCAGGTGAAATGGCTGTATGTGTACTTCATCTGTATATTTAACGGCTTGCTTGGCGTCCAGCTTTAAAGGGAAACTTTTGTGTAACTTCTCAGTGATTATACGTTTTTAATAACTATTGTGTTTTGTATATACTCCCTCTATCCTTCTTCTATCTGTATATCCAACAGTGTGCTTGGCATTATTGCTGTATATACCTCAGTTATCAAAATTGTTATACTGTACAGCAGTACATAAAGTATTCTAACAGCCTTCCCTCCTATTCCAGAAATTTGGCCATCTTGGGTGCTGGTCTGATGGGAGCTGGTGTCGCTCAAGTCTCTGTGGATAAAGGTATCAAGACCATTCTGAAAGATACTACAGTGGAAGGTCTGGGCAGAGGACAGCAGCAGGTCTACAAAGGGTAAGGAAAGTTTCTCATTTTCTCATCTCCAGTATACAGGTAAATGCTTCTCGTTTTTGAAGGTAGTGCAAGAGATTGTAAAAATTTTCTTCAAATCTGCTATCCTGCAATGGTCCTCCTTCCTTTTCACCTTCTCTGTGGCCTTCAATGATGCCCCACAGCACCCTGCAGTCATGGTGTAATGTTACACTGTGAGTGCCAGGCACCATGGGGACACTCCCATTTAAAAGGCAGGATGTGTAATGGCTATTAAATATATATGGAATAGAGTGAATTAGGGAGATACTAATGCCGCCTTTATTTTACACTTTATTGCTTTATTGAGCAGACTGTGTTACTTTCAAGTGTTTTTCCACATTAGCAATTCATTGATATAACACCTACTTTTATATTTATTACACATCCCCATTAACATTGCAATAAATACCGTATTTATCGGCGTATAACGCGCACTTTTTTCCCCTTAAAATCAGGGGAAAATTGTGGGTGTGTGTCATACGCCGATCTCCACTGATTGTGAGGAGAGGAGTGAGCGGAGCCGACATACACAAAGTCGAGTGTACTTCGGCTGGACTCGGCTCCTCTCGCAGTCCCGCCCCTTACTGTGAGCAGAGCCGAGTCTAGCCGAAGTACACTCGGCTTTGTGTATGTCGATCGGCGCCAATTTTAAAAGACACAAGGCTGCAATAATGGCACAGGCTGCAATGACACAGGGAAGGCTGCAATAATGACACAAGGTGCAAAGACATTGGGAAGGCTGCAATAATGACACAAGGTGCAAAGACACTGGGAAGGCTGCAATAATGACACAGGGCTGCAAAGACACTGAGGAAGGCTGCAATAATGACACAAGGTGCAAAGACACTGGGAAGGCTGCAATAATGACACAGGGCTGCAAAGACACTGAGGAAGGCTGCAGATGGACACTGATAAGGCTGCATTGATGGGCATTTAAATTTAAGTTTTTTTTCCTTAAAATTCCCTCCTAAACTTGGGGTGTGTGTTATACGCCGATAAATACGGTATTTAAAAATGTGCTTACTTTTTTAAGCTACATTGTTTTGGACCCTCCAGCCAGAAAAATCCTACCAATTCTTTGCTTGTGGGGGGCTGGGAAGCTGTTTTTGCCATAATTAACCTCGTCTGTATTGTGCAGGCAGATCTTTATTATTCATTGCAACTAGATTTTAACACTGCCCTAACAAAAGAGGTTTACAGGATAGCCTTCTTACATTATATTTTAATGAGGACCGACTTAAACCGGGTACAAATGGGACATTTGCCGGTTCAAAAAAAAAACAGGCCGCCATTTGGCCCATGTGTATGTCGGTCTGTCCGACACACCATACAAACCAGCAGCCAACTGACTCCTGATCAGCACTTTCAGCCAATGGCTGGCTTGAGTTGTCAGTTTTTTGTTGTTTTTTTGTGCAACCTGCTGGGTACATGAAAAAAAAAAACTGTTATGCACCGTACACACGGTCGGACATTGATCGGACATTCCGACAACAAAATCCATGGATTTTTTCCGATGGATGTTGGCTTAAACTTGTTTTGCATACACACGGTCGCACAAAGTTGTCGGAAAATCCGATCGTTCTGAACGCGGTGACGTAAAACACGCAAGTCAGGACTCTAAACTGGGCAGTTGCCAATAGCTTTCCTCTCTTAATTTATTCTGAGCATGCGTGGCACTTTGTGCGTTGGATTTGTGTACACACGATCGGAATTTCCGACAACGGATTTTGTTGTCGGAAAACTTTATAGCCTGCTCTCAAACTTTGTGTGTCGGAAATTCCGATGGAAAATTTGTGATGGAGCCTACACACGGTCGGAATTTCCGACCAACAAGGTCCTATCACACATTTTCCGTCGGAAAATCCGACCGTGTGTACGGGGCATTAGTGTGTACCAGGGTTTAGGATAGGCTCAGATTTTATTTAAAAAAAAAAAATAAAAAACCTTGCAGTCAGCCATAACACCTTTCCCTGTAAAATGTCATCTAAAAAAAAGGTAAAAAATACTTTTAAAAACCTTTCTTTAGGCATGCTGTGTGAATGGGAATACCCAACATGTGGTGGAGTTTTCTTGGTTTGAAAAGTGAATGTGCTTTAACCCCTTCCCGTCAGGGCTATAGCCTAATGACGGCACAGCGCAGGCTTACTTTGAGAGGGTGTCTATTGATGTCCTCCCGTGATCACGCTTTTCGCGCGCCCCCTGCGGCGTGCGCTCTGTGATCGTAGAGTCCTTGCGACTCATCTCATCACAGGGCCAATGACAGCAGCCCTTTACCATGTGATCAGCTGTGTCAAATGAAAGCTGATCACAGGTGTCAACACAAGCTGGTTATCAGCTTTCCTTTTTTTCACGCTGAGAGCGTGAGGAGGGTAGGAGAGAGCCGATAACCGGCTTTTGGAAAGGAACATCGGCACTGATTATCGGTGCAGTACTATCAGTTCCCATCAATGCAGCCAATCGGTGTCACCTGTCAGTGCCGCCTCATCAGCGCACATCAGTGAAGGAGGTAAAATTACCTGTTTGCAAAATTTTATAACCAATTATAAAAAATGTTTTTTTATTAGTTTATTTTCTTTGTTTAGCAGAAAGATAAAGCTCTATTTGTGTGAAAAAAATAATAAAAACTTAATTTGGGTACAGTGCTGCATGACTGTGCAATTGTCAAAGTGTAACAGCGCTGAAAGCTGAAAATTGGTCTGGGCAGAAAGGGGGTAGAAGTGGCCAGTAGGTTAGTGGTTAATGCTGCTTTGCAGAAGCAGCAAATGAGGCACTTTCTTATCATTCATCTTTCCAGCTCCTGGAAGTTTACAGCTAGTTGGAGATTAACAATATTGCTGCATGTAGCATTTGATCATCGGTAATCTTCCGCCACTGTACATGTTGTCAAAGTCCAAGGTGATCCAGCATGTCCTTATCTAGGTTGGCAAGGCATGCTGGGACTTTGGCAATTTTTTTTTTTTTTTTTAGAAATTCTCCTCCACTTGTCTGGGTTCCTTTGTTTAGATCCTTACGTAGACCAGACATGTGCAAGTCTAGTTTCACTGACTGAACTTGCGTAGTTTGGTACTGCTTTCAGGGCTGAAACTGCTTTTCTGCTTGCAGTTTTCAATCTCACACCAATGTGCAGCATGGTATTTCTCAGTCTTATGCATAGGGAATAGAGTCTGTACTATTTATTCCTTTTTTTGCAGATTGACACATTTTAATAGACATCATAATAAGCATAGCACAGGTGTGCTTATTGCATTGTGAGGTTATGCATTCTAGTCTTAAATAGAGTGCAATGGAACTTTAACTGTTTGTTATGATTTATGACCGCATAAAACATTTAAACTTTTAAAGCCCACAATTAAACTGATCCAAAACCCTACGCTTTCCCTTCAATAAAATGGTTACTATTTAAATACACGGCACTGATCCACTTTATTTAAGCGCACTTTGCTGTTGGCCTTATTTCATTGTCATCTCTCCTCTCCTGCAGCCTGAATGACAAGGTGAGGAAAAGAACTCTGACCTCCTTTGAGAGGGACAGCGTGATGAGTAACCTGACGGGACAGCTGGACTATAAGGGCTTTGAGACAGCAGACATGGTGATTGAGGCTGTCTTCGAGGACATTAAAATCAAACACAAAGTGCTGCAAGAAGTGGAGGCCGTAAGTTTTCAGATCCTAGTCCACGTACACGTCAGTTTTATATATGTAATCTATGCTTTGGCCTTTTTATAACACTGGCTGATTGTTGTCTGCAGGTTGTCCCCCCTCACTGTATATTTGCCAGTAACACATCCGCCCTCCCAATTGGTCAGATCGCTGCAGTCAGTAAGAGACCGGACAAGGTGAGTGCACTGTTCTGTTATACCTTTTTTAGGATTATTACAGTTCTGTTACTGGTTTAGCTTTAGTTAATCTGGAAAATGTTTTTGTATTAAAAATAGTAAAACTGTGTGACTCTGTCATATGGTAAAGTCAACACGGTTTAAAGCAGATTTTTTTTTTTGATTATTGCGAAGACTCTGAAATTTAAAGTTTTTAAAATGGCTCATGCATGCATACTTGACAATCTGTGTCCAGTGGCTTTTCCACAAGGTGTGCCAGTTGCTGGGCAAACACAGTGCAGGACTTGGGAATCTCTGACTTTTTTGGATCTCTGCTGGCTGAACAGCTCAGAGGCCATAGTTTTTTGTTTTTTTTTCGTACATCATGGGACACAGAGTTAGGCTAATACTCATTACCTGCTGGGTTATACTTCATCTCCAGGTGAATGGACACTGGTAGACCAAAGGTCTTTAGACATGAAATGATCCCCTCCCATGCAGGAAGTACTTCAGTTTGTTTTTTTTTTTGTTTTTTTGTTTTTTTACCAGTGTCTGCAAGGTGGATGACATGGTTGTTTGAGCTCTCTGAGCTCCAGGTCTCTAGTCACACAAACGATTTTTAAATGAATCAAGGGATTGACCGATTGGATCCATTAGACAAAGGCTTTATATGCTTAGATAAATTGTACCCTTACCTTGCAAAGAAGACTCAAGATCCTGCAAGGTTTTGCCTGTAATGCGGCCTCCGGGTGCTGGACCCTGTGAAGTGGAATCCTGGACACTACAGCGCTAAGGCATTCCTGCAGGGGGCTGTACAGGTCCAAGGGAGAGGACCCTAAACATGAAAAGGGTACCCAGTCCTTGAAGGTCCTCAAGTGACAGGAACCCGCTGTGAAGGGTGAAGATGGGGCCCTTAGTTTCTAAGCCGCCCTGCGCCTGGACGGGTAAATGAAACCCCTTTATTATTATTGTGGGGTGTCCCAGTGATTGTAACAATCGGTCAAGCTAGCTAGAGGGTGGACACCTGTATGCGGTGACCATACGGGGGAGTTTTTGAGCTAGCTGTGGGTATTTGCAAAGTGTACCCTTTTTTTGCTTGTGTCTGGCTGTTTTTTACCTGTACGATGGCGCACGGCAGTGCACCATTTCGCCTTGGTTCGCCATGGTGCACGTGCATTTGCAAAAGCGCCACTGGGCTCAGCAGTTTGGCGGCCATGGCGCACGCGTCTTTGCCGCACATGTGCCATAGCCTTTATCTGGGCGCATGAAGATTCGTGTCATACGTGAATGCGGCCACGCCTGTTCGCCGGGACCTCGTGCGCACGCATGCGCAGAACTTTCCACCGCACAGCCAGCCATGTGGTGCTTCCAGAAGGCAGCTGTGGGACACAGAGCAGGCTCTGAACCAGGCACTTGCAGCGGTTCATTTCTCCTTACCCGGGTCACGTGAGTCACCAGGTTGCTTGGCAGGCTAAAGGTGCTTAGTAGGATTGTTGCATAGGGGCTTTGTGGGCCCCTATCAAAGGGTCTCACTTCTGAGGTGTGTTAATACTACACCCAGGTACTCCCTTTTTGTGGCTAGTAAATGTCTTCAAAAAAGGAGCGGGACTAACACTACAGGGAAGGGCACACCTATGTCATCAGTAGTTCCTGTTGAACCTAGTCGTACCCCTAGTGTTGTATCCCCTGAAGGACCAGAGGCTTCCGGGCAATGTGAACCGCTGCGCCTATCTGGGATTGTGCATACAGTCAAAGCTGCTGCTTCACCCTTTATCACTAAGGATGAACTGTCCTCAGCCCTAGCCGGGTTAGAGCACAGGATTGCTGGCATGATTGCCTCCATCCCACAGGGTGGCAAGAAGCGTGACAGATCCCCCTCCCCGGAGTCTCCTAGTCTGGAGTAGGCATGGGATGAGGATGGGGAAAAGCTTAAAGCTCAGGATTCTGTGGATGGCCTGGCGGATGAGTCTGCTTCCAAGCAATGTGGACAAGAAGATATCCAGTTGGTGTCTGCCTCTCAATCACAGAGGCTTTTGATCCGGACTCTTCCCGAAATGGTTCGTTCTGCCCTTAAGTTGCCTCTTGCAGAGGTTACTGAGCCTCCCTGTTCCTCTTTTGGATCCCTGATGCCTCTTCAGGCCGCCCACAGGCTTTCCCCTTACACCCTCTGTTGGAACAGGCGGTGTATGCTGATTGGGAACATCCTGACAGGATTTTTGCTCCTCCTAAAGAGGTTTACCCTTTTCTATCATATGGATGAAAAGTTTAAGAAGTGGAGCATGCCAGCCGTAGATGCAGCAGTCTCTTCCTTAACCACTTCAATACCAGGCACTTAGACACCTTCCCGCCCAGACCAATTTTCAGCTTTCAGCGCTGTCGCAATTTGAATGACAATTGCGCGGTCATGCTACACTGTACCCAAACAAATTTTTTATCATTTTGTTCCCACAAATAGAGCTTTCTTTTGGTGGTATTTGATCACCTCTGCGGTTTTTATTTTTTGCACAACAAATAAAAAAAGACCGAAAATTTTGAAAAAAAACAAGTTTTTCTTTGTTTCTGTTAAAACTTTTTTGTAAATAAGTACGTTTTCTTCTTCAATGACGGGCACTGATACGGCTGCACTGATACGGCGGCACTGATGGGCACCAATGAGGTGGCACTGACGGGCACTGATGATGGGCACTGATAGGCGGCACTGATGGGCACTGATGGGCGGCACTGGTATGCGGCACAGATGGGCACTCATAGGCGGCACAGATGGGCACTCATAGGCGGCACAGATGGGCACTCATAGGCGGCACAGATGGGCACTCATAGGTGGCACTGATGGGCACTCATAGGTGGCACTGATGGGCACTCATAGGTGGCATTGATGGTTACTTATGGGTGGCACTGATAGTTGGCACAGATGGGCACAGATGGGCATGGATGGGCACTGATAGATGGGCACGGATGGGCACTGACAGGTGGCATGAATGGACACTGATGGGTGGCACTGATGGCACTGCTTGTTTGCAGTGATGCCCCTAAGGGTGGCATTGCTGGGCATCACTGCAACATATTGGTGCCAATCAGTGCCCATTTGTGGGCACTGATTGGCACAGATTTGGCACACTGGGCACATGTGGATGACCATGGGGTACATACCTGGCCATCCACATGTTGCCCCTTCCCTGGTGGTCCTAGTGGCGATCCCTGGTGGTCCAGTGTGGTGATCTGCGGGGGGGCTGCGCTGATAAACAATCAGCGCAGACCCCCCCTGCCAGGAGAGCCGCCGATCGGCTCTCCTCTAATCGCGTCTGTCAGACGCGAGTGAGGAAGAGCCGATCAACGGCTCTTCCTATTGACAGCGTGATCAGCCGTGATTGGACACGGCTGATCACGTGGTAAAGAGCCTCCGCCGGAGGCTTTTTACCAAGATCAGTGTAGCGGTGTGTCAGACTGACACACCGCTCCACCGATCGCCGCGCTGCGCACCCCCAGGGGCGCGCTGCGGCATGTTATCCTGCTGGACGTCATATGACGTCCAGTCAGGATAACAGAACCACTTCCCGGACGTCAATCCGCTATAGGGCAGGTGGGAAGTGGTTAAACAAAAACTTGACTTGTCTGGTAGATAACGCACAGGGCTTGAAAGACCCTGTTGCCAAGAAATTGGAGTCATTATTAAAGGCTTCCTTTTCTTTGGCCAGTTCAGCTATTCAGCTAGCTGTTGCAGCAATTGGTATCTGCCAAGTCCATAAAGGATCACATCGGACTGCCTGACCGGCCTAACCAGGAGGATGATCTGCCTGAAAATAAGGCAGATATTCCTCGAGCGCTGTGTTTTGCTGTTGACGCCTTAAAGGATTCAATACAGCAAGTTTCTCGTTTTGGCTCTCTTGTCTGTACATATGCGCAGGCTTTTGTGGCTTAAGAACTAGTCAGCTGAGCTTCCTTGTAAAAAGTTATTGGCAGGTTTCCCCTTTCATGGGGAATGTTTATTTGGTGATCATTTGGACAAATATATCCAAAAGATTTCCGAAGGGAAGAGTTCTCTACTTCCTGTGAAGAAAAGCACCAGGCGTCCCTCGTTTAAAACCTCAGGGACTGCTTCCTCAAATGTCTCAGCACCAAGGCATTTCCCCTGCCAACAGGGTACTGGGGCAAGGCCAGGGCCAGAAAAAGCTCTGAGTCCAAAATTCTTCTAAACCTAGCACCAAGCCCTCCTTTTGATTGGACGCCCCCACTCCATCGGGTGGGGGGAAGGCTGCTGCACTTTGTGAACATTTGGGGAAAAATAGTTAAGGACAAGTGGGTCACCTTAACTAATATCCCATTGTTACCAGATGGAGTTGCGGAGGGGTCCCCCTCAGAGGTTTTTAAGATCCAGCATTCCCTCAGATCCTCCAAGAAGAGACTTATTGCTTCAGGCACTACATCATTTAGTGCATCAAGGAGTGATTGTAGAGGTTCCTTTACCTGAAATAGGTGGAGGGTTTTACTTGAACCTATTTACTGTTTGAAAACCAAACGGGGGGGCACAAGGCCCATTTTGGACCTATGATCCCTGAACCAATATCTACTGATCCAGTCCTCTCGGATGGAGTCTGTCCCCTCAGTAGTAGCCTCACTCCAGATTGGAGACTTTCTAGCCTCCATCGATATAAAGGACGCGTATTTACACGTACCTATCTTTCACCCTCATCAGAGGTTCCTGCGATTTGCAGTAGAGGAACATCATTTTCAGTTTGTGGCTCAACCCTTCGGGCTTGCTTCAGCTCCCTGGGAGTTCATAAAGGTCTTGGCACCAGCACTGGGTCTTTTGAGGGCCCAAGGGATCTTGGTGCTCGTGTATCTGGATGACCTGCTCAGAGATCACTCTCTACAGGCTCTAAAACAGAGCATAACATGCACAGTGCAATATTTGAAAAGCTTAGGCTGGATCATAAATACCAAAAGGTCAACCTTGAGACCAACTCAGTCTAAAATATTTAGGTCTGATCCTAGATACGGTCCAAGCAAGAGTACTCTTGCCACCTGCAAGGATCTGTGCTCTGAAGGATCAGGTGCATCAGATAAAAGGGGCACCAGACAACCCTCCATTTGGCTCTGTATGAGTCTTCTAGGGAGGATGGTATCCTCCTTCGAGGTGGTGCCCTATGCCCAGTTCCATTCCAGACCTCTACAACAAGACATCTTGTTGGCTTTGAACAGGAGAGGACAAGCCCTGGATTATCAATTGTTCTCATCTCCTCGGGCACGCTTATGCCAAATCTGGCGGTTGCAGGAACAGAACCTGCAAAATAGAAGATCCTTCCTCCCGGTAACTTGGAGAATACTGACTACAGATGCCAGTCTCTCAGGCTGGGGAGCGACCCTAGAGGGGCTCACAGCTCAAGGGAAATGGTGAAGGACAAAACAGATCCTGCCCATCAACGTCCTGGAATTACCGGCAGTACGACTGGCCCTACGGTCCTGGACCAGCGGAGCTTCAGTACTGCCCTAGCAAGTTTCAGTTTGACAATGCCACTGCAGTGACATATATAAACCACCAAGGCGGTACCAGGAGTCGTTCATTTCTGAAGGAGGTGAACCACATACTAGCCTGGGCGGAGGGACATGTGTCAATGTCTTTTGGCAGTCCATATCCCGGGAGTAGAGAACTGGAAAACAGATTTTCTCAGCCACCAGCAGATCTGCCCAGGGAATGGTCCCTACACCCAGGGGTGTTCCAGGAAATTTGCCAATGTTGTGGGGATGGCCAGAGGTCGACCTACTGGCATCCAGGTTCAACAAGCTACAGCAGTTTGTGTCCCGAACAAGAGATCCTCTGGCAATCAGAGCAGATGCTCTGGTAGTTACATGGAGCCAGTACTCCTTGGATTAGGCTTTCCCTCTGATCCCTCTCCTTCCACATTTGTTGCACAGGATTTGGAGAGGGAGTTCCAGTCCACCAGCCTGCCCCAGAAGGCCCTGGTTCCCGGAGATTGTGAGACTGACCATAGACGGGCATGGACACTTCCACGTCGCCCCAATCAACTGTCTCAAGGTCCTATATTCCACCCCAATTTACAGTCTCTAAATTTGACGGCATGGCTATTGAAGCCAGGGTGTTAAAGGACCATGGCATCTTGGGACCAGTGGTGTCTACCCTAGTGAATGCTAGAAAAGCTGTCACTAGGAAGATCTATCATAAGGTCTGGAATACTTGTATTGCTTGGTGTGAAGCCAAAAAATAGCATCCTCGGAAATACATGATTGGGAAAATTCTCTTTTCTACAGTCAGCTATGGAAATCAAATTGGCTTTGAGTACAATCGGAGGTCACGTTTCGGCCCTATCAGTATTCTTCCAAAGGGCTTTAGCCTCCCAATCACTGATCAGAATATTTATGCAGGGGGCAACTCGCTTGCTTGCCTATCAAGGAAATTCCATTAGACTTGCTGTCACGCAAGCTAGCCTTCCTGATGGCTATCACCTCGGCTAGAAGGGTGTCAGAGTTGGTGGCCCTTTCGTGCAGGGAACCATACTTGATCCTTCACCACGACAGGGTCATGTTACGACCTGTTCCATCCATTTTGCCAAAAGTGGTGTCGGCCTTTCATTTAAATCGGGACTATATTTTGCCTTTCTTTTTTTCTCTCAGCCTCGTTCGGCGGAAGAGAGACAACTGCATTCTTTAAACATTGTCCGGACAGTCAAGGTTTATTTGTCTAGATCTGCGGAGATCCGAGGATCAGACTCCATTTTGTTTTACCAAAAGGACCCAAGAAGGGGCAGACAGCTTCCAAGGCTTCCAATGCCAATTGGGTCCGTCAATTGGTCATTCAGGCCTATGGTCTGAAACTTAAGCTCCTCCCTTTAGGGTGAGAGCTCATTCTACCAGCGGTATAGGAACCTCCTGTGCTTTTCACCATCAGGTATCTGTGGCTCAGATTTGTAAGGCTGCTACCTGGTCTTCAGTGCATACGTTAACAAAACTTTATCAAGTGGATGTTCGAGCAGCCGAGGTTTCGTGTTTTCAGCTGCAGTGTACTGCGGGCTGCTGTATAAGGTCTGATGGCTATTTGGTAGGGGGTGTCCCTATCCTCAAGGCTTTTGTTCTGGGACGTCCCAGCAGGTAATAAATATTAGCCTAACTCTGTGTCCCATGATGTATGAAAAAGAAAATTAGGATTTTTTTCGTCATACCTGTAAAATCCTTTTCTTTGAGTACAAACGGATCACAGGAGTGCAGAACGGACTTCACTCCTGTGAACCACAAGAGAAGTAGAGCCAAACGAGCTTATTCTGGATGCTTCTATACAACAAACAGCCTCTCCATCTTAATGCCTTTTTGGAGACATCTAGGAGTTTTTGTTTCCCTTTTTTATTTTTGGTACTTATTTAGCACTGCCAATTTTCACAGCACCTTACATGTACACTGACATCAGTCCCTGTCCTCAAGGAGCTTACAATCTAAGGTCCCTAACTCACATTCATACATACACATACTAGGGCCAATTTAAGCAGCAGACAGTTCGCCTACCAGCATGTCTGTGGAGTGTAGGAGTAAACCCAAGCAGGCACAGGGAAAACATGCAAACTCCATGCCGGTATTGCTGTGGTTGGGATTCGAACTGACAACCCTAGAGGTGCCAGAAAAGAAGTGCTAACCACTTGGCCACTGTGCTGTCTCTTGTGTGGTGAAATTGGTGGTGTGTAGACTTTCTCCAAACCCAGGACTGCAGGAGTTTGAGAGCATTTGAAAATGAATGCACATTTTTCTTCTTTCTAGTTGTGTACCTTTTTGGTATAAAGATGTAATTCTCTCTCTCATACAGGTGATAGGAATGCACTATTTCTCCCCTGTGGATAAGATGCAGTTATTAGAAATCATCACTACAGAGAAAACCTCCCCGGACACAGCAGCCTCTGCTGTAGCGGTTGGGCTGAAGCAGGGCAAAGTCATCATTGTGGTGAAGGTGAGTTATTTTTTGATGCATCCTGCCACCTAGTGCTAAGTAAAGGGATTGGCATATCAGAATTTGTAAACCAGTTTTATTCGTTGTTGAAAGTTTGCTCAACCTCTTTCCATGCAAACAAGTAGGTATAGAAAACTATAGAAAGTGTTAGGGCTGCCGTCGACTGGCTTTGAGGAGAAAATTATATAATAAAAGGTTGCAGTATCCATAAAGTTGACTGTTCTCTGCAGAATAAAATGTGTCAGATAATTTCAGAATATTACATGTTGATTTTCTTTCCTGTGAAGTAAAATGTCGTAATTATAATTTAGGCCTTTATAAGCCCTTACATGTTCTATTATTTCTTCACAGTCAGAGAGCAATGTCAATGCTGATAGGTCCTTGACAAGTGAACGTTGTTGCTTTGTCCTCTACCTGGCCTTATGCTGATGCACATATGTTGCTCTCTAGCTCCTGAGAGTACACTACCATACAGTTACAAATCCCCATAGTTGTTTAAAGTGGAGGGCCACCCAAAAATAAAAAATAGCATCAAAAATCGTAAAAAAAATAAAAAAAAAAAAAAATTTTTTTTAAACTTACCTGAAACCCTTGTTGCTAGGCAGTCTTCCTAATCTGCCTCTTCCTATTCTGCGGCGTGTCTTGGTCCTCGGTGAGCGGCCCCGTTGCCTTCTGGGAACTGTGTGTGTCCCAAAAAACCACGGGGCCTTTCACAGAGCGCCAGAGCGCCGCTTGCGCGTGCGCAGTAGGAAACTGGCAGTGAAGCCGCAAGGCTCCACTGCCTGTTTCCCTTAGTTAGGATGGCGGCGCCGGCAGCCGATCCGATGGACGGATCGGCTTCGGGGGAGCCGACATCGCGGGCTCGCTGGACAGGTAAGTGTCCTTATTAAAAGTCAGCAGCTACAGTGTTTGTAGCTGCTGACTTAAAAAAAAAAAAAAACGTCCGGAACCCCCTTTTTTAAATTCTTTTTTGCACATTCAGAAGTTTGAATACTTTGTGCGCTAGTATGTCCTTTGTAATGGGGAACATTATATTTCTACTTTTTTATAGCTCTAAAGAATAAATTTACCCAAAACTGGTATTTCAATGTTTAGTAAATGCTAGGAAGGTTAAAACAACTTAGTAGTTTGTTTGTTTTTTTTTTTTTTTTTTTTTTTTTTTTTTTATAACTCCTAGCAGGGGTGTAACTACAGGAGTCGCAACTGCGACCCGTCCCCATGTGGCTCACCTGTATAGAAAGAGTGTCATATAGAGGAACCGATCCTCTCCATTTTCCTCCTACAGCTGCTGAAAGCCTGCTTCGCCTTCTCTCTCTCCTGTTGGCATTGAGAGGCTGCAGGAGGAAAATGTAGGGGATCGGTTCCTCTATATGCTGCCCCTCCTATCCAGCTTCCTCTTCTTCTTTCTTCCTCCCCCAGCCCCCTGTGTGCACCCCTGGCCCCCCTTCATTCCCCCACAACTCTGCCAGCTTCCTTTCCCTTGGCTGCTGTGGGGATGTGTCAGGATGGAGAGCAGGGAAGGGTCCTGTAATGTCATTTACCAGCCCCGTGCTTTTCTGAATGGACAGAGTCGGTGATTGTACTGATCACGACTATGTTTATTCATAACTGCAGCATGTTGACTATGCTTCAGTTTGTGAATAAATGGGAAGTTCTGTATAAAGCTATTCCTGTTCGTTCATTCATTCTGTGCAGCTGAGCCTGCAGAGATTGAGGGCTGTGTCCTCAATCTCCTTTCTCTGTCTCAAAGGTGAAACATCAGATGTCTGTTCAGACCCCTGATATCTTGGCAAATCCCAACAGGACTCCTAAAAAAGAAATTGTAAAAAAAGAAATTTAATAAATAAAATGGTAAATATTTAAAAAAATAAAATAAACTACTGACACCAGTGGCGAAACTTCTGGGGTCGCACTTGCAACCAGGCCCCATCGTTCTGCCAGGTACAGAGAAATTGTAGGCTAGCCCAGGGTAACCCCTCCTACTCCCTGTATGCCCAGAACTAAAATCACTTTAGGGTGGATCCTTGAATTATCTTTAAATTATATATTTATGCTGCTGTTCTGATTTTTGCTTCTACACCTACTGTTTAATCCGCTTTCAGGATGGGCCAGGATTTTATACCACAAGGTGTCTGGGCCCCATGATGGCAGAAGTTGTGCGAGTTCTGCAGGTCAGTGATGAATAATCTTTGTATATTTCTGCTCTACAGATTAGGTTGATATATATATTATAGTCTTTTGATTTTGTATTTCTATTTCCTATTTTTGTCAGGAAGGGGTTGCGCCCAAGAAACTGGATGCTCTCTCCACTGGATTTGGGTTCCCAGTGGGCGCCTCCACTCTGGCTGATGAAGTGGGGATTGACGTGGCAGCTCATGTGGCAGAAGATCTAGGAAAAGCTTTTGGCGAGCGTTTTGGAGGAGGAAACATTGACTTGTTGAAAGCCATGGTGCAGAAGGGATTTCTAGGTGAGTTTTGGAGAGACACTGGTTTGGACATTGGTTTACAAATGTTATTTTGCTATTTTGTAGACACTGAGACCTCTCCGGGTTATAGTAACAGATGGGGAATGATAAAAACATGAGACATTCTTTTCATATGTCATAATGCATAATGAAGTGAATTAAGCGCTTGTGTAACGGTATTTGTTACTTGAGATGTGGTTCTAAAGGCTGAAGGTTTTTTTACGCATGAAGGTAAAAAAGAAAAAAAATCTTCCGTGTGCAGCTCCCCTCACAGCCTCCTCTTAATACTTGCCTGATTGTGATCCAGCACTGTGCATGAGAGCAGCTGCTCTCCCAGCTCTCTCCCTCTTCATTGGTTTAGACACACAGTGGAGGGGAGCCTTTTGGCTAGCCGCTGTTGCAGTCTTGTAGACACACAGAGCAGGCCTCGGGAGCAAGTACACACAAGTGCCCCCATATCAAGCGGCTTGCTATGGGGGCACTCAGCGGGGTGGAAGACTAGAGCGCTGGTGGGGAACTCGAAGAGGAGGATCGGGGCTGCTCTGTGTAAAACCATTGCACAGAGCAAGTAAATATGACATCTTTGTTTTAAAAAAATAAAAGGCAAGGTTTTAGTATCACTTTAAGTGGATCTCAGGGCAAACGGGTAAATACCAGTTGAAATACAATTACAGGTGTTACCTGTAATTCTGTACAATCAATCTTGTGTTCTACACACACCTACTGCACAGCCCAGCCCAGAAGATCGCTGTACTCTGCTACTTACCTCCTGGATCATTTCCTGCTAACTGTACAGAGGTGAGGATGTTGTTGCATTGTTATGAGGGTGGAGAGTGACATAGGCACTTGAGGAGGGAAACCAGCGCATCTTATATATTTGCAGCCATTAGCTAAAATCATTTAAGTTCATTTTTTTTTCCCTCATTAATGTACACACAGCACCCCATATTAACAGAAAAACACAGAACTGTTGACAATTTTGCAGATTTATTAAAAAAGAAAAACTGAAATATCACATGGTCCTAAGTATTCAGACCCTTTGCTGTGACACTCATATATACTCACATATTAACTCAAGTGCTGTCCATTTCTTCTGATCATCCTTGAGATGGTTCTACACCTTCATATGAGTCCAGCTGTGTTTGATTATACTGATTGAACTTGGTTAGGAAAGCCACACACCTGTCTATATAAGACCTTACAGCTCACAGTGCATGTCAGAGCAAATAAGAATCATGAGGTCAAAGGAACTGCCTGAAGAGCTCAGAGACAGAATTGTGGCAAGGTACAGATCTGGCCAAGGTTACAAAAAAATTTCTGCTGCACTTAAAGTTCCTAAGAGCACAGTGGCCTCCATAATCCTTAAATGGAAGATGTTTGGGACGACCAGAACCCTTCCTAGAGCTGGCCGTCCGGCCAAACTGAGCTATCTGGAGAGAAGAGCCTTGGTGAGAGAGGTAAAGAAGAACCCAAAGATCACTGTGGCTGAGCTCCAGAGATGCAGTCGGGAGATGGGAGAAAGTTGTAGAAAGTCAACCATCACTGCAGCCCTCCACCAGTCGGATTAAAGGCAGAGTGGCCCGACGGAAGCCTCTCCTCAGTGCAAGACACATGAAAGCCTGCATGGAGTTTGCTAAAAAAAAAAACACAAGATGGTGAGAAATAAGATTGACTAATGTGTTGTATTAATAAGATGCATTTTACATTTCCGATTATTGTTTTGCGCTTTTAGAGACCAGTCAGTTGCCCCTCTCCCCCCTCCCTCTCTACTCCCCTTTCTCCCTTTATTATTATTTTATTTTTTATTTTTTTGCTCCAAGTCGTCTTCACCACTTCAGTCTCCTTCTTTTTTTTTTTTCCTTCTTCCCCCTTTTCTTTTCTCCCCTATTCCTTGGTTACATTTCTCCCTCCTCCTTATTTTTTGTCTCCGGTTTTATCCTGTATTTTTTCTTTTCTATTCACGTCATTAATCACTTTAAACAGCATTGGGCTCTGTATATTCCTTTTGATCTCCTGCCCCATCCCCTCCCCTTTCTCCGCCCCGCTCCCCCTCCCCCTCCCCATCCTTACTTAACTCTCTAGCATGTCTAGTAGATTAGTCTGTTGAGAAAGGGGCGCGGCTTGCTTACCACCCAAGCGTGCTTGCCCAGGAAACGCGTCCACTACTGATGACGTCATCCCCCTGCAGCCAGCTGTCTCGTGTGTCTCAAGCCTCGTTCTGAGGCCGCTCCTCCATTGTCTGAAGCCGGCTCATTACAACCAAGAAGAGCTGTCACTACATCCACCACAGAGACTGTTCACAGGCACAGGACTGGGAGCGCCATCCATGACTCTTACTATCATGCTTGTTTTTATCACCACAATGTGAGTTTATCTCTATATATCTTATTAAAGCATTTTAAATCTATAAAAACGTCTGCACCCAGAGGCACCTCTTTACTTGTTGAGAAATAAGATTCTTTGGTCTGATGAGACCAAGATAGAACTTTTTGGCCTTAATTCTAAGCGGTATGTGTGGAGAAAACCAGGCACTGCTCATCCCCTGTCCAATACAGTCCCAACAGTGAAGCATGGTGGTGGCAGCATCATGCTGTGGGGGTGTTTTTCAGCTCCAGGGACAGGACGACTGGTTGCAATCGAGGGAAAGATGAATGTGGCCAAGTACAGGGATATTCTGGATGAAAACCTTCTCCAGAGTACTCAGGACCTCAGACTGGGCTGAAGGTTTACCTTCCAACAAGACAATGACCCTAAGCACACAGCTAAAATAACAAAGGAGTGGCTTCACAACAACTCTGTGACTGTTCTTGAATGGCCTAGCCAGAGCCCTGACTTAAACCCAATTGAGCATCTCTGGAGAGACCTAAAAATGGCTGTCCACCAACGTTTACCATCCAACCTGACAGAACTGGAGAGGATCTGCAAGGAGGAATGGCAGAGGATCCCCAAATCCAGGTGTGAAAATCTTGTTGCATCTTTCCCAAAAAGACTCATGGTTGTATTAGATCAAAAGGGTTCTTCTACTAAATACTGAGCAAAGGGTCTGAATACTTAGGACCATGTGATATTTCAGTTTTTCTTTTTTAATAAATCTGCAAAAATGTCAACAATTCTGTGTTTTTCTGTCAATATGGGGTGCTGTGTGTATATTAATGAGGAAAAAAATGAACTTAAATGATTTTAGCAAATGGCTTCAATATAACAAAGAGTGAAAAATGGAAGGGGGTCTGAATACTTTCCGCCCCCACTGTGTATGTATGTGTGTGTGTGTATATATATATGTGTATATATATATATATGTGTATATATGTGTATATATTATATATTATATAATATATAATATATATATATATATATATATATATATATATATATATATATATATATATATATATATATATATATATATATATTTATATATTTATTTTCTCTTTTGTGTACTTGCACTTAATAGCAGGAGCCCTGAGGACCTCAATTATGCTCATGTTCATGGTGAATGGAGAAGACCTTGTTTATGGTCTGCCTGTGCATTATTTATAACCTCTAAATGAGGATTATATACCATAACCTGTATTCACTAACAAAGAAGAGTTATTTTAATTTGGTTCTTTACCCCCTCGTTTTAACCTACTACTCAATTCTCCTTCTGAAATATTGAGCTTGATTTACTAAAACTGGAGAATGTAAAATCTGGTGCAGCGGTGAACGATAGCCAATCAGCTTCTGACTTCAGCTTGTTCAATTAAGTTTTGAAAAAAAAAACTGGAAACTGATTGGTTTCTCTGCAGAGCTGCACCAGATTTTGCACTCTCCAGTTTTAAGTAAATTAACACCAACATGTTGTGGAATTCTTGTTTTCCTGCATGAACTTGGCACACTCTCTCTACTTTTTGTGAATGCAGCCTCATGCAGGCCCTGAACATCCTTGTGTTTTTTGCCGCAGGCCGTAAATCCGGGAAAGGTTTTTACATCTACCAGCAGGGAACGAAGGACAGAGCCGTCAACTCCGGCACAGAGGAACTTCTGGAAAAATTCAAGCTGCAGGCAAGACCTGACGTGTAAGTCTTGTCCTAATGTGATAAAACTAAAGAAATTTCAGCAGCTCTGGCAGCTTATAATTTAAAAAAAAAGTTCAGGGACTGTACAAGGGTGTAAAAAAGTGCTTGGCCCTGCTTGCCAACAAATTGTATGTCCAACATTTTTTGTATAGTGCCTGCATCAAATACAGATAAAAGTACATGAAAAGTTTACACTGAGCATTATGTACAGCTTTACAAAAAAAAAGAATTGGAGCAAGAAATGCCCCTGTCTATATCAGCATTGATATTAATATTATTATTATTATCATCATCATACAGGATTTATATAGCGGCAACAGTTTGCGCAGCGCTTTACAACATAAGGGCAGACAGTACAGTTACAATACTATTCAATACAGGAGGAATCGGAGAGCCCTGCTCGTTAGAACTTACAATCTAAGAGGGAGGGTCAAGTGATGCAAAGGGTAATGGCTGTGGGGGAAGAGCTGATCCCCCGCAGCGTCGGTAGTTTACAGTTGTCAATGAATGGAAAGGCCTTGTGCTGTACTCATGTGCAGTCCTTCACTAATCTTTGAGACCAGGTGCTTCCCAGTAGTGTATTTAAGTTTTGTGCTGCCCTAGGCCTGACTAAACTCGTGCACCCCCTAATTTAAATATGACCCACCCCTTCCTGTCAAGGCCACACCCCTTGCTGTTTAAGACCCGCCCTGAAATTTTCGAGTGGGGACACTAGTTCTGGGGGGGGGGGGCTGAAGGATACCCTTAATTTGCATAGATTTCCTCTCACTTCCCGTTTGGCTATGGGGCAGGAAGTCAAGGGAAATCTCTGCAATGGGACAGGAATGGTAAAAAATTAACTGACCGATGTTATAACCCTCCCTTACTCTATCCAAAATTTAAAAAAAAAAGTGTTGCATACAGTTCTACTTTAAGCACACATTTCTGATAATTTTATGGCGAGGACTAAGAAGGTATAGCCATGCCAATGGTGCAGCAAAAAAACATATAGCACAGTGAGGAAGGTTTGTGGTCCAGGATGAGAGGACAGTCAAAATTAGAAGCGCCCCCCCCCCCCCCCCCCCCCCCACAGTTGCGGAATGCCAGCCGTCCGCATACCGGAAACGGTGAGGCCGCTTTATGGAGACGCTAGACTAATTTGCTTCTCAGCCCAGTCCACCTCATAAGACTAGTGCTAAGCTAACAGTGTAGCACAAGCCGGCAGGGACTCTTTCTGTGCTGCCCCCCTGCAAAGTGCTGCCCTAGGCCTGGGCCTTGTTGGCCTAGGCCAGGATACAGCGTTGGTGCTTCCACAGTAATCCTGTGACAGAGACCAGGTGCAGTCCTTGTGTGGTCCTACACAAATCTGAGAGGCTAGGTGTGACCTTTGCTCAGTCCTGCGCTAATCTGTGAGAGAGCCCAGGTGGCCATATTCATGTGGTCCTACAATAAATCCTTTGGGAAAGGCTAGGTGTCGCTTTTGTGTGGTCCTACATTTCTGTGAGAAGTCAGGTGCTCCCTTCTTGTGATCAAACACTAATATTTGAGATGTCAAGTGCCATTTTCGTATGGTCCTGCACTAATCTGTGAAAAAGAACAGGTGCCAATTTCCTACTACCCAACAGTAATCTTAGAAAGGCAAAGTGCTGCCCTCATGTGGTCCTACACCTATCTCTCTGAGTTCCAGTATCTCTCTAAGGGTCCTTTCACACATATGGGGACTGCTCATTTCATCAGGTTTTTTTATTTCTTTTTACGTCCACTACCAATGCAAAATCGAATGAAAAACTGACCATTTGTCAGTTTACACCCTTTTTTTTTGACGGATGAAAAATGGGGCTTTCATCAGTTCAAAAAAAGCATGTTGACGGAAGCGGATGAAAATAGATGATCATCCATTGTTGTCCGTTTTTCCATAGGAATGCATTCATGTCCGTTTTTCAACCGTCAACGCATAGATGAAAAACGGACAAACGGTCCTTATATGTGAAAGAGGCCTTAGAGCCTTTAGTAATGAAGGTTGCTCACTGTAGCTTATATCCCTCCTACAGCAATATAATAAAGGCTTTACTTCCGTACAGTTGAATTTCACAAATATTTGTTCTACGTCACAAAGAGTCAGTGACTATGAAAGTGATGGGAGTATAATTCCTTGCCTGCCTCAACCTCCTTTTTTCTGTCCTACCTTTTCCCTTTCTCTCACTTCTTTCCCTTGCCTCCAGCTATCTTTCTGCTTACTCTTCCTAATCTATGCTCTTTCATCTCTTCACTGTAGTAGAAGACATCGAATTTGAAAATGTTGCACACCGTGCAGGGGTCTTCAAACTGCGGCCCTTCAGATGTTCAGGAACTACAATTCCCATCATGTCTGTGAATGTCAGAGTTTTACAATGCCTCATGGGATGTGTAGTTCTGCAACAGCTGGAGGGCCTTAGTTTGAGGATCCCTGGTTTAGATCCTAGACAATTGCATCCATATACACAAATTTCCCACTGCTTTTGAACACAAACCTACCAATTTATTTTTTTATTACTATTTCCATCACATTTTATCACTCTCGCATGTATTTCCATCTGTAAATTAACTTCTGGTCGATTTGCATTTTTATTTGCACTGTACTACATTGCAATGTTTTCATGCTCCCAACTAAACCAATAAAAAAATATTGAAACCGAAGAATCCAGGTGGTGGTTAGGAAGAACTGGGAGTTCTGGTGAATATCTTTATTCTGTGAGTTCACTTAAAGTGATTGTAAACGATCACCTTGTGAACACATTCATTTTAAAATAGAAGGGAAAGGCAAAACATTTTTGTATAGATATAAAAATACATTATAAATCCCTTTTTCCCTTATAAGCGATCACATTCCCTCTGTTCTCAGCTGCATTAGAGCTGGGGGGAGGAGAAGCAGCAGCACACTGAGCTTGCCACTGAAGGGCTGTGAGGGGGTGTAAGGAAAAGTCTGATCATTGGAGGAGAGTACATGGAGTTCCCAGCATAGCTAGAGACCTGATCATGAGGTGCTCTCCTGCTTAGTGTGGTCAGTTTTTAATAGGAAAGCAAGGAGACACCAGGGATTTCACATGAAGGAATACAAAGAAAATCGGAAGCTTTCTCATACAAGTACATGGTACAGCATTCACATATCAGGAATATGAAATGTTGGTAACAAACGCTTTAAAGTGTTACTAAACCCACAACAGTAAAATCAGTCTATATATGCAGTGAAGCATGCTTGTTATCCTCACTGTGGAACCTAAGGGGTTAATCCTATGCATTGTGTAAAAAGCCCGTTTGATCCTGTCTTCTCTGATCCTCCCCTTCTTCCATCGACCCCAATCCATCTCCTGATAAAACAGTGCCTTGGGGTCACTCTACACATGCTCATTTTGGTGTGTATTGCTACAGTTTTTTGTTTTTTTTCTTGGGAGGGTGTATATGATCAGCACAGAGCCAATCAGCACTGTCCAGAGGGTCAGGGGTCATGCAGCCTCATAGGACAGTCAGAGGAGGATGAAAACTCCTCCTACAAGCTTTAACCAAACACTGATAAAATTCACAAGACTGCTATATACTGCTGATGAGAAAAGGTATTTAGCAGTTTACATTTACTAAAGTAATTGCATTTCTGTGTACTGTGGGAGACCAGATATAGTGAATACAGAGTCCTGGGTTTAGTAACACTTTAAGAAGCAGGAATGTTATTTAACTTGCAACCACGTAAATCTCAAATTCATTTTTGAGTGATGTTGGCTTTTAAATGACACTTTTTGACTCTTCTCTATTTTCCTTGTAGCTCCTCTGATGAGGACATCCAGCTGCGTCTGATCACTCGGTTTGTGAATGAAGCCATCATGTGCTTGCAGGAAGGTATCTTGAGCAATCCAGTTGAGGGAGATATCGGCGCTGTGTTTGGCTTGGGCTTCCCACCATGCCTTGGAGGTAAGATCATATTTTGGTTTATTAGCGTCGTCTTGTGCGGCTCTGCCTGAGAGACAAACACTGTGTAAGCAGGAAATATTCACTCATTAAAATTAAATTCATAATAGGGTATTGAAGATGCCCTTTAGATTTCTGTCAGGGAGCAGCACCCAATTCATGCACCTGTCTGTTTTTGCACTGAGTAAAGAGTGTCCACTCTGGACAATGACCAGTAATTTCCCAAATATAGACATTGCCAGTATTTGAGTAATGACCTCAGCTGCTTCCCGGCACTTTTGTTTACATTTTAGCCTTTGGTCTAGTTGTCTTTCGGCTGACCACTAAATGAGACTGGGGATACAGCGCTGTGCAGGAAGCTGTCGCATACATTATATCTTTCCAGCACAGGCACAGCCCACTACTTCTGTTTACAAATTCAGGGCTGGTATTGTTCACTACTAGTTTTCTGAAATGGAAACTAGTGGTAATTCTTTAAGAACGTGTCACTGCCATAGCAATAGATTAGAAGTGGTGGTAGTAATAACAACCCAAATTTGGTACACGTGTTGTTATGGTTACTGACAAATGCTTGTCTGAAAGAGGCGCAGGTAGTTCTTAAAGGGGTTGTAAACCCTTGTGTTTTTTCACCTTAATGTATCCTATGCATTAAGGTGAAAAAACTTCTGTCACTGACCACCCCCCCTGTTTTACTCACCTGAGCCCCGCCACCCTCTCTGCCCATTGTCTCGGCTCTTGATTTGATAAATTGATAGCGCAGCCATTGGCTCCCGCTGCTGTCAATCAAGTCCAATGACGCGGGGGGTGGGGGGTTGTGGCGCCGAGGCCAAGTCCGGCGTTCTGTATCTATGAACGCAAATGCTGGACTTGGGAGCACGCCCGTGTGGTTACCCCCGGGGAGAGCGCTTCTCCTAGGTGGTTTCCCGAGGCGGGGAGGGGCTGCGAGCGCCGTTAGGGGACCCCAGAAGATGAGGATCGGGGCCACTCTGTGCAAAGCGAACTGTACAGTGGAGGTAAGTATGACATGTTTGTTATTTTAAAAAAACAAAAACAAGGGTTTAGAACCCTTTACAGGAATTACCACAAGAAAAGTGGCGTTAAGAGTTGTTTTGAATTCCCCTGACTGAGATTGGGCCCCGATTCACCATGGTGAAACTTGTCATTCGATCTGACAGTATAAAATCGCATGATAAGTTGCACCTTATTTGTGTGGAACCGTTCAACTCAGACTTTAACCACTTCCATACAGGGCATTTTCACCCCCTTCCTGCCCAAGCCAATTTTCAACTTTCAACGCTGTCACACTTTGAATAACAATTGCGCGGTCATACAACACTGTACCCAAATGAAATTTTTATCATTTTTTAGAGCTTTCTTTTGGTGGTATTTGATCATCTCTGCGGTTTTTATTTCTTGCGCTATAAACAAAACAAGAGTGACAAGTTTGAAAAAAACACAATATTTTTTACTTTTTGCTATAATAAATATCCAAATTTTTTTTTTTTAAACAAATTTTTTCCTCAGTTTAGGCTGATATGTATTCTTCTACATATTTTTGATAAAAAATATCGCAATAAGCGTATATTTATTGGTTTGCGCAAAAGTTATAGTGTCTACAAAATAAGGGGATAGATATATAGCTATTTTTTTACTAGTAATGGTGGTGATCTGCGATTTTTATTGTGAATGCGATATTGCGGCGGACACATGGGACAATTTTGACACATTTTTGGGACCATTCACATTTATACAGTGATCTGTGCTATAAAAATGCATTGATTACTGTATAAATGTGACTGGCAATGAAGGGGTTAACCAGGAGGGGGCACTGTAGGGTTAAATGTGTTCCTAAGGAGTGATTCTAACTGTGGGGGGAGGGGATTCACAAGGGGAGGAAACCGATCGGTGTTCCTCTGTACAAGGAACACACCATCGGTCTCCTCCCATCTGACAGGACGTGGATCTGTGTGTTTATACACACAGATCCACGGTCCTGCTCGGTTACCGGGCAATCGCTGGTGCCCGGCGGACATCGCGCATCGGGACCCGAGTGACGTGGCGGGCGCGCGCGCCCCCTAGGGATCCTGGGAGGCAGCGCCGTCATATGACGGCGGCCCAGGATTACAGCTGCACCGTCCCGCCGTCATATGACGGTGGGCAGGCAGCAAGTGGTTAATCCATTTCGAAAAAAGGTTCCTGCACTATTTTTGGCTATTTCATGTGCGACTTGCATAGACATTTGTACATGACGTCGCATAGATGTCAGCAAGCCACACACTGAAGTAGCGTGATTTCAAAGCCGCATTCAGTGTAAACCGAGGCTAAGTGAAATAATCAACAAATAAGTTAGTGTCTACTAGTCATATGGTTGTTTGCCATCGTATGTTACTAGATCTGCATGGATGTCCATTGATTGCAAAGAATCACTTACCTTTTTACTTGCCATATCCAGGCATAGAGCAGTGTTTGCTGACTCAACTCTATGCAGAGTTCTTTAAAGCTAAACTCTAGGCATACAGTATTTAAAGAAAATATATACGTTTGCAATTTTAAGATATACAAGACTTTTGTATTTGCATATCCAGTTTTGAGATTTAGAGAGCCCTGACGAGCATCACTGGTAGACCGTCAGGGTGGCCTGTCTTTTCTGTATTGTAGTTATGCAATACAGTTAGGTCACCTCTCTGCCCACCAGTTAGTGACAAACAGGAAAGGAGCATAAAAAGGTTGATGAGATCATTTTCCCCTGCGATCAGCATGTTCCTTGTTGGTATACATTATATTGCCAATATTACCAGTATTGGGATGCCTGCCTTCACACACGCACCTTTAACTTTAATGGCATCCCAGTCTTAGTCCGTAAGGTTCAATATTGAGTTGGCCCACCCTTTGCAGCTATAACAGCTTCAACTCTTCTGGGAAGGCTGTCCACAATGTTTAGGAGTGTGTCTATGGGAATGTTTGACCATTCTTCCAGAAGTGCATCTGTGAGGTCAGGCACTGATGCGGACGGGAAGGCCTGGCTCAAGTCTCCGCTCTAATTCATCCCAAAGGTGTTCTATCGGGTTGAGGTCAGGCCAGTCAAGTTCCTCCACCCCAAACTCGCTCATCCATGTCTTTATGGACCTTGCTTTGTTGCACTGGTGTACAGTCATGTTTGAACAGGAAGGGGTCATCCTCAAACTGTTCCCACAAAGTTGGGAGAATTAAATTGTCCAAAATGTCTTAGTATGTCGACGCCCTAAGAGTTCCCTTTACTGGAACAAAGGGGCCAAGCCCAAACTCTGAAAAACAACCCCACACCATAAACCCTCCTCCACCAAATGATTTGGACCAGTGCACAAAGTAAGGTCCATAAAGACATGGATGAGTGAGTTTGGGGTGGAGGAAGCTGACTGGCCTGCACAGAGTCCTGACCTCAACACGATAGAACACCTTTGGGATGAATTAGAGCGGAGACTGCGAGCCAGGTCTTCTCATCCAACATCAGTGCCTGACCTCACAAATGCGTTTCTGGACAAATGGTCATACATTCCCATAGACACACTCCTAAACCTTGCGGACAGCCTTCCCAGAAGAGTTGAAGCTGTTATAGCTGCAAAGGGCGGCCAACGCAATATTGAACCCTGCGTACTAAGACTGGGATGCCGTTAAAGTTCATGTGCGTGTAAATACAGGTTACTTTTGGTAATCTAGGGGGTTATCTATGAAAGGCAAATCCACTTTGCACTGAAAGTGCGCTTGGAAGTGCAGTCGCTCTAAATCTGAAGGGTAGATCAGAAATGAGGGAAGCTCTGTTGATTTTATCATCCAATCATGTGCAAGCTAAAATGCTGTTTTTATTTTCCCTGCATTTCCCCCTCGGATCTACAGCGAGTTTATTTCTAAGTGCACTTGCAGTGCAAAGTGAATTTTCCTTTAGTAAATAACCCCCATAGTGTTTTTACATTCAGCACACCTGATTGTGCTGTTCCTCTGTGCAGTAAACTACAGGAGGCTGATGCCAAGTCAAATGTTTACGTGCTTGTATGGGTTCATTTAATGTTCATATTTAACATAAATTAACATGTAAATATATCTTACAGAGATCCTAAATTAAAGCTGTGACTAAAAAAGGCAAGCAAAAGATAAGGACTGGTAAACAGTGGTTTCACTGCAACAAATCTTTTCACTATCGCTATTGTACTATGCCTTATATTCTGCACCATGTATTGGAGTAGAGGTGGCTATCTTGGTGGAAGCTGGGATTTGCTTCCTTATGTTGAAGCTCTCCTCTGATTACTGGTGATCCGATGACTGGTATGGGGTTATATTCAAGAAGCCGCAGGAGAGAGGTGGAGAAAGCACAGATCCACAGAATAGATGCAGTAGGGAGATCCTTGCACTGCAGGTCTTCAGGTAGAGCTTCCTCTCCAGCAAGGAGAACAGTGAGCAGCACACAATAGCAGCATCACCAAATCTCCTGAAATTAGCAGTCAGAGATGGAATTGCCTTAGATCTCACACTGCAGATATACAGCTCGGAGGCTTCACATCAGGAGTGCCTAGGCACTCTTATTTTATCAGGAGGAATTCGAGATGAATGGTTCATTTTTTAGGGTACAGTTTAGGCACAATGCTAACTCTTCCTTGTAAGACAGCAAATCTTCACTTTAAAAGGTGCTATTTTTCATATCTTTCATATAGAATGTAGTGTGTGTGTATATGTGTGTGTGATTGAGATAGATAGATAGATAGATAGATAGATAGAGATGTGTATATATATTTTATTTATTTATTATTTTTTTCTGAACGTACCTCTAGTGTCAGCTCAGATGTAAAAGTTGTGAATTCTAAATTCTCTACCTGCTTGGCAACTGTGAAAATTTTTTTTTTTTTTTTTTTTTGCTTTACTTCTGAAACCTTTTGTATCTGCTTCACACAGGTCCATTCAGATACACAGATGCCTATGGAGCAAAGGGTATTGTGGAGAAGATGAGGAAATATGAAAGCGTGTATGGAAGTCAGTTCACACCCTGCCAGCTACTACTTGACCACGCCAACGACCCCAGCAAGAAGTTTCACCACTAACTATCCACACACACATCGTAGCTGTGTCCAGTGTTTGAGCCCTGAGACCCGTGATTGTAAGGAGGCTGCGGAGAAGAGGAAAGGCTAGAAGCCGTACGTGCCTTAGATCTACAATTACTCAGGCACTGTGTTCTGCCTCGCAGAAGCTTTTCTTGAATGGAGTTTAATTTTTGCACTTCTAGCGCTGGCTAAAAGACTTAACTCGAATGTCCAATATGGATGAGGAAACCTAGGTTTCTAAACCCCAGCAATGCGTCCGTTCCACTCTGTGGGTGAATGATTAATAAAACGTAACTTTTCTGTTTTGCGCTGTGGCTGATTTTCTTTTTAAGGGGGTAGGCTAGATTTGTTTTAGTGGAAAAACATGGCTTTGAAGAGGTATGTTTTCCTAGGTGTAGTTCCTGGACAGGAAATTACCTTCTCGCAGCTGCTGTAAGATCTTTGCAATCCTGACATCACAGGGAATATAATAAGCTGTTTAATAAGCTACAAGAACATTGTAAAGGAAAAATTATAAACCTAGCATATGACTTTGAGAGGGAGGTTTGGGGGTACATTAGGGTGGACATGCACTTTAATGCTAGTGACCGACTGCATCATATGTAATTTCATTGTTCATTGGGAGATGTTAAAGTGTAACTCTGGGCAAAGTATAAAATGCCACATGTGATCTAGTCTGTCACTACCACTAAAGTGATGTTAAAGGCATTTTTGTTAAATACCAAACATGTCTTATTCGCCTGCTTTTGCACAGAGCAGCCCCGATCCTCTTCTCAGGTCCCTTGCTGTTTCTGTTGGCTTCTCTCTCCTGTCGAGTGCCCCCAGAGCAATAGGGACACCCAAGCAGGCTCATTTTTGAGCCACGGTTCTGCGTCTCCATTTGCACACAGCTGCGGTTCGGCCCCACCCCCTCTCTCCTCATTGGCTCACTGGTTGTGATTGATAATGGGAGCCAATGGCTCCCACTGCTGTCTCAGCCGATGAGAAGGGAGAGTCCCCCAGAGAGCTGAGGCTCTGGTGCATGTTGCTGGATCATGATGAGGCTCAGGTGAGTATTAGTCGGTGCTGATACACAGAGGAGGTTTGTTTTATTTTTTGTTTGTTTGTTTTTTACCTTCATGCCTAAAGGTTAAAACCTTGATCCTTTAGAACCACTTTAAAACCCATCTCAAGGAAAGTAAGATTCTGCTCCCCATACACCCCTAACTAGCTAATCCGGCTTTAAAAAAAAATAAAATAATGCTTCTAAATCCCAAAATGTCTTGCCTAAACTTGTGACCATGTGAACCATTGCAGCATATATTATGGTGGTGGGAGCTGCACGCGGCTGAACTAAAAGGTAATAAAATTGTTGTTTGGGGAAGGGAGTGGCATTTCCTTAATAACAAATATAGCTGTGTTTTATGCTAGTGTCAGACTCCATTTTATATATTCTGTATGTATGTGTGTATATTATTCTGTCCATAGTTGACACTTTAAGTTGAATGATAGTTAAATAGTTTGAGTGACGTACTGGAGTGTTGTATTCAGTACGTAAATAAAGTGGGTTGTATTTGAAGGGTCTGCAAAATCGATGAGTGAATCTCATCTTCCACAACTAGGCATGTTGATCAGCAGCTGATTGTTTTCATCCAAAAGGAGCATTTGGTCCTGTTAAAATGCAAATGGCATCCATTCTTTTTCTTTCTTTGTTACATAGTAGGTGAGGTTGAAAAAAGATTTGAGTCCAATCTGTGTGCGATCATATGTCAGCACTGCCTTGTATATCCCTGTATGTTGCGGTCGTTCAGGTGCTTATCTAATAGTTCTTTGAAACTATCGATGCCCCCCCCCCGCTGAGACCACTGCCTGTGGAAGGGAATTTGCCCTGCTTAGCTTAGTGTCGTCCGCAAATACAGAGATTGATCTGCTTACCCCATCCTCCAGGTTGTTTATGAATAAATTAAATAGGATTGGTCCCAGCACAGAACCCTTTAGGACACCACTACCCACCTTTGACCATTTTGATTATTCCCTATTTATCACCAACCTCTGAACCCGCCCTTGTAGCCAGTTTTCAATCCATGTACTCACCCTACGGCCCATGCCAACTGACCTCATTTTGTACAATAAACGGTTATGGGGAACTGTGTCAAATGCTTTTGCAAAATCCAGATACACCACGTCTACAGGCCTTCCTTTATCTAGATGGCAACTCACTCATAGAAGGTTAATAGATTGGTTTGGCAAGAACAATTCTTCATGAATCCATGCTGATTACTGCTAATGATACCGTTTTCATTACTAAAATCTTATATTATAGTCCCTTCTCCCCTCTAAGAGCTTGCATACTATTGATGTTAGGCTAACTGGTCTTTAATTCCCAGGAATGTATTTTGGGCCCTTTTTTAAATATTGGCGCTACATTGGCTTTTCTCCAATCCGCTGGTACCATTCCAGTAAGTAGACTGTTAGTAAAAATAAGGAACAATGGTCTGGCAATTACTTGACTGAGTTCCCTAAGTACCCTCGGATGCAAGCCATCTGGTCACGGTGATTTATTAATGTTAAGTTTCCCCAAGTCTAATTCTAATTCCTGTCCTCTGTTAGCCATGAGGGTGCTTCCTGTGACGTGTCATGAGGATACTAAGTATAAAGTATAAAATTGATGCGCTTTAAATAAATAGTGCGACTAAGCTTAAATCCAGGAATAAAAAATGCATACATGTGAATAAAATAAATACATAATTATGGTGCTAATACATGTGTTAAAATTGCCAAAAAAAAAAAATCTTCAAATTGGTGATGTGACGGTTAGTATAAATAAAATAATAATGACACTCTGAGTACAATGTCCAGGCAGAGATAAATAGTGGGAGAAAGTAAAAATAATTAAACAGTTCCTTCCCTTAATTCAGATTGATTGACTCACTGGGTTAGATCGTTTGTATCAGGATATTTAGTTTTTCTTGCATCCCACTTCAGCAATTATACTGCTGGTGATTCGGCTCTCAGGATAAAGGTTTTATGCAAAGCAAGCAAAGAAAAAATAGATCATTGTGCAGTGAACTTACTAGATAGTACATAAGCAAAACAGAGACAAGAGATACACTCACAAACTCCCGGTCTATTAGAAGCATTCAAATAAGCAGATTGCAGTCAGCCGCTGTGGACAAGGTTTCCCATAGAGAAACAGCTGCTGTTAACCTTCAGGTGTATTGCAGCACTGAACGTCCTAAGCTCCTCCCACGCGTTACATCACTGACACGTGACTTTTTCAAGGATAACGTGTCATGAGGATAAGCACAGCAGTTTCTCCCTTCGTCTTTCAGGACAGCACCTGGAGAGAGCGCAGCTCCACCCACTTTCCCAGGAAACACTGCAGTCAGTTTCTTTAAAGACCGGACACTTCCACCATGGCCTCAGTTGTAGTGTTTCCTCTGCCATGGTGGAAGCGCTGCAGGGAACCAGGGGTGTGCTGCGCTTTCTCCAGGTGGTGAAAGTATGGGCATACCGGATCGTTTTTTTCTTTTCCTAAGACAGCCCAGCATCCTCCCTGACGTGTGGGGGATTCTCCGGTGCCTCCTCCTCTTCATGCTCGGCGAGAGCCAGGCTGCGAGGGTCCCGCTCCTACAGACCGGTGGCAGGACTGTGGGGTGGAGCAGCGTCTATTCCACGGGCCGCACGCCTTCCGGGTTCGGATGGCAAGCGCGTCATTTCCGACCGGGGGCGGGGCCTCGAGCAGCGCGACGCGGCTTCCGGTTCCGGCCGCTGGAACGCAGGAGGGGGGGGTGGTCTCCACGGCTGATTTCATTTCCGGCCCTCACAGCGGTGAGCGGCCCGGGAAAATCAAATAAAAGAGCACAAACGCCGCTGTGTGTCCTGTCAATAATGGAGGACGATCAGACGGCGGTGGCAGGAGCAGGAGCCACAACAATCAGCCAGGCTCAGGTAAGCAGGGATACTGGTCTCTGTCTTTACTCTATGGGCATTTATAATGTTTATATATTATCCCTTCCCTAAAAAAAAAAAAAAAAAAAAAAAAAAGGGGAGCCTGCAGATCACTTGGTCCTGAGTACTAAAGGAGGGATAAGTGATTAATTATGTTTTAAGGTGGATCTGTGGGGTGATTCACCGGCTGTGGAACAGATCATAGGTGTTAAAGGGTTAACTTCCTTGGTGGTGTTTTTTTCTGTGTTCCTTTTTATACAGCATGTAAGCGGTTGTTTGTGAAATATGGTTCAGCAATTGTCTTTTTTCCCTTGGGATATTGCAGAAGGCTAAAGAAAAGACCAAGCATGTCTCCCCTATTGTTAAAAGGAAGTGTCCCTCTTGTAAGGGGTTACTGAGGGATTCCTGGCCCAAAATATTATGCAAATCTTGCATTACGGACATAGTTAAGGAGGAGACAGCTCCTGCTAGTCCTGCAGCTCAGCAAAGCGAATTGCTAAGCTCTTTCAGGAAGGAACTGGCAGACACCTTTGAGTCCTTCAGGTCCTACCTAGATAGGCGTCCAACGGCGCATAGCAGTGTGGTGCCACATTCTCAATCCTCTGTTTCAGCATCCAGAGGGGGCAGCGACTCAGAGGAGGAGGAAAGTAACATTTTACTAAATTCGGATGAGGAAGCAGAAGTAAATGAAGCTTCTTCTCCTTCTTCTAGGTACAAGTTATCCCTTGAGGAGGTAGATGATCTACTAAGAACAATTCATACTACCCTTAACATCACAGAGGATAAGGCTCAGCTATCCCTATACGATAAGATGTTCCAAGGCCTCGGGGAGGAAAAACACAGGGTTTTTCCTGTACATAAATTCCTATCAGAGACCATTAAGAGGGAGTGGAAGGATCCAGAGAGAGCCCCCTTCTTTTCTAAATCCCTCAAGCGAAGGTTTCCGTTTGATGAGGATAGCTCGCATATTTGGAATAAAAAGCCAAGACTGGACGCAGCTTTTTCCCAGGTATCTAGGAATACTGACCTGGCCTTTGAGGACATGGGTATCCTTAAAGATACCATGGACAAAAAGGCAGACTCCCTATTAAGGAAGGCATGGGATTCTTCTTTAGCAAATTTGAAGCCTGCCATGGCCTCAACGGTGGTAGCCAGAAATCTGGAACACTGGCTGGAGCAGCTGAAAGTCCACATTGAGGCAGGGACGCCTCGTAAGGATCTGCTAGATACGCTCCCGGTGTTATCAAAGGCGGTAGGGTATATAGCAGATGCCTCAGCGGAGTCAATCAGGATGTCAGCCAGATCCACAGCTCTGATAAACTCAGCTCGCAGGGCGTTATGGGTCAAGACATGGACAGGGGATACTGCTTCAAAGACAAAATTATGCGGTTTACCCTTTGAAGGTGATCTAGTGTTTGGCCCTGGGCTGGAAGCTATTCTTGACAGAACAGCTGACAAAAAGAAGGCTTTCCCTATAAAGAAGAAGGTACTTCCGCAGGGCAACAAAAATTTTCATGCTTTTCGGAAAACCCCAGATACCAAAGAGGCAGGCTACAAAAGGCCTTGGAAGTCTCAAAGAGGGAGGGGTAAGTCAGGAGTACTTTTTCGCCCCCCAACCACAAGCCCAAAAACCCAGTGACGGTCACCCAACTGTGGGAGCAAGGTTACAGACCTTCTTTTTACAGTGGAAGACTATAACAAGCAGCCAGTTTATCCTCAAGACCATCTTGGAGGGTTACAGGCTGGAATTTTCTCAACCTCCTCCTGTGCGTTTTTACATAACCCAGGCTCCCCGGGACTCAGAAAAGTCACTAGCAATGACAGCTATCCTGAAGGACTTGATGCTACAAAAGGTGATAGTGAACGTGCCCCCTGGGGAATTAGAACAGGGGTGCTATTCACACATATTTCTTGTGAAGAAACCGTCGGGAAAATTCAGGCTCATCCTGAACCTGAAGATTCTAAACAAGACTGTCAGGTACAAGAAGTTCAGGATGGACACAATATTCTCAGTGAAGAATCTCCTGACCCCGGGATGTTTTATGGCTTCCATAGACCTGAGAGATGCATACTTACATGTACCAGTAGCATCAACATCTCAGAAACACCTAAGGTTTGCGATAAAACTGGGGGAATCTACCCTTCATCTCCAGTTCAGAGCTCTCCCTTTCGGGCTGTCATCCTCTCCGAGGATTTTTACAAAAATCCTGGCGGAGGCCTTGGCCCCACTCAGAGTAGAGGGAGTATCAGTCCTGCCCTATCTAGACGATCTACTAATTTTTGCCAAAACAAGGGACCTGTTAGTGAGAGATCTGGAAAAGACAATGAGACACCTGGTGGGTCTAGGATGGATAATCAACGAGGAGAAATCAAACTTGATTCCATCTCAGACCATACTATTCTTGGGCTACACGATAGATTCCATCCAGGAGAAAATTTTTCTCCCCGAAGGGAAGAGGGAGAAGCTTCAGGGGGCAGTGAAGAAGACGCAGACAAATATGCCAATCTCCATAAGAGCAGCTATGTTGGTCTTAGGGCTACTCACTGCGACTATTCCAGCGGTGCAGTGGGCACGTCTACATCCAAGGGAGCTCCAGCAGACAATTTTAACGAGTTGGTCCTATGGAGAGTCCCTAGAAAAATTAATAAGGATACCTGCGCGGGTTCAGAGGAAGCTTTGGTGGTGGAGAAATCACTCAAACCTGAACAGGGGTCTGCTCTGGAGTTTTCCTTTGCAGAAAAGATTAACAACAGACGCAAGTTCCTGGGGTTGGGGCGCCCACCTGGACGAGCAGATGGCTCAGGGGAGTTGGACAGACTGGGAAGCCAGAAAGTCCTCCAATTGGAGAGAGCTGAGGGCTATTCTCTTGGGTCTATGGGCCTTCGAAAGAACAGTCCGGGGCCATCATGTTCAGGTCCTATCGGACAATGCCACAGCGGTGGCTTATATATCAAGGCAGGGAGGAACAAGGAGCAGGGCTCTGCTATCCTTGGCACTCCAGATTCTAGCCTGGGCAGAAAACAGGCTAAACTCCATAACAGCGATACATCTGAAGGGAGATTTAAACCTTCTAGCAGACTTTCTGAGCAGAGAAAGAATACTGGAAGCAGAATGGAGTCTGAATGTAGAGACTTTCCAACAACTAACAGAAAGATGGGGAATGCCCCAAATAGATCTTTTCGCATCCCAAAAGAATGCAAAAGTAGAGGCCTTCTTCTCACTGAACAGGCAGGATCAGGCAGAGGGATTGGATGCATTAGCGCAGCCATGGAAATTCCAGTTGTGCTACGCCTTTCCCCCCTTTCAGATGATACCCTTGGTCTTAAGAAAGCTACAGAAAGAGAACACGACTATGATTCTGGTGGCTCCTTTCTGGCCCAAACGGGCTTGGTTCGCAACAATACAGGGGATGGCGGTGGAACCTTATTGGGAGCTTCCGCTTCGGAAGGACCTCCTAACGCAGGGCCCCCTTCATCACCCAAATACCCAGCATCTCAGGTTGACAGGTTGGTTACTGAGGAGCAGATGTTAAAAAATAAGGGCCTTTCAGATAAACTGGTCTCTACCCTGCTGAATAGTCGTAAGGAGGTTACCAGGGCCATCTACTTCAAAACGTGGAAGCGATTTAATAGCTGGTGTGCGACTAGGATACTTTCGCCACAGGAAATTGCTCCAGTGCTAGAGTTTCTCCATGAGGGAATGGAGATGGGGTTGGCAGCTAGCACCCTAAAAGTGCAGGTAGCTGCATTATCGGTTTTCCTTGAGAGGCAATTATCAAGGGAGCCGCTTATTATTAGGTTTTTCAAGGCATTGGCCAGAGCTAGGCCAATAAGTTTTTTCCTAGATGGGACCTGTCTGTGGTTCTGCGGGGTCTAATCAAAGGGCCTTTTGAACCTCCAGAGGAAGCATCAATCAGGCTATGGTCGTTAAAGATAGTCCTGTTAGTAGCAGTAACTTCAGCTAGGAGAGTAAGCGAGTTACAAGCTCTTTCCATAAGAGAACCCTTTTGTTATATTTTTCCAGACCGGGTAGTGCTAAAAACTGACCCGGGTTTCTTGCCAAAGGTGGCATCAGCATTTCATAGGGAACAAGAGATAATTCTCCCTACCTTTTGTCCTAACCCGTCCAGTGCTAAGGAGAGGTCTTTCCATTCCCTGGACGTGAGAAGCTGTTTATTACACTATATAGAGATAACGAAAGATTTTAGAAGATCAGATTCGCTCTTTGTTCTCTTCTCTGGTCCACGGAAGGGGTATAGAGCATCCAAAAGCACCATAGGTAGATGGCTCAGAATGGCCATCAGCGAAGCTTATAAAGCTTCAGGAGCAGAGCCCCCTAAGGGGGTAGTAGCCCATTCAACAAGGGCAGTAGCAACGTCCTGGGCAGAGAGGGCAGGGGCTTCCCCGGGTCAGATCTGTAAAGCGGCCACGTGGACAAGTTTCTCCACCTTCACCCGCCACTACAGGTTGGACTTGCTATCAGCAGCGGAACAGTCGTTTGGCAGGAAGGTCCTGCAGGCGGAGGTCCCACCCTAGAGTAAGTACTCTTTTATCATCTCCAGGTGCTGTCCTGAAAGACGAAGGGAGAAAACCCTAGTTAGACTTACCGGTAACGGTATTTCTACGAGTCTTTCAGGACAGCGCCGATGACCCGCCCTAAGTTTTGAGGTTGTAAGATGTGTTATTGCTGTGTTCTGCTTATCTAATTTCAGCATGGCTGGAGGTACTCTATGAACAACTGAGGCCATGGTGGAAGTGTCTGGTCTTTAAAGAAACTGACTACAGTGTTTCCTGGGAAAGTGGGTGGAGCTGCGCTCTCTCCAGGTGCTGTCCTGAAAGACTCGTAGAAATACCGTTACCGGTAAGTCTAACTAGGGTTTTTGGTTACTAAAGCCCCCTGATTCCCTCATGAAGGCTGAGGAGAAGAATACATTCTTTTTGTTTACAAACTATTTTATTGGGTACAAAAAAAATCTTCGCCATCTCCCCATCCTTTGTAACCAGATGTCCTTCCTCATTACTTATGGGGCCAATATGGTCTGTCCTTCCTTTTTTATTGTTTACATACTTTTTTTTTTTTGCTCTCTCCCCTGCTATGTGTCTTTTTGTGTTCTATTTTAGCTGCCCTAATTTCACCCTTACATATCTTATTGCATTCTTTATAACGTCTATGGGCTGATGATGATCCCTTAAACTTGTATTTTTTTTAAAAAGACCAGCCTCGTTTTGGATTTTAGGTGTTTACATGTTTAAAACAGTTTTTTTTGCTAGAAAATTACTTAGAACCCCCAAACATTATATATTGTTTTTTTTCTAACACCCTAGAGAATAAAATGGCGGTCATTGCAATACTTTTTTTTGCACCGTATTTGCGCAGCGGTCTTATAAGCGCACTTTTTTTGGAAAAAATTCACTTTTTTGAATAAAAAAATAAGACAATAGTAAAGTTAGCCCAATTTTTTTTTATATTGTGAAAGATAATGTTACGCCAAGTAAATTGATACCCAACATGTCACGCTTCAAAATTGCGCCCGCTCGTGGAATAGCGTCAAACTTTTACCCTTAAAAATCTCCATAGGCGACGTTTAAAAAAATTCTACAGGTTGCATGTTTTGTGTTACAGAGGAGGTCTAGGGCTAGAATTATTGCTCTCGCTCTACCGGTCGCGGCAATACCTCACATGTGTGGTTTGACCGCTGTTTTCATATGCGGGCGCTACTCACGTATGCGTTCGCTTCTGCGCGCGAGCTCGTCGGGACAGGGCGCTTTAAAAATTTTTTTTTTTTTTTTTATTCTTTATTTTATTTATTTTTTCACTGTTTTAAAAAAAAAAAATTAAGATTACTTTTATTCCTATTACAAGGAATGTAAACATCCCTTGTAATAGAAAAAAGCATGACAGGTCCTCTTAAGAATAAGATCTGGGGTCAAAAAGTCCTCAGATCTCATATTTAGACTAAAATGCAAAAAAAAAAAAAAAAAATCGTTTAAAAAAATGACAAAAAAAATTGTGCCTTTAAGAGAAGTAGGCGGAGCCGATGTAATGACGTCGCTCCGGCCGTCACATGGTATAGAGATGGGTGGGGGCTATCTTGGCCTCACTCGCCTCAGTACCTCAGCGGTGACAGGTCCCGATCTCCTCCGCCGCTACCGACGGCTCCGGTAAGCGGCGGAGAGCGGCGGGAGGGGGGGTGGCACCTCTCCCGCCGCCGATAACGGTGATCTCGCGGCGAACGCGCCACAGAGACCACCATTATCGTGTACAGAAACGCCGGCCCTAAAGATGGATACCTCGGTTGTGGCAGCAGCTGCTGCCGTTGCCGAGATATCCATCTTTAAAAAAATGACGTATATATACAGTGGCCGGTCGTGAAGTGGTTAAGGCCTTCTTTTTTGCGTTTTTATATGCATTTTTACATCGGAGTTAAGCCATCTAGGACTTTTGTTCGTTCTTTTAAATTTATTACCCAATGGGATCCACTGGCTAATGCCCTTATTTATTATGCTCTTAAAGAAAACCCATCTCTCCCCCGTGTTCTTTGTTTCCTTAGATTTTATCCCAATTTATGCCTTCTAGCAAGGTATGTAGCTTAGGAGAGTTGGCTTTTTTTAAATTCAGTATCTTTGTATTCCCCTTACGTTTCTTCTTTGTGTGATATTTATACTGAAGCTTAATTGACGTGTGAGCGCTGTTTCCTCAGTTGCCCCGTATTTCCACATTTGTGATCAGGTCTGTATTGTTGGTAATCAGTAGATCTAGTAACGCTTTAACCAGATTGGGATGAATGCCCTTATAGGGCTTGGGAATGAACACTATCGAAGGACATGCTGCAGGCAACCCCCAATCCATTCATGCTGGGGGGTACACGCTACAGTTGAATTGTCCCTCCTATGTATAAAATTAGACATGTTCCAGCCCCAAGTGTGGAGCATAATCTACAGGGTTATAGTAGAAAGGCCTATAGTACTAATGAAACCTGGGCAGATGCCAGAACGCGGGGCGTACTTTAGGCCTAGCTTTCTACTATAACCCTGTGGATTATGCTCCACACTTGTGGCTGGAACATGTCTAATTTTATACATAGGAGGGACAATCCAACTGTAGCGTGTACCCCCCAGCACACTGTCCATGAATGGATTGGGGTTTGCCTGCAGCATGTCTTTTGATAGTGTTCATTCCACCATCCATCCGAGCAGCCTCCTCTGGAGCATGAACGCAGAGGTAGAACCGGAGAGGCTCCTGGGATCTATGACGCTACTTAGATCACTATGGCGCATACTCTCCCGCCCCCAGGGGCTCAGTTCTGAGAAGTCGCTGCTGACCGCTTTCATATATAACCCCGAGCTGCATGCTGGTCTCACTCGTCAGATGTCCTTACCCTGGGCGACATGAAATCTGTTCCACTTTGGCCACCTGGTGGACCCTAGATTACGCAAACTACTATCATTTACCGAGCTTCAGAGAAAACATGACCTACCCAGCCAGGTGTTTTATGGATATCTGCAAATACGGCATTATGCCCAATCTATTACCCCAGATCTCCAATTCTCAGTGCCATCCCCCTTCAAGAGCATTATACTGGAGGGATCTGTCCACCGAGGCCTAATCTCTGACATCTACCGGATACTCATTGCTTACTCCATCTCGAAACAGGGCAAGCATGCATACAATACATGCTTCGTTGGGAGAAGACATTCCAGAGGTAGCATGGCGGACAATCTGGTCTCAGGTGGCTAAAAGCTCCTTTTGCACGCGTTATAAGGAGAATGCATATAAAATCCTCTACCACTGGTACCTGATGCCGGATGTCCTCCACGCTATCTATCCCTCCTGCTCGGATAGGTGCTGGCGCTGTCATGGAGACAAAGGCACCCTGTACCACATTTACTAGAAAAGCCCCAAGATTGCCCCATACTGGACAGAGACACAGTCCCTGTTGTCCCGCCTTCTGGGGGTACAGGTCCCCATGTCCCCAAAACTATTCCTCCTAGGGGTCTCACCCCCTACAAATTTCCAAACCATCCAAAAAAATGCTCAGACACAGACTAACACCCGCAAGATGTGTGGTGGCCCTTCACTGGAAACGGCACTCTCCACCCTTGCAAGAAGACTTGTATGCCAGAATCAAAGATGTATAACTTATGGAAAAATGTCAGCTAGGCTACAAAACAGACTAGAAATGTACGATGAGGTCTGGGAAGAATGGCACTGACGGGAAGATCTGCCCTGAGTCAAGGGTTGAGCCCCCCCATCCTTAACTTCCACCCCCTCCCACTTGTCCTATCTACTTAATTCTGTCATCCCCCTCTCTGCAACTCTTCTCCTTTTCCTTCTATCTTTCTTTGCCCTAGTAAATGCCCATGCCAGATGTCATCTACTGTTTGACAGCCTAAATAATGTGCTGATTGCATACACCTACAACATAATATTTTGTTCATTGCTCTTATATATATATCTTTTCTCTTAATGCTATCTGCGCAATACAGCATTTGACTCATGTTTATTTACCTGTTGATATGATCAATAAAAATTGTTATTTGATAGCCAGTGTTCATTCCCAAGCCCAATAGGGGCATTCACCCCAATCTGGTCCTCAAAGCCTTACATTTGTGTCCAAGAATTCTGAATGGAATTCATGAGAAGTGATATCTTTTCTGCATCTTGTAGATTCTGTGGCTTTGGTGGATTTGAAGGATGCCATGTACTCATGTTTATAGTGCATAAGAGCTTCCTGAGCTTTGTGGTAGAGCCCCTGCATTAGCAAATTTGCGGCCTTATCCTGTCCTCTGCACCTTGGGAGTTTACAAAGATGCTGGCTCCAATGTTCGTCCTCTATTGCTCTTAAAGTTTTCCGACTGCAAGCTACATAAACTTACACCTCTCAAGGGAGCAGTTGGCAAGAACTCTGGGATGCAATGGGGTTGATTTACTAAAGGCAAATCCACTGTGCACTTGGAAGTGCAGTCACTGTAGATCTGAGGGCAAGCTCTGCTGATTTCTAACATCCAATCATGTGCAAGCAAAAATGCTGTTTTTTTTTACTTGCATGTCCCTCTCAGATCTACAGCGACTGCACTTCCAAGTGCACTTGTAGTGCACAGTGGATTTGCCTTTAGTAAATAACCCCCATAGTTTCTTACTATCCAGATGTTGCAGAGGTTCAAATGAATCTTAAACCTTTAGAGGTCATCGCTGATATCAAACCTTTTGCCTGGAATATCAAGGACTGGTCCTGAACACTTCAATGTTAGTATTTTCTTCCTCAGGAGAAATTTCAGACCGGCCAAATCTTCCGTTTTTGTGCTCCAGTCCAGGAGCTGTAAAACTCTCCGTTCTTGTATAAGGAGTCTTGGGTGTGATAGCAGATCTGTTTATCCAGTTCCTCCTACAGTTGCGTTTGAACTACCTTTTGGCCCTTTGTATCACCAAGCACAGATCTCTGCTCTTTCCCAGAGACCATTTGGTTCCCAATCAGGAACTTTGTGTAAGGTCTCTTCCATGTGGCTTTCTATGTGGGATTTGACTTAGGGACTTCTGAAGCACTGAAAAGACCAATTTGGACCTATCAGAGACATCCCTCTCTTTGCTCTGACTTGCAAGGTACCCTTTTTGGTTCTACATAGGGAAAGGCCTTGACCATTCTTTCTTCCCAAGGTGGTCTTGGCATTTCACATTTATTAGAACATTTTCCTTCCCTCTTTGTGTTCTGGAAGGAGATTTCTCTCTCCTGTCTAGATGTGGTTTGGGCTTTTTAAGCATACCTACCTAATTTTTAGCATACCTACCTATTTTGCTTTACTAAATCCTTACTGGTAAAGGATTCCTATGTGGATGGAGAGGACATGCTGTTGGATGTATTGCGGTATACAGTATATAATACTTTGCCAGAGAATCAAAAAAGGGACACTGTTGAGAGTCCTTGCTGCAGTCTGAAACACTTTGTTCAAATAAAAGCACACCGTAAAAAACAAAGCGCAGACATGTTCAAGACGTTCATGGTGCATTTTATTGCTGGATGATGGTTTGCCTAGAGTCCTTAAAAAGGAAAAAGCTTGTCTTTAAATGCATTTCTGATCAGTTTAATGAAAAAATTATCAATATGTGTTAAAGTGATTGTGTAACTTTAAATCTCCATCCTCTTTTTTTTCTGACAGCTCAGACAAGCTTTGTAAATTCTGGACTTTGAACGGCTGTAGAGACGAGAAGACTGCAGATAAACAGTTACAACATACGTAGGAGGATTTGTTTCATCTCTGGCTATACAGTGGGGAAAATAATTATTTTATCCCCTGCAGATTTTGTTCACTAACAAAGAAATGAAGGGTCTATAACTTTTATCATAGGTGTATTTTAAATGATAGAAACAGAAAGTCAACCCAAAAATCCAGAAAAAACACATGATACACATGCAATAAATTGAGTTGCAGTTCAGTGAGTAAAATAATTATTTGATCCCCAAGTAAAACATGACTTAGTACTTGGTGGAGAAACCCTTGTTGGCAAACACAGAGGTAAGATATTTCTTGTAGTTGGTTACCAGGTTTCCACACATCTGAGGAGGGATTTTAGTCCACTCTTCTTTAGATCTTCTCTAAATCCTTAAAGTTTCTTGGCTGTCCCTTGGCAAGTCAAAGTTTCAGCTCCCTTCATAAATTTTTGCTCAAAGCATATGCAGGTGCTACTTCCTGTATAGCAGTTTTGAACAAATGCTTTGCTGATCCTCTTATGCCACTGCAAGTCTACCAGACAAGAGACTCTGAAAATGTGGGAGCACACTCCTACCAGCAGCTAAGACTAATGCCTCATACACACAATCCAAAAATCGGACGACAGATTGTTCTTTTTTTTTTTTTTGCATGCTAGCCATATATCGAATCTGAAGAGTTTACTAAAGTTCAGAAAATTCTCGTACGACAGAATAAAAAATTGGAAGTGATGTCATGTGTTGTAGTGTATTTTATTTTCAGACGACAACTGTACTGGTTAAATGAAAATCGTACGATCTGGTATCATACGAGAAAAAATTTTGTGCATGTCCGATAAAATAATATCGGATGAACTGTCATGATCGGCTCTCCAAAGCTCTGTACTAACGATCCAATTATCGTACGATTGCGTCAAAAGCGGTATTTTTCATCAGAGTTGTGCTTTTAGATATATATAGGAAGAAAAAAAAAACAACACATATACCGTCATGGCCAAAAATATTGGCACCCCTGCATTTTTGGCGGATAATGCACCACTTACAAATGTTTAGGCATTTTTGTGTTTATTTCTTTTGTTTGTATTGGTATGACACAAAGTGGAGAAACAAAAAGCCAAATCTGGCACATTCCATGCAAAACTTATGGTCTGGACAAAATGAATGGCACCTTCTCAAAAATGTAAGAAATAATTGCATTCTAAGGCCCCTTTCACACGGACGGCTATTCCGCCGCAGTTAAAAGCATGTTTTTTTTTTCTGTGAAATTCAAGACTCCAGGCACTGCGATCAGCTGCATTTGTACAGTGTGATTAGCTGCGGTTGCGTTAAGCTGCGGTTTGCCATTTCCATAGCAACCCAACAGGGTACCGACTCATATTGAACGGGGATCCGACTTGGATCCCCGCCAATGCCTGGCACTGTTTGGTATGAATCTTGAGGGGGAACTCCACACCAAATTTTAAATAAGAAACCGGCATGGGTTCCCCCTCCAAGAGCATACCAGGCCCTTCGGTCTGGTATGGATTTTAAGGGGAACCCCCTACGCCGAAAAAACGGCGTGGGGTCCCCCCAAAATTCATACCAGACCCTTATCCGAGCACGCAGCCCGGTCAGTCAGGAAAGGGGGTGGGGACAAGCGAGCGCCCCCCCCTCCTGAACTGTACCAGGCCGCATGCCCTCAACATGGGGGGGGTTGGTGCTTTGAGGCAAGGGGGCGCCCTGCAGGCCCCCCCACCCCAAAGCACCTCGTCCCCATGTTGATGAGGACAAGGGCCTCTTCCTGACAACCCTGGCCGTTGGTTGTCGGGGTCTGCGGCGGGGGGTTTATCAGAATCCGGGAGCCCCCTTTAATAAGGGGGCCCCCAGATCCCGGCCCCCCACCCTATATGAATGAGTATGGGGTACATGGTACCCCTACCCATTCACCTAGGAAAAAAGTGTCAATTAAAAAAAACACAGTAGACAGGTTTTTAAAGTGATTTATTAGGCAGCTCCGGGGGGTCTTCTTCTGACTTCGGGGTCTTCTTCCGACTTTGGTGGTCTTCTCCCTCTCTCCGATGTCGTCTCCATGCTCTCTGGTTCTTCTTTCCTTTTCTCTTCCTGAGATGTTGACACGACGTTCCCTCTCGCTGTAATGCCGCGAGCGAGGTCCGCTACCAATTATATAGGCATGGGGCGTGGCCACCGGGTGATGTCACCCGGTGACCACGTGCCTTATGTCATCAAAGTCCCGGAGCATGGGACTGTGACGACATAAGCGAGAGGGAGCGTCATGTTAACATCTCAGGAAGAGAAGAGGAAAGAGGACCTCTCGGGAGACCGGGCTCCTCCGCTAGCAAAAGAGCGGCAAAAGAGCAGAAGATAGCGGAGGAGCCCGGCAGAAGGAAGAAGGCACCGGAGAAGAACCAGAGGGCGCGGAGACGACACCGGAGAGAGGGAGAAGACCCCCAAAGTCGGAAGAAGACCACCGAAGTCGGAAGAAGACCCCCGGAGCTGCCTAATAAATCACTTTAAAAGCCTGTCTACTGTGTTTTTTTTAATTGACACTTTTTTTTCCTAGGTGAATGGGTAGGGGTACCATGTACCCCATACTCATTCACATGGGGTGGGGGCTGGGATCTGGGGGCCCCCTTATTAAAGGGGGCTCCCGGATTCCGATAAGCCCCCCCCGCCCGCAGACCCCGACAACCAACGGCCAGGGTTGTCGGGAAGAGGCCCTTGTCCTCATCAACATGGGGACGAGGTGCTTTGGGGTGGGGGGCTCGCAGGGCGCCCCCTTGCCCCAAAGCCCCAAACCCCCCCATGTTGAGGGCATGCGGCCTGGTACGGTTCAGGAGGGGGGGGCGCTCGCCCTTAAAATCCATACCAGACCGAAGGGCCTGGTATGCTCTTGGAGGGGGAACCCATGCTGGTTTTTTATTTAAAATTTGGCGTGGAGTTCCCCCTCAAGATTCATACCAAACAGTGCCGGGCACTGGCAGGGATCCAAGTCGGATCCCCGTGCTTGTCGCTCATTGGGAAAGGAAAAAACATTTTTCCTTTCCCGATGAGCAGCTCGGTGCTGTTATCTGCAGCTGACAGAGTGCACTGCGATTACTTCCGGTTATGTGCGGATAGCTGCGCTAAATCGCTCCTGGACTCAGTCAATTCTACTTTTTCTATCCGCACAGAACCGCATGTAAATAAATCGCAGCTAAACGCAGTGTGTGAATGGGGCCATAGGAAAGCATTGTGTACTTTTAGCTGCGGTAGAAAACTAGAAAATCCGCAGCTAAAAGCACCATTCTATCCGTCCGTGTGAAAGGGGCCTTAGTATGTAAAGCTCTTGTAATTTGTAATTAAGCTCACCTGTATCAATTAACAAAAAAATTAATCAAAGAGTTTGCCAAAACTTACCCGAGGAACCCAAAATCCTTTTAGGAGAAAGTGCAGTGGACAGACAAAACAAAATGACAGCTGTTTGGTAGCTCATCGTTCTACTGTTTTTAGAAAAAGAAAATAATACAGTCCCTACAGTTAAACACGGTGGAGGTTCACTGATGTTTTGGGTTTGCTTTGCTGCTTCAGGCACTGGATGCCTTGACCGTGTGCATGGCATTATGAAATCTGAAGATTATCAAAGAACTCTGGGGTGCAATGTAGGGCCCAGTGTCAGAAAGTTGGGTGTCCATCAGAGGTCATGGGTCTTACTCTGAATGACCCAAATCACACAACAAAAAGCACCCAGAAATGGTTTAAGACAAAGCGCTGGAGAGAATTTAACTAGCCAGTAATAAATCCAGATTTAAATCCCACAAGAGCACCTGTGGAGAGATTTCAGAACAGCAGTTGGGAAAAGGAACCCTTCCAATATGAGAGACCTGGAGCAGTTGAAACAAGAGTGGCCAAAAATTCCAGTAGAGAGGTGTAAGAAAATCATTGATGGTTACAGGAAGCAATTGATTTCAGTTATTTTTTTCAAAGGGGTGTGCTACCAAATATCAAATTAAGGGTGCCAAAAATATCGTCCAGGCCATTTTTGGAATTTTGCGTAGAATGTGGCTTTTTGTTTCTCCACTTTTTTTGTGACCGACTAATACAAACAAAAGAAATAAACATGAGAATGTCTAAACATTTGTAATTGCGAGTGGTGCATTATCTGACAGAAATGCAGGGGTGCCAATATTTTTGGATATACCCTGTTTCCCCGAAAATAAGACCTAGCGTGATTGTCGGTGATGGCTGCAATATAAGCCCTACCCCCCAAAAAAGCCCTAGTTAAAGTCCTTGTAGGTCTTCTTTTCAGGGTAGGGCTTATTTTCGGTGAAACAGGGTAGGGCTTATTTGGGGGGTAGGGCTTATATTGGAGCCATCACCGACAACCACGCTAGGTCTTATTTTCGGGGAAACAGGGTATATGTATGTATATATATATATATATATATATATATATATATATATATATATATATACACACACATACATACATATACAAGGGTTCTTCAAGAAGTTTCCACACTTATTTAGTAATATATAATAAGCGGAAACTTTTTGAAGACCCCTCGTATACATATATTGCAGTTCACCAGGCCTTAGATGTAGTGAATGCTTTAGTTTTCCTTTCTCAGGCTAAGTACAATTATTTTTGAAGTACAGAAAAATACTTGTTCCTACCAGAAATCCAAAGTCTAATCCTGGGTCCACCCCTCCTGTTTAGTGCTAGTTAGTTTAGTCCTAGCTAGACCCTCCTCACTTCTTCCATGTTCCATCAGTCAGTGTTAGGTATTCACATATTCAAATAACTGGAAAACATCCTTTGTACTACAATTATCTCGAGTAAAATTGCGTTTGGATTCAACTTTTGAGTCAGCAGGAGACTGGGTTTAAGGAGGTATGTCAATCCATGAAATGGCATTTGAAACAGAATAGTAGGCATTTCCCCGTCCAAATCAGGAGGGCAGCCTAGGGTCACATCGCTGCTCTACCATTAATACATTGCAGTGAGTGACTGTGGTCAACCAGGAACAAGAAGAATGTCACTAGCAGGATAAGTTAGTTAAAAATAGAGGAAACAACTAAAAAAAGAGAAGTATTGCACCCACGACATCTAAAGTCTGGTAAACTGTACTGTATTACTTTTTTGATATTGGGTTTAGAAATGCTTTATTATAATTTGGTTTTAGATTAAATATGTTCAGTTGATTCATTTGAAGAGAGAATTTAAAGTCTAATTATTATTTTCTATTATTTTTATTTTTCGGCTATGAATGAGGAAGAGTAAAAATCTCTGTCAGGTTCTTCTGTGACCTCATTTGGGGAATTTTCCTTCTGTTCTTGGGACAATTGTACAAGACATGTCCAAACTTCTAACCTTTCCTCACTGTACCAAAAATGTGTCAGTTATCAATACCATGTCAATATGTTTGATGTTTTTGCATACTGTATCCACGATTCAACACACGACCGAGGCAAAATAACCAGAGAACAGGTCCTAATTGCTTATTACTTGTATTTGCAATAGTCTCTGAAAGACTGACCTAAAAGAAGAACCAAATCATCTCGTGCAACATCATCTTTAAAATATAGTACATTTCCAGTAGTTGTGCCATTTTCAATATTTAATACACAGCTCCAATATTAAACCTTTAGCAGTTGTTGCCTTCAACATTGTGTTACATTTTTGTGCAAATTGTGCTATGTATACCGTTTTGTGAGGGCCTATTAGTTATAAACAAATATTGTCCGCAAAATATGGAAAAAGTTGAAAGTCAGGAAGTCTATTGATAAAAATAACCCAGTCTGTGCCCTGTAACATTATCTACATCTCACGGTCTTCTTTATGTAGGCTAAAAAGAGCCCATTGTCCATTGCCATCTATATCTTAGGCCTCCATCCTTTGATGAACTGCATAATCTTTTTAACTTGAAGTTTAGTCAACTTGAAATCATCCGAAAGGATCTCCTCTGTCAACTGGACGAAGATGCTGCCGTCAATACGCTCCCTCACAAAGAATGTCACTACGTCTTCAGACAGTCCGATGAACCTGAGGCACCTTGAGACTTCCTCCACTGACAGGGCTGATAGATCAGGTGGTGGGTTCCAAGCTGTAGGGTCTCCAGGGGCTCTTGGGGCACCAGGAGTGTGAGAGGAGGATGCATCCATGGTACTCCTGGATGAGATTGGTGGCACTTCAATGACACCTTGAGTAAGATAAACTCTAGTGATCCCTCCCTCTGCTCCTCTTACAATGGTAGGTGACAGGGGGGCCGTGCTCCTAATTACAATATTTTCAGTCTCAAACCCTTTTGCTGGTCGGGGTGGTGGAGCAGGAGAAGTCCCTGATCCTCCACCTTTAAATACAGGTTCGGGAATAAATCGCAGCTCCGACCCAATGGAAGAGCAGTCTGGGGATGTGCTTTGACTATTACTGACATCGAAGGGATCCAGGACATCTGAGACGGAAGATGTAGAGGATTTAGCATGTTCTAGAGGATCTAACCACTCTCCGGAGGAAGGAGGAGTAGAGGCAAAGGCTGGATTGGCAAAGGGGTTCAAGGCTCCGAAAGGGGCAAAGCGTTTTTGGGTTTGTGGGGGCTTCAACCTGGGACAGCTGTAGTAAGTCTTAATAGTGGTGTCTGTGCTCAGTAGAGGGGTAGAGCGTCCACTGGCCACACTTGGACCAGTGTCTGCATAGGCCCAAGAATCTGACCAGGATGTCTGCGTGGGCTGGGCAGTGGAGGCCATGCTGTTGGACATTTGCCGGTTTGATGCATCTCCTGCCTTGCAGTCTCCCCAGGTACAAGGGTAGCAGTATAAAGAATAGGAATCTGGGGAGGGTGAACAACTGCCACTACGATTTCCTGATCTGTGAAGATAAAAGAATATATTATCAGTTTTAGAATAAAGTGATAATAAACATACAAATTACAGTAAAGAAAAGTTTGTGGACACCTGACCATCACACCTAAACGTGTTGGACATCCCACTCCAAAACCACGGGTCTATAGATGTGGCCCACAAACAGATCCAATCCCCAGAGTTTGTATATGAAATACTGCCTAAATCCTGCTTATTCCATGTAACAAAAGAGCCATCAAGAAAATGCTGTGCAGGGCAAGACACTGTCATGTAAGACACTTTCACCACACTCCAAAGAACTGTTAGACCACTGTCATATCACAAGTTACAGGGTACTGTGAGAGAACTATTTAATATGTGAGCAAATCAAGCTTCCTTGTGCGGTTTGTATGTTAGAAGGAACCTGGAGCAGTAAAAATAATACCGAAATGTTTTTATGGAATGTGGCTTCTCAGAGAATGGCAACTGTATCCTTTTTCCCTAGTGAGTGTCCAAGTATGTGCTTATCAGGTGCCAGGTTATAGAGGGAGGGAAGGTACTGCTCAATGGGCAACTTATACATTGGGGTTGTTGTCATCTGTTTAAATAGTTGGTGAATTGGTGAGAAGATGCACAGGATACCTAGGGAGGCCGATCCTGGGCTGGAGCATACCAATAAGTACACATTGAGTGATATTGGTGAAAGCGGTCAGGGACCAGCACTTCTGGAGCTGAGGGACTCTCCTACCTGCCAGAGGAAGAACTCCTCCTGTGAGAATGGTGGGGAAGCGAAGGGAAAGGATAGACAGATTCTGGTGGTAGGGGACTCAGTTCTTAGAAGGACAGAGAGGGCAATCTATCACAAAGAACTGAAGCACTGAACTGTATGCTGTCTACCATGCGCTCGGGTTCGGCACATCATGGATCTGTTGAACAGAGTACTGGGAGGGGCTGGGGAAGACCCAGCTGTCATGGTGCATGTTGGCACCAATGACAAAGTCAGAGGCAGATGGAGTGTCCTAAAGAACGATTTTAGGGACTTAGGAGCTAAATTGAGGAAAAGGACCTCCAAGGTAGTATTATCAGGAAATACTACCGGTACCTTGAGCCACACCAGAAAGGCAGAGGGAGATTAGGGAAGTAAACAAGTGGCTGAGGAGCTGGTGTAGTAAGGAGGGGTTTGGGTTCCTGGAGAACAGGGCCGACTTCTCAGTTGGTCACCAGTTCTATAGAACGGATGGATTGCACCTAAATGAGGAGGGTGCAGATGTGCTGGGAGTGAAGATGGCCAAAAAGTTAGAGGGGTTTTTAAACTAGGCGACGGGGGGAGGGTCCAGAGGTAGAGATAGTCAGCAATGAACATATTCCAGAGGGTAGTATTGGGGGCATTAGTGGTAGGTTGACTAAAGCACATAAACCTGAGGTAAGTATAGTAACTATTTGCAATCTCGGAACACCCAATAAGAGGAATGTATGTGACCGGTCTAAACTACATGGCATGTTCACCAATGCCTGGAGCCTGGCGGACAAGATGGGTGAACTAGAGATACTGTTGAACGAGGAGGGTATCGATTTTGTGGGAATTTCAGAGACCTGTTTCAACAACTCTCATGTTTGGCTGGCAACCATTCAAGGGTATTCCCTTTATTGCAGGGATAGAGAGGGTAAAAAAGGAGGAGGGGTATGCCTTAATATCAAGAATAATGTACAAGTGAATGTGAGAGATTACATCAATAAAGGAGCTAGGGAGGAGGTGGAATCCTTAGGGGTAGAGCTCCAAAGGAATGAAGGGAAAATACTGGGAGTATGCTATAGGCCCCCTAACCTGAGGGAGGAGAGGGAGATGGACCTCTTATCACAATTTTATTTGGCAGCAAGGATGGGAAGTGTTATCATACTGGGGGATTTTTAATTATCCAGACAGACTGGGCGGAGGGAAACGCATTCGTCTAAGGCTCGCCAGTTCCTAAATGTCTTGCAGGACATTTAGGAATGTCCTGCATGGGTCCATGGGTCAGATGGTAGACGCACCAACTAGAAACAAGGCGTTACGAAACAGCGAACACAGGTCAATTGGCTTCAGTATAAATCACACAAGTAGGAAACAAAAGGGGAACACAAAGAGACTGAATTTCAAAAGAGCCAACTTCCCTAAACTACGAACCTTGCTAGAAGATATAAATTGGGATAAAATCTTATAAACAAAGAACACAGATGAGAGATGGGTTTGCTTTAAGAGCATATTAAATAAGGGCATTAGCCAGTGCATACCATTGAGAAATAAATTTAAAGAGTGAACAAAAATCTTGGATGGCTTACCTCCAATGTAAAAATGCATATAAAAGCAAAGGAGAAGGCCTTCAAAAAATACAAGGCTGAGGAATCATCATCAGCATTCAGACTTTACAAAGAAAGCAACAAGATATGTAAGGGCGGCTAAGATAGAACACAAAAGACATATAGCGGAGGAGAGCAAAAAAAATCCCAAGAAATTCTTTAAGTATATAAACAGTAAAAAAGGAGGACAGATCATATTGGCCCCACAAAGAATGAGGAAGGACATCTGGTTACAAGGGATGGGGAGATGGTGAAGGTATTGAATGTATTCTTCTCCTTGGTCTTCACAAGGGGGGCTTCAGTAACCAAAACTGCAATGTTTGTCCTCATGACACATCACAGGAAGCACCCTCATGGCTAACAGAGGACAGAATTAGAAATAGACTTGGGAAACTTAACATTAATAAATCACCGGTACCAGATGGCTTGCACCCGAGGGTACTTAGGGAACTCAGTCAAGCAATTGCCTGACCATTGTTCCTCATTTTTACTGACAGTCTACTGACTGAAATGGTACCAGCTGATTGTAGAAAAGCCAATGTAGCACCAATATTCAAAAAAGGGACAAAATACATCCCTGGGAATTACAGATCAGTTATCCTAACATCAATAGTATGCAAGCTTTTGGAGAGGATGATAAGGGACTATATACAAGATTTTAATAATGAAAACAGTATCATTAGCACTAATCAGCATGGATTTATGAAGAATTGTTCTTGCCAAACCAATCTATTAACCTTCTATGAGGAGGTGAGCTGCCATCTAGATAAAGGAAGGCCCGTAGACGTGGTGAATCTGGATTTTGCAAAAGCATTGGTGGTCCTAGTAGATGATAGGCTCAGCAATGGCATGCAATGCCAAGCTGCTGCTAACGAAGCAAACAGAATATTGGCATGCATTAAAAAGGGGATTAACTCCAGGGATAAAGCAATAATTCTCCCACTCTACAAGACTCTGGTCCAGCTTCACCTGGAGTATACTGTCCAGTTCTGGGCACCAGTCCTCAGGAAGGATGTACTGAAAATGAAGCGAGTACAAAGAAGGGCAACAAAGCTAATAAAGGGTCTGGAGGATATTAGTTATGAGGAAAGGTTGCAAGCACTGAACTTATTCTCTCTGGAGAAGAGACGCTTGAGAGGGAATATGATTTCAATTTACAAATACCAGACTGGCGACCCCACAATAGGGATAAAACTTTTTTGCGGAGGGGAGTTTAATAAGACACGTGGCCACTCATTAAAATTAGAAGAAAAGAGGTTTAACCTTAAACTGCGTAGAGGGTTCTTTACTGTAGGAGCGGCAAGGATGTGGAATTCCCTTCCACAGGCGGTGGTTTCAGCGGGGGCATCGATAGTTTAAAAAAACTATTAGATAAGCACCTGAACGACCACAACATGCAGGGACATACAATGTAATACTGACATATAATCACGCACATAGGATGGACTTGTGTCTTTTTTCAACCTCACCTACTATGTAACTATGTAACCTCCAGCTGGCATTGTGCCCTTGCTGGGTGTCCCGTGCCCGTGGGTGTCCTGTGCGTCCCTGTACCTTTTAAGGAGGGGTGGGCTCCTACCTGCTCTTAATCTATCCATTATTATTTATGTGCTCCAATTTGGGAGACTCTCAAATTTAGTGAGTTAGGACTGCAGTACAGTGGGGCACTATGATGTTCCTGCAACTTACACATATATTTGTAAATGTGTGCGACTTGTGTCATTTAAGTTTGTTGCAGGCTGGCTGGTAAGTGAGCTAGGAAATTATTTGTTTTTGATATGTTTTGCCCTTCCATGTTCTCCATGTTGCAAAGGCCAGTTATAGTGTAGGGAGGTTACCATCTATTTGTATAACTGCTCAATGTGCCATTGTCACTATCAGATGATTGTTGCTTTAGGTCCCCACAATTCACTTCCTTGTACTAGGACAGGCAAGTATGCTTCCAACCAGTATTTTCGGAGATGCACTATATTGTGAAAAGTATCGGGACATTTAATGGCATCCCAGTCTTAGTCCGTAGTGTTCAATATTGAGTTGGTCCACCCTTTGCAGCTATAGCAGCTTCAACTCTTCTGGGAAGGCTGTCCACAAGGTTTAGGAGTGTGTCTATGGGAATGTTTGACCATTCTTCCAGAAGCGCATTTGTGAGGTCAGATACTGATTTTGGACAGAAAGGTCTGGCTCGCAGTCTCCACTCCCAAAGTCATCCCAAAGGTGTTCCATGGGGTTGAGGTCAGGTCTCTGTGCAGGCCAGACAAGTTCCTCCACCCCAAATTCACTCATCCATGTCCTTATGGACCTGCTTTGTGCACTGCTGTGCAGTCATGTTGGAACAGGAAGGGGCCATCCCTAACCTGTTCCCACAAAGTTGGGAGCACAAAATTGTCCAAAATGTCTTGATATGCTGACACCTTAAGAGTTCCCTTCACTGGAACTAAGCCCAACCCCTGAAAAACAACCCCACGCCATAATCCCTCTCCACCAAATGATTTGGACCAGTGCACAAAGCAAGGTCCATAAACACATGAATAAACAAGTTTGGGGTGGAGGAACTTGACTGGCCTGGACAGAGTCCTAACATCAACACGACAGAACACCTTTGGGATGAAGTAGAAGCTGTTATAGCTGCAAAGGGTGGGCCAACTAAATATTGAACCCTACGGACTAAGGCTATGTACACACGATAGGATTTTCCGACAACAAAACCGTGGATTTTTTTCTGAAGGATGTTGGCTCAAACTTGTATTGCATACACACGGTCACAGAAATGTTGTCGGAAATTAAGAACGTCAAGAACGCGGTGACGTACAACACGTACGACGAGCCGAGAAAAATGAAGTTCAATAGCCAGTACGGCTCTTCTGCTTGATTCCGAGCATGCGTGGACTTTTGTGCGTCGATATTGTGTACACATGCTCGGAATTTCCGACAACAAGTCTTGTTGTCGGAAAATTTAAGAACCTGCTCTCAAACATTTGTTGGCGGAAATTCCGACAACAAATGTTCTATAGAGCATACACACGGTCGGATTTTCCGACAACAAGCTCACATCCAACATTTGTTGTCGGCAAAATCCTATCGGGTGTACAGGGCATAAGAATGGGATGCCATTAAAGTTTATGTGAGTGTAAAGGCAGGTGTCCCAATACTTTGGGCAATATAGTGTATCTATGTATAGGATGCTTTATTATCCATACAGGAAGAGATTTATTTTACAGCTCCTCTTTTTAGGTATGAGCACATTTCAGATTTTTTATGTCCCCAAAAATGGCAAAATTGGGAGTTGTCTCTGAAAGACAACCATTTTGTTGGAAATGCATTGGAGTCAATGAGGAAAGTGAAATTAGGTGGTTTTTATGTTTTTCTTTTCTTTTTTTTAAGGGTGCAATAGGCTTTAAATGATTATTGAGGGTTACACAAGATCCATATAACTATACTGGACCTAAACTGGCCTTTCCATTAGCTGCATGATTATTATTTTTTATAACTGAAAAAAATAGTGAAAAAAGTACGGTAAAAAACAACAAAACTACAATAAATAAACTGAATGACAGGTTCCACTCAGAACAGGCCTCGCCATGGTCGACCAAAGAAGTTAAGTGCATGTGCTCAGCATCATATCCAGAGGTTGTCTTTGGGAAATAGAAGTATAAGTGCTGCCAGCATTGCTGCAGAGGTTGAAGGGGTGAGGAGTCAGCCTGTCAGTGCTCAGACAAGCTATAGCACCTAAAGCTATAACAGCACAGTTTTATTTGGCAGGCCAGTAGTTACTTACATGTCATGCAGCCCAGATGAGTAGTAGGAAAGGCTGGGGCTGGGTGACTGCGTGTGGGATAGTTGGACTTTTGGAAGCCGTGGTGGGACAGGAGGGCTGGATGATGAGGAGAAGAGCCGGCCATCCCGTGGGGGCACTGGTGGGGCGTTCAGAAGGCGACATTCATGCTTTACCTACAGGACAAAAATAAAAGCATAGAATACAAAACAAGAATAAAATATATAGCGCAGGATATAAAGAAATCCCAGTTTCCCATTGGGGGGGATTTTTGTTTACTTGCTGCCATGTAGACACATCAGGAAGCTAGAAGAAGTCTCTACAAAGCAAAGTCTAGTATACACAAACAGAAAATCTTACGAAAGATACCGCTTTCAAAATGATCATACGATAATCTGATCGTTAGTACACAGCTTTTGAGAGCCGATCATGACAGTTCATGTGAAATTATCCAAAGGGACAAACACAAAAAATGTTCATACCATACCAGATCGTACGATTTTCGTTTAATCAGCACAGTTTCCATCCGAAAATACAATACAATTCATTACAGCCACTGGTCAAAACTCTCCCTAGTTATCTTAGAGATACTAAACAACTTCTCAATGTTGTCAATTGTATGACATGGGAACCAGGGAATGTATGGATTGTGTGTGATGTATCCAGCTTGTATTCACCCATTCCACATGGTCTGGGTATACAAGCAGTGAGTTTTTTTCTTAGATCTATACAGCAAATATTCTCCAGTACACAAAAAATTCATTTTGGAGTGCCTGGACTATTTGCTGACCCATCATTTATTTTCCTTTGATGGTGGCTTTTATCTCCAGAGATGCGGAGCCGCGATGGGGGCACGGTTTTCACCGTCTCTTGCCAACCTGTATATGGGTGGTGGGAGAGAGTCCGCATCTTTGGAGATGGTAATCCATTTCGTCCATCCATTAAGATGTACATTGACAATGTGGTGTTCATCTGGTCAGGAGACATGAAAGATTTTGACAGATTGATGTATCTGAAGGATAATAATTTGTATTTGTGCTTCACGGGGCAGATGGAAACAGTGTCTATTCCATTTCTGGATGTGTTGCTTTCTCATAAAGATGACCGTATAGTCTCTAGCATATAAAGGGAAACTCCTTTCTGGCAACACATTGCAACATGCGAGTTCTGGACACCCCAAACATGTCATACGGAGCATACCTTTGGGGCAATTCATCAGATTGCGGAGAATATGCAGTGAGAGTCCTAATTATGAGGAGGAGAAAAAACTAATGGATAAGAGATTTTCCTCACGAGGATATGGTTTAGGCACTATTCAGGGAGCAGTTGGTATCGTTGATACTATGGATAGGGAATCACTTTTACTAGATAAAAAACGTAGAGGACACAAGTTTGGCACACCGTTTTTTTCAACCCCTTACAGTTTGGAATTTGATAAAATTAGGAGAATTATTTAGAGACACATCCCCATGTTATATGAGGATGATGTATATGCCAAAATTCTAACAAGGGGAATAAAAACGGTGTCTCGACGGGCTCCATCTTTGATCAATAAATTATCACCAAGTGACATTTGCTCCCGCACCTCAAGGAGGGACATGGCTTGACTATGTTGGAAACTACAGATGTGGAGCCAACATATGTCCGTGTTGTCCACGCATCATAAAGGGTGATCATTTTTCTTCCACAGTTAGTGGCAGATCCTATAGTGTTGGCACATATATTAATTGTAACACCAGATATGTGGTTTATTTAAAAACATGCAAAATATGTAACATTCAATATGTAGGTCGTACCACAAGAAGGTTAAGAGACCGATTGAATGATCATGTTCGTGACACTGAGAAGGAGCGGGCCACCAATGTAGGTAGACATTTCAATGATGCCCATAATGGAGACACCTCATTGATACAGATACATGGTATAGAGAAAATCATAACAACTAGAAGAGGGGGTGATAGGTTTGGAATTCTATGTAAACGTGAAGTTTTTTGGATATTCAGTTTACAGACTAGAATTCCAAAAGGCTTAAACTTTGAGTGGGACCTCACCCATTTTTATGATTAACTAGTAAGGTTTTCACATGGTATACTATATCTGTCTGTGTCTATAAGGGTGTTTCTATTATGTTTACAGTGTTCTCCCCCTTCCCCTTTTCTTTAGGGACACAGACATAGTGGAGGGTATGGTTGCCTACTGTATTTACATGCATTATGTGGGCATGTGCACTATGTGTGTTCATGCCTGTATAACGGTATGGGTGGGGACATATGTAGAGATATTCATGTGCACTGTGTATTACAGTGCTTGATTACATCACTTGGGAAATTTTATTCTGTCGTACGAGAATTTTTGTAACTTTATTAACTTCTTCATTTTCAATATGGAGACTAGCATGCAAAAAAACAAAGAAAAAAATGGACGATTATTCGTCTGATAATCTCATTGTGTGTACCAGGCTTAAGGGGATATATCTTCTTAGACAGTTGTTACCAGAACTAGCGTCCCCATTGGTGGATTTACTATTTCTGTTATAGTGACAACTCTACTGACTGCCCTGGGTCTTCTTTGCAGTAATTGTTGATTTTTTTTGGTGGAAGTTACTAATCAAAAGCATATTAATCACTCCATGTTTTTAACTAAACCTAATTACTTTCCTTTTTTACTACATCATAGGGTTTGTCCATATCGGCAGTGTGATGCTATTACAACACTTGCACAAAACATTCAAGGTTTTTTTTTCCAAAAAAAATATCTGGTTGGTAGCCTTGAAATGATTCTCTGAAGGCATGTCTTTAGCACAGGTGCATTACTACAAAAACAAGTTGGTGAGTAAATGTATATCAACCATCTATCAAAAATTCAATGCCTGCTGTATAAGACTAAGAACAAAAAGGATTCTGTACTTACTGCTTCGGATTTTGGGGGCACCGGTGGAGGTGCTTCTGTCTTTACTTCATTAATAGCTAAGGCTGGTGGAGGAGGTGAACACGACTTGCTCTCAAGAGGTGATGGGGAGGTCACAAAGGAGATAAGGTCATGTTGGGTCTTGTTGCCACTCTCTAGCCCAACAGGCTTGCTGCTGGGCTCAGAGTAATTTTCCACATTCTGGTTTGTCCAAAGTTCTTCATAGGGTATCTCTAACTGTTCCTGAGTCCTAAAATCATTATCCACCCAATCTGGTGTCATATACTCCCGATCTAAGTCTGAGTTGTCAGATGAGGATCCCAGTCCCTGACGTAGGGTCTCTCGACAATCCTGGGGACTGGTATCATTGGAGATTGTCCCGCTGTAAACACACAAGGATAAGCGTTGTAGGCCCTGACTCAGCTCTTCACGGGTGTAATTTATTGAGCTGGTCGAGAAACCCTGCAAGCAAACCCGTATCTTACGCGGGCTGGCACATTCCTCAGCAAAATCAGTCTTTGTCTCTCGAACAGCCTTGGAATACTCATCCGGGTTGAACTTCTGTTCCTGGCAGTAAAGAGCACAGTCTTTTACCAACTTGTCAAAATGGGGATCTCCACAAAGAAGACCCTCAGGGAGTGAAAAACGGGGCATGTCTGTAAGCAGCAAGAAATGGAAGGGGTTGACCTCCTCCTTACGTAGAAGACAACAAAGAACAACAGTTTTGGAGATAATACTGACCAGTTTGTACCGATGACCTTCACGGATAATGTGATGGTCATAGGGGTTGCGAGGAGGGCGAGTAGGCACTATGACGTTAACAGGCAGCCGAACCTTCTCAATAATACTCCGGATGGTGTGCTCCCCCTCCTGCATCTGTAGCTCCAAGGGGCTCCTGGTGCTGAAACTTCCCTTGCACTGGAATGGAAGGCTTAGGCTTTCATTTGTTCGATGGTTCATGCATATCAAACAGGGCATTTTACCTTTCACCTGTTTGCCCAGTGTGCCAGTCTTGCCCAGTTTCTTCAAGATAGTGTTAAAACGGGACTTTTCCTTTACCGTCTTAGCGCACAGGATCTCTGCTTGACCCATGAGAGTCAGCTCATCTCCTGTGTGAAGTGTGAAGTTATATACCTCACTGTCCTCGCTGAACTCCCCCGACACCACCTAGAAAGAAAATAAAACACAGTTAAGAAAACCTCCAAAAATAGATGTCTGTTGAAAATTCAAATTTGAGTATTGTGACAACCTCTAGGAGGTTAGGTTATAGATTAGGTGAAAGCAAAATTCCTTGTAAATGTTAAAAAAATGCAACCCTTTTAACCAGTTATGCACCAGTTTAGAAAATGATTAATGGGTTTATATACTGTATAAATGTTTTCACGTAAGATTCACACAGCTTTTTCCCAGTATTCACACATTTTTCTAATGTAATCCAATTGGGAAAATTAGTTAATCAATGGTGAAAGTTATGTGAATCTTGTGTGAGTTTTGAATAGACCCTAAGGGGTTGATTTACTAAAATTGGAGAGTGCAAAATCTGGTGCAGCTCTGCAAAGAAACCAATCGGCTGCCAGCTTAAAGTGGTTCTAAATGCTGATGGTTTTTTCATGTTCAGGTTTTTCAATGCATGAAGGTAAAAAACCTTCTGTGTGCAGTGCCCCCCTCCCCCAATCCTTACCTGAGCTTCCTCCGATCCAGTAATGTTCATGATAGCCTGGGCTGTATGTGGACTCTTCCTGCTCATTGGCTGAGACAGCACTGGGAGCCCATTGGCTCCCACTGCTGTCAATCACAGCCAGTGAGCCAATGAGGAGAGAGAGCGGACAGGGGCGGGGCTGAGCCGTGGCTCTATGTGTCTTATTGGTGCATAGAGCAGCGGCTCGGGAGCAAGCTCACAGTGGTGGGCCCAAGGCAAGCAGCTTTCTCTGGGGGCACTGCATGAAGAGGAGGTGCCATATGTGCTGGCAGAATAAAGCTAAAGAAAGTTCCTTTCATATATTTATGTATTGTACCTTAACCATTTTAACCTTGATCAATTAAAATTTATATTTTTTGTACTTCCTTGTGACCGTATAGTTGTTCACTGCCCCCTAAAAGTCCCACTTAAAGGAACTTTCTTTAGCTTTATTCATTCATATTTAGGGATGTGGATCAGTGCAACCTTTTGTTTTGTGACCATCTAGCACCATTTATAGAATTCTATATAGAATATCGAATAAAGTGCTGGCAGAGACCCAAAAAGAAGAGGATCTGGGAAGCTCTGTGCAAAACCACTGCACAGAGTAGGCAAGTATAACATGTGTGTTATTTAAAAAACAAAGCTTTAGTATCACTTTAACTTAACAGGCTGAAATGAAAAGCTCTCCAGTTATAATAAATCAACCCCTATGTGTACAGCTAGAATCATTACCATACTTTAACCACTTGCCGCCCAGCGTATGTATATATACGTCCTGGACAGCAAGTGTTTAATAGTGGTGTGCAGGCATTTATTGAGGTAGCATCCTGGAGTTTAGGCAGAGTTGCTCCTCACAGTTTGGCCTTGTTGCACTTTTCTTTTCTACCACTAGGTGGCCCGGTACTTGGTGGTACTAGATATGAGAAGGGCAACACAAGAACAGGTTATGGGTATGTGGGGTGTCTCAGCCAATGGACAGGGGTTTTCTTGGATCCCTTGGCCTGCTGGGGGAGCCTATATAGTCGGCTGAGGTCAGGTGATCTGTGTTCTGTGCCACCTGGACAGATGTCTGGGTGGACATGTGTCGAGTTGCCCTGGCTGCTAGGCCAGAGATTGGGCCTATCCCAGGGGCATCTGGCTGCTAGGCTGTCTGAGGGCCTATCCAGAAGCAGGAGAGCAGCGCTGGGTTTGGGACTACGGCTTGCAGTCCAACCAGAAGTGATGGTTCTGCCGGCCGGAGAACTTGTCGTGGTCAGAGGTAGAGGGGAAGCTGTCGCCACTAAGGGTCAGACCACCTTATTACCAGGAACCACAGTGAGTAACTGAAGCAAATACCGGAGCAGTATTCTCACCAACCGGGGACAGTGAAAAATCAGGAAACTTCAGTGGGTATCAAGCCAGGCACCCAGCCAGGGGAAGTGACGCTTGCAGAGCAGCCTTGTGTGTCAATCCAGGGACAGAGCAGGCCAGTGGGGTGAAGCTTGAGAGGTATCTTGAGTGCCAATCTAGGGACCCAGCAGAGAGGTGGGGGTGAGGCTTGAGGAAGATACCACCGTGAAGATTGGAGGAGCTCAAGGGATTCAGTGGCAGTGAATCAGTGGGTCTAGTGAGAGACCGGGAGCTCAGTGGGCTGAAGAACTACAAGGAGTGATTGTAGTGGAAGTGAAAGGAACTGTTACGCTTTGTGTTAGGAACTGTTAAAGACTATTGTCATAGCAGACAGCATTCCTGCACATGCAGATGTGGCATCTTGCTGGATGCCTTTCCCTGCATGGCTATCCTCCTATTGAAGTCTTGGAGTCTGCCAATTGAACTTGCAGCTACTAAAGGGTGTCCTGGCCCTGACCCTCTCTCCCCCAAAAGTTTTTTAAGAGAAATAAAAATCTCTTTTGCATTCAAGAAGTGTCTGGTGCCCAATAACTTTAACCACCTGGCACCCACTATGTCTCACAACCCACCATATACAGAAGGATGTCAGCTATCTCTTGTCCTGGAGGTTCTTATTAGACCGAAGGAGGCCTGGGACCTTGCTACTTTGCTAATTACAGCAAATGGTTAAGTAAAGATCATGGCTGCTGGTGATTGCACCACACATGTAATGTATCACCACAAATATTGGAGTGAGAGCAATAATTCTACTGCCATAGCTCATGCTTAACTCTAAATGGCTGAACTCTGGGGAGCACAGCCCCCGAAACATTCCCCTAGATCCGAACATGGTAACAGAGATGGGAATAGCCGTAAAAAACTGACACAGATGCCATTCTATCACCACTGTGTCCAAAAACCAAAAAAATGTTGGGGCTGACACTTGGAGATGCCTATGCTATTATGACACTAGCAGCTTTCTGTGGTGGTAATGGCAACAGATTTGGTTTAACAATTGGTTTTACAGGACTACTGTATGACAATTAGACCACAATTCACATTGCTCATGCTCCTCTTGGACTCACACACCTCAACACACACACATATCCTTGCAGGCTTCTCAACGTCTGACCTTGACACTGAAGGTGATGGCTTCCATGACGAACACTCGGTCCGGAAAGACGCTTGCCACCTCTTCTACACTGTTGAAGTACTGCACAGGCTCCCGCACATCACGGTCCTGATCCAACAGCTTGAACTTCCCTGAAGAATCAGAGAGGAGAAAATCTGGTCAAGGATTAAAGGAAAAAAAGAAAATCTGTCTTCAAATGTTATAACATAAGCTGCCTGTCTAGAAGGTCATGTGAGCCTCTCTACTGTCATTGTTCCGCTAAGACAGAGGTGGTCAACTTCACTGTCCTTAAAAGACTGCTGAGTCTTGGCATGTAGAATTTACCTTTCTATGTTGGGTCATTGATTTTGTTGAGAGTTTTTTTTTGTCTCCCCAATGTACAGGTCCTCATTAGAAGGTTTTCCCTCTATTCCTGTTACACAGACAACAAAAATTTTTGGATTTCCCCTTACTTTCTCTATGACAATGACGACCAGGACAAATAGAGAAGGCACATTTCCCCAGTTGGGGCAGCAGTAATAAGACAACAGGGGTTCTAAGCCCTCCAAACACTTAGAAAGTTTTTGCTTTTGATAAATTTTAAGCAGCATAGGCTACATTACCAGTCTATAAAGAAAGGTTTTTTCCATGAAGCTCTTCTGGCCAGAGAGCCCTTTTCACACAATTTTCAGTAATTGGAAGACTAGAGAAAGATAAAGGCAGCCCGATGGGTCCTGTGACCCCTCATCAATTGCCTTTTTAGGTTTATTTTAGTATGTCAAGAGAGCATGCATTTAGCATACAGAGAGCATTGGTAGAAACCAATCAGAAGTGTTGAAGGGTAAAGTGACAGGTTCTCTAAGATCTCCCCTTCTCCAGCAGTTCATACATATCCTCCTTTGCTCTACTGCTGCTACATTTGACTGCCGAGAGAAGAGTGAAAGCCCTGTGTAAGGACCAAGTTGGACCCGGAGCTTTCTCAGGTCTATGGACTCTCTCCACACCCCCATGTGACAGTGCTGGGCCAATTAACCACTGCTTTCATGCACTGATACCCTGTATTCAGACATACAAGACACTGATTGGAGCAGTGGGGAAGTGAAGGAAAGGTGAGTATGTGCTGCTAGGGAAGGAGGGTGGATAGTGACCCCATTGTTTTGTCCTGCATTGGAAAAGCATCTGTAGACTGGCTTTTGCTGTAGGGTGCGTTAACGGTTTCATGAAAGTTGCTTGTCAGATCCTTAGAAAAATTCTTGCTGCACCTTACTATTGCATAAACAGTAAGAAGAGCCGGCAACACTGAAATCCTTGAAGTGTCATTTATCGGTACATCATGTGAGCAACAAGACTAGGATTGACTTTCTTGATATCACACTTAGGGGTGATTGTCGTACTGGCCTTATAGATACTAGGACGCAAATCTACTGCAGGAAATTCTTTACTTCTGGTTTCCAGTTGTCATCCTCCCCACACCATTCGTTCCATTCCAGTGGGTGAGTTCATTAGGGCCAAACACAATTGTCCCACTGCAGAAAGCTTTCAACAAGAATGTTCCAATATCTCAACACGTTTAAATAATAGAGGCTACCAAAAGTGGCACATCAATAGAGCCATTACTATTGCCTTAAAGATCGGAACAGTTTAATACATAACAGGAACAAATCTATTGGGTCCTCAAAAATTATTAAAAAGAACCGGGATAAACATTCTATCACCTTTGTCACCACCTTCTCTAAAGATTTTATTTAGATTAAGTATATTGTTAACAAACATCTCCCTATCCTTTATGATGACCTAATAGATGTGCTTTCTAATGGGTGTGATCTCTCTTGCCACTGTGCCCCGACTCTAGGAAATTCTTTGTCGCCTAGTTTGTATCAACCCACTACCATTCCTAAAACTTGGCTTAGTATTAATGGCTCTTATAGCTGTGGTCTGAATACTTGTAGGTATTGCAACAAACACAACAAGAATCACAAGCCTATCACCTCATACCACAATGGAAAAGTATTTCCTATTAAGGACTTTATAAATTGTAATAGAAAACATGTGGTTTATGTGATAGAATGTGATGTTTGTAAATTACGATATGTAGGATGTACCACCAGGTCCCTTTGCATAAGAGTTAGCAAGCATTACAATGGAGTAGCCAATAGTAATGAGAGAAGGATGTCCAATGTATCAAAACATTTTAAATTTACACGTGAAGGTAACATGGATTCCTTCTCTTTTTCTGCAGTTCAAAAGAAGACATGCACAGAAGGCTCTTGGAACAGGAAGTCAAGTGGATTTTTCTGTTGGGGACACGCATCCCCACAGGCATGAACCATAGATGGGATGTGGATCTTTTCCTCAAATATTACCATCTTATTTCATCTTCATTTTTATTTATTACTTGTTTTTGCACCTGTTCCTGGTAAGTTTCTTCTGTGCCTGTCTTTCATCCCTCCTTTTTGTCACTTCTGGTCAATTGTTCATGTTTGACATAATTTTCGAAGAGTAGTTCTAGAGGTCAGGAGCTTGGTCCCCAACCAAGCCTCCTTAGAGAACGAGGGCAATTGAACTATTTTGGTACAATATAAACTAGACTAAAAACAAGTATGTAGGCAGATATGTAAAAAATGTATATAAAGGTTTATTAAAACCACTTAAGGACCAGCCTCGTTTTGAGATTTTGGTGTTTACGTGTCTAAAACAGTTTTTTTTTGCTAGAAAATTACTTAGAACCCCCAAACATTGTATATTGTTTTTTTTCTAACACCCTAGAGAATAAAATGGCGGTCATTGCAATACTTTTTTTCACATCGTATTTGTGCAGCGGTTTTACAAGCGCACCTTTTTTTGGAAAAAATTCACTTTTTTGAATAAAAAAATAAGACAAAGTTAGCCCAATTTTTTTTATATTGTGAAAGATAATGTTACGCCGAGTAAATTGATACCCAACATGTCACGCTTCAAAATTGCGCCCGCTCGTGGAATGGCGTCAAACTTTTACCCTCAAAAATCTCCTTAGGCGATGCTTAAATAATTCTACAGGTTACAGGTTGCTTCGTTAGGAGGATATCTGTAATTTGATTGGCAAATGATCAATAACAATATAATTGACCAGAATAGTAAAAGCATTTAATACAATAATATCAATAACAAAATATATATGGGGGGAAGAGCAGAGCTGTTTACCTATAATGCCGCGTACACACGGTCGGACTTTTCATCTACAAAAGTCCGACGGACGCCGATGGACCAAAGGCGGCTGACAATCCGATCGTGTGTGGGCTTCCCCGGACTTTCAGCTGACTTTTCCAGCCGCAAATCTGACGGACTTTAGATTTGAAACATGCTTCAAATCTTTACGTCGTAACTACGCCAGACCCAGAAATCCGCTCGTCTGTATGCTAGTCCGACGGACAAAAACCCACGCTAGGGCAGCTATTGGCTACTGGCTATCAACTTCCTTATTTTAGTCCGGTGTACGTCATCACGTACGAATCCGTCGGACTTTTGTGTGATCGTATGTAGGCAAGTCCGTTCGTTAGAAAGTCTGCCGCAAGTCGTCCAAAAGTCCGTCAAAAGTCTGTCGGATGGGCTGTCGGACTTTTGTAGCCGAAAAGTCCGACCGTGTGTACGCGGCATAACTCTGGCAGGCACAGGACACAGGACGTCACCAAAAGTTCCCCTGTGGCGACCAGGAGGGACTTACAAATCACTGGACTGGTATCTAAATGGATGGGGTGAGACAGTTGAAATGGGTAAACTATGCACTTGGAGGGACTGGAGGGATCCAAGTGCATAGTTTACCCATTTTAACTGTCTCACCCCATCCATTTAGATACCAGTCCAGTGATTTGTAAGTCCCTCCTGGTCGCCGCGGGGGAACCTTTGGTGACGTCCTGTGTCCTGTGCCTGCCAGGGTTATAGGTAAGCAGTTCTGCTCTTCCCCCCATACAGTGGGGCAAAAAAGTATTTAGTCAGCCACCAATTGTGCAAGTTCTCCCACTTAAAAAGATGAGAGAGGCCTGTAATTGTCATCATAGGTATACCTCAACTATGAGAGACAAAATGTGGAAACAAATCCAGACAATCACATTGTCTGATTTTTGAAAGAATTTATTTGCAAATTATGGTGGAAAATAAGTATTCAATAAGATCAATATCAAAAGTTCATCTCATTACTTTGTTATATATCCTTTGTTGGCAATGACAGAAGTCAAACGTTTTCTGTAAGTCTTCACAAGGTTGTCACACACTGTTGCTGGTATGTTGGCCCATTCCTCCATGCAGATCTCCTCTAGAGCAGTGATGTTTTGGGGCTGTCGCTGGGCAACACGGACTTTCAACTCCCTCCAAAGGTTTTCTATAGGGTTGAGATCTGGAGACTGGCTAGGCCACTCCAGGACCTTGAAATGCTTCTTACGAAGCCACTCCTTCATTGCCCGGGCGGTGTGTTTGGGATCATTGTCATGCTGAAAGACCCAGCCATGTTTCATCTTCAATGCCCTTGCTCATGGGAGGAGGTTTGCACTCAAAATCTCACGATACATGAGCATATATTTTGTTATTGACATTATTGTATTGAATGCTGTTACTATTCTGGTCAATTACATTGTTTTTGATCATTTGCCAATCAAATTACAGATATCCTCCTAACGAAGCGGCATTAGAGCATTAGGTAGAGCAGCTTTTATAAACGGCACTGCAGGAAAGGCCCAGGATGCCTATTGAATGCCTTTGAGCTGTAATTTGACTGTGCAGATCACAAGCAGAATACATAGAGCCAATCTGAAGGGCTCTGTGCCTTGTGTTCCCTGTAATGACCAATCATTACAGTCATAAATGTAAACACTGTCCTTGTTTACACTTCCCTCCCCTTCTTCCAATGTAGGGAAAGGAGGAATAAATAATTGAAGTGATGGTAAGAAGGGAGGTAGGCAACAGCAGATTCAAAGTGGGGGGGGGGGGGGTGTATAATAATCTGATTGTGGGATTGCCTTTTTTTACCCTTTCACTGCCCCCTCCTCTCCTGTCCAACCTGTCCACAGTGCCTGTACCTCACACCCTTCACATTACATATCTGGTACATTAACCCCTTCATCTCCATCCGCACACTGTTACAACCTGTACATGAATCCCCTTACCTCCTCCTCCCTCTGCGTATGACCTGTACATTAATGAATATTAAGCTCCATTTTTTCAACCCTCTAAATAACACCATTATTCTTCATTTTGAAAAAAATGTGGGCAAAAATTAAGATCACCTTTAAGTGTCTATTTTCCAAAAAAAAAGGGGTGTTTGTACTGTGCTAGCCTATTTATTTGATATGTTTTAAAACAGAAAGAAATGGGAATTGTTATTTCAAAATGTTTGTTTTCTATTATATAGTAAAAATGATGACCCAGTGGTAATAAAACCACCACTACCACCAATACCACTGGCTCAAAGAATGATATAAAAATCACTTGGGTACAGTGATGCATGATGGAGTAGTTGTCAGTCAAACTATCACATCACAGAAAACTGGAAAATTGCCTGGTAAAGAAGGGATATTTCAGGCTGGTAGGTAAGAGGCTGGTAGCGTTTAGAAACAAAAATGAAGCAATTCCCTTGTGTTTAGGACCAGAATCTTAACTTTGGTCCTCAAATAGCTGTTCCCTTCACAGGTGAGCTAATCAATGTTTTCCTAATGACTTATTAATGCAGTTGTGCCTCTACCTGGTTGTTGAGAACACATGCTCTGTTGGCAGCCCTTAAGGACCAGAGCTGAGCACCATTGCTCTTATGTTAAAAACACCATTTATCAAGCTTGTTACATTTTTAATGAGAAGCAAATTAAGAAACAGCCTATTCAGCATTCATATATGTTCTACCCATGGAGTGGTCTTTTAGTCTATTCTCTTGGGTTCCATTTATAAATATCTTCTGTCTCCACTAGAGGGCACAAGAGTCCAGATCCAGAGACAACCTTCGCTGTCCTTCAGCACCAGAAGCTGAACACTGCCATGTCCAAGGCCAAATTCTGGGAAAATCTGTCTGGGGGTCTACACTGAATGTCTGCCCAACTCCAGGAAAAACATCTATACGTCTTTTTACACGATGCTCTGCTGGGGGAGTGCAAACCTCAGTGTTCTGCAAGAGGACAATGAGCCCCATTGTGTCATCCACTAATTACTGCTTTGTCACAAAGAATTTCCTAGCTGGAGCAGAGTAAAGTTTGTAGTATGACCATCACATCACCGGGCCTGACAGATCATCTGTCACTATCTGCTGGACTCCATTATATCACTGTATATGTATAAAGGATTGCATCTATCAACCATTAGTTGATGAGAAAAAGAGAGAGAGAGAGAAAAATAAATAAAGAACGAAAAAGAGAGAAAGGAGAGAAAGAGAGTGAAAGGAAGAGAGGGAGAGAGAAAGAAAAAAAGAGAGGGGGAGAGAAAGAAAGAGAAAGAAAGAAAGAAAGAAAGAGAATGAAAGAAAGAGAGAGAAAAGTGAGAGGGAAAAAGAGAGAAAGACAGAGTGAGAGAGAGAGAGAAAAGGAAAGAGAAAGAAAGTAAGAAAGAAAGAAAGAAAGAAAGAAATCAAATGTGCATCTAACCACCCATCCCTCCAAGCGGCAAACAATTACTTGTAGAAACCTTCGCCACTTTAACCCTTCTCTTCTCTATTCTGCTACTGACAACCTATATGACATAATCTCTCCCCTGTCCTGTCCTGACCTGGCCACTTCTGTCTACAACAGTTCACTCTCATCATCACTAGATGCACTTGCTCCCCTAACCACACGCAGAATTAGGCCCCGACCGTTACAACCCTGGCAAACTGACAACACTAGAAATCTCAAGAGACATTGCCGTGCTCTTGAACGACTGTGGCGTAAAACCAAATGCCTGCAAGATTTCACCCTATATAAATCTGCCCTTCTAAAATACAATTCATGCCTCCATGCTGCCAAACAAGCCTACTTTGTCTCTCTTATTAATTCCTTGTCATCCAGTCCCCGTCGGCTCTTCTCAACCTTTAACTCTCTGCTTCGTCCACCACCCCCTCTACCCACTAACTCACTCACTGCCCAAGAGATTGCCAATCACTTCAAAGACAAGATCAATGCAATTCGTGAGGACATCTCCACTGTGCGTACATCTTCCCCACCCATCATACCTTGCCCAGCAGCACATTCAACCCTCTCCTCTTTTGAATTGGCTACTACGGAAGAGGTTACAAAAATTTTCTCGAATGCCCACCTAACCAATTGTCCCTTGGATCCTGTTCCCTCACAACTACTACGGTCACCCTCTTCTTCTATCCTATGCTCCCTCACCCACATCTTCAATCTCTCCCTTTCTAGTGGCATTTTCCCCTCCCCTCTAAAACATGCACAGATCACTCCCATTCTTAAAAAGCCCTCACTGGACCCTACCGACCTGAACAACTTAAGACCCATCTCATTACTCCCATTCACCTCTAAACTTCTAGAACGCTTAGTCTACAACCGTCTTAGCTCCTACCTCAATGAAAATAACCTTCTTGACCCCTTACAGTCTGGCTTTCGCTCGCAGCACTCCACGGAAACTACCTTACTAAAACTCACTAACGATTTACTAACTGCTAAAACCAACAGCCAGTACTCCATACTCCTACTACTTGACCTCTCTGCGGCCTTTGATACTGTTGACCACCCGCTCCTTCTCAATAAACTACATTCCCTTGGCCTCCGAGATTCTGCTCTATCCTGGTTCTCTGGCTATTTATCACAGCGCTCCTTCAGTGTCACCTACAACTCTGTCTCCTCCTCTCCATTGCCCCTTTCTGTGGGGGTCCCCCAAGGCTCGGTTCTTGGACCCCTTCTCTTCTCTATCTACACCACCTCCCTTGGTCACCTAATAACTGCCCACGGCTTCCAATACCACTTATACGCTGATGACACCCAAATCTATCTGTCTACTCCTCACCTCACTCCTTCAGTCTCCTCTCGCATTACTAACTTACTAACTGACATATCAGCATGGATGTCGCACCACTTCCTTAAACTAAATCTCTCTAAAACTGAGCTATTAATATTCCCCCCCGCCCGTGCCCCCCTCCATGACTTTTCCATCAAAATCAACAATGCAACCATCAGTCCCTCCCCTCATGCCAGGGTACTAGGTGTAATCCTAGACTCCGACTTGTCATTTCAGCCTCAAATCCAATCATTGTCAAAAGTTTGTAGAATTCACCTCCGTAACATCTCTAAAATTCGCCCTTTTTTAACAAATGAAACCACCAAGCTCCTCATTCACTCCCTTGTTATCTCTCGCCTTGACTATTGCAACTCCCTTCTCATTGGCCTACCGCTCCATAGGCTATCCCCTCTTCAGTCTATCATGAATGCTGCTGCCAGACTTATATACCTTACCAACCGCTCAGTGTCTGCCAACCCTCTACTTCAATCCCTACACTGGCTCCCAATCACCCAGCGAATTAAATTCAAAATTCTAACCACAACATACAAAGCCATTCACAACTCTGCCCCAAGCTACATCACTAATCTTGTCTCCAAATATCACCCAAATCGTCCTCTCCGCTCTTCTCAAGACCTCCTGCTTTCAAGCTCTCTCATCTCCTCCTCCCATGCTCGTCTCCAGGATTTCTCCAGAGCCTCTCCCATCCTCTGGAACTCGCTACCTCCATCTATCCGGCTAGCCCCTACTCTTGCTACCTTCAGGCAATCCCTGAAAACTCATCTCTTCAGGAAAGCCTATCACGTCTCCAACTAATCTCCTACCACTTCCACCAGCTCATTCCCCACAGTTACAACCTTTTGTACCACCTGCCCCACCCTATTAGATTGTAAGCTCTTCTGAGCAGGGCCCTCTTAATCCTATTGTATTGTATTGTATTATATTATAACTGTATTGTCTCTATATTGTAAAGCGCTGCGTAAACTGTTGGCGCTATATAAATCCTGAATAATAATAAATAATAATAATCTATCTATCAACCATTAGTTGATGAGAAAAAGAAAGAGAGAGAGAGAAAAAGAAATAAAGAACGAAAAAGAAAGAGAGTGAAAGGAAGAGAAAGAAAGACAGAGAAAGAAAGAGAGAGAAAAAAAGAAAGAGAGAGAGAAAAAAAAGAAAGAGAGAGAGAAAGACAGAGAAAGACAGAGAGAGAGAGAAAAAGAAAGAAAGAAAGAAAGAAAGAAAGAAAGAAAGAAAGAAAGAAAGAAAGAAAGAAAGAAAGAAAGAAAGAAAGAAAGAAAGAAAAAGAGATAAAAAAAGAAAGAGCGAGAGAGAGAGAAAAAGAGGGGAAAAAGAGAGAAAGACAGAGAGTGAGAGAGAGAGAGAAAAGAAAGAGAGAGAGAGAGAGAGGGGATTCCATTATATTACTGTATATGTATATAGGATTGCATCTATCTATCAACCATTAGTTGATGAGAAAAAGAAAGAGAGAGAGAGAAAAAGAAATAAAGAACGAAAAAGAGAGAAAAAGAGTGAAAGGAAGAGAGGGAAAGAGAAAGAAAAAAAGAAAGAGAGGGGGAGAGAGAGAAAGAAAGAGAGAGAAAGAAGGACAAAGATACAAATAATGTATATCAACAATTATTACTATCCCAATACATTTACTATTAATAGTATATTTTATATAATTTATTACATGCCATAATCCTAAAGTAATTTACAGTATATGTATACAATTATTCATCTCTAGAAAACAAGTAAATGAAACATTTTTAACAGTGAGATATTTTACAGAATGACTGCTGCAAGTGATAAATAAAAGTAGTGATCTGCACACCAGAAATGCATGCTTTGAGTGATTCTATGAGTCAGGAGTGGTAATACTTCAGTGTACTCCTCTACGGCCTATGCACCAAGCATTACCACAGCTTCGCTGTATATTGTGACTTCTTCCAATACACCGTAGAATGTTCTTTTATCTGTGGCTTATGATGAGAGAATACGCCTCTGGCTGAATGGCTCATTGTTCAAACATAGCCTTTATACCCCGGAGACAATGAGCATGTCCTGGGATTGTCCTAGGAACAAAAGAGCGGGGCTGGGGAGTTTTATGAAGACTTGGAGAAGTGTCTGGGAACTTTTCCTGGCAACGCTTCAACTGTCTGTCAGGGATGGCTTGTAACAGACTGACCGGACCTAAAAGATTTCATTAAAATCTACAACTTTCCTAGCGAGCAGCTCAGCTCAGAGTTCATTTAATAAAAGACTGCAGCCAGGAAGGTAAGTGTTCATTTTTGCAGAAGAGACATAACAATAAAGAGCTTCCTGCTCGCAGTTTTTTACTACTTAAGTTTAGTTCCATTTTTAAGAAAAGAATGTATATAATGTGCTATACAAGCCAATTATTTAGCTTACAGAGGATGTAAGTATTGGGACACCTGCCTTTACACGCACATGAACTTTAATGGCATCCCAGTCTTAGTCCGTAGTGTTCAATATGGAGTTGGCCCACCCTTTGCAGCTATAACAGTTTTAACTCTTCTGGGAAGGCTGTCCACAAGGTTTAGGAGTGTGTCTATGGGAATGTTTGACCATTCTTCCAGAAGTGCATTGTGAGGTCAAGCACTGATGTTGGATGAGAAGGCCTGGCTCACAGTCTCTGCTCTAATTCATCCCAAAGGTGTTCTATCAGATTGAGGTCAGGAATCTGTGCAGGCCAGTCAAGTTCCTCCACCCCAAACTCGCTCATCCATGTCTTTATGGACCTTGCTTTGTGCACTGGTGCGCAGTCATGTTGGAACAGGAAAGGGCCATCCCCAAACTGTTCCCACAAAGTTGGGAGCATGAAATTGTCCAAAATGTCTTGGTATGATGACGTCATAAGAGTTCCCTTCCCTGGAACAAAGAGGCCAAGCCCCACCCCTAAAAAACAACCCCACACCATAATCCACCCTCCACCAAATGATTTGGACCAGTTCACAAAGCGAGGTCCATAAAGATATTGAGTCCTGACCTCAACCCGATAGAACATCTTTGAAATTAATTAGAGCGAAGACTGCAAGCCAGACCTTCTTGTCCAACATCAGTGCCTGACCTCACAAGTGCACTTCTTGAAGAGTGGTCAAACATTCCCATAGACACACTCCTAAACATTGTGGACAGCCTTCCCAGAAGAGTTGAAGCTGTTATAGCTCCAAAGGGTGGACCTACTCAATATCGAACCCTAGGAACTAAGACTGTGATGCCATTAAGTTCAGTAGTGTTCAGAATGTCACCTTTACAGACATCTGAAAGATTTTTGGCATCATGCCGCTGGCTGTGCCAAATGGCTTTGGGCCCAGAATTATGCAGGCACCCCCAAATGTTAGGTCAATCAGCCACAGCTCAAGGGACCCCTGGTGACCTCTGGAGGAAAAAGGATGGACTAGGGAATTTACGAACATCTGCAATCTTGATCATTTCTTATGTTACATTGACATTTATTTCCCTTTTCTTCTGCTTCTTATTACTCTTTACTGTACTGTGTCCTTCTAGGTCTGCCCACTTTCTCAGAATGTCAGTGGCTGCCATGAATGATGTAGGCTCTGGAACCTGGAGGTAGTCTGTGACTTTTGAGCTCTTCATCTTTTTAGATAGGCTTTAGAACTGGAGCTTCAGACCTTATTTGCAAAGGAGCACAAAATCGAATGTCTCGCTAGCAACTGGATCACCTGCGAGAACATATTTATTTTATTGTGTGAGCTAAATTCATAATGTTCTTTCCATGACATATGAACCTAGACTGCTATATGTACTAGAGTAGTGACATACTGTATTTATGTTTGGATGTCTTTAGCTCCTGCAAAGTTGGAGGTAGAGGAGAGAAGAGCTGCTTCAAATAAAGTTTAGTGCGGAAGTAATTTTTTCTGGAGCAATTTTAAAGCTGGGGTCTTCTGCACTCTACAGGGGCTGAATGTATCTAAAGCTGCCTGGAGCCAAGGACATATGTAGCCAGATGAAGCCAGGGCTGAGTGTTTCTGGAGCTGGAGCCAAGAGCTTCTAAGTTTCTGGAGCAGCTCTGAAGCTAAGGGCTTCTGGAGCCTGATGGAGCTGGAGCTGTTTCTGGAGCTGGAGCCAAGAGCATCTGAGGCCTGCTGGAGCTCAGGCTTTCTGGAGTTTGATGGAGCTGTATATTTCTAGAGCTGCTTGTACCTGAGGGCTTCTGGAATCCGATGGAGCTGAGGCTGCGTGTTTCTGGAGGTGAGGTTTACTGAAGCTGCCTGAAGCTAGAGCCAAAAGCTTCTGGATCTTGCTGGAGTTTAGGATTTCTAAAGTTGCCTGGAGCTGAGGGCTTCTGGAGCTTTATGGAGCTGGAGCTGAGTGTTTCTGGAGCTTTAAGGAGCTGAAGCTGAGTGCTCCTGGAGCTGAAGTTTATTGAAGCTGTCTGGAGCCAAAAGCTTCTGGTTCCTGCTGGAGATTAGGGCTAGAGCTGCCTTGAGCAGGAGCTGAAGGGTTATAGTGCCTGCATGGGGCTATAAATGTTGTTTTTAGAGCTACCTGATTCCAAGAGCTTATGAAGCTATAAAGCTGGAGCTGAGGTTTTGCTGCATGACTGTAGGTAGAGCCAAGAGCTAATGAAGCTTGCTGTATATCAGTGTTTCTGGAGTCTACTGCATCTTTAGTATGATGGAGTTAGAGTTGAGTGTTGCTGAAGCTGAGGTTTTCCAAAGCAGTCTGAGGCTGGAGTCAAGAGCTTCTGGAGACTGCTGGAGTTTAGGATTTCTGGAGCTGCCTGGAGCTGAAGGTTTATAGAGCCTCCTGGAGCTGGAGTTATGAGTTTCTGGAGCAGCTCTGAAGCCAATTGTTTCTAGAGGCTGATGGAGCTGGATGTTTCTACACCTGCCTGGAACTGAGGGCTTCTGGAAACAGAAGGAGCAGGGAGTCTCTGGGGCTAATGTTTTCTAAAGCTGTCTGAAGCTGGAGCCAAGAGCCATCCAGCTCCATTAGATTCCAGAAACCCTAAGCTCTAGCAGGCCCTAGATGCTCTTGACTCCAGCTCCAGAAACAGCTCCAGCTCCATCAGGATCCAGAAGCCCTTGACTCCAGGCAGTTCTAGAAACATCTAGCTGCATCTGACTCCAGAAACCCTCAGCTTTGGAGCTGCTCAAGAAACTCATAACTCTAGCTAAACCAGGCTCTATAACCCCTTAGCTCCAGAAACACTGGGTTCCAACAGGCTCCAGAAGCTCTTCGCTCCAGCTCCAGCTCCACCTGGCTTCATATGTACACAGCTCTAAAAATATCCATCTCCAGTAGACTGCAGAAAGCCTCAGAGCCTGCTGGAGCTGTAAGTTTTTGGAACAGCTTGGGGCTGGAGCTGAGAGTTTATAGAGCCTGTTGGAGCTATAGTTAGGAGTTTCTGGAGCTGCCCGACCCTGAGGATGAGAGTTTCTGGAACAGCTTGGAATGGAGCATGCTGGAGCTATAGGTTTCTTTAAATCCTGGAGTCTGTGTAGTTCGTGGTTGTGTTCACAACCGAATGGAGTTGAAGGATGTTTTTTTAATGACAAAGGGTGGAACTGAAATGTATTGGTGGAAAAAGATCTATTATTGCTATATATTATGAAATTTAAGGAGTTTCCATGCATACTTGTAAAGTTACTGAAAGGTTCGCTTTAAAGCTGAACTCCGGGATAAGTACATATTGTCTAAATGCAAGAGTCGTGTGTATTGTTCCTTGAATCTTGGTGTGGTTTGTGTGTTTCTTCCAGATCCATGTAGTAAACCAGTGTGAGACTTTGGGGGTTGATTTACTAAAACTGGAGAGTGCGAAATCTGGTGCAGCTCTGCATAGAAACCAATCAGCTTCCAGTTTTTTGTTTTTTTGTCAAACCTTAATTGAACATGCTGAAGTTAGAACCTGATTGGCTACCATGCACAGCTGCACCAGACTCTGAGTGCTCCAGTTTTAGTAAATCAACCCCTTTGCCTCTGTAATAAAGACTGGTCACTGCTGTTCTTTCTCCTTGTGCAGGGTGACTGGTCTTGTCTCCACCCCTCCTGTCGTTTTCTAGTGGGTGGAGCTGCTGGGCCCCTCCCATATCTCTGCTAAGTACAGCACAGCGATGATATCACTGACACTATTACAAGGTAATATCTGGATTTGTAAAGACATTTGGTACACACAAAATGGATTTATATCCTTTATGGCTAATAGGGAATATATTGAAATGAAAGGTTTTGTGCCCGGAGTTCAGCTTTAAGCATCCATGATTTGATCTCACCCGCAAGTCTGTACATCTTAGTGCTTTTTACACTTTGCTGTGTGTGCAGGCCTGGGACTGGAGAGAGGGGTGGGGGTTGGGCCTTATTACCGGCAATCTACTGATACATTTCGTGGTAATAAGTGTCCTCTTGGGACAGGAAAATGACCACTTATTTTTATTGAGGGCTGTTAGCCCCTCTACTGCAGATAGACAGCGTTCACCAGCAGCAGAAGGGAGCGATTGGCATCTGTGCTGCATTAATTGTGTTATACTTGCGGCCAGACAGCCCTGCATTTGGAAATAAATGTCGTTATTTTATGAGGAGGGCTGAGGGCACTCGTTAAAAAAATGATCAGAACCAGTAAGTGGCCCAGATCTGACTGCAATGAAACCATTAGCAATAAACACGCAGTCTAGGTCAGCGGTGTTGAGAAACATAATTTTCCTGGAAGGGCACCATTTAAGACGTCACTTTATTAAGTGTTTATGATAATTGTCTCCTTTTGTAGTTGACGTCTGCACAAATGTCCATACTGCAAACAAGGAACCACTGGATGTAGAGGTCTGTAAAAGTGCTTATTTTTAGATGTACGATGTGAGTAGAGTTCTCAATATTTAACTTTTTGGCCTCATGCACACTGGACTTTTTAAAGTGGTTGTAAACCTAATTGGCCGGAGCCGCAATGACGTCACTCCCATGCATGTGCGCGGGAGCTGCCGGTGACGGCACAGTCTAACTGAAGCAACAGTACCTAGGTGCCGTTGCTTCACTTTGCTTCAGTGCGCATGTGCCGATGATGTGGGCACATGCAAATACAGGGGATATCTCCTAAAACGTGCAGGTTCAGGAGATATCCTGGGTAGCTACAGCTAAGCCTTATTATAGGCTTATCTATAGCAAAAAGTGGTCTTTAAGGGTTTACAACCACTTTAACGCGGCTCTTAGTGGCGTCCTTTTTTCTGCCTCTAAACATCCCTGCATGTTAGCTTATGTGTCCATGCACACATAGGCATTTAGATCCGTTTAGAGGCAGAAAGAAAAAATCATTGGCAATGCAACCAGGAGCAGCAGTGTTTTGGCAGAAAAAAAATGCTTGACGTGCAAACGCACACTAAGGCTAAGCGTGTGTAGCTCTTGAGCCAGTGGCGGCAGTTGCTTCATTTTTGAGGGGGGTGGCAAACAATCCCCAAGTCGGTCGGATCACAGCCACCCACACCCCCGGTCGGTCAGCCTAATCAACAACCCCCCCCAATCAACAACCCCACTCGATCGTCAACCCACCAGCCCCGCACTTACCCCATTTAGGTCGCAGGCAGCGCTTCCTCCTCGGCGGATTCACCCTGCGTCTCCTCCTCGGCTTTGTGATGGGTTCCCCTGCGTCTCCTCCTCCACTGCGGCCAATTGGGTCTCAGGACCCGCTCCCTGATTGGCCGGGAGGAGAATCAGTGCCCATCAATGCAGCCTCACCAGTGCCCATCAACGCAGCCTGATCTATGCCCATCTGCAGCCTCTAACATGCCCATCATTGCAGCCTGTTTAGTACACATCTGCAGCCTCTAATGTGCCCATTATTGTGGTCTGTTTAGTGCCCATCTGCAGCTTTAACATGCCCATTATTGCAGCCTGTTTAGTGCCCATCTGCAGCCTCTAACATGCCCATTATTGCAGCCTGTTTAGTGCCCATCTGCAGCCTTTAATATGCCCATTATTGCAGCCTGTTTAGTGCCCATCTGCAGCCTTTAATATGGCCATTATTGCAGGCTGTTTAGTGCCCATCTGCAGCCTCTAGCATGCCCATCATTGCAGCCTGTTTAGTACACATCTGCAGCTTCTAATGTGCCCATTATTGCAGTCTGTTTACACAGTGCAGCTCCCCCAAGGATGCCCACTTCAGACCACCAGATATGTCACCCCTGGCCACCAGGGATGCCAATCTGTGCCCAAAATCAATGCCAATCAGTGCCCACAAAAGGTGCCAGTCAGTGCCCATCACTAATGCCTGCCAGTGCCTCCTTATCAGTGATGCCCATCAGTGCCATCTATCAATGTCCAACAGTGCCACCTATCAGTGCCACCCATAAGTACACATCAGTGCAGCCTATCAGTGCTGCCTATCAATGCCCATCAGTGCTGCATACCAGTGCCGCCTATCAGTGCCCATCAGTGCTGCATATTAGTGCCCATCATCAGTGCCACCTCATCAGGCCCATCAGTGCCGCCTTATCAGTGGCCATCAGTGAAGGAGAATAATTACTTATTTACAAAATTTTATAACAGAAACAAAGAAAACCTTTTTTTTGCTACGCAAAAAATAAAAACCCCAGCAGTGATCAAATACCACCAAAAGAAAGCTCTATTTGTGGAAACAAAATGATAAAAAATTGTTTGGGTTCAGTGTTGCATGACCGCGCAATTGTCATTCAAAGTGCGACAGCGCTGAAATCTGAAAATTGGTCTGGGCGGGAAGCGGGGAAAGTGCCTGGTATGGAAGTGGTTAAATAGTTGATTCTGGTCAAGCTGGCTCAAAAAAACTATTGCCACCAGAAATTCACATGACAGAAAAATGTGTTTCATTTTGTATTCATTAAGTAAATCATTTAGTTTCATCGTATTCGTTATGTTAGAATGATTCGTTTCAGAATTCATTTAGTATATTCAGAATTCATTTAGTATATTCAGAATTCATTTAGTATATTCAGAATTTGCTTTGTATATTCACATTCGTTTCATGTAGTCATTCCAAATTGATTTGTATTTTCTGCAATTTTTTTGGAAGATTGGCTATATATTCGTTTTACGTGTTAATTTGTTATTTCAGGAGATTACGTATGCACTCTGAGTCATCCCTGCTAGTCCAACCCACAAAGAGAAATAGGGCGAGCTGATTGGACAATACCAACTGCCGTCACGTGCATCCGAAAGTAATGAAATTCACTTGGGATTCAGTCGTTATGTTATGATTCTGAGATTCTGGTGGATTCACCTCCGTCCAACCCAAACACAAGTAGCAATCATCTTATTTCACTTTTATACCTTACTGTATAAACAGGCTGTTTCCTGTCTTCTGTGGAGCGCACGCTATCATAGCGGCGGTCACGGACCAACTCTGAATGCCTGTTTGCAATCTTCATTTTGTGAGTAGCGCTACTATGCGCATTTGATCCTTTACCCTACAGTATTATACTATATCTCTTTTCGTTTTTTGGGTGGAATATGATGTCCGCGGCTCCCAAGGTTATATCCCAGTGACGGTAGCCCAAGTTTCATCCTATCCTCTTGTATCTACTGCAGTATTTCAGGTGACTGTATGCAATCCTTTGGATGAGGAGCTGGAAGTCTGCCACCACTGTTTATTGGGTTTTGTCTGGAGGAATGTTTCTATCCATCCTGAATTTATTTTAACATTTATCCACATTTGTTTATTTATGTTTATTCATATTGTCATATGTTGAGGTATATATCCTTTATTGCTTATGGTTTCTGTTTCCAAACAGAAAACACTTCACTTCCACTATATGTCACTTGTTCTGTTTTAGCACCGAGTGTAATTTTCCTAGTCACATTTCTATAGTGATTTAAATCACTTGAAGCTACATCTACATTTATGTTTTTTATGTGCCAGTTGCCAGCGCTGTTTTTTCTGTATATGTATTTATTGCAATATCTTTCCATTTCATATGTAGTGCATTTTTTGAAATAATGAGAAATGTTAATGCAACAAAAAAATTGGCCAATTATCCAAGAGTCAAAGACTAATGCGCCGCTCTCATCTGAATTAATATGAATTCATTTGTTATATTATTATATTATTACAAAAAAGAATCGTATTTGAATATTCACGCTATGCTCACTAGAATAAAAACAAATGGATCCAATCAATTCAGATCATTCGTTATGTGATTATGTTTTTTCGGATGCTTCAACAGTGGCGTCACTAGGGTTGGTGTCACCCGGTGCGATAAAACATGGTGTCACCCCCTCCAACTATAGTCACCCCTCAATACAGACCCCCCTCCTTCAGTACATTTCCCCTTCCAAGTATAGTCCACCCTCAGTAGAGACCCCCCCCCCCACACTTAGTACAGACCCCCCTCCCTCAGTATAGACCCCTCACTAAATATAAACCCCCTCCATCAGTACAGCCCCCCAGGGCAAACCACCCCAATCCATTAGTACAGCCCCCCCAGGACAAACCACCCCCTCCAACAGTACAGACCCCCCCCCGGGAAAAACTACCCCCTCTATCAGTACACCCCCTCCCCCAGGACAAACCACCCCCTCCATCAGTACAGCCTCCCCAGGGCAAACCACCCCCTCTATCAGTACAGCCCCCCCAGGGCAAACCACCCCCTCCATCAGTACAGCCCCCCCCAGGGCAAACCACCCCCTCCATCAGTACAGCCTCCCCAGGGCAAACCACCCCCTCCATCAGTACAGCCTCCCAGGGCAAACCACCCCCTCCATCAGTACAGCCCCCCCAGGGCAAACTACCCCCTCCAACAGTACAACCCCCCCAGGACAAATTACCCGCTCCATCAGTACAACCCCCCCAGGACAAATTACCCGCTCCATCAGTACAACCCCCCCAGGACAAATTACCCCCTCCATCAGTACAACCCCCCCAGGACAAATTACCCCCTCCATCAGTACAACCCCCCCCAGGACAAACCACCCCCTCCATCAGTACAACCCCCAGGACAAACCACCCCCTCCATCATTACAGCTCCCCCAGGACAAACTACCCCCTCCATCAGTACAACCCCCAGGACAAACCACCCCCTCCATCAGTACAGCCCCCCCCAGGACAAACTACCCCCTCCATCAGTACAGCCCCCCCAGGACAAACTACCCCCTCCATCAGTACAACCTCCCCAGGACAAACTACCCCCTCCATCAGTACAGCCCCCCCAGGACAAACTACCCCCTTTATCAGTACAGTCCCTCCCAGGACAAACTACCCCCATCAGTACAGCCCCCCCCAGGACAAACTATATCAGTAGTACAGCCCCCCCCACCTGTCAACACCACAGAGGACATCCCTCCCCCCCCCTCATCGCAAGCCGACACCCCCTTCCCCCTGACCATTACCGCACTAGCACGGGCGGCTCAGATACATGGAACACCCGGGCGGCAGCTGGAGAGGAAAGGACAGTGTGCAGCCACGCCGCCCGGGTGGAGAATGGATCGTCTGGATTCGTTGAAATCCGTTATTATTGTGATTCGGAGATTCGGATACATCCGAATTTCCAAATAATGAAGATTTTGTCTGAATTTCGACTCATAACGAAACTGATTGCACATGTCTAATTTCCATTACTAAGAAATGTGGCCGCTGTTAGCGCTGTATAAACTTGTAAGTAGCATCAGCATACCGTATGCGGCGCTGTGTTGTGGCAGCAATACAGAGACTTCCCATTCTGTTTCCATCATAAAATCAAGTCAGGCGCTGCTCTGCTATTCATTGGCAGCCTTGTATTTTTATGAATGAATAGAAGGCTTCCTCTGATTGGCTGAGGTGGAGATTACAGCATCAACCTTTTGACCTCAGCCAATCAGAGGAAGCCTTGTACCCATTCATAAAAATAAAAGGCTTCCTGTGAATGGCTGAGCAGCACTTATAGAATTCAAAAGACACACCTGAAACGCACATAGTGCATGTTCTTCACGCAATTTCTTGCCTTTTCCTTCTAGTAACTAAAATTCCATTGGCTAAAACAAAAAAACTTTCTCAACAATGTGTGTACAATGCATAAAAAAATGCTTGAAGAAACATAAGTGTGAACCTAGCCTAAAGCAGCACTAGCGTCAGATATATATTTTTCATGTTACCGTAGATGCATGCCTGATAAGTGATATGTCAATGTAACAGTTCCAGGTAATTATTAACTCTCAAATATGTCTTCATCTGTTTATTCTCTAGAAAGACAGAGCCATCTTTGTCTGAGCATCATCCAGTATTCCCATCGACTTGCCCCTACCCCTTTCATTCATCAGTCCATTCTTCAGTGGACAATAAAACCTCTTAACAGTTGAGGGACAGAGGGTAGAGGATTAGTTTGAGTGGTGGGGTTTAAAGCCCAACTCCTGGAAACTTGGAAATCATCGCTTGCCATGGGGCTGCAACCACACTGCAAGTGTTGATTTCTCATTTAGGTCTAAAGGGCTTGTTAAAGTAGATCTTCTTACCTAATCCTCTGCATTGCTAGACCGGTCCCTGCAGGGTATTCTCCCCTATACTCCAGTGGTCTAAGGGTCTGACAATATCAAGACCAATGCAGGGTCATGATGGAAGGCACAGTCCACCTTCAGAGCATTGGGGAGTGCCAACTGTCAAAGGAGTAAAGTATCAGGTAAGTAAAAGTGCAATTAATTTTCAAGTTTCCTCAGAGATGGGATTTCATATTGACTTGAGAATATAGTGTACAGCCTGGGCCTGGAATCCACCGGGCCCCATGGTGAAGCAAGGATCTATCAAAACACTAACACAGGTGCCTACAGGTACCAAACAGTCCTTGATAGCGAGCACCATTGTTAGGATCATTGTACAGGAAACCTTTTGGCAGCCCCCAAATTTTCTCAGTAACGATTTTGAATTGATAAAGAAGGCATGATTGCAATACTTGAGTAATTTTGGCTTGGACCTCACAGGCTGATGATGAACTTTTTGACACTGATTTGTAACTCCTGGGTACTAAATCCCTAAATCCAGCATGCTAGGTTCATGGAGAAGTCATCAGACTGAGCCCCGATGAATAAACCACTACAACCATTTTCCCCCCTAGATTTTCACAAGGTCCTGAAGAATTATAATCCCCCAGTTCTTGTTTCCACCGCCATTTAACTGCCAGAGAGTTTGGCTGCCATTGTGCTGAGTGTCAGTCGTGGTGAAATATAAGACTGGGAAACACATTACAGCTATTCTAAAACTCACAATAGCCATGTTGTTTGAAAGCCTTGGGTTATTTTCTGGAGCTTCTAAAAAAGTTCAATATATTGTAGTTTTCAATGCACACCGGAGACCGGACACTATATTTTGCATAGGGGGGACCAGCGAATGGTGGTATGCAACAAAAGGCCACCAGCTGACATCAGATATAGCTCAGCAGTTGCTATGGTTCAGGCTATGGAAGATAAATTTAAGCCAAACATGACTGTTTCACAATTAATTGATGATACGGCCATTCACTGATTTTCATCTCAGCATTTATTTTATATAGTTGACTTGGCAAATATAGCTGTTCCCATAAAATATGTTTATCTATTAATTACAGGTACTTATATAGCGCCATCAACTTATGCAGTGCTTTACATATATACAGTATATATCATACATTCACATCAGTCCCTGTCCTCAAGGAATGTACAATCCAAGGTCCTTAACTCACATTCATTCATAGACATACTAGGGCCAACTTAGACAGAAGCAAATTAGCCTACCAGCATGTCTTTGGAGTGTGGGAGGAAACCCACGCAGGCACAGGGAGAACATGCAAACTCCATGCAGGCAGTGCCATGGTTGGGATTCTACTACTAGTCCTTAGATGTGGTGGCTGCATTGATTTTTTTTTCTAGGGTTTTTTCACCTTGCGATCCTGCCAGTAAAATGCTTCTGGTCCTGAGGTGACAATGCTCACTCTCACTTTCCAGGAGGATTAGCGTTGTCACTCCAGGAGAGGAAGTGTGTTAGGACCATAGAACATCTTTCCCTCTCCTCGTTTCCATAACATAGGGAGAAGGTATTCTGTGGTCCACAGAGAGACCTAGGGACAAAGCTAACTGATAATAGTCAGCATCTGCTGTCTCCACTGCAGGTGGCACTTAACTGCAGCGGCAGTACAGAGGGAGAGAAAGTCACGAGGAACCTGGTTCCTCTATGGTTTCCTGAGTCACTGGGGCAGCATTCCAATGTTAGGTGTGGCAGAGACTATATAAAACCCTGGCCCCTGGGTTTGGCATGCTTTATGCGAGTGGGTAGTGAAGAGAAAGGTACCCCGTCTGTTAGGGACAGTGTTAGCGAAAGGGAAAGGTTTTGGATGAGGAGGGAAAGTGTAGTGTATTCATCTCTCTGGATACCTTCCTCATTGGCAGGAGACAGCCAGGGCCAACAACCCGCTGGCCTACCTGGAGATCGCAAAACTGAGGGTCTAGGAGTAGAGGTGGGCAGCCCTGCTGACACGGTTTAAATTCAAGATACATTACAAGCCAAGGAAGCTCAACGTGCATCCTGATGCCCTATCCCATTTCCCGGTGGAGCACCCAGGAGAGGACGTAGACTTTAAACTGGAAGACATACAGTAGAGGTCGCCTGTACCAGCTGCCTCAGGTGCCACTGAGGAACGGAATTCTGACCCATGGGTCAGAGCAGTGGAACTTTACTCTCTCTCTAAAATAACAGGCCTACCCGACGGAAATGTCAATGGTTGTCTCCTGTTGCTTGGGCAATCCTGAGACAATGGGATCAGTTAGAATTGCATGACAAGGTACTCTATGGGGAGGCTCGAATCCCTTCTGAGCATCGGGACATCCTGCAAGTCGCATCTTGGAAGTCTGTCAAGTATTCCACACAATGAGTATCCAGAATCCCTGGTTTGTAGGTACTTCTTTAGCCCCCATTGTCACCCTGGGTACACAAAGCCTGTCAAGAGTGTGGAAGCTGTACCATTCATAAGGTAGCACCCGTGACCATCACCACCTCTAAACCTTTTGAGTTGGTGACCATAGACTTCCTGACAATCTTCAGCACACCCTCTGGGTACCAGTATGCCCTGGTCTTTATTGACCACTTTACCAAATTTGTGGTGGTAGTACCCATCAAGAACCAGACAGCTGCCACTACTGGACAATTCTGGAAATACATTGTCCAACCATATGGCTGCCTGAAACAAATTCTGTTGGACCAAGGCCCAAACTTTGAGTCTTTGATAATGACTGAACTCTGTCACTTATGTGGCATCTGGAAGTCCCATACCACTCACTGTCATCCCCAAGGCAACATCGCCTGCGAGCAGTTTAACTGCACCCTTCTGGGAATGTTATGCACTCTAGAACTTAGTCACTGGGATTGGTGGTAATGGGGGCCTATAACAACACCCACATCCACAAGTCTATCCACAAGTCTACAAGCCACACACCCTTTTTTCCTAATGTTTGGGCAATATGGCTGAATGCCCGTGGACCTCCTGATGAGAACACCGCCCCATCTACAAGAAGAAGCAGATAGCACAGGAGGTTATGCTAGTAACACACTTCCTGTCCTTGGGTGGCAACGCTTACTCAGGGAACTGTATGTATGGAGGAACAGCATTGTCATCCTAGGACAGGTCAACAGTATACCACACTCTTTCCTATTCTTCACAAAATGGTTGGGGGGCGAGGGATGGAGGCAGGTAAAGATAAGCAGGTGTCCCCTTTAAGGGTTATTCCTCCTCCTGGTGGATTACTATGGGTAGCTCTATTTAAGGGGGTGGAGCCAGGGCTCTAAAATATTCTGCTCCGGTAGAGATTGAAAGGCCAGCTAGAGTGCTCTTCCCTTCTGGGAATGGGCTTTTCTGGGGTTCCCATGCTTGGACCTATTTGGTAGAGAAGGTTTGTTTTTTTTCCCCTGACTTTTCCTTCTTGGGAGTGGAGTGCACCATTTTAGGGAATTCGATCTTGAGTATAGGAGAAAGACTGAGCATTGTTCGGGATGAGCCACAAGACACTGCATGCCTCCTAATTGCTGCAATGCCATCTAATGTAAGCCAATATTTGGGCTATGGCTTTTCCAATATCTGGACTGTTATGTTTCATTGCTACAAGAAGTTTATTTTACTACTCTGAAGCCTCCATGTGAACATGTAGAGAAGTGTCTATTACAATCAATGTCTGGGGAATGGAGTGAGAGGTGTGCTTACTGGTGTAAACCTGGCCATTTGGATCCAGAAGGTACACACTTAGATCAAGACTGTGAGTTCTTCTGGGAAGAGGGAGTTAACAGTGTAAGGGCCAGGAGGATAGGAAGTTTAGGCCTCTGACCACCATCCGTGAACGAGTCAGTATCTGGTTGGGCTGAGAAACTTAGGGAGCCTTGGAATATGAATTCTTAGGGGTGACCCAGCTGCTTGCAATGCGAAGCAGCCTGGGTATCGCCCATGGGGGGTGACAGAACTTCATACAACACCCCTTCCCCTTTTCTCTGGGGAAAACAACTGGGGAAGTTGTTTTGTAGTCTGTGGAGATAGCTGGGAACAATGCTAACTGATAAGAGTGCAACACAGGCAGAGGGCACGGGATGTTGTCAGCTCATTTACACACCCTTTAAGAATGTTGGGTCGTTAGTGGATAGGATGGAGCCTGCACCAGACAAGCTAATAATTCTGTTGCTATGACATCAGTCTTCCATTTGTCATGCTCCTTAGCATTTAATTCTTCAATTTACTTTCAGCCCAAAGTTTATTTAAAAAAAAAAAAAAAAGAATTTGGAAGGCTTAAAGGGTTTGTGACTAGGAGATACCATGACTACACTCCATACACGCAATAATTCGCCATCAACTCCCTTGTCATATTCTTATTGAACACACTCATATTCTTTGCAAATGTTTGTGCAGCTCCACAGTGACTTATGTTGACTCAGCCTTGTGTAAGGTGAAATGTTTTATGGCTTAAACAAAGGGCAACTGAGGATCTCCATTTTGGAAAATAAGATTGGCTTGGTGGCTAGGCCTCTTCTAGTGCTGTGTGGCCATGGTAATGGTAATGGCCTTGAAGGATGGTTAGACCACTGAGATCCAATCATATGGAGCAGCAATATATAAAATAAAGGATATTCTACTAGCTGTAGAGCTAGCCTGGTGATTTAAATTGAACCTTTTATTTTCCATACTAAAAAAAATAACATGTAAGCCTCCCAGTTCAATTTTAAAACTATTTTTGCCTTTGGATTTTGTAATATAATTAGAATTTTGGTGAAAATACCTACTGATTCTACCAGTGAGTTGATCTTCCTGATTTGCTGTGGTTAAGTGTAGTAAGCTTTAGTTTTCCTGAAGATCCACAATGTGGTGACAACGCTGCAGATGAGCCAGCCGATCATTGTCACTACATTGTGGATCTTCAGGAAAATGAAAGCTTACTATACCACTGAGGTCGTGCAGAGACAAGGGGAAACTAGGCGATCACCTGATCTAAATTGCTGTAGAATAAAGGTATTTAAAGGTATTTAAAAAAAATTCTGTGCTCTTTATACTGTTTTTTTTGTGTAGAGGCTTATCATTTAAAGTGGAGAGAATTATAGGTTTCACAATCACTTTAAGCACCCACTACTTACCTTCCCTGCCATTTGTCTCCATCCAAGAAGTACTTCTTACTTCCCCATATGTGCTTGTGTGTGTTCCCTCGGGGACCCTGGTTTCTTTCCATACTTCAAAAATATAATGGTGGGTTAACTGGATCCCATCTAAATTGAACTTAGTGTAGCACCCTGATGTTTAGGCAGGGTTGCTAACAAATTTAGTTTGCCAGGTAGTAATTGTCCTGGCTGATTGATAGAAGATCCACTGATTCCTGCCTAAATTCTGGAATTGCTGCACCTTTTCTCTTCTGTCACTAGGTGGTACTGTGGCTGGTGACATTAGATTGACAGGGGCTTAGCAAGGTCAGATCATGAATAGATGGGGTCCCATTTAGTCCCTTGGCCTGCTGGGAGAGCCTATTTATTTGGGTGGAGTCAGGTGATTGGGGTTCTGTGCCACCTGGATGGCTTTCTGGGTGGACGTGTGTTATGTCGCCCCGGATTGCTAGGCCGGAAGCCTGAGGCCTATCCTGGGGAAACCTGGCTGCTAGGCTGCCTGAGGCCTATCCAGGAGCAGGAGAAGCAGCGTAGGGTTGGGACTGCAGGATTGGAGTCCAACCGAGTTGCGAAGGTTCAGCCGGACGGGGAACCAGTTGTGGTCGGAGGTAGAGGGGAAACTCTCGCCACTAAGGGACCATCCACCTTGTTACCAGAGACTACTGTGAGTAAGCTGAAGCAAGTACCTGAGCAGTCTTATCACCAGCTGGGGACGGTGAAGAAGTGGGAAAGCATCAGCAAGAGCCAAGCCAGGGACCCAGCAGGATAGCCGGGGTGACGCTTGAGGAGTATGCAGCGGGATAGCTGTGAAAGAGCTCAGGGGATCCAGTGACGACTGGGATCTGGAAGTCTAGTGAGTGAAGATCTACAGTGGGATACTGTGAGTTAAGAGAAGAACTATTCTGTGTTACCAAGAGTTATGTAGGACTACCTTTAGTGACCATTGCAAGATTAGTTGCCATAGGAGACAGCGGTCCTACCTATACAAAAGTGTTATCTGGCTGGAGGCCTTCCAATGTATAGCTGTCTACCTATAGAAGTCTCGGAGTCTGCCAATTATCATTACATCTACTCAAGGGTGTCCTGGTCCTAACCCTCTCTCCCACAGTTCTGCTAAGAGACAATAAATCTCAAAATTTTGTTCGCAAAAAATTGTTTGTATTCAAAAGTGACTGGCGCCCAACATTTCTTCTTGCATCACACCCACCATGCCTGGTAATCCACTCTACAAGGAAGGATGTCAGCTCTCCCTAACCCTTGAGGTCCCCATTAGGCCACCTCTGGGGCCCCCTGAAACCTTGCTACAGTAGTATGTCTACTACGCATGCATATTAGATAGAGACCTTAGATTGTAGATTATAGTCTCCTTGAGGGCAGGGACTGATGTGAATGTACAACGTATAAAGAACTGCACAAATTGTCAGCAATAAATGTCTGTAAAAAAATAAGTAAATATGGAGGACAATGTGACACTTCCTCTGCCTCCCCACAGTGCAGTTTCCAGGCCCAAGCGCTGTAATGTGGAGGGATGGGTGTACACAGCCCCATATAAGTTTCCAATCACTCACCAAGATCGCATAAGAGAAAGTGTCAACACAACCTACCACCACATAGAAAGAAAGAAAATGTTCTGGTTGGCCGCACTTCTAAAACAACACCTTTATTGAAAAATTTTTCATAAAACTACACCTCCACAAAACAAAGCAGGGAAATGCAGCATTCACAACTAACGCGTTTTACACTAAATCAGCACTTAATCATAGCTCAAGCTGCGGATGCTGCATTCCCCTGCTTTGTTTTGTGGAGATGTAATTTTATGAAGAATTTTTCAATAAAGGTGTTGTTTTACAAGTGTGGCCAACCAGAACATTTCTTTCTTTCTATGAAGACTGCTGCGAGCAGGGCCAGCACCTTTTAGTGTGATAGTGGAGGTGGAACAGAAGACTGACTTAGAGCAGTGTTTTGTTTCTTTGTGAAAACTACCACCACACCTGCCATAGAGACATAAACTTGTCAAGGAGTGTTACAGGGTTTTCTAAGAGATTTAGTCTATGTTTCAACTGTAGTTTGGTAACAGAGGTTCTGTTCTCTGATTGGTCGAAAGGTATATACAATCACAAAAAGTGCCCCTGTTGCTGAGGTTTGAAGGACATTCTTGAAAGAAAGTCAAGGAAGCCGCATCTCTTTGTTGATGTTGAGAGACTACTGGGACCTGCTGTGTGATCCTGGGATGGTAGTTTCTATTGCAGGGACGGAAGGGCTAGGTCCATGGGTCCACAGGGATTTTCAGAGACTTTGTGAGCTGTTATGAAGACTCGTAGATTTGGGTTCACATGACAAGTCACATGACATGTCAAATTCAGTGTTTCCCTATGAGAGCCATCTTAACTGATACTACAAATGTCACTCTGACTCCGACTTTAGAAAAGGTTCCTGTACTACTTTGGTCCGACTTGGGTGCGATTTCAGCCCATCAGCCGGATCACAATTCATCAAAGTCGCAATAAAGTCAAATCAATGACTTTGCCGTCGCAGCAGTGTGAACCAAGCATTATGGAGATAAACTATTGAGCAGGTGAAGCATGCATCAACCAGCTAATAGCTGTGGTTTAAATGAGAAGTCTTCAGTACGTTTTTAAACATGTAGATATCTGGGTTTCCGATGTCTCCAATGGTGCTATTGGAAGAGTTTGTAAATGTAGGAAGTAAAGTGAGAGCTACTTGAGGAGAATAGAGGATCGATCACTAGGTGTGCTATGAAGAAGCTGTGTCTATACAATCAACTTTAGATCTACCGAGACTATGTAATATAAGGATGTAAACTATCAAATCAATTTGCATCCAATAAGGCAGGTCCTTGCACTACATACTCCCCCTGCTGAGAATGCTAAAGGACGTGGCTTTGGTTCACAGGTCCTTTGGTGCATCAAAGCTTCTTGTATTATGAGAGCTCTGAAGACATGTGTGTAGTGGCATCGCTAGGGGGTGGCTTCTGGGACTATAGCCCAGAATTTGGGGCCCATAGCCCTGAGTCTCCGGTGCAGCCAGGGCCGGATTAACGCAGGGCTATTGGAGCTGCAGCTCCAGGCCCCCTATTTTATTTTAAGCCCAGCTGCCCAAAAAGAACAGGCCCCCTGTCAGCCCCTGCAGCCCACCATATCTCAGCCATGTCCCCGATGCTGGCTCAGATCCTCCCCGAGCCACCTTGTGTATATATATGACCATACCATGTGTGCAGGGGGGAGATTTTCCTCCTGCTGTGTGGAGAGCCTTGTACTAGGCACTGATGCCCTCCGCTGAGTGCCGCAGTGGAAGATTCCAGTGTGCAATCCTCATTCCTGTGTGAGCCTCACACATAGCAGAGCAGAGACCAGCCAGGTACACAGGGAACCTCTGGAGGAAGGGGGGGTGTCTGGGAATCCTGAAGTAAGGGGGGGCTCTCTGGGGACCCTGATGTAAGGAGAGGGCTCTCTGGGGACCCTGATGTAAGGAAGGGGCTCTCTGGGGACCCTGATGTAAGGGGAGGCTCTCTGTGGACCCTGATGTAAGGAGGGGCTCTCTGGGGACTCTGATGTAAGGGGGAGGCTCTCTAGGGACCCTAGAGCCTCAGATCTTTTGTAGACCTAGCAACGCCCCTGCATGTGTGTGATGCTTTCTCCAACATTGAAAGGGCTGACTCTCCAGGACAGACGTAAGGTTTACAAACCATAGCAAAACTACTAGCGATTGGTTGCTCAGTCCAGTTCAATTGCTTTTCATTTTAAAGCTGGTTGAAATTAGTTGAGATTTCTGAAAATAAACTGTGCTTCATCCATGCAGAGTAAGGGATCAAGTTCACTTAAAGAGTAACTCCCCTTTTGTTGATAAAAAAAAAACATTCCCCTCTGGGTGATCTATGTACATTGCAGGGATTATTAACAAATTTTGTTGCAGATTCCTACCTTTGTTATTCTGAAGAAATAGCTGTTTGTCTGTGTCCAGCTGGTGCATCTGCAGGGCTCTAATGACGAAAGATGCAAGGTCTACATCCCTTTAGATGTGATTTCCCTTTGAGAGTATCTCACCAAAAATTACATTTTTGTTGAAGGGATGCTCAAAATCTAACTTCTGGGAAAATCAGTAAGCCAATCATACAAGCAGGAAAAGACATTTCTATACCGTCTGTGTACAGAACACCTCCAGGTTGCCATATTGCATTGCATTTTACAGAAAATGACAGAGCTGCAGATTGAAAGGGAAAGGTAATTTTAAATAACATTCAATTACAATATGACTTGTGTTACAACTGTATGCACTATATTATTTTTTTTAATTGTCTATTTTTTTTCCCCCACGAAAGTGGAATTACCCTTTAACTATAACCCTCCCCAGCTCCACATACTCACATATGCCCCACCACAACCTTTGGCTGCCATGAGAAAAAGATGAAATCCTATGTAAGTCATGACTTGGGAGCTTACATAGGACTGAGGACTCTCTCCCCGTCCATATGTGATGGTTCTAGGTGTTTGAGTAGCCAATTACCAAGTTATGTGGGCGAAGAGGGTTGAGTCACATGTTCCCCAGTACTCAGATGTTCTTAGGTTCTTGCAACTAAACAGAGTAATGGGTGAGCAAAGGAAAGGGGAGTATGTGCAGCTGGAGACGGCAGCATGGGCAACACAGAGGTCCCATGTGTATGACCAGTGTGGTAACAAGGGAGAGTTGACAACTACATCTATGGTAGCCATTTTACTTAGAAACCGTTGGGTTCTTTAATATTTTGTTTCACTCAAGCAGAAACATTTTGTATTACAGCTTCCTCAGGGTACACATCATACTTTGCTGAGCACTCTGATTGCCATCCTAGAAGCGGATCAAACACTCGGCATGTAGGTTGCATCCCTTGAGTGACTCGAAATTCAAAGCATTCATGTTTGACTGTAGTGTACTGATTTCAAAGAGCTGCTCCAAGTGGCAGTTAATGATTTCACCATTCCACCCAAGACACAAGTCTAATCCCAGGTACCATTATTTTAATTATGCATTTACCGTATGTGTTATTATTTACCTTTTTTTCTTTTTTTTTTCTTTTTCTACCACATTAACAACGATCTGATAGTTTTGTGTGTTAGTATAGCTTGTTCTGTACTTCTACCCTCCTGACTGACACCAACTGCAGGTATGATTGTCCCCCGTGCTGGTGTCCAGCCTCCATTCCTGTGCCGACGCCTATTCACAAAACACATGGCTGCAGCTTCATCACAGGCTGTGTTTTGTGAATGGCCAAGCAAATGAAGGGCAGAGACATGACACCAGTGGTGGTGTCAACCAGGAGGCAGAAGTACAATGCAAGCTGTACTGTACTAACACACAAAACTATCAGAAAAGAAAGGTAAATAGACAATAACACATGCATTTGGATTTTAAAAAAATGGTACCTAGGGTTCAGCTTCAAGTTGTAGAAGAGTTAAATGCTTGGGTAGCCATTTTCAACTAGGGTTCCTACATAATTTGCAAAGGGTTCCTTGCGCTTTGGCTAATTGACCTTTCCCCTGTTAGTACTTGGATAATCCTGGGTCCAAAACCACTTGGCAGAGCCAGTGGCATGACATCAATAAACTAATGTCTGTAAGGGTGTCTGAACACCAGTGTAAGGAGCATTCTTCCCACTGGCCACCAATGCACAGGACATTCCTCTCCCTGACCACACCTATTTAATTTTAGTGAGGGTTTCCTAAGACCTGAAATTTTTTCAAGGGTTACACTGGGGTATCAAGGTTGAGAAATAAATATAGGCCAGCCCTTAATGCAGGGGTGCCCAACCACTAGCCCAGTTTGGAAACCACCCTCCTATGTGGCCCAGGACCTCCTGCTCTGGGATGGTGGGTCGACCATCCCATATCGCAGGTTCCCAACCCACCACCCCAGAGCATCAGTGTTCTGAATAGAGCCGGCACTAGAGGAAGAATGGCTGTGGAGGGAACAGAGCCGCAAAAGGTGATGCTTCCTGTATAGTGCCGGCTCCTGTCATAAGCGGAGTTATATCATATGCACTCCACCTGGGACAGCAACAGTCGGGAATACCTGTAACAAGGGAGATTCCTGAATTGAAATGTATTATTATAGGTCAGTTTATTACTAAAACCACAGTGTATATATGGGAATATCTGTTCTGCAGTAGTTACTGAGCTGATTTCAAACTGATCCGCAGGTGCAGGGCAGTACACCTGTGGGTTACCCACACTGAACCATAGACTTCTGTTATTACCTGCGGGTTTGGTGGGCTTTCTGAAAGCTCACCAAAACTCTTGAATGCAGGAGTTTTGGGGTGCTTTCATTAAGTGCACGACACCTGCAGGGTATAATAGAATTCTATGGCAAAGTGCAGTTAACCCGCAGGAGAACCATAGATTCACTGCGCAGCACCCATGGTGCGGGTAAACTGCAGTGCATCAGTGTAAAAGCAGCCTTAGGCCCCTTTCACACAATCGGTTCAATCGAGTCCACCTGTCAGTTTTTCAGGCAGACCCAATCGGACCCTCCATTCACCTCTATGGACTTGTGTCCATTTACACCCACCTACCTCCAATCCTATCCACAAAAAAAAAACAGAAGGGGATCCGTTCCCTTCCGTTTGGGCGGATCGGATCAGAGGGCCCATAGAGTAGATCAGGCTGTGTCTGCATATGCAGTGTGGACACAGACCTGTCATCCTCCCCCACTGCGCTCATTGCGGCCCGAGACCGGTTACCAAGTCGCATAAGTGGCCCTCGCTCTTCAAAATGTTTGGTACTCACATACAATGCAAGACGTGATGACCCAGAGAAGCCACAACCAATATAGCAGCAAAGAGAAGCAGCTTAATGGGACAGCTTGTACAAAAGGGAGGAAGCTGGTGGGAGGTAGGGATAAGGTAAGTGTAGCACCCTGGTTGTAAGCAGTGTTGCTAACAAATTTAGTTTGCTAGGTGGTAACTAGCCTGGATAATTGTTAGGGGGGATTCCCTGGCTTTTCCCTAACTCTGGGTTTGATGCACCTCTCTCTGTTGTCTCTAGGTAGCATTGTTGCCGGTGGCATTAGAATGACTAGGGCATAGTGAATCCAGACTAGTGGTGGATGGGTTGTCTCAGCCAATTGGCAGGGGTTTCTTTAGTCCATTGGCCTGCTGGGATAGCCTATTCATTCGGGAGGAGTCAGGTGATCTAGGTTCTGTGCCACCTGGATGGCTGTCTGGGTGGACTTGTGTCACGAGGCCCTAGGTTGTTAGGCCAGAAGCCTGAGACCTATCCTGGGAGCACCTAGCTGCTAGGGTGTCTGAGGCCTATCCAGGTTTGAGAGAAGCAGTGAGGGTTTGAGGCTTTTGGCCGGAAGCCCAACCAAGTTGCAGAGGTTCCACCGGACGGGGAAACCACATCGTAGCCAGCAGTGAGAGAGAAGCAGTTAGCACATGGGACGACCACTTCTGTTACCAGAGGCAAGTGAGGATCAAGGTCAGAGATAAAGGAGTCACAGTCGCCATTAATGGACAATCATTCCTGTTATCAGAGGCCAGTTATAAAAGTCTGAAGAAGTACCAGAGCAGCCTTATTCACTAGCCGGGGACAGTGAACAAGTGGGAACGTTTCAGCAGAGTGCCAAGCCAGGGCCCCAGCGGGTTAGCAGGGGTGACGCTTGAGGAGAATACAGCGGGTTAACTGTGGAAGAGCTCAAGGGATCCAGTAATGTATGGGATCTTGAAGTCCAGTGAGAGACCAGGAGATCAGTGAGTGAAGATCTACAGTAGGATACTGTGAGATGTGAGAGAAGATCTATAACGGGTTACTGTGAGTTACGTGTATGGATCTCTTTTCACTGTTCAAAGTTCAGTTGCCATAGGAGACAGAAGTTCTACAAATACAGTTGCTGCATCCAGCTTAATGGCCCTCTACCTGTATAGCTGTCTGTCTATTATTTTTGTCTCAAAGTCTGCCAATTAATATTGCATCTGCCTAAGGGTGTTCTGACCCTAACCCTCTCTCCACCAGTTCTGTTAAGAGACAATAAATCTCTTTTCTTGCATTCAAAAAGTGACTGGCGCCCAATCATTCAACTTGCAATACACCCACCATGCCTAATTACCCATACTACAAGGAAGGATGTCAGCTCTCCCTGACTCTGGAGATCACCATTAGGCCTTTGGAGGTCAGGGATGCCGCTACATAAGTATTGCTGCTTATTCCTTATTCCTTCACTGTAAGGTGGAATTTTTACAGTGGACTGGAGTTCAGATTTGAAATATATTTACTTCCTAACTGAATAAGATTTGGTTTACTAAAACATTGGAGTTGATTTACTAAATGCAAATAAACTGGGCACTTTGCAAATACAGTAGCACCAGAGCTTAGTAAATGGAGCCAAGCTTCACTTTGCAAAGAATACCCAATCACATGCAAGGAAAAAAAAACTGCATTTATACTTGCACATGATTGGATGATGGAATTCAGCAGAACTTTACTTCTTTTCCTAAGCTTTGGAGCAAATGCTCTTGTAGAGTGCAACTGCACTTGCAAAGTGCACAGTCTATTGGCCTTTAGTAAATCAATCCTGTTTGGCATCATAAATTTTAAATGCCATTTTTATCAAAATACTTTTTTTTCCTTATTAGTTACATCACAGTGCTACTGATCTCTTACAGCCTCAATGAAACCATTTCCTGTCTTACATTCCAATGATGAACGCTACGTTAAAACAGTCACTTGTAACCTCCATTGTAAGCCAGTGTGATAGAGTGATAATGCGGGAGCACCATTGGGAGACAGGTATAGAGTGTTGTCACCCTACAACAGGAAATGCTAGAAGAAGGACCTTCATGGCAGGATCATTAAGGATTACTTTAATGTAAGCTGCAGATATAAACAAATTGAAAGGTACTTGTATGTGATTATTAGAAATTGTAGTTATTGGATTTACACACATATTGTATATACATTCTTGGAGTTAGGTTATTATACTGTATATTTGGTCATTTCCTGTTATTAGTCATGTTTTATGATTCCTGATTCTCCACTTGCGTACCACCGACTGCTGTAAAAAGAATATTGCTGATGTTTTCTCGCCCAATGGCTGTACATGTAGACTCAAGGGTTAACGAAAAGTCAAATGTTTTTGTTTGTACACAGGAGGCCTAAGTTCTGTTAGCCCTGAGTCTATACAAGATAACGGTACTAGGCCGCCAGCCTCTATTGATCAGGCCTTGTTTAAACATTGATTTATCCCGGCTGCAGCTTCCAGAGGGCACATTGCTCCCATTTACAGAAAATGATGGGGGAGGGAAGAGCTGGGTCCAGTTACACAACATCCCCCTATTCCTGACATGCGATCACAGCCCTGGGAATACAGAGGGCTGTATATGCTTAGCATGCTTTTATATTATCATATGTTTCATGTCTACTACTAAGAGTCTCATATACCATTAGGCATGAATTATTATCTTATTTCCAAAAAAAAATAAGTTGAACATTGGCAAAATTGGTCTGATTTTATTTTCCAATGTCTTTTATTTCCCATTGGGCTTGGACTGGCCACCTTACAATAGATGGATTTTCCATAAGGGTTGCATGCCTGGGAACATTTGTGGATTGGGGGGTGAATACAACCAACTGGCTGGGCTCAGACTGGCCACCTTGCAATAGATGGATTTTCTCTAGGGTTGCATGCCTGGGAACATTTGTGGATTGGGGGGGCAAACACAACCAACTCGCCCTTTTTTTGGTAAGGACACATTTTTGTGGGCTGAAGAAAGTGTACCATGCAAAGTGTGCCATGGTGCTCCAGTGAGTCGTAGGCATAGTAAAGGTAGGGGTGCCTAAAGGACATGGTTTATTATAACACGTGTTGTCATATCTTCCAAAGTCAACTTACTTTGTTTAAAGAATATTATTTTCCTAACCAACAGATGTTGCTTTTTAAAAAATATTTGAATTAAGATAACGTCTTTTTATCTTTTGTAACCGTGTTGAATTAGGTTTGTATTCATTGGGATATTTAAAGTCCTACTTGTAGAAGTTTTCTTTTTAAATTATTCAATTAGGAATGTAGCCCTCCAATGACAATAGAAAAGTCTGAGCACCACTCTTAGATACTCAGTTTCTACCATTGTTGGTGTCAGTGGGAATAATAGTGCCTCATTGTTGGTGTCAGTTTGAGGAATAGTGCCCCATTGTTGGCGTCAATGGGAGAAATATTGCCCCATTGTTGGTGTCAGTTTGAGGAATAGCATCTTGTATCAGTGGAAGGAAAAGTGCCCCAAGGGCCAGATAAAGGCAAGCAAAGGGCCGCACTTTGGAGACCCTTGGTTTAGATTGTAGAGTTTTATCTTAATGTTTGTGAAACTCCTCTAAAGCTTGTTGTACCTATAGATGGTCTACAAATCACAACTTCCCTCTATATATTACTCTCCATATGTTCCCCACCAGGACAGTGTGTGTGCTCAGCTGGGTCTGCACAGCCCCATATCCACAGAGTGCACGTTATCATTTATTTATTACCCTTCATTCAGTATTGATGAGCTGGATGAGTTAAAGAGCCCCAGCTCCGCTCTGTCAACAGATGGCTTGAAGGCAGCAAATGACCCCATGCTGTGCCATCCCGGGGTCAGACTCATGTGAAGGTTCAGTGGGGGTTGGGGATAGGTGGTGGTGGGGTGACCTTACATTACCATCACAACATCTACAAATTAATAAGATAAGATGGGAGCATGCCCAAATGACTTTTCTAGTCATAGTGTCAAATCACTTGTCCGTTATAAGCAATTGTGGGGTCAGGCGGGCAATCACGAAATACTCTAGAGAGCATTAGTCCTTGGAAGATCTTAAAGGGGTACTCCTGCTTCAGCTGTACTGGTTTATTTATATCACAATGCCTATTTCATAAAATACTGTTGCATTTTAATTTATGGATCACCATAATAAAGATAGGGTCTATTATCATCTCAGCTCTGCAGTGCATTTTGAAAACTACATGTCTGTGTTTTTCTATGTTTTAGTGCATTGGGAGGCCCATAGAATAGCAGTGCATCAAAATGCACAGATTACGTTTTAAAGTGTTATCAACAGGTAATAAAGCAGAACTAAATGCAATTTTTTCATTATTTGCCAACAGGCAGGCTCTTTATTGCAAAACCTGGAAGCTGATTGGTTTTTATGCAGAGCAGCACCCAATTTTGCACTCTCCAGTTTTAATAAATCAACCCCATTTTCTTTTTACATTTCCAAAGACTAAGAAAAATAATCCCTGACTGACTGCGGATCTTGTCAAGTCAACAAGTTGCCATATTGTCCACACAGACTGGGTCTCAGGAGATATCCTATTTCTTATAGCGATATTTGAAACAGAACAGTAAGCTTTGGGTTTAGGCTTGCGTCAACTTCATCAGTTCAACATTAGTTTGAGACACTTCTGAGATCATTCAGAGTCCATTGACAGGAACATTCGACCTGCAGGTGACCTGCATCTGATCTGCTTCAAGTAGGTTTTGCATTCTCACAGGCTTGGACAGGAACGCTAAACTTGCTTAAAGTCCATGGACACAGGCCCTAGTGTTGCAGAAGACTATTAGAGATGGCAGGAACGCTAAACTTGCTTAAAGTCCATGGACACAGGCCCTAGTGCTGCAGAAGACTATTAGAGATGGCAGATATACTAGAAAGATGGCTATCAACTGCGGCATAAAACAGGAAATGGTCAGAGACTAGGACATATTACAGATGTGGTTGGAGACATGGGGCCAGAGACTGGGGACATATTACATGAGGTTGCTGGAGATCAGCGCTACTATTAGAGCCCACTCACAAATCAATGCACACTGCCAACTGCCCAGGTTTGCAGGTTGTGAACCAAGACCATAAATTATGTTAATGCTAACAACAATGGGTTTGTTATTGATAGCACTACAGAATTGATGGGTGGGCATTGGAATGGCATTGAAATAAAGTATAGGTACCAGGGAGGTATTTGGGTGCAGGGTACGTAGCTAGGGCAAGTTTTACCTTTGTAGGGTAGGGTAACCTACTGTAGATGACAAATGTCATTTCCCAAATTGGCAACTAGATATCACCATAATTAGGGTTGGGGACCCTGTAGAGAAGTGTAAGTGCCTAGGTAGCCACTACATTAGAGTGGGGGGTGGGTAACATAGACAGTAAGGTAGTGCCAGTCCCTCCCTTGCCAGTGTGGGACATCTTGGCTTCTGTGTAGATAGTCTGGTGGGAGTCCACCTGGGGAGTTGGTCATGGGAAGCAGTGCAAGGACCATGACATGCAAAAATGTATTCTGTGAGGATCTAGATTCTGAAAGCTTCCCCAAAGGGAAGAAGCAGAAAAAGCAAGGAAGGAGTGGTGCAGGACCTATGAGACTACTCACATCTCTTTGGCATGGGTGTAGGACCCAAAAATATGGACCTCAAGATAGAAACGTCTACTGAAAACAAAACTTTATCTGGGTGAGGCTGCTATTGGGGTCTGTTGCCATAAAGCCTAGGGAAGGTATGGAACTGGCTACTGGGTGGTGCCAGTTAGGCCAGGCTGGGGGCCTCCTTGGGATGCTTCTGTATTGGCACTCAAAAAGGACTCCGTGCCCATAGGTTTCCCAGTGAGTCTAAGGGGACTGGCCCATGCTGAGCAGGAATGGATTAACAAGAGTGAGTGCTCCCCTATCACATGCTTCACAGCACGCGGCAAGGCAGCAACACAACACTGCACAACATTAAGGACAGAAAGAAGGTCCTGGTTGATGATGACATCAACATTGCTCTTTGCATCAATACAGAGTAAGTGCAGAAACACTTACCTGCTTGTATCTGTTCCTCTGTCACCAGCAACTTAGGTTTTGTAGAGTCTTTGGAAGGGACGCAGATATGAGCCCTTCCTGCATATTCTAGCGATCTTGTAACTGCAAGTTCTCGTTACAGGATTGCTAGTGTGACATGGCCCTAAGACCGCTGCCACTGATGCACAACCAAATCATCCCTCTAGAAATGTAATTGAAAGTCCAAGTGTAGCGCCCTTCCCTTGTTAGGCTAATCTTAGTTTTTGAGCTGTACTTAGTGGACTAGTGATCTGTTTTCTAGGTCACTAGTCCACTAGTTTTGTCTTGGGGCTGCTGCCCCTGGGATGTAGCCTGTATACCAGAGAGCTGATGTTTGGCCTTAGCCTGTACTTAGCTGAGGGCCTAAAGGAACCTGGATTGAATGATATTTGCTGGAGAGCATGACCTGTGGAGGCTGACCTAAGAAGGAATCCTGTCATCACAATAGGATAATACATGGAAGCTGGTAGGTGACGGTTGTCCTTGGACATTGTGAGTAGGACCCTTGCTAAAGATTCTGGTGTGCATGAGTTTGGGGAAGTAAGTTCCAGTTGTTGCCTTAAGAACTAGAACTGCTCATATATAGTCCTAGATTAGCTGGCCATTCCCTTTTACCCTCAGCAACTGCTGTTACAAGAGGATTCGGTCTAAAGTTGTCCTCCTGTTAATTTCTTGTAATGTTTTGGAGTATCCTGCACTCTTATCCCTTTCTCATTCAACTTTCTGCAATAAATCTGCAACAAGACATTCCCTGAATCGAGCCTACATTAGTCTGTGTGCTAGGAACTATGTCTGGGTCTGGCAACCTCTGTACTCTAGCAAGGGAGACCTGGTCATTCTCAGCAGCCCCTTTGGGGGAGAGCATTATATAAGTTACAATTCAATTCAATTATATTGATTTACTTTCTTCTGCCCAAAGAGATAACTCAATTAAAATGACTGCCTAACAATGTCCTACCATACTGTCACCAGCTGGCAAAGACTACACCCAAATGGTCTCAGTTTGTTTTAATGGATGACCTTTGATTTCCACACTCAAATTAAATCCTATCTAGAAAATTCATTGAGCAAAACTATTGATTTATAGCAATTATCTGAGTATATTCAAGTCATAGGATTGGGAACTGGAACTGAAGTGAAGTGAGGAAGTTACCCAGGAGTGCAATAGCCCAACTGCAGCCAACACTGTTTATTCTATTTGGGATAGAGCAAGGTAGGGCTATAGCCTCTTCCAGGTTTTTTTTCTGCTTTTATTTCTGTCTGTGCTTTTACTGGGGAGGTTCCCCTCTAGGGACAGGACGTGATGTACAATCCAATCAGGGGACACAGTGGAAAAGGGCTAGAATCAAAAACAAGCCATAACATTTCGCAAGAGTTTTAGCTATAGTTACTGCCCCCCCATTTATTTATTTAACCACCTCAATACCAGACACTTTTACCCCCTTCCTGCCCAGGCCAATTTTCATCTTTCAGCGCTATTGCACTTTAAATGACAATTGCGCGGTCATACAACACTGTACCCACATGACATTTTTATCTTTTTTTTTAGATAGAGCTTTCTTTTGGTAAACAAACTAAAAAAAGACCTGATGAGGTGATATTGATTGCCACTAAAGAGGCAGCACTGATGAGTCTGCACTGATAAGGCTGCACTGATGGGCACTGATTGGCACTGATGAGGCTTCACTGATGGGCACTGATGAGGCTGCACTGATTGGCACTGATGATTATTAGGAATGGGCTGTCTGTTCGAGTTGAACATGAGTTTGACTCGAACATTGGCTGTTTGATCGTTTGACGAAGATCAAACAATATGGGCCGTTGGCCAATTATGGCTCAGGGGGTTAAGTCCACGCCCCACACTATATAAGGCCGCCTGCACGTCGGCCGTGTGTAATGTGTTGGTGGCGTTGTTAGGAGAGAGACAGAGAGGCAGAGAGAGTGTCATTTCATTTAGTTTAAACAGGCAGGCGATTCAGTTAGCTGCAGTGTATTTCATATATATATATATATATATATATATATATATATATATATATATATATATATATATACAGTCAGTCTAATATATATCCACTGCATACAGTTTAGCTAGATCTCACTGCAGACCGCTTCTGCTGTACTGTTTCTAATATACTTTAGTCAGGCAGTTGATTCAGTTAGCTGCAGTGTATTTCATATATATATATATATATATACAGACTTGTATATATATATATATATATATATATATATAGTCTAGCCAAGCCTATACCTGGCTGTAAGCCATTCCTGGAGTGCGTGGTCAAAGACACTTTCAGGCAGGCAGGCAGGCGACTCAGTGAACTGCAGTTCATAAAATATATATCCACTGCATTGTAGTCCAGCCAAGCCTATACCTGACTGTAGGCCATTCCTGGAGTGCGTGTTCAAAGACACTTAATTACAATTTTTGATCAAATATTTAACAGCAGTATCGTTCCTGCGCTCAACAAGAGTATTGAGGGTTTGCAGTGTTGTGGCACCACCACCACCACTGCCTAAGGCCCAATTTTTCTGCCCCTGTTTGACAGGGGCATGTAATTACAATTTTTTTGATCAAATATTTAACAGCAGGGCTCATTCCTGCGCTCAACAAGAGTATCTGTGAGGGGTTGCAGTGTTGTAGCACTACCACCACTGCCTATGGCCCAATTTTTATGCCCCTGTTTAACAGGGGCGTGTAATTACAATTTTTGATCTAATATTTCACAGCAGGGCCCATTCCTGCGCTCAACAAAAGTATTTGTGAGGCTTTACAGTGTTGTGTCACAACCACCACCACCGCCTAAGGCCCAATTTTTCTGTCCCTATTTAACAGGAGCATGTAATTACAATTCTTGATATAATATTTCACAGCAGGGCCCGTTCCAGCACCCACCAAGAGTAACTGTGAGGGATTACAGTGTTCTGGTACCACCAACACCTAAGGCCCCATTTTCCACAGAATGTATTGGGCAGGCCGTATAGTATATACAGGCGGTCCCCTATTTTCAAAAATCCGACTTACAAACGACTCCTACTTACAAACTGAGGGAAACAACAGGAAGTGAGAGGAAATCTACCCCTAGGAAGGGAAATTCTCTCCTGTAAGAGTTAATATGGGATAAAGGTGTCTCCTCCACTGATTTATCACCAATCCTTGTTACCCTTAAAAACCCCAAATTTTCAAAATCCAATTGTCATTGGGACAGAAAGTGGGGTGAAATCTTCTGAACAGGGGCACAGACAGCAAAACAAATGTTACAGTGGTGATAACCCTTCCCTATGTTTTCCAAAAAACTTTAAAATAGATTTTTTGGCTGGAGCTACACTTACAAAATGTACCTGTTCCAAATTACAAACAGATTCTACATAAGAACAAACATACAGTCCCTGTCTTTGCACCGCTTGTATACTGGTGTTCAGAGTATATAGGGCCTGGGGGCCCCAACGCCTTTTCTTTTTTTAATTTGGGTGCGAGGTTCCCCTTAATATCCATACAAGACACAAAGGGCCTGGTAATGGGCTGGGGAGGGGGGGGGGGTGGGTACCCATGCCATTTGTCTCACTTATTTTCATCCATATTGCTGGGACCCGACATTACATTAAACCTTTAAGCAGTTTTAAATGACTTTTATTCTTTTAGAAATGTCATTTTGTGCAGGGACTGTTCTAAGCACGGGAAACACTTTACAGGCATACTATAGACACCCCCCCCAGGTACAATATTTAAAGGGATATTACATTTTTATTGTTTCACTTTAAGCATTATTAAAATCACTGCTCCCGAAAAAAACGGCCGTTTTTAAAACTTTTTTTCCATACATGTCCCCTGGGGCAGGACCCGGGTCCCCAAACCCTTTTTAGGACAATAACTTGCATATTAGCCTTTAAAATTCGCACTTTTGATTTCTCATGTTCGAGTCCCATAGACTCTAACGGTGTTCGAATGTTTGCGCAAACTTTCGGTCCGTTCGCATGTTCTGGATGTGAACCGAACCGGGGGGTATTTGGCCCATCCCTAATGATTATCAGTGTAAATGTCACCTGTCACAGGAAATTTATCTCGGTGACATGGCGTTGGCCTTTGGCAAGATTTTTGGACCCCTTTCAATGAAATGCATTGGAGCATACAGGAGGTGGTCAAATTATGCTAAATCTTGGTGCCAGGCAAACTCAACATCCCAGTTCATAATATTTGACAAAGTAATGTAAAAAAACAAAAACAAAAACTGAAGTGCCACACCACTGCTGGGAGGTCCAGATACAACTTTATTGAAATAAAAGTCAGGAGGACAACCCAAAAAGTATCCAAGGTGTTTCGGGGGTCCAAGAGCACCCCCTTCATCAGGGCTAGAAAAAAAACCATAAGGAAATCTCCATGTCATTCCAATATCAATACAATATTCCCTCCTTATATTTAAAACCAATACCCAATAGCCAATGGTATTGGAAGTATAAAAACGGAAAGTGGAGGAGCGGAAGGTCTCTAACATCCACCAGCTCTGTGATGTTGTCATGGAGGAGTGGAAGAGGAGTCCAGCGGCAACCTGTGAAGCTCTGTTGAACTCCATGCCCAAGATGGTTAAGGCAGTGCTGGAAAATAATGGTGGCCACACAAAATATTGACACTTTTGGTCCAATTTGAACATTTTCACTTAGGGGTGTACTCACTTTTGTTGCCCGCGACATTAATGGCTGTGTGTTGAGTTATTTTGAGGGGACAGCAAATTTACACTGTTATACAAGCTGTACACTCACTACTTTATATTGTAGCAAAGTGTCATTTCTTCAGATCTAGACCTCTAGACCTCTAGACCTGCTCTTAGACTAAAATATTTACAAAAATGTGAGGGGTGTACTCACCTTTGTGAGATACTGTATATATATAACTCATATGTCTACAAAGTGTTTTGTTTTGTTTTTTTTAACCTCTGTCCTTCTGTCCCCATTTTGCTAGTTTCTTACATTGGTGTAATAGGAGCAGGAAGTCCTTCCCCAATGGGACCATAGACCAAAATAAAAAGCTGACAAAACAATCAGGACTGTTCTCCACTGTATCCATAACTAAATATTTGAAAAAAGGGTTGGCCAAAGTTAGGTTTTAAAAATAAAAAAATACAATTCATTTTCATTCCCCCTCTGAAGCTGTCAGGGCTCCCTGTGTTGCTAACGTGTTGCTAATTGATCTGCTGTTTTCAGCATGTGGTGTTTCATGGTAATAACGGCACAGAAGAAATGCAGAGAGAGGTCTATGATGCCAGCTGAAACCAGGCCAGATTTTTCCTTCCATCTGTTAGCCTGCAGTCTACTATACTGACATTAATGATTGATGAAGCGGCCATTGCTGATCTCCTTCTAAAAATGCTAGTTGTCTGGCTTTCACGCTGGCCCCCTGCCTTCACTGCTTTCTGACTCTTTGACTGGAAACAAGTGTGCAGATCTGGAGCTTTGACAATCCAGACAGCATCATTTGCATAGCCCAAGCTGCTGCTATCTGGTTGGAAAGGAGCCCATTATGGCGCTGATGTCAGATGTAGAGGAGGAGACTTCAGAATTGTTGACACCAGTCACAGAACACCTTTGCAGGCTGTGCAGTAATCAAAACCTGTTTAGCTGTCTAAAGCCGGCCATAGATGGAGCGATTTTCTTTCCTGCAACCCATGGAAAATCGTTTGATTCCCCCACAGTCAGTGTTGATGGGGGAATCCATCCCACAGAGCTATTGTGTTCTCCTGAAGGGGGAAGCCACCCCGGCCGGGAGAACTATAGCTGCTGGCAATAATCGCATGAAAAATTAGACAGGCTGGTTGCACCCAAGTTGATCGATCAACTTGGGTACATTCAGCCTGCCCATACATGGTTCCAATCTCGACCATTCCCTGCTGAACTGGCCGAGATTCGAGCCATCTATGGCCAGCTTTAGCGGTGTAGATTTATTGCCCTCAGAGCTTCTTGTCATCCCAGCCAGCACTGAAATGAATCCTGTATGCCCAACACAGGCTTCCTCAGGCTGGTAAAATCCCATTGTGCCTCCTGAGGTAAAAACTGACAAGACAGCTGCGTGTAGTAGGGTTATGGTAGAAGTAGTTGTAGGAGGGTTCATTTTGTGCAGGAGGACCGCAACGACTATTTTTTTTTTTAGAACAATAGAATTTACAATATGGCCTCCAGATTTGCTGGTGAGCTACTGAGGACAGAGCAGTTAGCTGGAAAATTAAGTTTAAAAAGATAAAAGTTAGTTCCCTTCACTGTACTGACTATGCTGACATCTCTCCTGCTACACTGCATGAGAATTTCGCTAAGGGGCCCCATGGCCTGTAATTATGTCCCAGAACTGCACACTTGCTCTAGGTCAGTGCATGAAGACAGGGGATCAGCATGACAGACAAGCAAGCAGCATTTTCAGACGAAGGTCAACTGCAATATATGTTGAGGGCTTAAGTTGAAAAGCTGCATTTGTATTTGTAGAGAGAGTATGACAAGAAGGCTGCATTTCACCTGCAGGTCAAATCCACTTAAGTAGGTGGAAAAAGCAATGCTGTACTACTCTGGGGGGGTGATCGGGGATTTTTTTTTTTGTTACAATAAAGATCATTGCAACAGCAAAGTTTTCAACTATCATAATTTGGTTGACCATTCATGACAGCTGTGATTGCTATTGATCTATGATTGGCTACAGCTAATCACATGGTACAGGGTGCTGGGATTTGCCCAAGTACCATGTGATAGCTGTGGCCAATCACAGCATAGGCTACACAACTGTTACGAATGAATTCATTCATAACAGCTTTGTTGACAATGTGATCACATGATCAATGGGCCCCAAGTACCGGCCATTCGCACCGAGGTCCAGAGGGGGGTCGCTAAGCACTCCTAAACCCGGTACAGACACGTGACAGTATTGCGCCTGCACGTGCTACCCCGCTGTAGTCTATGTACTGTGGCGGGTCGGCAAGTGGTTAATCTGAAGTTTAATCTGCTTATATTTTGCCTACTCTGGTTCTTCCTCCCTCATGAAATTGCCAATGAAATATTTAAATAAAATCTTTCCATTTTCATTATATACCTTAATTTAGACCTAGTGACATCATCAGTGGGTCACAGTACTTCTCTGTGCAGTGCAGGTGAAGTGGCATGGTTCGAGATTCTGCCAAGTTGCGTATTTTGTCAGAATACCCTCAGCACCGATGCATGCAGTGGGCTGGAGGAGTTATACAAATATGAAACTGACTTGATGGGTGGATGTCAGTTAGGGAAGTGGGCTGCTCTCATATGCAGCACCCATGACTAAGCTCCAGGGGGCGGAGCAAAATGCACTGGGAGCATGGCCTGGTCGGAGTCCAGGCTGAGGTTGCCACTTCACTCCTCTCTCTAGGACACCATGGAGGTGAGGCATTTAGGGGTCACCCTTCTTTCATTAAACAGTATGGAGGAGGGTTAGAACCTCAGCTGACTCAGTTTCCTCTTATGAAATCTCTCCAACGTGGACAGAGATAACAAAACAAACACATTTTTAGTTGATAAAGCTGAGAACCTCTGTTCCAGGTTCTTCTAAATTCTTTGTTTTGGTGTCACAAGGACAGGAAGTGTGAAGACATCTCCCTGGTGTTGTCTCCGACAGCAATAAATGTCCAACAGGGGCTGATGCTGGGTTTCGATATTTCCAAAAATGAGTTTTCTACTTCCCTAGCCTATGACACCCAGCTTCACAAAGATCTCCAGCAACCGGGATAGTAGGAGTGGAAGACAGCTTATAAGTATAATTTGATGATGTCTCCAATCATCTGATTCAACTAATGACCCCTTCCCCATCTGTGGGATATGCAGCAGCAGGAAAATGTCCTGGAAGTAGATTTCCCTGGTGGATTTGAGGTGAAATATAATTTAGACACTACACTGCCACTTCAATGATCCTTACTACAAAAAGCCCTTTAACCACTTAAGGACCGAGCCTCTTTTTGAGATGTGTTGTTTACAAGTTAAAAACGTTTTTTTTTTTTTTTTTTGCTAAAAAATTACTTAGAACCCCCAAACATTATTCCTTTTTTTTTCTAACACCCTAGAGAATAAAATGGCGGTCATTGCAATACCTTCTGTCACACCGTATTTGCGCAGCGGACTTACAAGCGCACTTTTTTTGGAAAAAATAAAATTTTTGAATGAAAAAATATGACAACAGTAAAGTTAGCCCATTTTTTTTTATATTGTGAAAGATAATGTTACGCCAAGTAAATTGATATCCAACATGTCATGCTTCAAAATTGCGCCTGCTCGTGGAATGGCGACAAACTTTTACCCTTAAAAATCTCCATAGATTTTTAGATTAAAAAATTCTACAGGTTTCATGTTTTGAGTTACAGAGGAAGCCTAGAAGGTCTAGGGCTAGAATTATTGCTCTCGCTCTACCGATCGCGGCGATACCTCACATGTGTGGTTTGAACACTGTTTTCATATGCGGGCGCTACTCACGTATGCGTTCGCTTCTGCCCGCGAGCTCGGTGGGACGAAGCGCGTTTAAAAAATTTAATTTTCTCTCATTTATTTTACCTTTTATTTTTTATTTTTACACTGTTTTAAAAAAAAATGGTGTCACTTTTATTCCTATTACAAGGAATGTAAACATCCCTTGTAATAGAAAAAAAGCATGACAGGACCTCTTAAATATGAGATCTGGGGTCAGAAAGACCTCAGATCTCATATTTACACTACAATGCAAAAAAAAAAAATTGGCCTTTTAAGAGCTATGGGCAGAAGTGACGTTTTGACGTAGCTTCTACCCTGCAATGTTATGGAGATGGGTGGTGGCCATCTTCCCCTCACTTGTTTCCACACCCAGCAAGGGGTAACATCCGATCGCCTCCGCTGCTGCTGACGGCTCCGGTAAGCGGCGGAGGGCACTGTAGCGCGGCGGGGGGGGCCCCTCTCCCTCCGCCGATAAAAGTGATCTTGTGGCGAATCCGCCGCAGAGACCACTCTTATCGGAAAGCAGACCGCCGGCCGAAGAAGAGGATACTGGGGTTATGGCAGCTAGCTGCTGCCATAACAAAGATATTCCTCTTCAAACTTAGGACGTTCGATGTGCGGCGGTCCGTAAGTGGTTAAAGTAGATGTGCTACAATTCTGGCTAATTTAAATTTAGCACGTTAGAAATTAAACATTAGCAGAGATCACCTTCAGTGCAAGCTCCACATCAAAAAAAAAACAACAACCAGTAGATCTAAATATATAGGCAGCTGAAGTTATATGCAAATCCTAACTTTTTTCCAAACAGACTTAACTTCTCACTGTTCTCCTTCTTCAGCATACATATTGGTCAGTGAAGTCACCTTACCAATTAAAGGATCAGTGGGGAGGATCGGGAGATAGGAAAATCTAAAACTAATATTACCTCACAGTCATGATTTGCACATAACTTCAGCTGCACTTATAGCTCTATAGCTAATCTGTTTATTGGCTTGGCATTCAGTTATCACATTATACGTTCTTTTAATGCATAGGTTATTATAGTTATCAGTTCTAATAATGCATTTTTATCTCATACTATTTAAGGCTAGGGTTTGTGAAAGGTTTACTTCATTTTCATTAGAAGTTTGGCAGTGCTGAAGGTAGTAACTGTAACAGCTTATATTGAACAGCAAAGGTGCATTCATCCTGCATTTGAAATCGGTTTGAGACAGTCCAGAGTTCCATCCTAATAAGTGACCTGCAGCTGACCTCCTGACCTGCAGTTGAGCTTCTTCTGCCCTTCAGTTGATCCTCCTTCTGACCTACAGCTGACCTTCCTCTGACCTTCATTTGATCCTCTTTACGACCTGCAGTCAACCTTCCTCTGTGCTTCAGTTGATCCTCTTTCAGACCTGCAGTTGGTCCTGCTTTTCAACTTAAGTTGACTTTCTTCTGACTTTCAGACCTCATTCTGACATGCGGTTGACCTCTTTCTAACCTGCAGTTGACCTTCTGTCCTCCAGTTGAGCTTCTGTCCTGCAGTTGATCTCCTTCTGACCTTCCATTGATCCTACCTCTGACTTGTGGTCGATCTCTTTTTGACCTTCAGTTGATCCTCCTTATGACCTGCAGTTGACCTTCTTCTGTCCTTCAGTTGATCCTTCTTTTGACCTGCAGTTAATTTCCTTCTGACCTTCAGTTGATCCTCCTTCTTACCTGCAGTTGACCTTCTATTGTCCTTAAGTTGATCCTCTTTCTGACCTGTGGTTGATCTCCTTTTGACCTTCAACTGACCTCTTTCTAACTTGCAGACCTCATTCTGGCATACAGTTGACCTCCTTCTGACCTCCAGTTGACCTTCTATTGTCCTTCAGTTGATCCTCTTTCTGACCTGCAGTTGATCTTCTTTTGACCTTCAGTTGACCTTTTTCTAACTTTCAGACCTCATTCTGACAAGCTGTTGACCTTCTTCTGACCTACATCACACTGCTTCTGTATTCCTATTGATTTTAGGAGTAAAGCAGTTCCCATGGAAGCAAAAGCCAATGTACACATGTCCATATAATGGTTTGAAGAAACAAGGCATGTTCAGCAGTGGGACCTATTACTAGCATGGGATCACTTTAACTTTAGGCTAGGTCTACATCTATGTGCATTTGTGCGGAACACTCAAGCAGTGTGCATCCCTTTTGCAGGAGCGCAGCAGTGCCATTAGTCTTAATGGCACCCCAGTGCACTTTGCTGACATATGCGTGCAAACACACGACAAACTGCATAGTAATGGCATGGTAACAAGAAACCATGCATTTTGGTGCGGCATGATTAAAAAAAGCAGTCACGCAGTTCTTTTGTGTGATTTTTCCGTGTACAGCAGCCCTTTGAAATGAATGCGCGGCTCTAAACCCAACACGCAAAAATGCGAGTGCACTGTTGTTCATTGATGCACAGTTTTTTTTCTAGATCAATGGACTGATCCACCCAGAACTGATACTTTGGTGGTGGGTGGACTCTGATGGGTTTATTCAGCTAGCAGCCTCTCCAGTGATCAGATCCCATAATCCTCTTCCCACCCACTTTGCTTTATTTGACCCACCAGAGTCCTTATTGGAGTTACAGCAATATTCACATGGATAGCAAAAAGAAGGTGTTTTGTACTCATTTTGGAGCCCCACCAAATACTCCACCAAGTCCAAAAGGAGCTGAACAGTATTCCTAGGGCTTTGACCTTCAACCAATCTCTAAAATCTCATAAAATATTTAGCATGTTAGTCTGATTTCAAAAGTTTTTTGTAATCTTTTTAAATATGCAATTTTCATTAAAGTAATATCTGGTCATGGTTTAGGCACGTCCTGTTATATATAGGTTGACTCTACCTGTTGCTCATTGCAACAGGATGAGTATGAAGACCTCAAGGTGGGTGATAACATGTAATTGGTGGGGCTGTGGGACAAGCAGTAGCTGTGTCCCCCACATGGCTTCTCGCAAACTACAAATGGGACTTATGGCTTTTTTTCAACAATGGCTTTCTTCTTGCCACTCTTCCATAAAGGCCTGATTTGTGGAGTGTAGACTATTGCCGCAAACACACGGTCGGACTTTACAGCAGACTTTTCGACTGACTTTACGACGGACTTTCTGAATGAATGGACTTGCCTACACACAATCCACCAAAGTCCGTCGAATTCAATTCGTACGTGATGACGTACGACCGGACTAAAACAAGGAAGTTCATAGCCAGTAGCCAATAGCTGCCCTAGTGTGGCTTTTTGTCCGTCAAACTAGCATACAGACGAGCGGACTTTTCGACCGGACTCGATTTTGACGGATTGATTTAAAACATGTTTCAAATCTAAGTCCGTCCAACTTTTGAGAAAACAAAGTCCGCTGGAGCCTACACACGATCCAATTGTCCGTCGAAATCCCGTCCGCCGGGCAAAGTCTACAGAAAGTCCGCTCGTGTGTACGCGGCATAATAGTTGTCCTGTGGACAGATTCTCCCACCTGAGCTGTGGATCTCTACAGCTCCTCCAGAGGTACCATGGCCTCTTGGCTGTTCTCTGATTAATGCTCTCCTTGCCCGGCTTGTCAATTTAGGTGGACGGCCATGTCTTGGTAGGTTTACAGTTGTGCCATACTCTTTCCATTTTCGGATGATGGCTTGAACAGTGCTCCATGAGATGTTCAAAGCTTGGGATATTTTTTTTATAACCTAACCCTGCTTTAAACTTCTCCACAACTTTATCCCTGACCTGTCTGGTGTGTTCCTTGGTCTTCATGATGCTGTTTGTTCACTAAGGTTCTCTAACAAACCCCCGAGGGCTTCACAGAATAGCTGTATTTATACTTAGATTAAATTGCACACAGGTGGACCCTATTTACTAATTAGTTCGATTCTGAAGGCAATTGGTTCCACTAGATTTTAGTTAGGGGTATCAGAGTAAAGGGGGCTGAATACAAATGCACGCCACACTTTTCACATATTTATTTGTAAAAAATGTTGAAAACCATTTATCGTTTCCCTTCCACTTCACAATTACGTGCCAATTTGTGTTGGTCTATCGCATAAAATCCCAATAAAATACATTTACGTTTTTGGTTGTAACATGATAAAATGTGGAAAATATCAAGGGGTATGAATACTTTTTCAAGGCACTGCATAACTTTAACATGAATGTATATTTGTGGAAGGATGTTTTCTTCCATCCTCATGTACAAATTGTATATTATCCTTCTGTAGTATTTCTTTTCAATGACTCTGGATCCCCCTCCCCTATTCCGCTATACCTGCTCTTGCAATTATCTTTTGCTGTTCCCCCAGGGAGTCCGCCAGCAATAATTCAGGCTATCATCTGTCTTCCTTCCGGAGCAAATATTGAATTCTACTGAGCTCACATCCTCTGAGAAACACGCTGAATATTCACTCTTCCCAGAACACAAGGATTCCTCTAGCAGCGTGCAGCATCTCCGGCTCCGGAGTGTGCAGAATCAGGGACACCGGATCCAGGCGGGTGCATTTCAGGGACCGGGGGCAGCCTGATGAGAAAATCCCAGAGGCAGTGTTTGCCAAAGTTTGGTCAGCAGTGTGCCACCGTCACAACCTTCACAATATCGAAGCGTCACTCTTAAAATTCTATGTCACCCAAATTTTTGACACATGGGGGATTCATAAAGAGTGTCCTAGATACTCCATAGACCTCCGTCATTTGGTAATGTGATTAAGGTCACAGCAAGTGACAGATTAATGCACACATTGGAATAATGTATTGAAATCCTACTCTGGCAGAACTGTTGCATGCAGCATACATGCAAAGTGATGGACTTTCACAAGTTGAGTAAAGATTTGGAAAACCTCTGAGAAGCATCCCAGTTTACCAAACTTCAGTTCCCAGGGAACTGGTGTGCTATAGATGTGCAGGTGGGATCAACAAAACAACAACTAGTAATAAAGAGATCATGTGTACCAGTAGGGTGGTGAGTAAACCCAAGGATTCATGGTTGCATCACAAAAAGTGATAGGCCCACCATGAGCTCCAAAGCCTTAAGCTGGGCATAGATGGAGACATTTTCTTTCCTGCAACCACGAGATGCAGGAAAGAAAATCACTCAATATTGATGGGGGAATCCCTCCCACAGAGCTATTGTGTTCTTCCAGTGGTGGGGGGGGAGCCGTCCCAGCCAGGAGAACACCCAGTGATTATTGCTAGATGGCATCGGTGAGGACGGTCTGCAGAAATCTCAGCCAGGACTTGTGTTAAACGTTCTTGGGAGACCTTTTGACACTGTCCATGCCATTGATACTGACTGTCCCACCTGTCGGTATATGTGGATATTTTTACATCATAGGTTTTTGCCCCTGGACCCCAGCATGCATATAAGCGCCGCGCCCGGGCCAGGACGTGGTGTCTTTTTGATGCTATTGGGGATCTGTTCAAATCTCCCCTTAATATGTCTCTTCTGTCACCTACATACATCGTGAGTTGACCATTGGAGTGCTGCGTGTGGGGAGCCGGATGCAAGGTTGCACATCTCCTATTTTTAAATTTGTGGATGCTCAGTTGTTTTGTCAATGAATATAATATACTCATTTCTCCATAAAGAACCCTGATGAAGGAAAAGATTTCCCCGAAACGCGTCTGGTTCAGGGAGATATGTCCATTTGTCATTGATGGGTTTTTATTCTGTATCCACGTTTAGATGTATTCAAGTATTGTCTATATACACTTTCTTATGTTGATATGCTTTTTGTACAATAAAACAATTTATACCAATTCTTTTTCTCATTGTAGTAGTGCCTAGAAAGTGGCAAACCCAGGGGTATTTCTCCTTTTTCTATTGCTATTAGCTATAGCCGCTGGCAATGATCGCATAAAAAATCTGACAGGCTGGTTGTACCCAAGTTGATCGATCAATCAACTTGGGTACAACCAGCCTGTCAGATTTTTCAATCAGCCTGCTCATACATTGTTTGAATCTCGGCTGGTCCCTGCTGGACCGTCTATGGTTGGATTTGGGCCTCTTGCACATTTGGGCTGTCTAGGAACAGTGCATCCCTTTCTGTGTTCCAGACATTCATCGCTGAATGCACAGGGTCCTAAACAAAGGTACCACTCAGTGCAGGGGTCAGCCATCCTTCAGCTGTAGCCTGCCGTAGACTTTGACAAGCTGGGCGCTGAACCTGTCCTTCCCGGGTGCTCTAAAACGCCGGGTGGGACACACTGCACCTAGATCTCCCCCATGAGCAAGGGCCTTGTGATAGAAGGACAAAACACCTGGCAACTTGTCAGTTTCTCATAAACATTATAAGAATAGAGGGAGAGGGAGAAACAGAAAAAATACATAAGTTGGGCATAAATAAGAAAGGAAAGGTAAGTGTATGAGAGGAGTGTGAAAAATGAAGTGTAGCAGAAAAGGGGGAGAGGAAGGCTGAGATAGTTGAAGGGTTTTCTGGAAGTGGTTCCTTGCCTGGAGTGAGACGGGTGGACATGTACATAGGGGAGAAGTACCCTAGCCAAGCGCTTCAGGCTTTTCCACCCCCAAATCATAAAACATGCCATGTACAGCCATGGCCAAAAGTTTTGAGAATGACACAAATATACATTTTCACAAAGTCTGCTGCTTCTGTGTTTTTAGATCTTTTTGTCAGATGTTACTATGGTATTACTGAAGTAATATACAAGCATTTCATAATTGTCAAAAGCTTTTATTGACAATTACATTAAGTTTATGCAAAGAGTCAATATTTGTAGTGTTGACCCTTCTTTTTCAATACCTCTGCTGTCGATCAACTTCTGGGCCACATCCTGCATTCTTGAATAATCAATGCTTGAAGTTTGTCAAAATGTATGGGTTTTTTTTGTTCACCCGCCTCTTGATGATTGACCACAAGTTCTCAATGGGCATAAGGTCTGGGGAGTTTCCTGGCCATGGACCCAAAATTTTGATGTTTTGTTCCCTAAGCCCCTTATCACTTTTGCCTTATGCCAAGGTGCTCCATCATGCTGGAAAAGTCATTGTTCATCACCAAACTGTTCTTGGATGGTTGGAAGAAATTGCTCTCAGAGGATGTTTTTGTACCCTTCTTTATTCATGGCTGTGTTCTTAGGCAAAATTGTGAGTGAGCCCACTCCTTTGGCTGAGAAGCAACCCCACACATGAATGGTCTCAGGATGCTTTACTTTTGGCATGACACAGGACTCACCTATTCTTCTCCGGACAAGGTCTTTCTCAGATGCCCTAAACAATCGGAAAGGGGATTCATCAGAGAAAATTACTTTACCCCAGTCTTCATCAGTCCAATCCCTGTAGCTTTTGCAGAATATCAGTCTGTCCCTGGTGTTTTTCCTGGAGAGAAGTGGCTTCTTTGCTGCTCTTCTTGACACCAGGCCATCCTCCAAAAGTCTTCACCTCACTATCCATGCAGATGCACCCACACTTGCCTGCTGCCTTTCCCGAGCACGCTCTGCACTGGTGGTGCCCCAATCTCGCAGCTGAATCAATTGTAGGAGATGGTTCTGGCGCTTGCTGGACTTTCTTGGGTGCCCTGAAGCCTTTTTCACAAATGCAGTGGAAATGTTTTTTTATGGGATTAAGTTCATTTTCATGGCAAATGGGGACTTTGCAATTATTTGTAATTTATCTGATCACTCTTTATAACATTCTGGAGTATACAGTATCCAAATTGCCATCATAAAAACTGAGGCAGTAGACTTTGTGAAAATTAATATTTGTGTCATTCTCAAAACATTGGCCACAGCTGTATATAGTACTGGAAAGGAAAATTTCAAGTGTTTCTCAGGAAAAATGTAATTGAGTCCAACATCATAAAATAACATGTTCACTGCACTGTATGTATAAAGAAGCAGTGCTGTCACCCCAGAGGAACTGTGTTAGGACCACAGAATGCCTCCTCCTGTCCTTATCTCCAAAACATAGTGGGAAGATGCTCTATAGTTCTTAATGGATAACTGGGCAGGGCCAATAGTGCTTGATATAACACTGAATGGTGCACAGGATACAGGGCAGCTCAGGATTTCTGTCAGGATCATCAGGTTTCTTTTGCTTCTCTCCTGTATCCTGTACACCCAGCAGTGCACAAGAAGTATCATCTCCCTGCCTAGGCTACCCCTGTGAACCTGAGAACACAGAACAGTGAGTGAGTGTTGTTAACCTAGGACAGGAAGCATGTTACTGGTAGGATCACTGGCTGAAATTAAAGGTTTGCCTTTGCATGCGAGCATGGGAGGATGGCGACGCTCTAAACTTTTTTATTTTATTATTTTTTTTATTTAAAAACATGCTTTATACTGTATCTTTAAATGTTTTTCATCTCTTTTATTGCTATCACAAGGGATGAATAACGTCCCTTTTGATAGCATGGGCCGTAACAGGTCCACTTTATGGAGAGATCTGGGGGTCTTTTAGAACACAGATCTCTCCTTTGCCCTCCAAACCATCTGATCAAACCAAGTTTGGTTTGATCAGATGCTTGTTCAAGCTGGTAAGGGCCTGTTTACATGAGTCTGAAACTGGAAGTGACTAAATTTTCTGCCGTCAGTAAAAGTAATCCAGCAGCTTCTTAGCCACTAAGATTACTTTTACATTGAAGGGAATTGCTGGCCCTAAAAAATGATATCTTGATCATTGCTGCAGCAATGACAGAGCTATCACCCTTCCAATCCAGCGATGTGTGGCAAGTGGTAATTAATTGGGGGTCAGTGGTAACAATACCTCCCACATTGGCAGTCAGTGGGAGGAATGCTCCTTACATTGGTGGTCAGTGACAAGAATACTCCTAACATTGGTGGTCAGTGGGAAGAATGCTCCTTACATTGGTAGTTAGTGGAAGGAATGCTCCTTACATTGGTGGTCAGTGGGAAGAATGCCACCCTTATAGACATCACAGTGAAAAATATCATGCTGCTGGCCCTGCTAAGTGGCATTGGACCTGAAACTTTGTAGGCACCATCAGATGAAAGGCCACACAACCACAGCTCAATGAACCCCTGGCAAACTGTAAAGGAACCCTAGAGTTCCTAGTTGAGAATGACTGATCTAAACACTTAACCGTCAACCTAACATTTAAAATATCTGTGACTACATTAAACCCACCTATCCTGACTATAATGACTATAATTCCCCATATTGTAAATGATAAAAAGAAGCCTTGCAATACCTATCCTGTAGACAATTGCTCAAGGCTTCCATGGTGGCCTGTTAGGTAACACAAAGTTTAGGTATTGACAATTGGCTAGGGAAGTTTACCTTTACCAGTAAACCCTAATCAAGCTGTATCATTGGTCACTGGAATCAATAATCTCTTTGGCTAAGCTATTACTGGAATGGCAGACCTGCAGCTCATCCAAAGATCAGAATGTAAACACCTAATGAAACCCTTGTCCAGACAAGCTCTTTAGAATTGACAAGGACAAATGAAAGGTTGAGGTCTTATTGGCTAAAGATTATTGATTAGCTTAAAATTAGAAGAGATGAAGCAAATGCCTATTATGTAAATGTACAATGAAGACTGTTGTTCTCTTGGGAATTGTGGGAGATCAGAGCCAATTAACACAGTGTTGTGAAATCTCCTTCCCACAAATACCCGAGATATTCAAATCAGATATGCAGAAAAGGAGGTTGACTCAACGCTCTGGCACCTACACAAAACTGACATATCAGCTCTGGCTTGATTGACTCTTCACCCAGGTCAAATTTGGCTCAACCCCCTTCCATCTTTATGCTTGAGTTTCTTCCTTTGCTCCTCCTTTGCAAAGAGCTTATTTTTTATTTACAGAGTTCAATAGCTTCACATATGGATGGGTCAGTAAGTATGTATGTGTTTGTATGTATACAGTGCCTTGCAAAAGTATTCCCCCCCCCCCCCCCCCCCCCAGCTTTTTACCGATTTTGTTACATTACAGCCTTTAGTTCAATGTTTTTTTAAACTGAATTATATTTGATGGATCAGAACACAATAGTCTAAGTTGGTGAAGTAAAATTAGAAAAAATGTATACATAAAACTATTTTTCAGAAATAAAAAACTGATAATTGGCACGTGGGTATGTATTTATTTGTATGGAGCCCATAAAAAGCTCTGGTGCAACCAATTACCTTCAGAAGTCACATAATTGGTGAAATGATGTCCACCTGTGTGTAATCTAAGTGTCACATGATCTGTCATTACATATACACACCTCTTTGAAAGGCCCCAGAGGCTGCAAACACCTAAGCAAGAGGCACCACTAACCAAACACTGCCATGAAGACCAAGGAACTCTCCAAACAAGTAAGGGACAATGTTGTTGAGAAGTACAAGTCAGGGTTAGGTTATAAAAAAATATCCAAATCTTTGATGATCCCTAGGAGCACCATCAAATCTATCATTACCAAATTGAAAGAACATGGCACAACAGTAAACCTGCCAAGAGATGGCCGCACACCAAAACTCACGGACCGGGCAAGGAGGGCATTAATCAGAGAGGCAGCACAGAGACCTAAGGTAAGTCTGGAGGAGCTGCAGAGTTCCACAGCAGAGACTGGAGTATCTGTACATAGGACGACAATAAGCCATACGTTCCATAGAGCTGGGCTTTATGGCAGAGTAGCCAGAAGAAAGCCATTACTTTCGGCAAAAAACAAAATGGCACGTTTTGGGTTTGCGAAAAGGCATGTGGGAGACTCCCAAAATGTATGGAGGAAGGTGCTCTGGTCTGATGAGACTAAAATTGAACTTTTTGGCCATCAAAAAAAACCTTATGTCTGGCGAAACATGGTGGTGGCAGCATCATGCTGTGGGGAAATTTTTCACCAGTCGGGACTGGGAAACTGATCAGAGTTAAGGGAAAGATGGATGGTGCTAAATACAGGGATATTCTTGAGCAAAACCTGTACCACTCTGTGTGTGATTTGAGGCTAGGATGGAGGTTCACCTTCCAGCAGGACAATGAACCCAAACACACTGCTAAAGCAACAATTGTGTGTTTTAAGGAGAAACATGTAAATGTGTTGGAACGGCCTAGTCAAAGCCCAGACCTCAATCCAATAGAAAATCTGTGGTCAGACTTAACGATTGCTGTTCACAAGCGCAAACCATCCAACTTGAAGGAGCTGGAGCAATTTTGCAAGGAGGAATGGGCAAAAATCCCAGTGGTAAGATGTGGCAAGCTCATAGAGACTTATCCAAAGCGACTTGGAGCTGTGATAGCCGCAAAAGGTGGCATTACAAAGTATTGACTTTAGGGGGTGAATAGTTATGCACATTGACTTTTTCTGTTATTTTGTCCTATTTGTTGTTTGCTTCACAATAATAAAAAAAAAACATCTTCAAAGTTGTAGGCATGTTCTGTAAATTAAATGATGCAAATCCTCAAACAATCCATGTTAATTCCAGGTTGTGAGGCAACAAAACAAAAAGGCAACAAAACATGAAAAATGCCAATGCAAATGCAAGGCACTGTACATAACAAATAAAATATTACTTGAAGAAGAAACATCCTCAATGCTGCACTTCTCTGAAGTAAAATTGCATTGGATTCAACATCTGTGTTTTATTTAAGAGTTAAGCTGCCTGTGGATGGTGCCAAGTTAGCAGGTGACCATACTGCCCAGATATATTGGGTCTATGGAGGTATGTCAATGTATAAAGCGGTATTTGAAACAGAACTTTGGACTCAGCAGACTCTGGTCCTTAGCTCACTAATGAACATTGTTAGTATACAGAAATCCTACAGTCGGCAGAAGGTGATGTGGTGAATGAGGCCCCAGCGCGGCCTGGCTGCTGAGAAATGTGCAGAGACACAGACCCATTTATCACAGTGAGATGGCTTTATGAATGGAGATGGTAAGTGAGGTTAACACGTTCCACTCTGCAGCTCCTCGCGAGTCGGGCCCAGCTCATCCTGGATACATTTCACATTATTAATTCACGAGGGTGAATCAATGTCACAATGAAAGACTCATTAAGTCTCCACTCAATGGCGATGATCTCAGAGCCCTTAAAATACCAGCGCAGAGCCGCGACCGAGATCCGAGCTAAGTAATCCAGGGGAGAAAACGATGAGTCCACAATTATGATATCAGTGTGGCCTCGTCTTACCCCGTTCTGTGGTTTTGTGGTCAGCTTGGCAACTGGAAGGGGGAGGCAGAGCACTAAATACTACCTGTCTCTCACAAACAATGGCCGAACCAAAATCCTGATAGGCTCAATACACCCAAAAACAGATATTTCACCCTTGGTGGATACCAAGTAGAAAGATGCCTACCAAACCTTTTAGGGACTGAAAAGGAGTATGCCTCCTGCGACAATTACCAGAGGACCCATCATTCCCTCTGGAGTCTTCTTTTGTCTCAAGCTGGTTATACACCCTACTATCAGAATGTACAGCCTCTGCCAAGGAGCAAGGGCCACCCTAAGATAACTAACTATTTAATGTGTATGGATTCAGGCAGGCTCTTGTAGTACAAAATTGTTGCAAGATCTATAGCAGCATTTCTCAAACCTTTGTTAGTCATGGCAGCCTTTAAAAGTATGCAAAATCTTGAGGCACCCCAGTCTAAAATGTAGAAAACATTGTTAATTATCAATATGTAGCAATGGTGGACTACAGTTATAATATTCTGCAATTTCCCCGTCATTCTTCATCTATAGTTATATCCCTCAAGTGTGGGGCGCAAGTGACTGTCATCATATCTGTGAGCCCGACCAAAAGGATTGTGGGACTAGTAGTCTTTCAGACTGACAACTCTGTTGCGTGACATTACATCTGCACTATACATCTTAGGGATCCTTGCTGCAACCTGAGGAGACTTCTGGGAGGAACTCTTCTTCCTGGGCCTTGCCGAGTGCACATCTCTCTGTGACGGGGAGAGAGGCTGCAGCCTACCACGCGGTGATCGAGTGATTCCAACCTGGCCCAGGAGGGCCTAACTCTGCCTGCTGTTTATCAGACATCTACACGGCACCAACCCAGCAGATCGACACTATGGTCGCCCGCATTCAGCAGCTGTGGGTCATCACTTGTCGCTTCACTGAGGGACGTCTCTTCCCGGGTCACTGTCTGCAAGGCGTTTGCAGGTCCGGTCATTGGTGAGAGGCCCATCTTTTGCAATCCTTCCCTGGTTAGTTTATTTGAACACTTGGTACAGACACCTTTACCTTGGGAACACTTTACTGCGCCACTTCAAGGAGTACCACTAGCCTATTTAAGCCATTCGGCTTCCTATCACATAACTGTGCCTTATTGGATATAATCTAATGAGCTCCAACTGCCGGTGAAGTCTATCAGACCTGCACCTTCGACATTGCTGTTGTTACCATTTAAAGGGGCCTATCCCTATGTAGCACAGGGGTTTTCTACCAAAGTTATCATGTTAAGTAATGTATTGTTTCTTAAGTAAGGGTTTGGCTCTCTCTAGTGACCGCTGAAACTTTATCAGGATCTCTCCTTCATTTAAGAGGCAAACAGTCATGCATTGTGGGATATGTAGTTTGATGAGGAAGTGGCTCATGTTGTTAATTCAATATGAGAACTACTGGACCCACAATGCCAAGTCACAGAACAGCCTGCTGGGTAAACAGATAAAAGGAACAGCGCAGCAATCTTTCGACCTCTCTCTGGACGCCATTCAGTACCTGCCAGCAGGAGGTTCATGTGTGTGACCAAAAGACTGCGGCCCTTCACAGCGCAGAGCGGGATCGCCAGCCTCCGAGGGACTTCAGAATACAGCCCTACCAGCTTAGCAAGCGGATCGGTGTGTAGTGCCAGGACATCTGGAAGTTTCCTGCATCCCAGCCATCCAGAGGAGCGGTACAGAGCGGCAGCGCCATCTTTCATCAGACTGAGACATCAAGAGGGGAGACTGGACAGAGCCTCACAGCCTCTGGGTCTGTTGTGGTGAGAGGGCACCTGCCCATTTCAGTAAAGTGCACTATTTGCTGAGTGAGTTATTTACAGACTGCTGGTGTGACTTGTAGTCCCACAGAAGTGATCCTACCTATTTACAGGTCACATATAGCTGAACCCTGGGGTCTGTTATTCCTCATGCTGTAAAGTCAGTACTGCATTACACTCTTACATGAGGCAGGAAGCCACAAGTGCCATATTTCTTCAGTTACACGGTTATCCACGTACCATTTATTCTACAGTTTGCTTTCTCTCTTTACCCTGTTGGATTACAAATACTGCATTTAAACTCCAGGCTAGCTGAAGATATCGGGAGACAAGGAACCCTTATCATTTTCTGCAAAGCATCATGGTTCTTTCTTTGTAGTTTGAACACTGAATTACAACCTAGGGGGAGTCTTTGAGTACAGGTTAAATACTGCATTGTACTGTTGAATGTAAGTAACATTATATTATGATGGTTTGGTGTGTGTGTATTGGGGCTTCAGTGGGAAGGTTTTGGAGCATATTGAACCCCTGTCTCATTGCACACCCATCTGCATATAATCCCTACTGTGATTATTGAACCCACCGTTTCACATATACACTGACTGTTATCTACTGTAATTTATTGTTTCTGATTTATCACATTGTTCATTGTGCTTAATATCCACTTTAGTAAACTTTCTGAGTGGTTAATTGATATTCTGTGTGAGTCTCTATTTACTGCTACAGCTGGTGAAGTGACGGGATCCAGGGCTATGGTAAATATACTTTATGGTTTATCATTACTGTGTTTCTCTCTATTGCCGGGTCCCATACTAATATTACCAAGCAGGTGTGCCAGAGGGGTTGAGGCCATTCTTGGGGTTGAGAGGCAGGGTGCAGAATCAAACATACATTAAGCGGCTCCCTAGGGGGTAGCGCTACACCTATTATTCTGTCTGATCTCTCATTAGGATATAAAGGTTGAATAGGCCAGCCTGGGGTTCCCCTTTAGTGTGTGACTACCTGCATTAGATAGCTAACCCTTTACTGTCCTTACAGAGTCATACTCCAGGTAGTACTTCATTGTACATATATGTATATTATGCTTTTGTGCTGTTGAACTGTTCCTAAGCTGTCTTGTCTGGGAATTCTTCTCCCGAGTCTGGGCTGTTATAAAGAACTTGGTTGACCAATTACCCTCTTTTGTATATAAATACCACATTGCTTACTCCAGTAAAAGCTCAGATAATATAGACCTATTTGACTTGTGTTATGTGTCATTTAAAGGTGCTGTAAAAGATGTCTGAACCCAGAGTGTCAGGTGGGTTGGAATGTTCACAGGGTCATGAGGATGCAGATGAACAGGTAAATCCAAGCAGTCCTCAAGGGGGCCGTGCTACAAATAGTAAACCTGAGCCTGGGACGATGCACACAATTGCCTTGATAAAAATACTTCACAGGGGGATCCCCCATCACATCAATGCCCACCACATCAGAATTACTCTTTCTTGTTAGAAGGCTTGATCATATCAGAGGTCCACCTACACATCCCCTGATCACATCAAAGTTCCCCCCTATTCTTCAGGGGAGCCCTGATCACATCAGATTTCCCCAACACATGGGAGCCCCCATCGAATCAATACCCACCTTTCACATCAGGGGGGTCCACCTGCACATCCCCCGGTTTTTCAAGTGGCTATTCATACAAGTGAAATGTTATTTACAGTATATTGTGTCCTTTACCAAAGATTGACACTTTTTAACTTGATTTGTAATCAATAAATAATTAAATGATCAATATGAACAAGGTACTAATTCAGTGACATGCCTCATACAAAGTCCCATTCCTTCCTCATTTTTTGTCTAAAGTAGGAACAGGTCATCCGTCTGTCAGGGACAGTGCTTAGCATTAGGGAAACGTCCTGGAGGAGTAGTGCAGGGACACTTTATCATTCCTGAAAGCCTTCCCATTTGGGTGCAGATTGGCCAGGCCGCATTCCGTTCCTCGAGACAGATGCTGTTGGCACCTTTAGTCCACCACTCTACTGCTGCTTTGATGTTACAACTTGTGAGTGCTCCCAGTCGGGTTGCCTTCTCACTGGGCCTGTTTGTATTGCTGGATTTCTGTTACAATATTCTTCTGCACCAGGACTCTGTGTGTTTCCTACCGCCGCATCACACTGCACCTACCCACAGGCCTACCTAAACAATCCTTATCAATTTTTGTCCAGTCAGGTCAAGTCATTCTACATGGTTGGAAGATCTAAAGAAGATTGTACAATCAGACTGTAACATGTACAATCAGTTTTAGATGATAGGAAATGTATCTGATTGGAATGAGGACATGCATTTTGTAGAAACAGGAGATAGACTCTGAGGATGGCATGACCAAAATCAAGGGATATAGGATATTTAGGGCAGTTGGTTAGGTCTACATGTTCAAATTTGCTTGAAAAAATTCACATGGCTTTATTTAATACCAAACTTATGTGATTACCATGCCAGGACTGTTGATAAATGAAGGGTTATGGTTAGTGTTAGGGTTAGCTTTTAAGTTAGTGTTAAGGTTTAGGATTAGGGTTCCTCTGTTTCTCAATATCTAACATCTTGTTCCAGGTAATGGGGGGGCATTTTTTGATTGAAGAACAGATCCAGGATAGTTTAAAGGAGCTTTCCTTAAAGTGGCTCCATAATGAGCAAAGTATGTAGGTTGCCATTACTTCTTCTTTGAGAATGTTAGTTCATGGGCTATTATTCTGATGCTTTAAATCTCTGGCCCAGAACAAATATAGAGATAAGGAATTGTAACACTTTTATAAAACTCATTTACCCCATACTTGTTTTGCCAGACACAGCCAGACCACTAGCATTTTTCAAAAGAGGCCCAGCAATGGCAGCTCTCATTTTTTTCTGACAGAGTCACTTAAAAGCCTATTGCACCCTTAATTCCTTTTCCCTGCCCACCATAAATCTTTAACTGGGTCTTAAGGTGGGGGAATGGGACAGACTTGCCAATCACTTGATTGGCTACCACATTAGTCACATGATTTGGAGCCTGCCCCAATAGCACTTTTCCATAACTAGAGGCCGGAAATTGTAGGGAGCCCTCCCTGGCAGCGCTCGACCATAACTAGAGACAGGGACTTGCTGGGAGCCTGCCCCGACAGCACTCGACCATAACTAGAGACCTGTTTGGAACCCTCCCTGGCAGAGCTTGACCATAACTAGAGACCTGGACTTATTGGGACCCCGTCCCAACAGTGCTTGACCATAACTAGAGACCGGGACCTGTTGGGAGCCAGCCCCAACAGTGCTCGACCATAACTAGAGACCGGGACGTGTTGGGAGCCAGCCCCAACAGCGCTCAACTATAACTAGAGACCGGGAACTGTTGAGAGCCTGTCCTGACAGTGCTCAAACATTACTAGAGACCGGGACCTGTTGGGAGCCCGCCACAGCAGCACTTGACCATAACTAGAGACTGGGAACTGTTGGGAGCCCTCCCTGGTAGCACTCGACCATAACTGGAGACCAGGATCTGTTGGAAGCCCTCCTGGACAATGCTTGACCATTACTAAAGTCCAGGACCCGTTGGGAGCCCTCCCTGGCAGAGCTTGACCATAACTAGAGAACAGGACCTGTTGGGAGCCTGCCCCGGCAGTGCTTGACCATAACTAGAGACCGGGACTTGTTGGAAGCCCTCCCAGACAGCGCTCAATCATAACTAAAGACCAGGACCTGTTGGGAGCCCTCCCTGGCAGAGCTTGACCGAAACTAGAGGCTGGGACCTGTGGGGAGCCCGCCCCAACAGCACGTGATGATATTCAGAGACCGGACCTATTGGGAGCCCATTCTGACAGTGCTCAAACATAACTTGAGACCGGGACCGGAACCTGTTGGGAGTCCTACCTGGCAGAGCTCAACCATAACTAGGGACCAAGACCTGTTGGTGACAGTGTGTCACTGTGCTGGGAGCACACAGTGAGCGCACTCTCAGCACAGAAAACTCAGGCGCCATGGATGTTTATGTGCATTTTGTGGGTATTAGGGCCACCCTCCTTGCCCCTGCACCCATGCGTTATGCGGTCAGCACAAGGTTAAAAATCACCTTAATTTAGCCTCTGTCCCCTCCAATGCATTTCGACAAAAATTTCAAACAAAAAATTTCTAAAACGTCTCACTTTTTACAAACTTTCATCAAAGTGGAAACTTCTGATTTCTCTCACCCCTAATTCTGTGAAAGGGCTGGGGTCCTTGGCTCATTTCCCACACTAGATGCATGGAGTTTGTAAGCTCTCTAATATGTTTGAGGACTGTGGGCTTTTTCTTTCCACCATCTACAAAGTTCTGGTATGGAAATTGCTCCAAAATTTAGAATTTTGGACTGCATTCTCCTTAGGGCGACAGACACCGATAAGATGGGATCGATATTCTGAGTTCCATGTGTCAGCGCTCTATAATTTATAAATAAACCATCTGTATCTGTGAATGGAAGTCCATTTGTCCCCTTATCACTTCCACTTATTGAATAAAAATAACGAATGATTAATCGCCTGTCACAAGTTTCCGAGAAACCCTTCACCTTCATTGCACAAGGCTGGAAGTATTGCATCATATGGACGGGTGATGGCAACGGCTGCCATGGCAATAATCTGGTCGGATCTGCCGACTGATGGGAAGTGATAGTGTGATTGACCTATTAGTCACTCAGCATGTGGCCGGATAAAATTACCATGATCAGACGATGACCGGGATTTCATCACTTCTTCAAATCTCAGGCAGTACCTAGAAAGAGCGCTGCTTTTAAAGAGAGACCTCCACCCCACTCATTTGCATTCCTGTCGTATCTTAAAGGTGAACTCCTGGCTTCCCTTCAGTCTTGTACAGTTGTATCGGCTCCTATCCTGGAATGAAATGGCGTACTCTAATTTCACTGCACACTGTGAACTGCTCACAATGTGCATTAGAAGCTGCAGCAAGTCAGAGCCCACCTCATTTCCTGGCTGGAGGCCTTTCCTACCCAACCTGATTGTCCCCGGCCCACCCCTTTCATTCATCGGATTTCAGTTCTTTCAATAATGGAGGTTCAGCATCACATGTGAGTGTTACTGCATGCAAATCCACCCATCCAGGCATTTTGATATTCGCATACCTCCTCCCAAGAGCCAGCCCACTGCTTGGATTAGGGCTGAAGGGAGTAGCGAGGCAGGGTGTTGTGATGTTTGGAGGAAGTTATGGACAGTATCCTGCCAGCCCCTCCCATCAGCCACGATCTACCTGCATTGCATAGAGAAGCACAGAAACACAGTGATGACATCACTGAATCTAAAATAAAGGTATGTAATAAAAACAGAATGGGTTTATTTAAAACATCTTTTTAGCATGTTGATGAGTGGGAAGGAGGAAGCAGGGAAGGCTAAATATAAGCAGAATAATCTTCAGCTTTGAAGTGGTATTATATATCAAAGGTGTAACTAGAACCTTCAGGGCCCCAATGCAAGAAACCATGAAGGGCCCCCCTGGCCCTCCTTCCCACTGATCCCGGGGTCCTTTACTCCCATTGTGGGACCCTTTGTTACGGTCCTGCAGCAGGCCACCTTCCTGTCATCTTGGGGTCCCCCCACAGTGGCGGAGAAAGAAATTACCATCCAGCTAGATCATAAGGGTTTCCACCATCCCTGAAGTCAAAAAATATACCCCCAAGGAAGGTTAATGGGACTTTAACGGCAACCAAGTAGTAAAGGAAAACAGTGGCGGAAGGCCAAAGCACATTTGCAATTGCAACCTTTGTGATCCTGGTAGTTACGCCACTCGTGTCAGTAGTTTTTTATCCTTTTATTTTATTTATTATTTTTTTACCATTTGTTTTTTTTTTTACCATTTTATTTTTTATAATTTTTTATATATTTTTTAGGGCCCCATTGGGGAGCTTTTGGTGAAATATCAGGAGTCTAAACAGACCCCTGATGTCTCAATTTTGAGACAGAGAAAGTGACTAAGGGCAGATTCATTGGTTCCTTTCTCTGCAGCCTCAGCTGCACAGAATGAATGGACAGGAATAGCTCTGTACAGAGCTTCCCGTTCATTCATAAACATGAATGAACATAAACATAGTTTACTATGCCCCAGCTATGAATGAATAAAAAAAAATAAATAAATAAAAAAAAAAATAAACAGAGTCTGCGATCGGTACCGATCACTGACACTATTCATTAGGACAAGGAAGGGGCTGGTAAATGATACATTTACCGGCTCCTTTCCCACTCTCCATCCTGACAGGGGGGAAGGGGGGGACCGGGGGAGGGGGCCAGGTAAGCACACAGGAGCCCGAGGCAGCAGGACAGCTATAGGGAGGGGGCAGGAGTGGCGTGTGGGGGAACCGATTTCCTCCATTTCCCTCCTGCAGCCGCTGAAAGTCTGCAGGAGGGAGAGGAGGAGAATTGGGCATTCAGCGACTACACAATGGAGGGTTCGGTTCCTCTACATGCCACTGCCCCCTCCTCCCTCCTATCCAAGCATTGCATGGATAAGGGCAGCGAGTGGGAGGGTCCCTGCATATTTATAAGTAGTGTCTGGGTGGGACTAACCCATAAAATGGGCATAATTGGCAGTCCCCTTATATTTAGATTCTGCATCCACCAGATCTAAAGCTGGCCATAGATGAGTCGGCCGGTTCAGCAGGGACCGGCTGAGATTCTAACCAATTATGGGCAGGCTGAATGTACCCAAGTCGATTGATGGAACCGACCAGAATGTTGGATTTTCGGCATGCAATTATTGCCAGTGGCTATAGCCGTTACCAATAAGCACAGTGTTCTCCCAGCATGGATGACCCCCCCTCTGTCAGGAGAACACAATAGCCCTGCAGGGGGGATTCCCCCATCAATACTCATTGTGTTGATAGAAGAATCAAGCGATTTCCTTTCCTGCAACCTATGGTTGCAGGAAATCCGTGATTGCAGGAAATAAAATATGGCCAACTATGGCCTGCCTAAGGACTGGTAAGCTAGAAATATATTTTTTTTTTTTTTTAGGTTTAGATAAGCTTTAAAAGAAAGTACAAAGAACCTAATCCTTTATTGTATAAACTACTAGACCCATCAATCCACTATAAAAGGAGATAAACAAAATCAGACATTTTTTAGGTCCAAAATTTCGGTAGTGTACTAGGGTCATATAATGTATAGTAAATATCTCCTAAACGGTGCATGTTTAGGAGATGTTGACACTACCTATAGGTGAGCCTTATTATAGGCATACCTATAGGTAAAACGTAAAGATTGAAGTTTACTTCCTCTTTAAGATTGTTGCACTGGAACTTTATTCACATTAGTTACTGTATATGTATAGCCATTTATGAGTTAAATGATTGAGTTTATTCATTATTTATTGGTAAGAACATAGTTTATTGAATACTAGTAAAGGAGCAGCGCTTGGTTTTCTTTTGACATAGATGTCTGAGGTCCAGCCTTTGTGGCTACCTCCATGTGCACAGTGGAGAAAAAGGTGCAAAGGTAGTGTGTTACTGGCAAGATTACCAGGTGGGAAAAAAAAAAAAAGGCTGAAAAAAAGAAAAAGAATGCAGCCACCACCTCTAAGAACTAGTAAGCTGCAATGTCTTACATTCATGTTTTTAGGTTTAAGCCTTTACTTTGAAGGACACATTTAGCCCCGTACAAGATGGAGTCACTGTTGAGCTGGGCAGGGTGGTATCCTCAGCAGAGCATCCTGGAATTTATTGCACAGATCCCGTCTTCAACAGGAAGTGCTCCCAGAGCGAGCGATAACGAGCAGTAATATGATTTTTATTATGTCACAGCTGGAAGGTCTAATTATTGAAGGCGTGCTCTCTGGCTGCCAGAGAAAGGTTGTAATTAATATGTCACAGAGAGCTGGAGGTTCCTGGAGCAGACAAAGCTTTTGTCACTGTGTGGTTTTCCCATCCAATGAATCAGAAGACAAAAAGAGCTGAACACACTGATCATGATCCGCCGTCTCAGCTATTAATGTCACCAAGCGAGCGGCAAGGTCAAATGAGAGTCACCGGTGAGAAGCCTAGGCTCCAGAAAAAGCAAGATAGGTCCAGCAGGACCCAAAATGATATGTATGGTGGACCAGGGAGAAGAGGTAACATCGAGAGCCCAAGGTTCCAAGAATACCACTCCTGTCCAAGAAACTTTTTTTTAAAAATGTTTGCACGCATATTTAAAAAATATATTTTAGGCCTGAAGATTAATTAAAAGCCCCAAAACATTCTGAAAGTAGACACCCTGGAGAATAAAGTAGCTGTAGTTCCACAGTGCTTGCAGGCTCCATTCATAAATACTGATCTGTGAAGGTGTTTGATAAAGGTATTCTATGATGTCCTTTATGAGGATAATCCTGTAACATGATGATCCTTGCACACAGGATCAAACGAACGTTCTTGAAGCAAGACATTTCAAACAAATTTCTACTAGTGTATAGCCAAGTTTAATGTGTACCTAAACCATACCAATGAAATTGTCTTATTTGCTTAATATACCATTGAAGATGTTTTGTTGTATCCATTTGATAAGTACACAAAAGTGATCTCTGTATCAAGAATGCTGACAGTGGCTTCTTCACGAATGAAGCCTGAAAGCAGTGCTTGCAGGCTCCATTCATAAATACTGATCTGTGGAGGTGTTTGATAAAGATGTTATATGATGGCCCTTATGGAGATAATCCTATAAGATGATGATCCTTGCACACAGGATCAAACCAACATTCTTGAAGCAAAACATTTTGATCAAATTTTTACTAGTGTATTGACAGCTTTAACAAGTACATAAAGCCATACCAATGAAATTCTCTAATTTGCTAAATTGAAGATGTTTTGTTGAATTCATACGATAAGTGCAAAAAAGTGATCTCTGTATCAAAAATGCTGACAGTGGCTTCTTCACGAATGAAGCCTAAAAGCAGTGCTTGCAGGCTCCATTCATAAATACTGATCTATGGAGGTGTTTGATAAAGATGTTATTTGATGTCCCTTATGGGGATAATCCTATAAGATGATGATCCTTGCACACAGGATCAAACCAACATTCTTGAAGCAAAACATTTTGATCAAATTTCTACTAGGGTATAGACAGCTTTAACGAGTACATAAGCCATACCAATGAAATTCTCGAATTTGTTAAATTGAAGGTGTTTTGTTGAATTCATACGATATGTGCAAAAAAGTGATCTCTATATCAAGAATGCTGACAGTGGCTTCTGCATGAATGAAGCCTGCAAGCAGTGCTTTACAGACTCCATTCATAAATACTGATCTGCTCTGGTGTTTGATAAAGATGTTGTAAGATGTCCTTTATGAGGATGATCCTGTAAGAGGAATAGCTTAATCAAAGGATGTATTACCAGACTTCCTGTAAACATGCAGACATGACTATAACAGCAATTTCACAATTTCTCTCGCCTCCAGTGTTAAATCACAAACTGCCCCGTCATCATAAAATAAATTACTGGTCTGCAACAAAACATACCCCTTTAACCATATCGCTGCCAGGTCCGTACGTCGTATGTACCTGACAATGGAGTTTCACACACAATCCGATGGCTGCAGCCAGGATTGTGTGTAAAATTGACAAGAAGACTCCTGCCTGTCAGGTGGAAGCATTTAGGCGGCTGGGGTGCCCCCCAATTGCTTCCACACACCCGGGGGGGGGGGGGATAACCATGTATTTTGGGCTCCGCTTTCCCATCTGCGGGCCTGGGACCTGGGATTCTGGCAGGTGGAGTGGAAGGAGGGGAGCGTCCGCTCTCCTCCCCTTGTTGTTCGTGACCAGGAAAGCGACATGTATGATGTCACTTCCGGGTCACCCTGTCACTTTCCCCGGCTAGCATAGCTGCGAAGAAATGTATTGCAATGCGATCTGCATTGCAATACATTCAGTGGAGCCCAGAGCAGACATGCAGGGTCTTTTAGACCCTGCATGTCTCCTTAAAGAGAACCTGTCACCAAAAAATCATCACATGTTACATACAGTGCATCTAGGAAGGTGTTCACAGCACTTCACTCTTTCCACATTTTGTTATGTTACAGCCTGATTCTAAAATGGAATAAATTCATTATTTTCCTCAAAATTCTACAAATAATACCCCATAATGACAATGTGAAAAAAGTTTGTTTGAAACCTTTGCAAATTTATTAAAAATAAAAAATGAAATAAATCCCATGTGCATAAGTATTCACAGCCTTTGCTCAATACTTTGTTGAAGCACCTTTGGCACCTACAAGCTTGGCACACCTATTTTTAACAGTTTCTCCCATTCTTCTTTGCAGGACCTCTCAAGCTCCATCAAGTTGGATGGGGAGTGTCGGTGCACAGCCATTTTCAGATCTCTCCAGAGATGTTTAATCAGGTTCAAGTCTGGGCACTGGCTGGGCCACTCAAGGACATTCACAGAGTTGTCCCATAGCCACTCCTTTGTTATCTTGGCTGTATGCTTAGGGTGGTTGTTCTGTTTGAAGATGAACCTTCACCCCTGTCTGAGGTCCAGAGCACGCTGGAGCAGGTTTTCATCAAGGATGTCTCTGTACATTGCTGCATTCATCTTTCCCTCATCCCTGACTAGTCTCCCAGTTCCTGCCACTGAAAAACAGCATGATGCTGCCACCACCATGCTTCACTGTAGGAATGAGCGGTGCCTGGTTTCCTCTAGACATGACGCTTGCCATTCAGGCCAAAGAGTTCAATTTTTGTTTCATTAGACCAGAGATGACATTTTGTTTTTCATGGTCTGAGAGTCATTCAGGTGCCTTTTGGCAAACTCCAGGTGGCCTGTCATGTGCCTTTTACTGAGGAGTGGCTTCCGTCTGGCCACTCAACCATACAGGCCTTATTGGTGGAGTGCTGCAGAGATGGTGGTTCTTCTGGAAGGTTCTCCTCACTTCACACATAGAAATGCTGGAGCTCTGTCAAAGAGACCATCGGGTTCTTGGTCACCTCCCTGACTAGGGCCCTTCTCCCTCAATTGCTCAGTTTGGCCGGGCGGCCTGCTCCAGGAAGAGTCTTGGTGGCTCAAAAACTTTTTCCATTTTCAGATGATGGAGGCCACTGTGCTCATTGGGACCTTCAATCCTGCAGAAATGTTTCTGTACCCTTCCCCAGATCTGTGCCTCAATACAATCTTGCCTGAGGTCTACAGACAATTCCATGGACTTCATGGCTTGTGGTCTACAGACAATTCCATGGACTTCATGGCTTGTGCTCTGACATGCACTGTTAACTGTGGGACCTTATATAGACAGGTGTGTGTTATTCCAAATCAAGTCCAATCAACTGAATTTACTACAGGTGGACTCCAATCAAGTTGTAGAAACATCTCATGGATAATCAGTGGAAAAAATATGCACCTGAGCTCAATTTTGAGTGTCATTGCAAATGCTGTGAATACTTATTTACAAGAAGAACGGGAGAAACTGCCCAAAAATAGGTGTACTAAGCTTGTAGCATCATACTCAAAAAGACTTGAGGCTGTAATTGGTGCCAAAGGTGCTTCAATAAAGTTTTGAGCAAAGGCTGTGAATACTTAATGTACATGGGATTTTTTTATTTTTTTAATAAACTTGCAAGGATTTCAAACAAACTTCTTTCATGTTGTCATTATGGGGTATTGTTTGTAAAATTCTGAGGAAAATAATGAATTTAGTCCATTTTGGAATAAGGCTGTAACATAACAAAATGTGGAAAAAGTGAAGCTCTGTGAATACTTTCCGGATGCACTGTATCGCCATGCACGCCAGAGCAAGGGCAATAATTCTAGCACAAGACCTCCCCCCGTAAAACTAAACTGATCACCTATAGGGGGCTTTTGAAGTGTTGCCTATAGAAAATATAGGGTACTGAAGTTTGTCGCCATTTCACGGGCCTCAACAAATTTAAGGTTTGGCATGTTGGGTATCTGTTTATTCGGTGCAACCTCATCTTTTATATTTTACCAACAATTTGGGTAAATTATTGTGCTTGTTTGCCCTAATGTTCACTTTAGTTTGTTTTTTACTAAAATTTTGCATTTCCTAGACCTTTGTGATAATATCAAGAGACATCAAAAACTGGAACTACCACTATTTTGTTCTCTAGGGCAGGGATGGCGAACCTTGGCACCCCAGATGTTTTGAAACTACATTTCCCATGATGCTTGTTGCTCAACTACACTGCAGAGTGCATGAGCATCATGGGAAATGTACTTCCAAAACATCTGGGGTGCCAAGGTTCCCCATCACTGCTCTGAGGTGTCTGCTTTCAGAAAATATATAATGTTTGGGAGTTTTGTGTAATCTTCAGGCCTAAAATGATTTTTAATCGTGTGTAAAAAAAATGCAAAAATGGCTCTGGCAGCGAAAAGGTTAAAGTATAACTCCAGCAAACTTTTTTTTTTTTAATTTTAATTTTGGATCGAGTGTGGAACAAATACATCCTCCATACATTTTTTTTCTGTCTGTATATTGGTGGAAGTAAGGGAAATCTCCCAACTGGGGCCACAGAGAGCAGTAAACCTTGTCCATTCTGTCTAAAACTAAAAGGAAACGTTGCCGCTGGAAATGCACTTTAACCACTTAAGGACCGCCGCACGTCCTTACTTTGAGGAAAATCGTTGTAATGGCAGCAGCTAGCTACCATAACCCCGGTATCCTCTTCTTCGGCCGGCGGTCCGCTTTCAGATAAAAGTGGTCTCTGCGGCGGTTTCGCCGCAAGATCACTTTTATCGGAGGCAGGAGAGGGCCCCCCCCCTCCCAACGTGCTCCGGTGCCCTCTGCCGCTTACCAGAGCTGTCGGCGATCTGATCCTTTCAAATGCTGGATATGGAGACGAGTGAGAGGAAAATGGCCCCCACCCGTCTCCATACCATTGCAGGGCTCAAGTGACGTCAAAACGTCACTTCCGCCCATAGATCTCCAAGGAGTTTTTTTTTTTTTTTTTTTTTTTTTTAAATGAAAAATTTATTTTTTTATTGCATTTTAATGTAAATATGAGATCTGAGGTCTTTTTTACCCCAGATCTCATATATATAAGAGGTCCTGTCATGCTTTTTTTCTATTACAAGGGATGTTTACATTCCTTGTAATAGGAATAAAAATGACACAATTTAACAGTGTAAAAATACAAAAATAAAAGGTAAAATAAATAAGAAAAAATAATTTTTTTTAAACGCGCCCGTCCCGTCGAGCTCGCGTGCAGAAACGAACGCATATGTGAGTAGCGCCCGCATATGAAAACGGTGTTCAAACCACACATGTGAGGTATCGCCGCGATCGGTAGAGCAAGACAAATAATTCTAACCCTAGTCCTCCTCTGTAACTCAAAACATACAACCTGTAGAATTTTTTAAACATTGCCTATGGAGATTTTTAAGGGTAAAAGTTTGTCGTCATTCCACGAGTGGGCGCAATTTACTCGGCGTGACATTATCTTTCACAATATAAAAAAAAAAAAATGGGCTAACTTTACTGTTGTCTTATTTTTTATTTCAAAAAAGAGTTAATTTTTCCAAAAAAAGTGCGCTTGTAAGACTGCTGCGCAAATACGGTGTGACAGAAAGTATTGCAACGACCGCCATTTTATTCTCTAGGGTGTTAGGAAAAAAATGTATACTGTTTGGGAGTTCTAAGTAATTTTCTAGCAAAAAAACCTGTTTTTATCTTGTAAACAACAAATCTCAGAAAGAGGCTCGGTCCTTAAGTGGTTAATATCTCATATAAAATAAGCAAGCATTATATACATCTATAGGTATGTAATTGCTTTCATCCATATAAGAAAAGGAAATTAAAGCTACAAGCTGCGGAGTCATGTAGGTATAAGGAACAGTATGTCAGTCAAGCTATAATTACTATTCAATTTAAGACATCAGATCCTTGCTATACCTGGATACTGGAGTGGGATGTCTATCTTGGGCCCGATGACGTAGTGTCCCTCCTCGAGGCTGTGAGCCGTCACCGTTGTCCACTGTCGGCAGGAATGAATCAGGATGACGTCCTGGTCACTGACCCCCTCCACGTATTCCCCTGCAAGAAAGCATCAATTCATCAATCAATCAGTCTCCTCTATATGTAACATGGGAAAAGAATGAGGAAGATGAACCTATTGTTATCAAGGAATTAATTTATGGAATCCTTGGACAATAATGGTAAACTGCTTCTTTATTATCCTTACCAATAAAGCAGAACTCTGGGAAAAGTAAAGGTTCTCCCTTGCATTCGCCTGCACTGCAAGGGTTAAATGCTGCAAGGGTTAAAACCCATCTTATCATGAACCTCCTATGGCAACACTTCTTATTAATAAAGCATTATAAAAAAATCTTTCTCCAAAACCACAAAATATCGTGGTGGAGAAAATAAATTGGGACTATAAAAGAGGACAAATAACACACAATTAAAAAAATATAAGACACTTTATTATATGATTAAAATATTATATAAACCACAAGAAAGGAGATTTGATGCAGCAAATGCATGGTGATAAACTCAGAGTTGTATGGTGGATCGACGCATTTTGAAATCGAAGCATAAATACCGTGAAACGTGTCGATCCACCATACCGCACTGAGATCAGGGTCGGTGGTGCCACTAGGCAAACTAGGCAGCCGCCTAGGGCGCACTGCTGTCTAGGGCGCCCAGCCACTGGTGTTCCTACTCTCTTCTCTCTGCAGCAAGCAACTAAGTCCCAGCATCAGCAGGCAGCCGCCGCTCCGTTCACACATAGTGTCAGAGGCGCAGCAGCGGCAGAGGACTGTGTCTGTGTCCCGACACCTGAATGATTGGAGGCAAGCAAACATTCGTTGATGGGCACTGGTAGGCTGCATTAATGGGCACTGGTAGGCTGCATTAATGGGCACTGGTAGGCTGCATTGATGGGCGCTGGTAGGCTGCATTGATGGGCACTGGTATGCTGCATTGATGGGTGCTGGTGAGGCTGCATTGATGGGCACTGGTAGGCTGCATTGATGGGCACTGGTAGGCTGCATTGATGGGCACTGGTAGGCTGAATTGATGGGTGCTGGTAGGCTGCATTTTATGGGTGCTAGCGAGGCTGCATTTGATGGGCACTGGTAAGGCTGCATTGATGGGCACTGGTAGGCTGCATTGATGGGCACTGGTAAGCTACACTGATGGGTGCTGGTAGGCTGCATTGATGGGCACTGGTAGGCTGCATTGATGGGTGCTGGTAGGCTGCATTTTATGGGTGCTAGCGAGGCTGCATTTGATGGGCACTGGTAAGGCTGCATTGATGGGCACTGGTGAGGCTGCATTGATGGGCGCTGGTAGGCTGCATTTTATGGGTACTGGTGAGGCTGCATTTAATGGGCACTGGTAAGGCTGCATTGATGGGCGCTGGTGGGCTGCATTTGATGGGCGCTTTATTAAAAAGGTGGGGTATACATAGGCAGGGCAAAGGGGTGCAGTCAGGGGTGGGGACAAGGAAGGGGGCAGCAAAATGAGGTTTCGCCTAGGGTGTCAAAAATCCTTGCACCAGCCCTGTCTGAGATTATAACCTAAAAGAGCATGTAACCCTTCCATGGCAGGCACAGCTCCACTGCAAGGAGGACTTTTCCCAGGAGCAAACTCAAAAAATGAAGAAAATTTCTATGATGTTGGGTTATTTTTGGTGGAAGCGATGTAATTCTTTTTTTTTTTTTGTCAAAAACTATATCCTAGTAATTTTTTTTGTTTTGTGTGCAGTGTACGGGGCATGCATTATGTATACCACCTGCCCATTACTGGGATCTGTAAAATGCCAAGAATTAAGCATGTTGCCAGGACAACGTACAGTAAAACGGATTGCGAGTAACGCGGTTTACGAGTGTTCCGCAATACGAGCTGTTTTTAAAGAAAAACCCAGACTCGGTTTGCAAGCGTTCTCTCGCAAGACGAGCAGGAAGCAGGATTCAAGCCTCTGGGTTGTGCAGTACCGCATTTGGCCAGAGGTGTAGGGGCGCCGCTGACACTCGGAGCCGCTCGGAGACATGCGGAACCGCTCGGAAACACTGTGTTCCCGAGTGCCTCCGAATGTCTCCAAGCGTCTTCGAGTGGTCTCCGCGCTTCTCTGAGTGTTTCTGAGTGTCTCCGGCGCCTCCCCCCCACCTCTGGCCACATGTGGTACTGCATAGACAAGCAGTGGCTGTGGAATGAATTATCTGAGTTTCCATTGATTCCTATGGGGAAACTCGCTTTGATATACGAGTGCTTTGGATTACAAGCATTCTTCTGGAACGGATTATGCTCGTAATCCAAGGTACTACTGTAACTCCAACACGCATGCATAGGAGTTCCATCATTGGTGGCCACCCAAGAGGCAAGACGCTGGAGACAGAGTAGACAATGGAGAAGACGGTGGTAGTAGATGGAGGGGTGAGGGATAATGCTGAATATGTCAGCACTGAAGGAGGGCAAGGGAGCCAATCTGCCATAATGTGCCAGAACAACCCCCCTCCCATCCGCAGGTGGCTGTTTAGTTCCACTTATGCTTTCCATACTGTAAGCTTCATGTGACGTCGGAAGGTGTTGGAGCTTACACACAATTGATGATGTCTTCTTCCTTCTTACATGACACTGTTAGGGCCTGGTGATTGGCTACTAGGACCAAGCCCTGCAACATGGGAGGGGATCACATGCTCCCTCTCACAGGTATTTCCTGCAGATCTCATTGAGGAACAAAGTGGTGGTATTAGGCAGGCTGCATTCTTACCTATCTATTGGCAGCCCTCATTATCTGCTCTTGGCTCCCAGTAGAGGCTCGTGTCCTAGTTGATAAACAGGAAAAATTGCCACTCCTCCCCTGCTCTGCTACCTTCCCAGTTGCTAGACATTGGGAGGCAGCCTATTGCTGGAGGCAGTGCATTAAAACAGAACTTCACTCAACATTACCTATTTTTAAACCTTATGCTGCTACATTAGTAAATAAGTAGGGAACGTCATAGCTCCCAACTGTCCCGGATTTCGAGGGGCTGTCCCTGATTTTTAACAAAGTCCCTCTGTCCCTCTTTCCTTCCCATGTGTCCCTCATTTTGGTCTGATCTATATAGTTGTATATAAAATGTACTACTAAAGTGTTTTCCAGTGCTAAACCTTTCATCCAAATTCTAAATTGCTGCATTTGTAAATTTCTGAAGCCAGTATAAAGCAATAGTACTGGTAAAAAGAAGCACTTGGGGGTTCAACTAATCAATTTTTTTGTATAATTCTCCTTTAAGGAGGCGTGATATGGGTGTGTCCTATGCCTACATACTTTTACTAACAGTTGTCCCTCGTTCCCATCCCAAAAAGTTGGGAGGTGAGGGAAACTTTATTAAATTTACTTGTTTTAAACTTTTTTTTTTTTACATCATCCCTGGCATCTTCAGGAGGGGAGGAGAGGCTTTCTCTGCTAAGCACACCCCCCTGTATGCATGCCTGAGCTAAGGGCAGATGGTTTCCTTGAAGTAAATGCTACATGAATCATCAATCAATCATCTGTATGTAAAAAAACATGCCATTCTTTTTAAAGGAATACACCACTGCGTTACAATCTCTAATTTAGTAAATCATCCATGTACTCCAATTTGGTTGTCAAAAAAGAACCTCAATAAAGTCGAAATATGCAACCAGTGTTTTGTTTTTGTTTTTTATTAAGTGGTAGTTGTACGGAATTTAATACATTAATAATGGTGTCATTGGGTGGGGGTGGTTCTGTATAATTGTGGATGGGCCTGTGTAGGCCCATGTGTATTAAACCAGACCAAGAATTTGTGTCTTTTGCCAGCTGAAGGCTGAGCACCTCTGGTTGTGAACTGGTTAATCTAGATAGAATCTTTTTGAATCCCACACACAGCGCCCAGAGGTAGAGAAATCTGGGACATCTGAGCCTTAAAAAAAAAAGAACTGCAGATTGGTTATTGCTTTATCTCACTATACATGGTTTAGTAACTTGAAGGGACAGTCTATTCAGAATGGATAGGTAGCACTAACCCCGCAACAGCCTATTTGGACCTATTTCTCCCAGTCACAGCATGCACAGCCATTTTCAGCATTGATCCTTTGGCTCAATAATCAGTCTAGAAGTTTATTTTAGGGTTTCTATTGTAAATAGGAACTTGGATAGTCATGAGAGTATGGGATACCCTGAATCTGTAGAACTTGAGGACTGCTAGGCTTCTGGCTGTTCTGTACAAAATACTGGCTGTATTGCACAACCTCAGGCTGCACTGTCATCTCTAGGATGATCTGTACAACTCCTGGCCGGCCTTGTACAACTCCTGGCTGCTTCTCCTCTAGAAGGCTAGACCCTGGAACTCTGCTGCTGGCTGCCAGGCCTCCGAATATTTATGGGCGCTCCATCAACAGTCTGGACACACCTCCCCGGGGATTGGCTGTAGTGCCATAAATATTTAGACTGCCTGTTCTGCTCTCCCTCCCACTATACTTCCAGGGGTAGCAGAACAGCAGCCTGTAAGACACTAAAGAACCCTAAATAATCAACCCCTGCTCCACTAACAAAGGAGCTAACTAAATTTGCCTAGCAGCCTACTTCTCTCTCAGATTCTGGAAATCTTTCCCCACCGTGAGTGCATGCAGAGATCTCAAAGCAAAGCTGTCCCTTGTAAACACAGAACGTTTCTATGTTTACAAGTGGGATCGAGAGCAGAGGGTAAGAGCCAGGGGTGGCGGAATGCGGTTCCGTCATGTTCGGGCTGCAAAACTGTGTGTGAGGGCCACATGACAAGGCCTGGTGGGCTGGTTTCGGCCCACGGGCCTTGTGTTTGACACATGTGTCCTAGACTGAGCCTGTGTTGTCGGTGTGGTTGAAACTGTGTCTGTGAAGGCCTCTTGAGTGCCCTCCCTAGGAAAAGAGAGCCTTGACTGATGGGGGCATGGCCAGGTGCTGGACAAGGGAAACAATTGGATGGAACATGGGGGGTGGGATGGGCCTGAGCTCAGGGAACATGTGCCCCAGGGAATTCTGGGTCTTTCGGAAGAGTCGGATGGAAAAACTGCCCACCCTCCCACCCCTTTTTTCCTCTGTTATGGTATGTAACAGTTTGCTGCGGTTTCTTGACCTTGCCAGCATTTAGAGTTGCTGTAATGGACTATGCCCTTGATGAAAAATTGGAAGTAGGCTGTCTGTCCAGCACTTATGGTAAGAACAGGCCCCACCCCCACTTTTGGAATTGAGTGCTCACAGTACGACTGTGACTGGCACTGGTTAAATGTGTTCAAATGTTACGTGTTGGAATTTAATAAATCTGTGGCCTTGCCCTTTCCAACCTAATGGTTGTAGGTGTCTTATTTAATGGGGTAAAGGGCAAGGGTGGTGGGGGATTTGATCCCATTGTGTTACGTTAATTGGGACCTAGGCCCATAGCCCCTCAGCAGTCTTGGCAGGCAGCCTCTGTACTTGGAAGGGAGACCTTGACATGTTCTCAGCGGCCCCCTTGGGGGTGAGCGCTACAGACAGATAGTGAGTGCCCCTACAAGTGTTTTGGCTAACTATGGGGAAGGAATGGGAGGAGGCCCATTGTGAAGACCATGGCCAGTGGCTGTTGACATACCAAACATGGTGCTTACCATGGAGATTATCTAGTAGGCACTTCCACCTACTCCATATACGCTTTGGCTTTGCTAAATATTGTGATCTATCTACAAAACATGCAAAAATTTAAAAAAACCTTCTCCAAGCAAAACTTTCTTGTAGTGCCCAGAGAGAATCTTTTTTTTTTCCACTAGTAAAGTGATTGGTCACTTTAATGGACATCTTTCTTTCCTGCCACCGGCATTAGGAAGACAAGCTGTCAGGCTCGGGAGATCATCAGTGAGATATAGAGAACACGCAGATACTTGTGATGTTCCCATCAGATCTGGCAGTACAGATAACTTCCTGAGCTCAATTATACTCAGACTGATGTCTGTAGGAAGCAGCCTCTGAACAAGACCTTCTCTCTCATTAAAAGACACAGTGAACTGCAGAATATAGATAGAAGCTCCTGGTCAGATATAAGATAGGCAAGATATATGATAAGTCAAAGAGCCACACCTAAAAAATCTGGAAGCATGATATTTTGAAATTTGTCCTTTATTTTGTTAAAAAAAAAATTGTAAAACATACCAACTCATTTCAGGGGTTCTTGAATGCCCCCTTCTTCAGGACCAGGATAAACATTAAGTGTACACTCCCATAACAAATATGTGTGAGTTCCTTCAGTTCCTTGTTAGTATACACTTAAAGTGGCGTTCCACCCAAAAATGGAACTTCCACTTTAAATGTTTGTGACCCCCTGACATGCCACATTTAGCATGTCATTTTTTGGGGGGGAAGCTCTCACTTCCTCCCCTGGCGCCGGAAGGAAGATCCCCTCTCCCTCCTCCCTCCCTGCAATCTTCTGAGACACGTCATAGGTCCCAGAAGATTGCCCGGGCCTTCACAGCATGCAGTGAGGGTCGCGCTTGCGCAGTGCACGCCAGGCTGTGAAGCCACAGCCGGGCGCCCACAGTTAGAATGCCGGTGCCACGGAGAGGAAGGGGAGAGGAACGGGGCTTCATGCGCCCGCATTGCTGGACCATGGGACAGGCAAGTGTCTGATTATTAAAAGTCAGCAGCTACACTTTATGTAGCTGCTGACTTTTAAATGGGTGGAATTCCGCTTCAACTCCTTGATTACCCCATTAATACAGTGACAGTGTATAATATTACTGATTACTGTATTAGTGTCACTGGTGATGTCAGTGTTAGTTAGTCAGTTCCCACCATGTGTCAGTTAGTGTCAGATTGTCCGTCGCACGATCACAGTCTCACTATAAGTTGACGATCACTGGCATTAGCAGGATAAAAATACTGTATTTATCGGTGTATAACATGCACAGGTGTATAACACGCACCTTAATTTTAAGAGGGAAGTTTCAGGAAAAAAAAATTACATTTTAAATAAAATAATTTGAAGCAAAATAAGGGTCAGTGACAATCTGAAGCCTCACCAGTGCCCATCAATGCGGCCTGATCAGTGCCCATCTGCAGCCTCACCATAGCCCATCAATACATCCTGATCAATGCCCATCTGCAGCCTCACCATAGCCCATCAATGCATCCTGATCAGTGCCCATCTGCAGCCTCAGCGTTGCCCATAAATGCAGCTTGATCAGTGCCCATCTGCAGCCTCACTATTGCCCATTAACGTAGCCTGATCAGTGCCCATCTGCAGCCTCACTATTGCCCATTAACGTAGCCTGATCAGTGCCCATCTGCAGCCTCAGCATTGCCCATAAATGTAGCCTGATCAGTGCCCATCTGCAGCCTCACCATTGCCTATCAATGTAGCCTGATCAGTGCCCATCTGCAACCTCGCCATTGCCCATTAATGCAGCCTGATCAGTGCCCATCTGCAGCCTCACCATTGCCCATTAATGCAGCCTGATCAGTGCCCATCTGCAGCCTCAGCATTGCCCATAAATGTAGCCTAATCAGTGCCCATCTGCAGCCTCAGCATTGCCCATAAATGTAGCCTGATCAGTGCCCATCTGCAGCCTCAGCATTGCCCATAAATGTAGCCTGATCAGTGCCCATCTGCAGCCTCAGCATTGCCCATAAATGTAGCCTGATCAGTGCCCATCTGCAGCCTCAGCATTGCCCATAAATGTAGCCTGATCAGTGCCAGTCTGCAGCATTACCATTGCCCATCAATGTAGCCTTATCAGTGCTTATCTGCAGCATTACCATTGCCCATCAAAGTAGCCTGATCAGTGCAGGGAGATTAGAGACGTGGGGTTACACAGAGTGGGGATCTCCCGTTTACTCGGCGGCCAATGTAATACGAAGTCCCACCTTCTGGACTGGCTCCTATGATAGACAGAACACTGGTCCAATGCTGGGACATGGCCCAAATGTATAAACAAATTTAATTTTTTTATTTTTTATTTTATTGGATATGTTTTATAGCAGAAAGTAAACAATATTGTTTTTTTTTTTCAACATTTTCGGTAATTTTTTGTTTATATTATAAAAAAATAGAAAACCCAGTGGAGATCAAATATCACCATAAGAAAGCGCTATTTGTGTGAAAAAAATTATATAAATTTCATGTTGCCTGACCGTGCAATTACCAGTTAAAGTGGAGTTCCACCCACTTTTACAACTCTTCAGCATCCCTCACTAAACTGTGCACTGTAAACGAATTGGATATTTTTTAATTTTTTTTCTCAGCACCTACTGTGTATCTGCTGTATTCATTTTTCACTTCCTCCTCCCTGGTCGCGGCCCATCGCATCATTTCCTGTTTGCAATGCCTTCTGGGAAGAGGCGGCAACTTCCTCTGACACTGCCGTTGCTATGGAAACCTGACCTGAAACCTATTACGCTGCTTGTGCTGCACTGAGCATGTGCGAGATCTTCAAGGATGAGATCCAGGAAGAAATAGTCTAGCTTCAGATGCCCACACTTAAGATGGCCACAGCCTGCTGTAAGTTTATAAAATAACAAACTACTGCTATAAACGAACAAAACAGACCTTAGTTTACAGACTAACTTTACTAGAATACATTAAGCTTGTGTATTATAGGGGTATTTTTATTTAAAAAGTATAATTTCGGCCGGAACACCACTTTAAAGTAGCACAGTGCTAACTAGCAAAAAATGGTTAGGCCATTAAGGGGGGGGAAACCTTCCAGAGCTGAAGTGGTTAAACTTTTCCAAGAAAGTTATTTTTATACCATCTCTTTTCTCCAATAAAGGATTCTTACTGCTTCACAAACTTCTGTACCCTTGTAGTAGGTATAGTGTTGCATTTATGTCCCTTCTGGGTTGTGGTGCAATTTGTTGGATGGCCACTTTTTGTCTCCACCACTCTGGGACTATCTTGGGGGGAGCCAGGGTAAATAAAGAGGGATGTACTTGGATTGTGGAAGGAGAGAGAAGTTAGTGTCCAGTGGAGTGAAGTGAGGACAGTTGCTTGCCCTAGTGGGATAGTGGGGCTGCTTTGGAAACATGTAATGGCCTACTATGTGGCGTCCCCTTGGGGACAAGCTGGGACCAGTGGGGCTGAGCCAAGAAATCTGGGGAGCTGTAGTAAAACAGGACCGATTTACAAGATTCCCTTTTGTGGGCTGTGGATTGAGAGCACGAAAGCCAGGACAAGATAAGGAAAAGCGAATTACTCCAAACATTGCTAAAAACGAACAATATGCTCTGAAGTCCTCAGTTAAAGTAAACTATCTTACAAATGAGAATTGGACCAAGTCTTCTTTCATTCCTTTGGATACTTGGCCGATACCTGGGCAGTAGCAACTTTATGACCGATTCCAGTTGAGAAGTGGGTAGTGAACTAGTTTAGGAGAGTCAACCTGTCTAGTGGCAAAATAAATTGGCCTATGGTGCCATGTGCTAGTAACCTGGGACTCCCATGTCACGTGGGCCTAGGTGTTCAGCAGGAATCTTCTGTAGACTAGAAATGGAACTATCAGAAGCAGACACACCCTGTGTGTATTGGTCTTTTACCAGTGTCACAGACCACAGAGATGATGAGGGTGGCCTCTTCCACAATTCCTGTCCAAGCTTCCCTAGTAGTGGAGACAGGGACTGCTAGGGCAGTGGAAGGGCACAGGTGCCTGGAAGCTGTAGGAGTAAGCTGTAGCTTAGAGACACAGGAGTCCTTCCAGTGGTGGTGTGAAGTCAAGTCACAAGCCTTGTTCAGTGGGAGCCAGACAGACAGATGCAGAATCAGGGTCAGGTTCAAGGTAGGGGACAGGCAGAAGTTGATAACATGCTGGCGGTGGGGTACCAAATCAGGAAGCAGAGACGTAGTCATAAATCCAAGCCAGGTCAGTAGCATAAGCGAGAAGCAGATATAGCGGCGGGTGATCCAAGAGAGGTGTCAGCTGGGTCAGGAACAAGGTTAGCAGACATGGACTAGAATCAGGAACACAGGAACCAAAGCTGAAGACCATGCAGCACTGAAGCCAGGCAGACTCTCAGTTTAAATAGACTGCTGGGCACCAGAATCTGTGGATGTGTGCGCACGCCTACATGTACGCGCATGTGCCCTCGTGTATGCGTTTGCGTGCGCATTCTAATCCTTGCTCGTCTTGGCCTTCTATGCTCGTGACTGCGCACAAAAATAAGCATCTGCTGCACGGGAATGAGCACCTGCTGCACGAGATCCCTGACACCCAGTGAGGCCTAAAGTGCCCCAATGAGGCCTAAACCTGCTGATGTTTAGGTATTGGACCATCCATCACTGAAAAGGGTCAGCAGGCTGTGTGACTACCTGATCCAAGGGGGTGGTACACCCTGAGTTGCACATGCGCAGCTCAGTGTAAATTGTCAGCATCCCAAATGGGACAAATTAACTCCTGTAAGCATGCATGGGAGTTATGTCATCTGAGCAAGGTCATTGAAGGTGGCCAAAGATCCTGAACCTGAAAGAATCTGGTGAGAAGATATCAGCACCAAGGAGGAGGTAGCTTGTGGACATCACATCACTGGAAGAGAATTGAATATAGTTTTGCTTTAAGAAAACTGTAGACAGTGAGACACGATGGTAAACTTAGATTTTGAGTTAAAATAATACACTTTAACTGAATATTAATATATTTGAATAAACACAGTACTCAAACTCTTTACATCAAGCTCTTATGGGCACTCCACCCATTTATGTCGTTATATAAGATATAATATATAACCTTATTATATATGATAAGATCTAACGTCCAGCAGACACATGTGACTGGTGACATCGTACACCATTTCCCCCCCCTCATAATAGTTCCATTGTTTTCATTTCTGAATGAATTTTGTCTTATGCAGAAAACCCAGTTTTTGGTAAATGATCTCCATAAAGTAATCAATAAAGGCATGTTTGCAGGCCAGGCACTGGCAAAGTGCTGAATGCAGATAAGTGAAGAGAAATTTAGTCCTAATTTCTGGGCTGTGTAACGAGGCTTGATTTGATATCCGGCGGATTAGCACTCTCGCTTTTAGTTTTAGTCTAAATGGATTTGATTCCTATTGATTTTCTATTTTAGAAAGGCCTGAGGCCTACTCCAGAGCCTCTCCATGGCAACGCTCACAGGCTGCTTCAGTCTGCTTGGCCCCATCAGGCAATGGAGTCTCCTTCTCCTTGAAGGTTGTTAAGGGGGAGATTTTATTTACTGATCCCTAAGTGAGATGTATACAGCGGCCTGCCGAGCTTCAAGGCTAAAATATGAAGTTCAAGTAAAAGTTACACCAAGTAAAAAATAACAACATGATTGAGTTTTACTTTTTATACACTTTTTATTTGTGATTCCATTTGTACAATAAGACAAGAGTATGCTAGGTGTCTGCACCAGGACATGGTAGTAGAGGATGATTCTCGTCAGTGGGGACACTGACATCAATAAAAACCTGACAGAGCTTTTAACCCCTTCCTCTATTCAAAACTAGAAAAAGAAAAGTTTGGCCTGAGTCAGTACTACTAAAATACACTATATTGCCAAAAGTATTGGGACACCTGCCTTTACATGCACATGAACTTTAATGGCATCCCTGTCTTAGTCCCGGGGCGGTCTTTAACGCGGGGCAAAAGGGGAAGCTGCCCAGGGCCCTGTCATTGTTGAGGGGCCCAAAGCAGCTGCCCCTTGGCATGGGTAGTCCTGGACCGGGAGCAAGGAGAAGGGAGAGCTTGGGAGGGAGAACAGCCCTCTCTCATCCCCCATCCCCCCTCCTTCTCCCTCATCCCCATCCCCCCATCTCTCTTGTCCCCAATCCACCCTCTTTCTCCCCCAACCCCCCTATCACTCTCATCCCCAATCCCCTCTCTCTCTCATCCGCAATCCCCTCTCTCTCTCATCCCCAATCCCCCCTCTCTCTCATCCCCAACGCCCCCTATCTCTCTCATCCCCAATCCCCCCTCTCTCATCCCCCCTCTCTCTTTCATCCCCAATCCCCCCTCTCTCAGCCCCCCTCTCTCTTTCATCCCCAATCCCCTCTCTCTCATCCCCAATCCCCCCTCTCTCATCCCCAATCCCCCCTCTCTCATCCCCAATCCCCCCTCTCTCTCATCCCCAATACCTCCCTTTCACCCCCTCTCTCTTTCATTCACCCCCCCTCTCTCCCTCTCTCTCACTCCCTCTCTCCTTCTCCCCCCCCCTCTTCTCTCTGAAAGACAAAACCAGAGAAAACCCCCAGCTCAACTCAGAAACCCTGTCTCTTCCACCTCTCTCTCCCACATCCCTCTCTATCTCTCTCACCCCCTCTCTCACACCACACTCTCTCTCGCCCCCTCTCTTTCACCCCCCTCTCTCACTCTTTCACCCACTTCTCTCTCTCACCACCCTAGCTCACCCTCTCTTTCTCTCTCTCTCTAACCCCCACTTACACTGATCACACCCTCCACCCCCCCCCCCCAATGCCACTGGTACCAATCCACCCTTCACCACCACCACTGCCCACACCCCCCGAGCCCTAGCAACCAATGGTTGAGCGGTAATGATGTGCAGTAACCTCTAGCAACCAAAAACAATCAGCAAGCGAAAAGTATGTGCTGTAACCTCTAGCAACTAATCAGTGAGCAGTAATGTTATGCTTTAACCTCTGGCAACCAATCACAATTGTTGCCTGATCTGCTGCACTAAACTGATTTGAAGTTTAGCTGCTATTTACTGTATGTTTCAAAGCAGGTGGAGAGCAAAATTGCATGGGGGGGCAAAGAAAATGTTTGCCCAGGGTCCGATCAATATTAAAGACGGCCCTGCTTAGTCCATAGGGTTCAATATTGAGTTGGCCCACCCTTTGCAGCTATAACAGCTTCAACTCTTCTGGGAAGGCTGTCCACAAGGTTTAGGAGTGTGTCTATGGGAATGTTTGATCCTTCTTACAAAAGTGCATTTGTGAGGTCAGGCACTGATGCGTACGAGAAGGCCTGGCTCACAGTCTCCGCTCTAATTCATCCCAAAGGTGTTCTATCGCGTTGAGGTCAAGACTCTGTGCAGCCCAGTCAAGTTCCTCCACCCCAAACTCGCTCATCCATGTCTTTATGGACCTTGCTTTGTGCACTGGTCCAAATCTTTTAGTGGAGGGGGGATTATTGTGTGGGGTTGGTTTTCAGGGGTTGGGCTTTGCCCCTTAGTTCCAGTGAAGGGAACTCTTAAGGCGTCAGTATAACAAGACATTTTAGGCAATTTCATGCTCCCAACTTTGTGGTAACAGTTTGGGGATGGCCCCTTCCTGTTCCAACATGACTGCACACCAGTGCATAAAGCAAGGTCCATAAAGACATGAGTGAGTTTGGGGTGGAGGAACTTGACTGGGCTGCACAGTGTCCTAACCTCAACCCGATAGAACACCTTTGGGATGAATTAGAGTGGAGACTGCGAGCCAGGCCTCAGTGCCTGACCTTCAAAATGCACTTCTGCAAGAATCTTTAAACATTCCTATAGACACACTCCTAAACTTTTTGGACAGCCTTCCCAGAAGAGTTGAAGCTGTTATAGCTGCAAAGGGTGGGCCAACTCAATATTGAACCCTACTGACTAAGATTGGGATGCCATTAAAGTAAATTTGCGGGTAATTCAGGCGTCCCAATACTTTTGGGAATATATTGTTGCGCTGGTATGCCTAAAGGAAGCTACTTCACTATTTAGATATCGAACAAAGGAGGACCCACAGTATCTATATGGTGTCCTTCAGGAACCTCCACCTTTCACCATGCCCACCAAGGACTGTGTAACACAGAGCAGGAACTGGACTGGCTGTTTGATCCCAGGTTCCAATTCCTGATAGGCACACTGCAGCCAAGCACACAATAGCTCCCAATCACTCAAGCCAGAGAACAGACTGTGCATGCCTTTTTGGAACTACATTTCCCATGATGCTCAACTAGACAGCAGAATACATGAGCATCATGGGAAATGTAGTTCCAAAACATCTGGGGTGCTAAGGTTCGCCATCACTGCCCTAGGGTATCTGCTAAAAAAAAAAAAAAAAAATATATATATATATATATATATATATATATATATATATATATATATATATATATATATATATATATATATAATATGTTTGGGGGTTCTGAGTAATTTTCTAGCAAAAAAATTATGATTTTTATATGTAGGTGAAGTGAGAGTGAAGTGTCAGAATTGGTGATGGTCACTAGCAAGAATGATCAAAAGCCACAGGGGTATTGGGAGTCGGTGAGTGGGGAGCCAAAAGGGGGAGCACAGAAGTCACGGATACTTTCCTTTGTGGGCACTACAGTCACCAAAGCTCTTGGAACTTTGTCCTGATATTTGCATTTTGGGAACACATCACCTATGAATAGACTTTCTGCATTTTGAATTTTTTTTTTTTTTTTTTTATATATATTTATGATGATTTACAATATTTTTTTTCGTTTATATATTTTTTGTTGATTGGATTGCATTTGTCACTTACCTTTGAAACACGCTGGAATCACCACTTAAGTTGCTTAATTCATATTGGTGGCACCCAGTGGTCACTATTTGCCACTAATTTATATTTGTTATTACATGCAAATGCTATTTAGGGATGTTTTCATCACTATTTTTTGGTTTCACGATTTATTAATGGTTTAGGGTTTCATCCATTCATGAGGTTTTGTAATATCCTTATTAGCATTATTGCATCACTATTTACCGTATCACTTTTATACCCCTAACAAGGGAGCGCCATACCCCCATTTACCTTTTTCCCACTAGCAAGAATGATCCTTACAGTTGTGGTCATTGGGAATAACCCTCACCCTCATCTTACAGATACCTAAATAGATCACTGGCTTCAGTGGTTACTTATCTGAGAGGCAGGCATTGCCCATTGCTGAAGAAACCCCTTACAACCTGGGAACCCTGGTTAAGAAAGGCTGATCTAAAGACAAATACGGAGCTGAAAAGTAATGTAAGCGCAGGGCATACATGACGGGGTGGAATGAACTAACAGACGGCAATAGGTTAGAGAGGGGTTGGTACTGTTCAAAGAAAATAAACTGGCCCTTACCTGATTGGAGGAGTTTAGTGCAGGATAGAGAGGAGCTGGATAATTAGTGAGGGGAGGAAGTAGGAGGCATCAGTTGCAGGTGGAAAGTCGGTGGTGGAACGTTCCGCCCTCCCGCCCTAGTGGAGAAGTTTGGAGGTACTTCATGCAAAAGGTGTGGCGATTGGGGTCCTTGACGAGGGTTACAAAATGAGGTATTTGATAAAACGGTGGGACCCGTCTCAAGTATAGAGTCCTTCTGGTTTGTCTAGTTCAGTGTAGACTACCAGGTAGTAAGGTGGTAGGGGTCTGTGGTCAGTTAGTAAGTCCCCGAGGCTGGGGACAGAATCTAACTTTGAGGTACCACAGATTCCAAAAGTTTGGAAGATGGTGTCGTCAAGGATCTGCAATCATTTAGTCATATTAGAGCTGGAGCATTTAAAAATTTTATGTGTAAATTGTAATATGTTTTGAGTTAAAGGGGTTGTAAAGTTATTATTTTTTTTTTTTTAAATAACAAACATGTTATACTTACCTTCACTGTGCAGCTCGTTCTGCACAGAGTGGCCCCGAACCTGGTCTTCTGGGGTCCCTCGGCGGCTGTTTCAGCTCCTCCCCGCAAGCATTTACCACCTTCATGCGAGCTCCCTCGCACGGTGGTGAGTGCTTGCGGGCACGCTCCCGTGATACAGCCGGCGGCTATAGCCGCTCGCTGTATCACTCGGCCCCGCCCCCCGGCGCGCCGCATCATCGGATGTGATTGACAGCAGCGCGAGCCAATGGCTGCGCTGCTTTCAATCCATCCACTGCAGCCAATCAGCGACCAGGCTGAGCTGCAATGAAGATGACTAGGACGAGGAGCGAAGATTCGAGGCGTCAGGTAAGTAAAACGGGGGGCCTGGGGGCGGCGGTACTGTCAAAAGTTTTTTCACCTTAATGCATAGAATGCATTAAGGTGAAAAAATTTTTACCTTTACAACCCCTTTAATAAAGGCCAAACGGCCATTTAAATCCAACATAGTGTCAGTGTCATTACTGGGGGAGAAAAAGGGGGTGTTGGCAGGTACATAATTGAGTTGGGCATTAAGTTATCTGAACTACCCTGGTCATGAATAGAGCGTTCATTACACCTGGGTATATTACCCAGAAGTCCTTCTTTCTACTGCAGGGACTATTTGTATGTTGATAACTAAGCAGTTGACCTGGCAAGCCAAGTCTAGCTACAGTTGTATGTTTAGCGAGGAAAGGGGACGGTAAGGGGTTAATGTACATAAACCACAAATGTGCTCTCTCTGCCGTCCTCCTCTGTTTAATGTGAATATACTGTCCTTCATTTGAAGCTGCATTATAGTGAATTAATTTATATCAAAGCATCACTAGCCTGTAATAAATCAGATCATGATATGGCTCTCATGCACTCGGACTGACAGGGCCAAAAATAACAGGTCAATGTGCGTCAATCAGATACAATATATCCACCATGGTAAGGAGACCACATAAATCAATATAGGGCCTCTGTAGAGGCAGATTAATGGACAACCACATGATGTGAGTAGCAAGCTCTTGTGATTTACTGTGAACCCAGTATATGGATTGATAAGGACAGTCATACTTATTTAACATGTACCTGCATTTTACTTAATCAGAGACAAATGACAGGTCTACTTAATAGCTCATTGGCCACCCAACCAATGACACTTGCCTTTCTTGCACTCCCCATTTCTCTTACACCCTGTGTAAACTAGATATTAGCAAGGTCAGAGCTTACACAGGCCCATGGAGCCTCCCTTATGTGACAGCTTTAAAGTTTTCTTATTGACAAGTGCACAAAAAGTCCAAAGTGCCCCCCCCCCCAAATATTTATTACAAAAACACTTTATCCCCAGCTGAGGCGCCGCTATACATGGCAGCTTCATGACTTGGGCTGTCATATGCCTGCAGCCACCTCTATGGAGAGCCCTACCCAATGACTCACTAGGGGAGAGGGTGCTGTGAATGGCTACAGCTGTAGACTGGGACAAGCCTGCCCATGGAGTCAGAAGGACAGTGTGCTGCTGGGAGCTGCATGGAACTGTAGGGAGTGTGGTCCCCAGGAAGCAGCCTTTGTTTAGGAGGAACTTTGTGGGACTACAAGTCCCAGGAGAACAATGCCAGAGAAAGGTGGAAGAGAACTGGAAAATGTCTGGGCTCTAGGATAGTTTTCCACGTGTAGGGCAATGAGACATGTGCTGTGTGGAGCCCGTTTCTGCCACTGCTAAGCGCTGGCATGACATCATGTTGCGTGACTGGGGCTGCACTACTGCACCTTTCCAGAGGCCTCTGTTACTGGAGAACTCTCTGAGCATGCACGTGGATTAGGTTAGGGACCCAGTGAGCTGCAGAAGAGGACTTTTGCACATCTGTAGCTCCACTTGCTGTAACATTGATCAGAGCTGCTACCATCACCCTCAGAGACTGCAGGAGGCAACCTATTTGTTTGCCCAGTGTTCAAGACACAAAGGAGAGGGAGGAGACGCCTCATGAATTTAGTGATGAGAAGCCACTGGCCACTATCTTTGCTGCTGAGACAGTATCACCCACCTTTTTGGGACCACCGGGGATTTGTTTGATGATTACTTCTGTTTTCAGCGGAATAACAAAAACTCTGTTTAAGAGTGCACCAACTCAGTTTTTGGGCCCCAACAGGTATACCACTGTCCAGTGAAAAGGAATAACGAAGGACTCTGACTTTTAGCTCCTAATGCCGCGTACACACAAGCGGACTTTACGGCAGACTTTGCCCGGCGGACTGGATTTCGTCAGACAATTCGATCGTGTGTGGGCTCCAGCGGACTTTGTTTTCTCAAAAGTTGGACGGACTTATGCCGCGTACACACGAGCGGACTTTACGGCAGACTTTGTCCGGCAGACTTTTCGACGGACTTTACGACGGACTTTCTGAATGAACGGACTTGCCTACACACAATCCACCAAAGTCCGTTGAATTCGTACGTGATGACGTACGACCAGACTAAAACAAGGACGTTCATAGCCAGTAGCCAATAGCTGTCCTAGCGTGGCTTTTTGTCCGTCGAACTAGCATACAGACGAGCTGACTTTTCGACCGGACTCGAGTTTGACGGATAGATTTAAAACATGTTTCAAATCTAAGTCCGTCCAACTTTTGAGAAAACAAAGTCCGCTGGAGCCCACACACGATCGAATTGTCTGACGAAATCCCGTCCGCCGGGCAAAGTCTGCCGTAAAGTCCACTTGTGTGTACGCGGCATTAGATTTGAAACATGTTTTAAATCAATCCATCGAAATCGAGTCCGGTCGAAAAGTCCGCTCGTCTGTATGCTAGTTCTACGGACAAAAAGCCACGCTAGGGCAGCTATTGGCTACTGGCTATGAACTTCCTTGTTTTAGTCCGGTCGTACGTCATCACGTACGAATTCGACGGACTTTGGTGGATTGTGTGTAGGCAAGTCTGTTCATTCAGAAAGTCCGTCGTAAAGTCCGTCGTAAAGTCAGCCGGGCAAAGTCTGCCGTAAAGTCCGACCGTGTATACGCGGCATTAGTGTATATATACTGTTTATACAAAGAAGTTTTCCTCCAGCCTGGTGTGTGAGAGGGTATAGTATTGCCTGAAGGGTCATTATCAATAGAAACCAGGGAACCCAATCATCCAGTGGCCAATCCAGGGGTAGCATTACAACAATGCATTACCTTATTTCCTGCAGTCTTTGAGGCTACTGTACTCCTAGGGTGGCTGCGGTTGATCAAGTAACAAGCACTGCTCATTGTAGGGATACTGTGAGCCAAGGCGTGATGATGTACCCCCAGGAGGTGTGTCAATGACAGACTGGGCTCACAAGAAATGGGCAGAATGACACTGTCATTCAACGTGAACAGAACTGGCACTGGATGGAGGAAGAAGCTGGGAACAAAGCTGGGGTGTTGAGAGGAGAAGAGGAGCTTGGCCATTAGTTTTTGTTTTTTTGAAGGGAGGGGGAACCAGCTAATGCCTTAGAATAAATTCTGGAGTTCTAGCATTAATCTTCATCATTCAAAATGTAGAATATATATTATTTGTTTTATTTTACTGTATATGCCTTTGATAGGCCCTCCCAGGGTCAAAGCATGAGAAAAAATATATGTGTCACATACCATATACTTGCATTTAAACTGCGTAAGCATATTAATGACTCACTTCCTTTGCGAAAGATGTCAAAAGATTAAAATAGAACAAACAAAACATTAACATAACATGGAAAGTGAACATTTATAGGTATAAAAATTATATTGTACGTTTAATATTCCTTCTTTAAAAACCAAGCTTGAAAAAATTTCTAAAAATACACCCCTATAAGTAGGACTCTTAAAACTTACTTCTGGTGGGCAGCGAGTCTCAACCTCACTGTCTTCAAGAGCTACAGTACGTCCTCCAGCAGAATCTTTAGCACTCTTCCCACTGATCACCAATGTAAGAGACATTCTTCTCCCTGACCACCAATGTAAGGAGCATTCTTCCCACTGACCAACAATGTAAGGAGCATTCTTCCCACTGACCACCAATGTAAGGGACGTTCTTCCCACTGATCACCAATGTAGAGGAAATTCTTCCCATTGACCACCAATGTAAGGGCCATTCTTCCCACTGATCACCAATGTAAGGGCCATTCTTCCCACTGACCATCAATGTAAGGGCCATTCTTCCCACTGATCACCAATGTAAGGGACGCTCTTCCCCCTGACCACCGATATAAGGGCCATTCTTCCCACTGACCATCAATGTAAGCGACATTCTTCCCACTGACCACCAATGTAGGGACTAACTTCCCACTGACCACCAATATAAGAGCCATTCTTTCAGTTTTGGGGTGAAGGAACTTGAGTGGCCCACTCAGAGTCCTGACCTCAACCTGACAGATCTCCTTTGGGATGAATTAGAGCGCAGACTGTGAGCCAGGCCTTCTCGTCCTCATCAGTGACTGATCTCACAAATGCGCTTCTGAAAGAATGGCCAAACATTCCCATAGACACACTCCTAAACCTTGTGGACAGCCTTCCCAGAAGAGTTGAAGCTGTTATAGCTGTAAAGGGTGGGCCAACTCAATATTGAACCCTACGGACTAAGACTGGGGTGCCATTAAAGTTCATGTGTTTGTAACGGCAGGCGTCCCAATACCTTTGGTATAATAGTGTATTTCTTGTCATAAATACAGGAAGTATGGAAAAATCTCCCCAATGTGGTCACAGACATAAATAAAAGGCTGACAAAAGCTGTAGCTCTTCCCCAACCTATCCAATAAAAAATGCACCTGAAAATGCAACTTCTAATCAGTTGATTGGTGGAGGCTTGTGAAAAACAAGCGACATACTTGCCCTACCCTCATCCACCTATCAATTTTCAGGGGGGTCCTCTGTTGCTATGTGTAGATTTTTTGTGTGGTTGCAATGCTGATTTTGTGTGTTACAGACTGTTATCTCTAACACGGTTACAGTAGGCTCTATTTTCAGAGATTTCCAATGGACTGACAATGTACAAAGTACAGCGGGGCTGACAGTTCTATGAATATATGGTGTAGAGTCTATATGTGGGAAGGGGGATATAATTAGTGACAACGATTTGCTTTAACTCTCGGTTGTCAGGAGCATGTCAGACCCCGGAATATCCTGATAAGATGTAATTACCGGGTTGATGCTCTAAGTAGGTCACAGCTCAGGATACAGTCTAATATTTTGGTCTGGGATGGGCGGCCTTTCAAGGCGCAGTTCTGTCATAGATGTCAAGTTGTACAGGAAGAAACCAATTATCCTTACCAAGCCAATATCCAGGAATCTGAATTCAATTGAACATATTAAGTGCAATGCAACAAGTTTTCTCGAATCTCCCACTTCTTCCAATCATATATTTACCGTTCCATCACTCTCACTACATGCTACCACTGGGTAGAGAGGACCATGTGATTCTCGGCAACAGTCCAGTCCCTTTAGGAATCCATAGCCCTGTGTAAGCTCTGGCCATTCATAAATTACACAGGACTTTCCTTCACCCCCTCTTCCTGGGCAATTATTTGCTCTTAGCAACAAAGAAAGCAATTCTGTAGCTCCTGCAATCTTCCGGACCTTAAAGTGAACCTGTTGCTTTGCCCTTCAAGGGCACATGACACATTCTCTTTAACACTGAGTACCAGTTATGCATATTTTTACATAGTTACATTTATCCAGCTTGGACTAAAGTAATTATGTATTTAGCATACCTGTGGGATCCAAGTTGAAGCTGGAAATCCCTGTAGTAGGCACTGCTACTCCCGCGATCTCAACTAGTCATCTCCTATGCTGACCAATATGGACTAATATAAGTATGTATAATCCATACCTGTGGGATCCTTGTGGAAGCTGAAAAACCCGTGATAGGCATCTATACTCCAGTGTTTCCCACTAGTCATCTCCTGGGCTGACCAATGTGGTCAAACATAAGTATGTATAATGCATTCCATACCTGTGGAAGCTGAAAATCACTGTAGTAGGCACCGCTACTCCAGTGATCTGAACTAGTTATCTCCTGTGCCGACCAATATGGACTAATATAAGTATGTATAATCCATACCTGTGGGATACTTGTTGAAGCTCAAAAACCCATTGTAGGCATCTATACTCCAGTGTTTCCCACTAGTCATCTCCTGGGCTGACCAATGTGGTCAAACATAAGTATGTATAATGCATTCCATACCTGTGGAAGCTGAAAATCACTGTAGTAGGCACCGCTACTCCAGTGATCTGAACTAGTTATCTCCTGTGCCGACCAATATGGACTAATATAAGTATGTATAATCCATACCTGTGGGATACTTGTTGAAGCTCAAAAACCCATTGTAGGCATCTATACTCCAGTGTTTCCCACTAGTCATCTCCTGGGCTGACCAATGTGGTCAAACATAAGTATGTATAATGCATTCCATACCTGTGGAAGCTGAAAATCACTGTAGTAGGCACCACTACTCCAGTGATCTGAACTAGTTATCTCCTGTGCCGACCAATATGGACTAATATAAGTATGTATAATCCATACCTGTGGGATCCTTGTGGAAGCTCAAAAACCCATTGTAGGCATCTCTACTCCAGTGTTCCCCAATAGTCATCTCCTGGGCTGACCAATGTGGTCAAACATGTATAATGCGTTCCATACCTGTGGAAGCTGAAAATCACTGTAGTAGGCACTGCTACTCCAGTGATCTGAACTAGTCATCTCCTGTGCTGACCAATATGGACTAATATAAGTATGTATAATCCATACCTGTGGGATCCTTGTGGAAGCTCAAAAACCCATTGTAGGCATCTCTACTCCAGTGTTCCCCAATAGTCATCTCCTGGGCTGACCAATGTGGTCAAACATGTATAATGCGTTCCATACCTGTGGAAGCTGAAAATCACTGTAGTAGGCACCGCTACTCCAGTGATCTGCACTAGTCATCTCCTGTGCCGACTAATGTGGACCTCATCTCCTGTGCTGACCAATGTAAGCATGTATGTTCAATTCCTGTGGCATCCTGGTGGAAGTTGAAAACCACTGTAGTAGTCACCGCTAATCCAGTGATCTCCATTATCTCCTGTGCCGACTAATGTGGACCAATGTAAGTATGCTTGTTCCATACCTGTGGGATCTTGGTGGAAGCTGGAAATCACTGTAGTAGGCAGCGCTACTCTAGTGATCTCTGCACACATTATTTCTAAACTTAGATGCATTTTTTTTTTAAATAGAATTGATCAAAGTCATTTTAGTTTTCCTGTTCTCGCTATTTTAAATGGGTAATGCTGCAGTCACTATGTGTAACTATAGCAATAGAAGACCATGCAACCGTAATGCGGTCTAGAAGCACATGGGAAGCCCAGCACTGCCTGGTGACACATTGGTTTAGGCTGCAATAGCATTTGGAATATGAACTTTAAATAATGTCAATGAAATGAATATCTATATAGTTTGGAGACTATAAGATTGCCATGAAAGCAATTAGTATCTGTGAAATTGCCTTTCAAATAGGGATTCGAAATTTGAGGGGTCCCGTAATGTTTTTGCTGTGGGGCATGGATATCACACAAATAGGGTCCTGCAGGTTATTTCATTATCTCTGACTCCTCAGCAGGGTCACTGGTCAGCAGCAACTCATCTGTGGATCAATAGGTTAAAAGTTGGGCGGAGAGATGAAATCACATAATAGCATCTCGCCAATAACCATCCCGATAAATAAAATCAGTGGTTTCTAAGAAGGTATTGAGAAGGTGATGTCTCAGCTGAGTATGTGGAAATGTCTGCAGAAAGCGCACAGTGCTGGGGGGCTCAGGGAGATTTTTTTTAAACATCGGGGAACAGTGTGGGGGAAACAAATGGAATGGTTCCAATTTTGCCCAAATGTTGCGGTATTTAGAAGGAAACATGGTATTTAGATGTAAGCAGGAAATGTGGCTGCCCCCATATACACTCACCAGCCACTTTATTATCACCTGTTCAATTGCTTGGTAACACAAATTGCTAATCAGCCAATCATATGGCAGCATTTAGGCATCCAGATGTGGTGAAAATGACTTACTGAAGTTCAAACCCATCATTAGAATGGGAAGAAAGGGGATTTAAGTGACTTTGAACGTGGCATGGTTGTTGGTGCCAGATGGGCTGGTCTGAGTATTTCAAAAACTGCTGATCTACTGGAATTTTCATGCACAACCATCTCTAGGGTTTACAGAGAATGGTCCGAAAAAGAGAAAATATCCAGTGCGTGTCAGTTGTGTGGGGGAAAATGTCTTGTTGATATCAGAGGTCAGAGAAGAATGGGCAGACTTCCAGATGATAGAAAGACAACAGTAACTCAAATAACCACTCATTACAACCAAGGAATGCAGAATACCATCTCTGAATGCACAACACATCGAACCTTGAAGCAGATGGGCTACAGTAGCAGAAGAGCACACCGGGTGCCACTCCTGTCAGTTAAGAACAGGAAACTGAGGCTACAATTTGCACAGACTCACCAAAATTGGACAATAGAAAATTGGAAAAACGTTGCCTGGTTTGATGAGTCTCAATTTCAGCTGCAACATTCAGATGGTAGGGTCAGAATTTGGCATAAACCTCATGAAAGCATGGATCCATCCTGCCTTATATCAACAGGTCAGGCTTGTGGTGGTGGTGTAATGGTGGGGGGGATATTTTCTGGGACACTTTGGGCCCCTTAGTACCAATTGAGAATCGTTTCAACACCACGGCCTACCTGAGTATTGTTGTTGACCATGTCCATCCCTTTATGACTACAGTGTACCCATCTTCTGATGGCTCCTTCCAGCAGGATAATGCACCATGTCACAAAGCTCCAATCATCTCACCACTGGTTTCTTGATCCTGACAATGAGGTCCCTGTACTCCAATGGCCTCCACAATCACCAGATCTCATCCAATAGAGCACCTTTGGGATGTGGTGGAAGGTGAGATTTGCATCATGGATGTGCAGCCGACAAATCTGCAGCAACTGCGTAATGCTATCATGTCAGATGTCAATATGGACCAAAATCTCTGAGGAATATTTCCAACACCCTGTTGAATCTATGCCACGAAGAATTAAGGCAGTTCTGAAGGCAAAAGTGGGTCCAACTCGGTACTAGCAAGGTGTACCTCAGAAAGTGGCCGGTGAGTGTATGTTTACAATCTCCGAACAAGGTAGCCTTCCTCAATTAAATACAGAGGTTGCCAATGCTGGCTTCTCATTCTGAAAATATTATTTCTTGGCTGTCATACTAATCCTCTCCCTTTGATAATGACAATTAATGATAATTAATAATGATAATTTTCCTTCTTCCCCGGTCTGTTTGTATGCTGCAGGCCTGTGATTCTTAAAGTTCTAAAGTTGGAAAGTCAGCATAGCAGACAGGCCTCCAGAATTTTTGGGAGGTCAGCAAGGGCTGCCTTTGTGTTTCTCTCGTCCACAAAAGCCTCATTGGCCTGCATTGGACAAAACCACCCATCTCAGTCCCAATAAATACACAAGGCAATTTGCCTTATAAGTAATTGCTTCAGCTCATTGGTGTGGCCTCAAAAAAATGGGTGCATTTTTGTAAGAGAGAGAGAGAGAGAGAGAGAGCAACATGGGAGCATGTGATCAGGTAATAAATCACTAATGGGGGGATGGGGGAGGTTAACTTTCACTGCCACGACCAACAATGAAGGGGAGGGGTTAAAAATCCTGACAACAGTGTTGGGTGCTGGGGGTTATTATTGCACTCACTTGTACCAATGTTGGGGGTTATTATTGCACTCACTGACACCAATGCTGGGAGTTATTATTGCACTCAATGACACCAATGCAGGGAGTTATTATTGCACTCACTGACACCAATGTTGGGGGTTATTATTGCACTTACTGACACCAATGCTGGGAGTAATACTGTAGTCACTGACACCAATGCTAGGGGTTATTATTGCACCCCCTGACACCAGTGCTGGGGGTTATTATTGTGACAACTAACATTAATGCTGGGGATTATTATCGCGGTCACTGACACCAATGCTGGGGGTTATTATTGCACTCATTTGCCATCAATACTGGGGGTTATTATTGCAGTTACTGATACCAATGCTGGGGGTTATTATTGCACACATTGACACCAATTTTGGGGGTTATTATTGCACTCACTGACACCAATTGCTGGAGGTAAATACTGCTGTTACTGACACCAATGATAGGGGTTATTATTGCACACACTGACACCAATGCTGGGGATTATTATTGCGGTCACTGACACTGATGCTGGGGGTTATTATTGCGCTAATTTGCCATCAATGTTGGGGGTTATTATTGCAGTTACTGATACCAAAGCTGGGGGTTATTATTTCATTCACTGATACCAGTGTTGGGAGGTTATTATTGCACTCACTGACACCAATGCTGGGGGTTAATACAGCAGTCATTGACAGCTATGCTGGGGGTTATTATTGTGCTCACTGACACCAATGCTGGGAGTTATTATTGTGCCAATGCTGGGAATTATTATTGCACTCATTTGACACCGCTGCTGGGGGTTATTCTTGCACTTGCTGATATCAATGCTGGGGGTTATTATTGAACACATTGACACTAATTCTGGGGATTATTGCACTCACTGACATCAATGCTGGGGGTTATTATTGCACTCAATGACACCAATGCTGGGAGTTATTATTGCACTCACTGACACCAGTGCTGGGGGTTATTATTGCACTTACTGACACCAGTGCTGGGAGTAATACTGTAGTCACTGACACCAATGCTAGGGGTTATTATTGCACCCCCTGACACCAGTGCTGAGGGTTATTATTGTGACAACTAACATTAATGCTGGGGATTATTATTGCGGTCACTGACACCAATGCTGGGGGTTATTATTGCACTAATTTGCCATCAATGCTGGGGGTTATTATTGCAGTTACTGATACCAATGCTGGGGGTTATTTTTGCACTCACTGACACCAATGCTGGGGGGTTATTATTGTACTCACTGACACCAATGCTGGGGGGTTATTATTGTACTCACTGACACCAATGCTGGGGGGTTATTATTGTACTCACTGACACCAATGCTGGGGGGTTATTATTGTACTCACTGACACCAATGCTGGGGGGTTATTATTGTACTCACTGACACCAATGCTGCCGGTAATATTGTACTCACTGACACCAATGCTGGGGGGTTATTATTGTACTCACTGACACCAATGCTGGGAGTTATTGTTACACTCACTGACACCAATGCTGGGGGTTATTGTTGCACTCACTGACACTCGGGCAGGACTGAAACCTTTGGGTGTTGAGGTTCTTCATAGCCCATTCATTTTGAATGGACTGACTATCTTCATGCAATCCAACTAAATGTATGAAAAGGACTTGAGGTCCTCTATAATTTTCCCATTGACCACCACTGATCTACCCTGTGATGATTCCACACACATCCTTACGAAAACCTTGGAAGGTTTACACCCCCTTTAAGATTTCACTTAAACTTGAAGATTATTTAAGGTGAACCATTCTTGTTATCCAGAATCTCTGAGTAGAAAACATCATACTCTTCCCCCAATCGGTAACACTGAGGGCCGGGAGAAGAGCGTGTTTTCCTGGTACACAGCAAATGACAGTTTCCTGCCAGCTGTGTACCAGGCTCCTCTCCTCCTACACACGTCCCCGGATGTCTCATTACATGGTACCCATCCAACCTGAAGAGCCTTCCTAGACAGCGTGCGTAGGCTGCCGGTACCCGCAACCTTCCTTCTACAGCGTACATGAAGTATCCTGAGCAAGACAGGCACACCAAGCAAGCGTCAGCTTAGATCCATAACAGTATAACTATGAGTAATCATTTTAAAGCAGTATTAGACCCAAAAACAAACATTTATTATTTTGCAGCTTATGTGTTGGCTGCATTTGTTTTCTTTTTTAGACTTTCTTTCTTGTATTTTCACCTGGTGATCCAGTCAGTAAGTCTGCTTCAACAGAACAAGCTCTCCTGCAGATGTAGCAGTTAGTGGGTTAAGACAAACCATTTGCCACTGATAGGGGTGCTTGCAATGATCAGATTTTACTCAATTATGTAAAACTTTTACGTATCTCAAAAGGAAAAAGATTGTTTGCTGTAAGTGCTTATAAAGTATTATCTAGAGTTTGGCTTCAATTTGTTAGTGTATCTAAATCTGCTAGCACATCTAGCACTACTCTCCCCAGACCGACAATGCTGCTGTCCAAAGGTGTCTCTGTTGCTCCTTCATCCAGCGTGGGGGCACTCTAATACAGGACATGTATTATTGGACAGATCACCAGGCGAAAACAAAGGTAAAAAAGCCTAAAGAAAACAAAACAATTAGAGTCACCACATTCTAAGGATTGGCAAACTGCAATATATCACATTTTTGGTTTTGGGTTTATTACCACTTTAATGAAAGTCCACATTGATGACTTAAATTATGAATTAATTAAATGAAATATTGATAATATTTAAATTTTATTAAAATATTATTTTTATTTTTTTTTTATTTTTTTATTTTTATTAAATAATATTTAAAGTATGTATTAATTAAATGATTTGTATTAATGAAAGTATGTAGTAATTAAACTATTTATATTAATAAAAGTGTGTATTAATTAAATTATTTATATTAAATTAATTCTTTTGATTAATTAAATATTTAATAAAAAACATTTAATTTAAATATTAATTAAAGTATGTAATAATCAAAATGATTATTATTAAAGTCATTATTAATACTAATTAAATATTAATCAAATAATTTATTATTAAAAATGAATTCAATTACTCTGTACTGGAAGCAGGCGCAGCCACCGAGCGTGGCAATTTGGCTGAAAAAGGTAGCTGAAATCTATGCAATGGAGGACCTGGTGGCCGGGGAAAGAGGCCTCCAGTGGAAGTTCAACACAAAATGGTATTTTTGGCACAAGTTTGTCTACTCCGAGGAGCATGCCGAGCTGTTGACCCAACTCTCCTAAGAGATGGGTCCTGAGGATGGACTCCCCCGGACATGGATTGCAGAACTGGCCGGTGGTGGTGCCCCCCCCTTTTTTTCTCCCCCCTCTGCTACTATACTCTTGACTCTGATCTTGATCTCTCTGATCTCTTGGTATCATTATCAAGAGAAAGGGATCCAAAACAGAAAAACTGTGCAGGATACGGAGACTTCCTAGCCCTCCTAGCCCTCGAAGCTACGTTTTATGTGTTTTGGCCATTGATGCCAAGGGCTGTATGTACAATATCCAATGTGGATTTAAAGTTGTTGTGGTTTCTGTATCACCGTATCTAAATAAAGAATTGTAAAAAAAAATGAATTCAAGTATATATTATTTATATTAATTAAAGCTACAAATAATATTAAATAATACTAAACTAATGTAATTTTAAATAATATTTAACGTATGTGCTGGCTAAATTCATTCATTGAGGGAACTATGAATGCCCACATGTACTGTGACATACTGAAGCAGAGCATGATCCCCTCCCTTCAGAGACTGGGCCGCAGGGCAGTATTCCAACATGATAACGACCCCAAACACACCTCCAAGATGACCACTGCCTTGCTAAAAAAGCTGAGGGTAAAGGTGATGGACTGGCCAAACATGTCTCCAGACCTAAACCCTATTGAGCATCTGTGTGGCATCCTCAAATGGAAGGTGGAGGAGTGCAAAGTCTCTAACATCCACCAGCTCCATGATGTTGTCATAGAGGAGGTGAAGAGGACTCCAGTGGCAACCTGTGAAGCTCTGGTGAACTCCATGCCCAAGAGGGTTAAGGCAGTGCTGGAAAATAATGGTGGCCACACAAAATATTGACACTTTGGGCCCAGTTTTGACTTAGGGGTGTACTTACTTTTATTGCCAGCGGTTTAGACATTAATGGCTGTGTGTTGAGTTATTTTGAGGGGACAGCAAATTTACATTGTTATACAAGCTGTACACTCACTACTTTACATTGTAGCAATGTGTCATTTCTTCAGTGTTGTCACATGAAAAGCTATAATAAAATATTTACAAAAATGTGAGGGGTGTACTCACTTCTGTGAGATACTGTGTGTAAATATTAAATAACTAAAGCTGGTATTGCATAAACATACACGGGTGTGGACATCCCGTTGCATGTGTATGTTTGAAAGAGATGTATGTTTTTCTTCTTTTTTGGTTTCATACTCAGTCCGATGCTGCATCTGTCCCCGGCGCCTCTAACACTGAGAGCCGAGCGATCAAACACTGATGATCGCTCGGTTCTCACAGCTCTCTGCTCTGCCCCCCCCCCACACTCACTGGAGCTCTGAACCGTGGAGGGGGCGGCTGGCTCAGGCTCTCAGCGGCTTGCTGAGAGCCTGAACCGGGTGACGGTCAAGGGATCTGGCAGATACAGACTCTATGGTCGGGATGATGCCCGAGCCTGGACCGACTCTGTGACATCAGCAAAGGGCAGACTTCAGCCCGCTCTCTGCTGAAAACAGGTCACAGGAGTGCAAAATGAACTGCACTCCTGTGATCCATAGGAGAAGTACAGCCAAATGAGCTTTGGCTGTACTTCTCCTTTAAGGAAGAAGCGGAGTATACCCACATATAGTCATTTATTTCTGCGGTTAGCTGTGCGCAGCACCTATAGGTCCAGGATGGAGAAACTTTACAACATAAAGCTGAGAGACACCCACTGGTGGACACTGGAATTACAACCTTCCGCTCTGGAGAGCACAGTGCCACCAGCAGGTGATACAGGTCCTGACAAAAGGACAAAAGATGGCCTATTGTAGAGGAAAGCAGAAGATGGCATTGTCAGGGGGAGTACTGTGATCTCTGTGACCCTGGAATTGTCACATTGCATGCTTGCCATGAAAAGATATATCAGATGACAGGTCCACTTTAATCCCGGACCAGCCCCCACACCTGACTTCTAACCCTAAATTTAAAAGGGAAACATTATCTTAGTATAGTGATAAAAGGGATATTTACTGGGAAACCAATTGACAGACGAGTGAGGAGGTCAGTGCGGAAGTTATAAAGAATTGACTTGTTCTATTAGCAGTCTGTGGGATGAAGTGGTCTCCCTGTTCCCAGTAATGGACCCACAAGTACTTTACCCGTCCATCATCCGGCAATCAGAATTCTGCCGACTCAGCAGTGACCGTAACAAGGAAGCTTCCTCGTGACTAAGCATTGTACAGTGAGACGCTCAGAGAGCGATGAGAACGTTTAATCAGCGTATCCACCTGTCTAATGGATTGTCCTTGTCTGAAACCAAAATAATTCCCGGACGGGACCTTCTGTGTGACAGTATAAGGGCCCTTTAAATCTGATCTCCAGGCTTCTCTTCAGCTGTACCGGCTCCTCTCCTGGACTGAAATGGCTTACTCTGATTTCACTGCACACTGTGTGCTTCTCATAGTGTGCATAAGAAGCTGCAGCAAGTCAGATAAAACCTGCCTCATTTCTAAACTGGAGGTTGTCCAGCATCATCTAGCTCTTTCCTTTGTGGCCAGCCCCTTTCATTGGATTTCAACTCTTTCAATCATGGAGGCTCAGCGTTGTCACGTGTGGCCATTACCTAGGCAGTCTTCATTCAAATGAACAGACATGAAATATGAACAAAGCATATCCCTCTATAGTGTATAGTGTACTTGTCTCAATCCAGAGCACTAAGTGTCATTTCTGTCTGCATGAATCACTTCTGACAAGTTTTAGAGGAGAGAAAACTGCAGATAAATAGGTACAACTTATGTAGGAGGATTTGTTTCATCTCCATGTATCACCTCAGGATAGTCCATTCACTGGGTATATGTGAGGGTTTGTGGAGGAAGCCATTCTTGGCACACAGGATGGACTTCAAACATGAATTTTTATTCCCGTTAAGCTCACAGGAAGTGACAAGAAAGATATGTGTGGCAGAACAGTGGGTGGGCATTGATTCCTCCAACAGTAAGATCTCTTTGACACATTTCCAAACTCTGGGAACTCAATGCAGGGATGGGGGACCCCTCATAATAGGCACAGCAGGTGTACAGACCTGGGAACTCAGCACAGGGATGGTGGGAACCCCTTATAATGGGTACAGCAGGTGTACAGACCTGGGAACTCAGCACAGGGATGGTGGGAAGCCCTCATAATGGGCACAGCAGGTGTACAGACCCAGGAACTCAGCACAGGGATGGGGGACCCCTCATAATAGGCACAGCAGGTGTGCAGACCCAGGAACTCAGCACAGGGATGGTGGGAACCCCTTATAATGGGTACAGCAGGTGTACAGACCTGGGAACTCAGCACAGGGATGGTGGGAAGCCCTCATAATGGGCACAGCAGGTGTACAGACCCAGGAACTCAGCACAGGGATGGGGGACCCCTCATAAAGGGCACAGCAGGTGTACAGACCCAAGAACTCAGCACAAGGATGGTGGGAACCCCTTATAATGGGTACAGCAGGTGTTCAGACTCAGGAACTCAGCACAGGGATGGTGGGAACCCCTCATAATGGGCACAGCAGGTGTTCAGACCCAGGAACTCAGCACAAGAATAGTGATAACCCCCCATAATGGGCACAGCTGGTGTACAGAACTGGAAACTCAGCATGAAGCTCTCACCAATAGAGCCCCTGAGGGATAAAAGAGACTGTTGTGGGTTTAACACTTCACATTCCACCAAACAGTGAAATATCAGTTTTGGGTGGAGTGACACTTTAACAAGAATTGTTGAACCGTTAATATTGAATGAAATGTTAAATATATATATATTTTTATAAGAGATGCTGAATACAGTGCTATAATTTTTGGGCGGCCCCCAACTCTATCATTATTACTGCCTCCTCCTGAGTTAGAGGACCCATGCTGATACTGTAAATTTATATTAAAAATCTTACAAACATAATAAAAACATATTTACATATATACAAAATAAATAAAAAAATATATAAACAAAAATAGCTTACATCAGCATAGCAAAAAACATAAAGAAAACTAAATATACCAACCTAAACAAAGCCATAACCTTCACCTAAAACACCCCCTCAGGCTAAGAAACCATTACACATTTAACCCATGCATGCAGCCTTTTTCCATAAATACAATCTTATATAAAAATCTAGGGGACCTGAAAGGACAGAAAGAAAGCCGCACACCCAGAGACTGACAAAAAGCAGATACGGAGACCTGACATTCCTCCACGCCTTTGTCCAGGCCCCCGGCCGCCACCTGTCCTTCTCAAGACCCCAAATCTTTCCAACCTTACCCAGAATGTCATGCACCACCACCTTGACAGGAAGGACTTTTTTCTGAATGAAGACCTGACTCTGTGCATTCCATGTGAAGAAATGGACTACTAAGCTAACTAGAAAAAGTGTCTCAAAATCAAAAACCCGATGTGTCTCAAAGGCCCCATACGACCACTCTGCATAATTCAAGCGTGAGAGGTAAGGGATACCCAGAGCCCCACCCACCCGCTTGTAGACTTCTATATTGAAAGGGCACTGAAGCAAGAAGTGGTCCATTGTCTCTTCCACCCCACCACATTCCACTCTTGAACAACCATGGTTCTCCGCAGAGCGATGCTTCAGGTTTTCCTTTACATAGAGTCTGCCATGAAACGAGCGCCAGGCCAAATCCCGAAACTTTAAAGGGATTCTCTCTAGATTGAGCAAACGAAGACCCTCCCTCATAACAGGGCCTGGGCAAACCCTCAAGGCCAGTGGCTCGCTAAAGGCAGATTCAACAACCCTACTCTCCAGGTCCTTCCTAGGAAGAGACTTAATTTCCTCCGCCGTCACTCGCCCCTGCCGAAGCATTTTCAGGCTCGGGGCAACATAAGCTGGGAGCTCACCACGTCGGACCCTCAGGCTTTTCACTGGCCCACCATTCTCCCAGCTTCGCAGAAAAGGCCTAAACCAGGACTTAAAAATCCCAACCCACCCTGGCGGTTCCTCTGCCAGCTGATACTGCTGATACTGTATCTTCATGCTGATACTATATCTTTCTCTCCGGCACTGCATAACCATCCTCAGATGTCTGTGGGCACTTCAAAGTGGACCTGTCATCACATGTTATTTTTTTATGTTAAGTCCTCGTGTAAGTGTAACTTTTCCAGGTATATAGCACCTCTCATAGACTTCACAGTACCCCCAACAAAACCTTTTTTCTCTCCAGAAGAATGGTGCCATATTTGTTCAGGCATTATCCCAGGTCATGGTCTACTTCCAACCCAGAGATGACACAATCAAGCAGGGGCGGACTGACCATTGAGCCACTCGGGCACCGCCCGAGGGCCCTGGGCCACTTGGGGGCCCCATCAGGGTTGCCAGCCTCAGTAAAACCAGGGATAGTATGTATAAATCTGTGTTTTTTTTACATCTATCTGTGTATACTGTGTGTACATGTATGTGTATACTGTGTGATTGTATACTGTGTGTGTATACTGTGTGTACATGTATGTGTATACTGTGTGATTGTATACTGTGTGTGTATACTGTGTGGCCCCATAATCTCTGATTGCCTGGGGACCCCATAATCTCCTTTTGCCTGGGGGCCACATGAGTTATCAGTCCGCCCCTGCAATCAAGTAAATCCTACTGGCTATGAAGTTCTACAGCCTCTCGACTTGCTACAAATGATACACTGTTGCAGTCTGATCACTGGAGGAGAGGAGACTGAGGAAACACTTCCTTTTACCTGCAGCAAACCGATGACACCATCTCAGCCTTCATTTGGTGTTCTTTTGCATTTTTTTGTTGTGTACTTCATCATTAATAGTGTCCTGTTGCTTTGTATTGTTTTTTATTTTGTTAATAATGGGACTTTTTTAGATACAAGGATAGTGCTAAAGAGATTCCATGACCCGCAGTAGATGATTTAAGCCCATTAACCACTCAAAAACTCTTAACCCTCCCCATTGACTCCAATGCATTTAGCAAAAATGGCACAATTATGCCCGAAATCTTTAGATTTTTTTTCCCTCTCCCCTATAAAGTGGATATTTTTTCCATGTTACTTTTTTTTCCCAGCTGCACTTCAGAGACGTCAGTGTGACAGAGAAGGGGAACGATTTCCTCTCTCTGCGCTCAATGTACTGACATCTACTAATATCTCTCCATTACCGGCCCCCCCTCCTCAGACTGTTTGTCGTGCTATGACTCAAGAGACCCGCCAATCATCTCTGTGACCCTAAGTGGTCAATGGAAACTGCCATCTGGACTACCAGCTGCTCTGCGTCACAGTCCCGTTCGTCCCGTTCGCAGTGCGTTGCCGGGGTCCAGTTCCGGTGACTCATCGCTGCAATCAGCCTAAAAGCATCTGATTTTGTTTCAATGAACTGCTGTGAAAGTCTGACACTCATATAAGTACGTTTTTAGAGGTCTGTGCCGGACAGTACATCTTCTACATAATACCTAGCTATTGCACACAATGCAACATTTAAAGCTGAACTCAGGACACAAAAACCTCCCTTTAAATATTTTCCACAAAGGGTATAAGTCAACTTTATGTACGCCGTATGCCTGAACCAAGATACAGTAATACCATAAAATAACAGTAGTGTCATCACCTGTGCTTTACATCAGTGGTCCCCAGCCAGTGGTCCGTGGACCACTGATGGTCCACGAGAAAATGTTGGTGGTCCCCAGGGGTTCTGCCGCAAATAAACACTGCGGTGGATGTATAGTTTTGTTCTCAACGCGCGCTGACAGTCAATACCGTGATACCCGATGCCTCCTGTGTAGTTCTGGCTCCTGTGAACTCAGAGGGAGGTGCCGGGAGTAGTGCAGAGTGTGGGAAGTGAAGAAGGAGTAGGACTTCCTATGGCAGCGCTGATCACAAACTGTGGGAGACAGCACATGGCTGGATAAAATTCATGTTAGTGGTCCACGGGATTCAAAATTGCGAGTTTAGTGGTGCATGAGGTCCGAAGTGTTGGAGACCACTGCTGTACATGGTCTGTACAAGGAGCAGAGCTGTGGGAGGGGTCCAGCAGGCTCCACCCACTGCAGGCTGCCTGCAGAGAACTACAGGAAGGGGCGGAGACAAGACCAGCCACTAGTGGCGGCCCGTGCATTAGGGGCGCACGGGGGCCGCCCCACCCTATCCAGGGGGCCGGACGCATAGAGAAAACTAGTTCTGAAAAGGCTGAATACAACATTAAGGCTGCACTCACACTTTAGCAGCTCACGGACATTTGTAAAATCGCACCGTTTCATGCATTTCATGTTTGTGAAATACGCCTGCATCGCCGTTCATTAACGGCACCTAAAATGCGGCAAAAAAATGTGCGATGGTTAAAAAAAAAAAAAACGAGCGTTTTCCACGTGTAGGGAAGCCCATTGCAATCAATGGACTGCCCTAGGCATATGGAGCAAAAAAAAAAAAAAAAAAGGCGTGTTTTTTGCACACATTTAGAAAACGTAAAATGAAGCAAATGCAGCCTAACGTTACAGCGTATGAGATTTTAGTGATTGTTTTTAGATCTACTTTAAATATTTGTGACTGTTCTGTAAGTACTGCATCTTTGGAGTGCTGAAGTGGTCATGCCCGGAGGTGGAAGGGTTAATGGTGACCTGCAGCCCCTCCTGCGCCCAGGACAAGTCAGCAGAAGGGGGCGCTCATGAGACCTGTCAATCACAGATATCATATATTTACTCGTATGGGGTCAGCTATATTACCAGATTTTACTAATAGAAGACACAGCCGCCATATTCAGCACCCTGGACAGCACACAGTACACTGCACCGTCAGCTGCGTAGAAACTACTACTATTCTACGGAGCAAAAAAAAAAAGCTATTTAATAATACTTCTTTTTATGGGCTTTACATGCCTTATTTAGAATAGAAAATTAAATATGAAAATGAATGCCAAAAAAATTCCACCATCAAAAACTAAGTTTTCACTTTCCCAAAATTTTGGCAAAATTTACCTTAATTTTTAATTAATTGGCACCATTGCATTTTAAAGGCAATGGAAGAGTATCGCCACTTTTATTGAGCAAAAAAAAAAAAAAAAAAAAACCCTCTGGGTGACCTGTGGGGTTTTAGCAAATTTTGTAGATTCCTGCTCTTTGTTGCTGTGAAGAACAAGCCTCTTCGTTTTTTCGACACATTCTGAAGAGGAGGGTCTGGCTCATTATAATCACCCGGTGCAACTCTGAGTGTTCTAATCAGAAAATCTGCAGGGTCTGCATCCTTTTAGCAGTATTTACCCACTTGCCCTCTGGAAGATTTACCCCTCCCCCTGCCTCATCATGACCAGGCAGGCCATTTTTTGCGATACGGCACTGCGTCAATTTAACTGATAATTGCGCAGTCATGCAATGCTGTACACAAATTAAAGTTATATATAATTTTTTTTCCCCCTGCAAATAGAGCTTTCTTTTGGTGGTATTTGTACACCAGTGCGCTTTTTATTTTTTGTGCTATAAACAAAAAAAAAAGATCGTCAATTTGCTAAAAAAAAAAATAAATCGTTTTACTTTCTGCTATAAAACGTATCCAAAAAAAAAAAAATTTCTTCATAAATTTAGGCCAAAATGTATTCTGCTACATATTTTTGCTAAACAAAAATCCCAATAAGCGTATATTGATTGGTTTACGCAAAAGTTATAGCGTCTACAAATGATGGCATATATACTGGAAGTTGTATTTATTTTATTTTTTTAGAGGATAATAAAAATTGCAGCGCTAAGGGAATATAAACACCCCCGAGGGTCACCTTTGGGGTGAGTATTCCACTGGTGAATAATATGTGATAAGTAATAAAACAAATATACAAAAATACACTAAAAGTGTCATGAAAGATGATGGGTGAACTTGATGCACTTGACACTTTTAGTGTATTTTTGTATATTTGTATTATCACTTATCACATATTATTCACCAGTGGAATACTCACCCCAAAGGTGACCCTCGGGGGTGTTTATATTGCCTTAGCGCTGCATTTTTTTATTATCCATTTTATATACAATTTGTCACATTGTTGATGCTAGCTGCTGATTTTACACATTTTTTTGAGTCATTAGTAGCGCATCTTTTTCCACTATATTTTGCTATTTTATTTGGTTATACTAGCAATGGCGGCGATCAGCGATTTATAGTGGGACGTCAATATTGGACACTAACTGACACTTTTGACACTGTGTTGGAACCAGCGACACTAATACAGTGATCAAGGCTAAAAATATGCACTGTCACTGTACTAATGACACTGTCTGGAAAGGGGTTAAACATCTAGTCGATCAAAGGGTTTAATGTGTGCCTAGCCAGTGCTTTTGTGTGCAGCGTGTGCTGCTTTTACTAGGGGAAGTGATGGATTCTCTTTCCCTGCTTTGCAGGGACACAAAATCCATCACTTATGAGAAGCCTCTCTTCCTGACGATCGGCAGGTGCCGGAGGACATCCATTGGCTGGCACTTGCAGATCAGCTTCCACTGTGAGTAATTACAGCAGAAGCGGTGCGCCCCCTGCAGGCCGTAGTGCAGAATCATGTATATATAGGTGATTCTGCACAGAACGGCCGCCTCTGTAGCAGTAACTCTGCACTGAAAACATGCACTGAAAAAAAAAAAAAAAACGCCCAACGCTCTACAACTGAGGCTACTTTGGGGTGGTTCTTGCACATAGGGCGCACAGCGAATGCGCTGCAGTTCCATTAACGGTTAATGGCCCCCCCAAGCATGAGTAGCAGACTCATTTGGCACGCAACAAAACACGCCAAAACACTCACTGAAAAAAACCCAGACCAAAAAGGTTCTGGAGCTACTTTGGGGCATTTGTCGTACATAGGGCAGCCCTTATATGTAGGTAACCTAAGCTTCTTTCCAGCGGTTGACATCACTCGGCTCTACAGAGACGGGCGCGGCCCCCCTTTTTTCATCCTCTCCGTTTACACTACCAGGGCACAGGTGGGCTCCCCCGGCCAATCAGCCTGGTGGGAGCTTAACTGGGGCCATGGGAGGGGATGGTTACTTAGCTGACCATCAGCATTTCCATGGCTCCGGACGTGCGATGTCCCCTCCCCTGGTGCGGTTTCTGACGCGTCAGTGGGAGGGTCACATGCCTGATGAAGGGGTCCTGTGTGGCTCCAAAACTTCGCTTCTATTTCATTTTTTTTTATATTATGTGATTAAAATTTTGGACCCAATTTTGGAGATTCTGGTGTGCTGGTGACACTTCCTTCTCACGACTGCAGCGGGAGGGAATGTCTCGGTGGTGTCATCGCCGTCTCAATGGCTTTGGACACGCGTTGTCTCCTCCCCCTGTGTGCCTGGTGACGCGCACACTGCTCTGTGTCGCGGTTTTTATCTCCCAGCTACTACGTCACCGCGTCATGTTGGCGTGGCTGTACCATCGGGAGATTAAGCCGGGGAGACCCATACGGCCTGTTCCATGACTGTTTCGTAGTCAGTGTACATAGGGCCAATACTCCCATACCAAGGCTGTTCCCCCTTCTTTACTTCCCTTTACCAGCAGATTTTCCTTCCTGCACCACCCCATCATTGATTTCTTTTCTCTGTTCTTTGCTTTTTTCTTTTTCCTTTCTTTCCACCCCCCCCTCCCCTGACATTACCTTGGTATGTCCGGAGGTGGGGGTAGAGCTACCACCCATTTAACCAGTTAAGGACCAGAAGGATTAGCCCCCTTAACCACTTAAAATGGAGTTCCACCCACTTTTACAACTCTTCAGCATCTCTCACTAAACTGTGTACTGTAAACAAATTGGATATTTTTTTTTCTCAGCACCTACTGTATATCTGCTGTAATCATTTTTCCCTTCCTCCTCCCTGGCCGCGGCCAATCGCATCATTTCCTGTTTGCAATGCCTTCTGGGAAGGGGCGGCAACGTCCTCTGACACTGCCGTTGCTATGGAAACCTAACCTGAAACCTATTACACTGCTTGTGCTGCACTGAGCATGTGCGAGATCTTCAAGGATGAGATCCAGGAAGAAATACAGTCTGGCTTCAGATGCCCACACTTAAGATGGCCACGGCCTGCTATAAGTTTATAAAATAACAAACTACTGCTATAAACTAACAAAACAGACCTTAGTTTACAGACTAATTTTACTAGAATACATTAAGCTTGTGTATTATAGGGGTATTTTTATTTAAAAAGTATAATTTCGGCCGGAACACCACTCTAAGCCACGGACCATTTGGCTGGCAAAAGACCAGAGCACTTTTAGCGATTCAGCACTGCTTCGCTTTACCTGACAATTGCACAGTGTGGCTCCTGAACAAAATTTATGTCCTTTTTTTTCCCCCCACAAATAGAGCTTTCTTTTGGTGGTATTTGATCACCTCTGCGGTTTTTATTTTTTGCGCTATAAACAAAAAAAGAGCTGCAATTTTGAAAAAACGCAATATTTTTTACTTTTTCATTTGGGTAGTTTCTGTTGTCATTATGGTTTAAAAAGCGTAAACACAGTTGACTGATAATAAATGGCTTCAGCCAAACACTAACCATGAGTGAAAGAAAAGTTTGTGTTATCATTTATATTCTCTGAAAAATGGCCAAGAAATCATAAATTCTGCCAGGGTATGTAAACTTATGAGCACAACTGTAAATGAATTAATAAATAAAGGTTTAATACCACATTAAAGTGGAACTAAACTGCTGAATAAAATGTCCTTCCCTTGCCCGTCTTTCGCACCGGCATTTTATAAACTACGGAGCATGCGCATATGCACCGCCGGCGTCTTCTGGGTATATAGGACCTGGCAAAGACCAGCAATGCACCTGCACATGCTTCGGATTTTTTTTTTGCACGTGTGCACAGACCCTGCCGGCTTCTGGTAGATTGCCACTATACCACCTGGCGGTGTCTGTGCGCATGCACAGAAATCCGCTGCGCGTGTGCAGATATGCTCCACAGTTGCGACTGAGTAACACACTTCCTACAGGGATATCTGTGATGTGGTGGCGGTGCCTAGCCTAGGCTGGAACCCAAGAAGTCATGTCTTGCAGCACAAAAAAGATAACTTTTTTTTTTTTTTGTGTTGAATTTGTGTTATATGGTATTTTGAGTTAATGTAGATGGATGATTGGAATAGGAGATAATAATGTGGTCCTGTGGAAAGGACAAGGGAAAAGACACAGAAGAGGAAGATACATCTAAATAATAGAAATTATGGTCCTTTGTCAGGGATAGTAGTAAAGCATGTGAATGTATTTGTATTTGTATAAATTGTTTACAAAACTAATAAAAAAGAATTGAAAACAAAAAAGATAAAAAAAGTAAAAATTGTAATCATTTTTGTAACAATTTGTGTAAGAGGGAGTGATAAAATATTTAAAAAATGTAAAAAAATGTAAAAAAAAAAAATATTAAGGTAAAAAAAGTTGATGCTGTGCGTTTAGTTACGCTTTCAGAATTTTTTGTTTGAAAAGTTTGAAAAAAAAAAAAAAGCAAAAACGACTGGTAGCGAAAGGGTTAAACCCATTTTTTTTTGTTCTTGATTGGCCCTTTAAAGATTGATGAAAGGTTGTTTTTCGCTGCGATGGTGTCACATGACGCATCTGGAGGAGAGGATAAGAACAATTAGGGCAGGACGTTGGCTGGCGGTATTTCTTGCTGTGAATTACAACCAGCCTGGGGGCCCCTGTCATTGTTTAGACGGTGATCCCCGAAGAGCCATCATCTTTGCTAGCATGGGGCCTGGAAAAAGGGGGGGGGGTGGGGGGCGGCGGAGGAGGATTTGCGATTTCACAGGCTGGCGATAAACATGCACCGTGTAACAAAGGTGATCCCCAGCTTTTCCCCATCTCCGCAGATTAAAGTCTATTCTCCTAATATTGTCCATGGCAATGGCAGCTTCGGAGATCGGCGTGTTGTTTTAATGATGCATTGTGTGTTTGTGTGTATTTCCCATGGTGTGCACGTGAACCGACTACTGACAACCGCTTTGAACGCCGGCCAAAATTCTTCTTCCTTAGTTTTGGATAGAGCAGGGAAGCGTTAGATCCTCTATCACAGCTTTCTGCTGTCCCCGCCGGGTAGATTTGTCCTCGCTTCCTTGGGTGTCACCAGAACAGGATGAGACGAAAAATCTGACATATATGCCAACTCTTTCCAGGCTATTCATAAGTAAAGCATAACTTTTCAGTTTTGGATAGAGTGGAAAGGGATTAGAACACCTGTCAGTTTTTAATTGCTATCTGTGCCCCCGTTAGGGAGATTCCCGCTCTCTAATTGTCATGGTTATGGTTATCAAAGTGAAAAAGTGAAGGAAAATCCCAAATTTTGGATTGTCACCAGAACAGGAATAGAGGGGAAATCTTCCAATGGGGACACTAGTGCTGGTGACAACCAGGGATTCCCCTCTCTTTTTTTGGCCATGGGACAGGAAGCGAAGGGAATTCTACCCAATGGACAAACATGGGGGGAAAAAAAATGTAGCGCTTCCACCATAGGAGCTGCTGTGATTTAACTGGTTCTTTCCCAGAATTAATGCAGAGTCAGCCAAGTGCACAGCAGTAGTCTGCCTGCTCAATAATCAGTCTAGGGCAAGGGTCTCCAAACTTTCAAAACAAAGGGCAAGTTTACTGTCCTTCAGGATTTAGGGGGGCTGGACTGTGGCCTGTGGGAGTAGAAAATGCCCCGGCATCCTAATGGGAGGAATAATTTCCCATTGTTGGTATTCAAGGGAGGAATAGTGCTCCATTATTGGTGTCAGTGGGAGGAATGGTGTCCCATCATTGGTGTCAGTGGAAGGAATAGTGCCCCATCATTGGTTTCTATGGGAGCAATGGTGCCCCATCATTGGTTTCTCTGGGAGCAATGGTGCCCCATCATTGGTTTCTCTGGGAGTAATGGTGCCCCATCATTGGTTTCTGTGGGAGCATTGGTGCCCCATTATTGGTTCCGGTGGGAGAAATGGTGTCCCATCACTGGTGTCAGTAGAAGGAATTGTGTCCTATCATTGGTTTCTGTGGGAGGAATAGAGCCCCATCATCGGTTTCTGCGGGAGCAATTGTGCACCATCATTGGTTTTTGTGGGAGCAATTGTGCACCATCATTGGTTTTAGTGGGAGCAATGGTGCCCCATCATTGGTTTCTGTGGGGGGGAATAGTGTCCCATCATTGGTTTCTGTGGGAGGAATAGTGCCCCATCATTGGTTTCTGTGCAAGCAATGGTGCACCATCATTGGTTTCTGTGGGGGGGATAGTGTCCCATCATTGGTTTCTGTGGGGGGGAATAGTGTCCCATCATTGGTTTCTGTGGGGGGGAAATAGTGTCCCATCATTGGTTTCTGTGGGGGGGCATAGTGCCCCATCATTGGTTTCTGTGGGGGGGCATAGTGCCCCATCATTGGTTTCTGTGGGAGCAATGGTGCCCCATCATTGGTTTCTGTGGGAGCAATGGTGCCCCATCATTGTTTTTTTGTGGGAGCAATGGTGCCCCCGACATTGGTTTCTGTGGGAGTAATGGTGCCCCATCATTGGTTTCTGTGTGAGGAATGGTGTCCCATCATTGGTTTCTGTGGGAGGAATGGTGTCCCATTATTGGTTTCTGTGGGAGGAATAGTGATCCATCACTGGTGTTAGTGATTGGAATGGTGCCCCATCATTGGTGTCAGTGGATGGAACGTTGCCCCATCATTGGTGTCAGTGGATGGAATGGTGTCCCCATCATTGGTGTCAGTGGATGGAATGGTGCCCCGAGGGCCAGATAAAGTCAAGCAAAAGACCACATCCAGAGATCTCTGGTCTAGGGGATATCATTTAGGATTTGTATTGCTGAAGAACTTGGGATGGGATGTAGGGTTATATGAGATACTCTAGATTCCCTGATTCTTCTATGCAGGAACAAATACAAACAGCAGAGACTGAGTCCCCTTCTTAGAAACCAACCCAGGCAGGGAATACTACTGGCTTGTCCACCAAAGGGATACAGCATGCAGTCACTAGAATCCTCCTCCCAGGTCAGTACACCCAATGTCCTTTTCTTATCTTCTGCAGCAATTTGTCCATTCATGACATTTTTTTATTGCCACCGGTTGGCATCAATGTGGAAATCCAGGACAAACTTTGAAATGAAAGTAGAACTAAAGACAAAAACTTTTTCTTTAAATTTAGGATGGTGTAAGGGAGGGTTATAACCCCTGCTATTTTTGCAGTACCCTCCTAGTTAGGTTGTAGGCGAATGTATTTATTTTTAAGGCTTACCTGTAGATTCAGTGAATTTCTGCTAAAACTTGCACTGTTTAGGAGATATTCACATGGGATGCAACCAGTGACGTCATGAAGGGACTGCAAGTTTGGTCTGGAGGACCTTGACAGGAACTTGACCTCAATCCGATAGAACACCTTAAGTATGAATTAGAGCAGAGGCTGTGAGCCAGGCCTTCTCGACCAACATCAGTGCCTGACCTCACAAATGCATTTCTGGAAGAACGGTCAAACATTCCCATGGACTCGCACCCAATGCCTTGTGGACAGCCTTCCCAGAAGAGTTGAAGCTGTTATAGCTGCAAAGGGTGGGCCAACTCAATATTGTACCCTATGGACAAAAACTGGGTTGCCATTAATGTTCATGAGCGTGTAAAGGCAGGCGTCCCAATACTTTTGACAATATAGCGTATTAAATCAGCCTTTCTCAACCTTTTCAACAGAGGAACCCTTGAAATAACATTCCGGTTCCAGGGAACCCCTAATAAAAAATGATTATATCTACAAGTCATGAAACATCAGTGTGATGGTCAGTGGGAAGAATGCTCCTTACGCTTGTGATCATTAGGAAGAATTTCCCTCTTATAGAAAGCCTAAAAAGATCGAAGGTGTCAGTAGGAACTTATCTGAGAGGCAGAAACTGCTCAAGGAACCCCCAGCAACCTCTGGAAGAACCCTAGAATTCCATGGAACCCTAGTTGAGAATCCCTGGATTAGATGAATTCCTGTGGGCTCACTCACTGATCAGACTGCTTTAGTGGTCCGGGTCGTTTCATTGCTGGCTGACCTGCAAATAATTCATCCCTCAAAACTCACAACATGTCCGATTTCATAGATTGCCGACACCGATCTACAGGCATTTTCAGAAGGGAGAAGATCAAAGACAGCCCCCATAATATATATAACCACACATATAATCTTGTTGCGTTTAATGGGGGCTAATTGCAGCTATACATTTCTACATCAATGGTTCGCTCTTTAAGATTCTATTGTTTTAGCTTTAACAATACATAACAGAATTCTACAACAAATCACAGGCTTTGTTTTCCAGTAAAACAGCTTTTCCTCATCACACAGCCTAACGCTTTCTAAATATACGCATGTTTTTGAGGGAAGGTTCACACCACATGCGCTTTTTTGACACGTTTTTGATGCGTTCCAGTGCTTTTTTTACCGTCTTTTGTTTTCTTCATCTTAAATAGGGACTGGTGTGTTTTTGATGCATTTAGGTGCATTCTGGTGCATTTTTGATCACATTCCAGTACAGTTCAGTGCAGAAAAAATGCTACATGTTCTACTTTTTTTTCTGCACTGGAACACGCAGGAACTGACTGCACTGGTGTAAACTATGGTACAGTGCATAAGGGCGCTCTGAGCATAAGGACCAAGCAGACAGTACATATAAAAGAGCAGAGGTCCGATGGTGTATCTTCTCACACTTAGTGCCGGTTCACACGGGGGCGGCACGACTTGCAGGTCACCTCACCGAGGCGACCTGCACACAACTTCAGCGGCGACTTGCAAAACGACTTCTGTATAGAAGTCAATGCAAGTCGCCTGAAGTCGCCCCAAAAATACTACAGGAACCTTTTTCTAAGTCGGAGCGACTTGCGTCGCTCCTATTAGAACGGTTCCGTAGTACAGAATGCGACGCGACTTGTCAGGCGGCTAGGTCGCCTGACAAGTCGCCTCTGTGTAAACCGGCACTTAGGGCTGCACTCACAAGGAGAAGCAATCCCTAAAGGAAAAACAGACAAAAAAGAGAGGCGCCTCTAAGTGCAGGATTAAAAGCTATTTATTTTCCCCAGAAAGAATTAAAAACACTTACAAGATCTGGCAAATGTAAAAGCATATAATCATGGGTAATGCAGGTGGTCCAGCAGGCATGAAGGTCCTTGACATATAGAGGTTATCAGATCTGTGTCATAAACTGCAGTGTTGGATCCGGGACCATGGAAATCCCTGTAAGCTGGTGAGCGTTTAGCATAAACCAGGCCTGGTTTATGATCTTGTAAGTGTTTTTAATTCTTTCTGGGGAAAATAAATAGCTTTTAATCCTGCACTTAGAGACGCCTCTCTTTTTTGCCTGGTGTAATCTATGCCATTGGAACACAGATAAACTACTTTCCGTGCGTTTTTGATGCAGAAAAAAATGCAGTGGACTACATCTGGTGTGAACCAGCACTGAAACATGTTTTTTTTAAACTGTAGCACCAAGCAAACAGCTAAACATGCTCCTACAGTATGTAACTGTAGCAAAGTCCCGGGGCCCCTGAAACCCAATGGTGACCTCCAGAGTTATGGACAGCTGCCATCCTTCTGTGTAAAGTGGTTTGCAAGGCATGGTGGGTGTAATGCAAGATGAACAGGTGGGCGCCAGACACATTTAGAATGCAAAAAAGATTTATTGTCTCTTAAACAGAAGTGGGAAAGAGGGTTAGGGCCAGGACACCCCTAGGTAGATGCAATGTTAATTAGCAGACTCCGAACTTCTATAGGCAGACAGCTATACAGGGGAAGGCCTCCAGCCGGACACCACTTCTGTATAGGTTGGACACTGTCTCCTATGGGAACCATGTGAAAGTCACTAACTGTAATTGTATCCAACTATTTGCAACTCGAACAGTTCGCCGCTTACCCCACAATCACTCACTACTGTTCTTCACTCAATGAGCTCCCAGTCTCTCTCACTACACTTCAGATCCAATAGCCACTGGATCCCCAGAGCACTTCCACTGTTAGCACTCTCAGCATCTTCCTCAAGCACCACCCCCGCTTCCCTGCTGGGTCCCTGGCTTGGCACTCACAGATACTCTTAAAGCTTCACCCCTGCGGACATGCTAGGTCCCTGGCTTGGCACTTACTGATGCTCCACAAGCGTCACCTCTGCTGTCCTGCTGGGTCCCTGAATTGGCACTTGCTAAAGCTTTCACACTTCTTCACCGTCGCCGGTTGGCGAGATGTCTGCTCTGGTACTGGCCTCAGCATACTCACAGTGGTCTCCAGTAACAAAGTGGAAGGTCCCTTGGTGGCGACAGCTTCCCCTCTACCTCCGACCACAACTGATTCCCCAGTTGGCGGAACCGTTACTTCTGGTTGGACTACAAGCCTGCAGTCCTAACCCTACGCTGCTCTCTTGCTTCTGGATAAGCCCTCAGACAGCCTAGCAGCCAGATGTCCCCAGGATTGGCCTTAGGTTTCTGGCCTAGCAGCCCGGGGCAATACGACACACGTCCACCCAGACAGCCATCCAGGTGGCACAGAACCCTGATCACCTGACTCCACCCAAATAAATAGGCTCTCCCAGCAGGCCAAGGGAGCCAAGAAAATCCCTACCCTTTGGCTGAGACACCCCATTCATTCATAATCTGTCCTTGCTATGCCCTTGTCTTATCCAATGTCACCAGATACCCGACCACCCAGTGACAGAAGAGAGAAGTGCAGCAATTCCAGAATTAGGGCCAAATCAATTGATCTAACAATTGGCCAAGGCAATTATCGCCTGGCAACTAAATTTAATAGCAGCCGTGCCTAAACATCAGGGTGCTACATAACAAGTTATAAAAAGTGTTATTCTTCCGAAGTTCAACACACACAGTATATCTCGGTAAAAGACAGTTAAAGACTAGAGGGCTTATATACAGGAGGATGCACGAAGCATGAATCCTTTAAGCTCAACTTTATGAAACTTAACAATTATTCCTTGCAGTTTGGCTGCCTGCTTATATGTTCTTTCACGGAGATTACTGCTTATTTATTCTAGGGGGGGAGAACTTTTACACTAAGCACTTTTACTTATCCAGCTCTCCGCTCCCCCAGCAGATGGCGCTCCCCCACACTCCAGCGGTGGACTCTCCATTAGCATCACCACATCCAAAGCTGGGCTATGGTGATGACACTGGGACCTTAGACCGCCAGAGCATAGGGAAGAAGATGCCCCTTGGAAGACATCACTTAGGACGAAACACGTAGGGCAGAGCTTAGCGGTGACTTCAACATGTCCACTCAGATAAGCGGCTGATATCCATGCTCTGTTTGAATTCCATCTTTGCTTATGAGTCTTTACCTTTATTTAAAAAAAAAAAAAAAATCTTTCGGGCGTTACTACATTATGGAGTTCTTCCCGCATTTTCTCTGTATGGGTCGTTGATTTATTCTGAAAGCTGCAACTGATGTGACGGGAGAGAGCCATCCATCCACCAGGTATCTGAGTGTTTCCCTAGAGAGCTCCTATGGCAGGGATATGCAATTAGCGGACCTCCAGCTGTTGCAAAACTACAAGTCCCATCATGCCTCTGCCTCTGGGTGTCATGCTTTTGGCTGTCAGAGTCTTGCTATGCCTCATGGGACTTGTAGTTCTGCAACACCTGGAGGTCCGCTAATTGCAGATCCATGTCCTATGAAGTGAGGCCTAGACTTCTGGTAAACAGCCTGGTGTATAGGTGTTGGAGCACTGGAGTTAGAATGTTGTGGCGTAGAAGGAGCACTAAAATATTTTTTAGCACATTGAAAATGTTCACGTACTTTACAGTTTTGGAACTTGCCACTTCACTGTTTGCACACTATACTGTATGTGTTTATGTTTATTTAGGATGCGCTAATGATTAACACTTATTTAAAGAGACAGCACAACATAATTTTTAAATAGGAGAGAGCAGTAGTCTAGCAGTGCAAAGGATCAAGTAAGTATATTTTCTTCTCTATATCCCCACGACCTAAGCAAGTAATTAACCCTTTGCAGCACCACTATAAAAGTTAATTTTTAAGTTTTAAGCATGTACCCACAAGGATTCCCAGAGGTGGCTTTCCTGCAAGGGCTGCTGTCCTAACCAGTGTGGTGCAGAGGGCAGCAGCAGATAAGAAAGCTGAAAAGGCTTATGGTAACCTTCTGAATACACAGAACAAACTCCAGAGACATCTGTGAGCATCCCTACTGGACAGTAACCTGTCCCTAATCTAGGCCTACACTTCCTTCACAATCAGGTATCTGTCTCAAACTTCCCACACTGCAGGCATCACCCAAGTGACCCAGAAAAGGCTATAAATAACCCTTTATGAGTCCAAGATGGCTGCCCCAGAGGGCTCTGTGTCCAATGAAACTCAGGCTCACCCAAGATGGCACCCAAGTCCATGGCAGGACACACATTGGTCTGCTGTGCTATATACTGTATAACCCCTTATAAGTCCAAGATGGCTGCCCAAGTCTTTTGAGAGCTCTGTGTCCAATGAAACTCAGTCTCTCCCAAGATGGCACCCAAACCCATGGCAGGAGCCACATTGGTCTGCTGGGCTATATATAACCCCTTATGAGTCCAACATGGCTGCCCAAGTCTTTTGAGAGCTCTCTGTCAAATGAAACTCAGGCTCTCCCAAGATGGCACCCAAACCTATGGCAGGAGCCGCATTGGTCTGTTGGGCTATATATAACCACTTATGAGTCCAAGATGGCTGCCCAAGTCTCAAGAGAGCTCTGTGTCCAATGAAATCCAGGCTCTCCCAAGATGGTACCCAAGTCCATGGCAGGAGACACATTGGTCTGCTAGGATATATATAACCCCTTATGAGTCCAAGATGGCTGCCCGAGTCTCTTGAGAACACTGTGTCGAACGAAACTAAGGCTTTCCCAAGATGGTACCCGAGCCCATGGCAGAGGACACATTAGTCGAATGCCAGGCTCTCCTCTAGTACCCAATAGTTAACATTAGTGGTCATACAATCGCCGCATCACCTACTAGCCTTAATAAATGACAGAGCTGCAGTACTGCTCATCAGATTACCAGTGGGTACACTAACACCTGTCTACACACAGTTCAAATACATATACCGTACATCTATTGTGTTACCTGCCAAAGAATCTGTAATTTTGGTTAGTTAAGCACAGTGGCTTAATGGTTAGCACCTCTGCCTTGCAGCACTGGGGTCTCTGGTTTGCATCCCAGACTGGCATTCTACCTGTGATTGCCATGGTTTCTGTCCAGAGTTCAAAGACATGCTGGTAGGGAATTGACTCCTGTTTAAAATGGCCCTAGTGTGAGATCGGGACTTTAGATTGTGAGCTCCTTGGGGGTGGAGACTGATGGGATTTATGGGTAAATTGTTGGCTTTAAATAAATGCCTGTAATAACTAAATAATTGGAAGATCACTTTTCAGTCATGAATCTTGGCACCTGATGCACTGTCCAAAGAGCCACAGGGGTCTTATCCTTCCGCTACTCTATCCAAGATTAAAGTGAATTTAAAACCAAAAATGTAATGTATTCCAGCCTACCAGTCCTTAGATGTGGTGGCGGCATTCATTTTCTTTTTCACTTCACACTTTTTTTTTCCCTTTATTTTCACCTAGTGATCCTGCCAGGAACACACTTCATGTCCAAGAGTGACAACCGTACTGTATTTAGGAGGGGCAGTGTTGTCACCCTAGGAAAGGAATGTGTTGGGACTGAAACCACTTCTTCTGTACCACCAACTTCAGTGCTCCAACCACCAACAAACCAGACTGCTTACCAGAACCTTAGACCTCACTAAATAGGAGGACTCCTAGCACTCTGTAAGAAATCCCAGATGGATGGATGACGTAACCATAATGCTCCTCCCTACACGTTTTGTCCTACGGGACGTTTTTCATGCTATTAGGCATGCTATTAGGCAGGACTCTAAGCACGTTGTTATTTTATCACTTAAGCACAGTTTTCTTCTTGTTTCTTGATTACTTAAATATGTTAGGAGTATATAACATCTCCCCATCTTCATAACAGCTGGGGAGGTGTTTTGTAGTCTACTGAGATAGCAGGGAACAATGCTAACTGATACCAGTCCAGAGGCAGCTTACAAGATTTCTGGCTGGATGCACAGATATTTTTTCTACACTTGTTGAACAGATATAATGAAATGCTTTCAATTGTATATTTATTGGATCAGAGGGGAGCAAATTAGAGAAATGTATTGTAATACCGCGTACACACGAGTGGACTTTTTGTCCGGACTGGTCCAACGGACCGAGTCCGGCGGACAATTCGACTGCGTGTGTGCTTCTTTGGACCTGCAGCGGACTTTTTCGGTCGAAAATCTGACGGACTTTAGATTTGGAACATGTTTCAAATCTTTACGTCGGAACTCCGCCGATACCCAGTTCCTATCGAAAAGTCCGCTCGTCTGTATGCTAGTCCGACGGACAAAAACCAACGCTAGGGCAGCTATTGATTACTGGTTATCAACTTCCTTATTTTAGTCTGGTCATATGTCGTCACGTACGAATCCGTCGGACTTTGGTGTGATCATGTGCAGGCAAATCCGTATGTTCGGAAAGTCCGTCGGAAGTCCGCCGAAAGTCCGTCGGATAGACCGTCGGACCAGTCCAGTCAAAAAGTCCGTCCGTGTGTATGCTGCATTAGAGTTCACATACACTTTAAGCACATGTCGGGGGTACAGCAGCCCAGTCAATTAAAAATGGACCATTGTGTTCACGCGAAATATGAGAAAATAAATTCTCGACCCTACGCTTGGCGCGAAAATGCTTGGTGCTGTGGCACTATTCGGTTTTGCGCGTGGTACCCCAGCACGTCGGTTAAAGAGCAGTGCAGGTTGGAAACTCGCACTATTAGGCATGCTATCCGGACCCGCACATGTGTGAACCTAACCTAAGTATGTTTTCTAATGCATTCTTCAACCCCTTCCTGTCCAGCCCTGGCATCCCTTTAACAGGGTCTTTATACCGGGGGCGGGGGGGGGGTGACGGATCACATGACCACTGTGATTGGCTGTTACAGTGGTCACATGAACGGAAGCCAGTCTACGTCATCATTAGGGATGCGTTTTGAATGCGTTTTGTGTGCGCAGCCCCAAAATCGCTCATGCGCTTTTAAGCGTTGTGCCGTTCAAAAACTGCAGCAAGCAACGCAGGGCACAGCAATACAAAGATATAAATTGCAAAGATACAGTTAAAGGTGTTGAACTATAATTAGTAAGGTTTTTGCCACAAGCAGCTCTCTGGATACTCCATAAAACTTTCATTTCTGTTGCGGCGCTCCAGAATAGCTGGTACGACAGGGGTTAATTGGCCTCTATTTTCCACATGGGATCTGGTGGGGGTCGATTAGTTTGGGTGGGGGGGAGGGGAGTGAGAAAGGCTCTGCTGTGTTTGTGAAGAATTGCCAGCTCTGCCAGCAGCACTCGCCACCCTGCATGTCAATGAACCTCGGTGCTGGGGGATGGAGGGCACAGCGGGCATCAGATGTCCGTAGGGAGGTCCTGGAATCGGAAGGTCCCCCCTAACTGTTTCATAACAGTTTATGTGCCACGAAAACAGAATCTGACTCTGAAGTTTCGTGGTTGGTTGGCATTGTAGTAGGTAGAAACTAGCGTATCGACTTTTGGCATTTTTTATTTGATGGGAAATGAGCACGAGGATTTCAGCAGCCTTCAGAGAATGCTAAAATTCCTGATTGACTGTAGATATGGCTATGTTTAAAAATTCAGGCCAATCAAAATTTTGCAAAAAAATAATTTGCCCATTTGATCATTGCTCATTTCCAGCTGTTCCTGAAGAGAATGATCCCTGGTATGGTCTGTCCTCGAAATTAATCTCCTTATATTTTACTTTCTCCGGTTCCTCCTCCTCCCCCCCCTTCATCAACATGTTAAAGAAAAAAAAAAAGTATCAGGCCGGGCCAGACAGCGCCTGCTGCACTGACTCCAGGGTTCCCAAACTGGCCAGCTAGGGGCTGCAGGGGGGGCCGGGCGGCTAAGTTGGGGCATGCCAGTGGGAGGAGAGCTTATGCTGGGGCACGGAGCCGGCCTCTGCTCGGACACGACATACACCATCCATGGCGTTGGGGGGCCTCCTGCGCTCTGTCCTTGTCCCTATCTTGCACTCGGTAGGACACCAGCAAGGACTTTTTACTTCTCTTCATGGGAAGCCATGTCTGCAGTGCAGCCTTTTTAGAGGGCATCAGAGCAGCCCGGGGGGCGGGGGGGGGGCAACTGCCCCCCAGCCCAGTTTGGGCCTGAATATTTTTACCATATGTCCCCATTTCCTGGAGACAGTCCCCATTTTGAGATTTCTGTCCCAAGAAAACATGCGTCCCATCACTGCCCCCAGCTGCCTGGTGGTGTAGCATACAACATTGTACTGCGAAAGTGACAACCCATCAGTGGCAGTGGTGTTGTGGAGTTAAGTTTGAAGACCCAACTCCTGTCTTGGCTGGAAGTGATGGGAAATCTCTTCAACGGGTACACAGACAAAAGGCCATTTGTAGTATAGCGGAGAAGGGTTAGATGAAGGGTTAGATGTTTCACAATGCTACTTGTACCTTCCCGTACTGTGAGAACCCCCTCCTTCCCCACCTATTCTTACAGCGCGCTCCAGAGACTGGAGATTTAGCATGAAGAAGGATTACGGTTTAATTATACACATCTCAGCTTAAGAAATAAGAAGCAATGCTTCAATGGAAATGTACAGTATGCATAAAATAGGGGATATATATGTGCCTGCTCAGCTTGCCTCTAACTATCAGTTATTAGTCGTTCAGTCTCCTCGTGCTCGCCGGCTGTATAAACAGGCCACATTCTGACTAATTCTCCTATTCAGCGCAAGTGACTCATTTCTAATCGGCTTCATTTGGAGGACTCTTTGGAACGTGAGCTGCTTGCGGTACTGGGGCACGAGGATGGGGGTCTGCTTCGGCACCTGTTGTTTTTCATAAAATGTTGGAGAATGTGCAGAGAAAATATGGAAGCATTGCTCAGGGGGTGGGGGAGTTCAACTTAAAAAAAAAACACTTCTTGTGCTAAATAACCACTTACTTACTGGGCACTTAAACCCCCCTCCTGTCCAGACCAATTTTCAGCTTTCAGCACTGATGCACTTTGAATGACAATTGCGCGGTCATACAACACTGTACCCAAATGAAATTTTTATAATTTTTTTCCCATAAATAGAGCTTTTTTTTGGTGGTATTTGATCACCTCTGCGGTTTTTATTTCTTGTTAAAATAATTTTAAAAAGACCGAATTTAAAAAAAAAAAAATTATATATTTTTATATTTTGTTATAAAATAGTGCAAACAGGTAATTTTTCTCCTTCATTGATGTACGCTGATGAGGCTGCACTGATAGGCACCGATAGGCTGCACTGATGGGCAACGATGGGCTGCACTGATGGGCACTGATAAGGCGGCACTGGTGGGCACTGATAGGCAGCACTGGTGGGCACTGATAGGCGGCACTGGTGTGCACTGAGAGGTGACACTGAGAGGTTGCACTGATGGGTGGCAGTGATGGGCACTGATAGGTGGCAGTGATGGACACTGATGAGTGGCAGTGATGGGCACTGATGGGTGGCAAAAATGGGCACTGATCAGCACTGGTAGGTTACACTGATAGGCAGCACTGCTAGGTGGCACTGATGAGGCACTGATTGGCACCACTGGTGGCCATTGATAGGTGGCACTTGTGGGCATTGATAGGTGGCACTCATGGGCATTGATAGGTGGCACTGGTGGGCACTGTGGGCACGGGCAGGTGGCAATGGCAGGTGGCACTGGCAGGGGGTACTGATTGGCACAGATGATTGGCACAGATGAGGGTACTGATTGGCATCCTCTTCAGGACCAATGTCCCTTGCATATCAGCCGGTGATCGGCTGAAAAAAAAAAGATTACCGAGCTTTTGTTTACACACCTGATAAGCTGTCATTGGCTGACAGCTGATCACGTGGTAAGGGGCGGGGATCGGCCCCTTACTCGGATCTGTGATCACCCGAGTCTCGGCGATTCGGTGATCACAGCGCGCGCCCTGCAGGGGCGAATTGGCCGATAGGAGAAGTGATCCTATTGGCCACCAAGGAGGAGGGAGGAGATGCAGGGGAAGCCGCGCCTCTGTGGAGCCAAGGAAGGAGGAGACGCAGGGTGAAGCCGCCACCTGCCGCCCGGAGGAAGCCCGTGACCTAGATGGGGTAAGTGCAGGGACCAATCGACCGAACAGGGGGGGGGATATGGTGGGGGGGTTTATTCCACCCCCCCCCAAAAAAAATACCACCAGTCGCCACTGATTTTGGTGCTAATTAAACTACAGTGGGGAAAATAATAATTAGAATTATTTGATAATTATTTGATCCCTGGTAGATTTTGAATAATTTTTATCATAGTTGTATTTTAAATGATAGAGACAGAATAGCAACCAAAAATCCAGAAAAAATACATAAAACAAATGCTATAAATTGGGTAACAGTTCAGTGAGTAAGATAAGCATTTGATCCCCCTACCAACCAACAATAATGCCGCGCACACACGATCGGACTTTATGGCATACTTTGTCCGGCGTACCGGATTTCGCCGGACAATTCGATCGTGTGTGGGCTCCAGCGGACTTTGTTTTCTCAAAAGTTTGACGGACTTAGATTTGAAACATGTTTCAAATCTGTCCGACGGACTCGAGTCCGGTCGAAAAGTCTGCTCGTCTGTATGCTAGTCTGACGGACAAAAACAGACGCTAGGGCAGCTATTGACTACTGGCTATGAACTTCCTTGTTTTAGTCCGGTCGTATCCATCGGACTTTGGTTAATTGTGTGTAGGCAAGTCCGTTCATTCGGAAAGTCCGTCATAAAGTCCGTCGAAAAGTACGCCGGACAAAGTCTGCCGTAAAGTCCGCTCGTGTGTACGCGGCATAAGGATAACTCAGAATCTCTTTCTTCTGTTCAAGCCTCATTAACATTGGCAAGACCAAAGAGCTGTCAAAGGATGTCAGGGACAAGATTGTAGACCTGCACAAGGCTGAAATTGGCTACAAGACCATCAGCAAGAAGCTTGGTGAGAAGGAGACAACTGTGGGAGCGATTCTTTGCAAATGGAAGAAATACAAAATTAACATCAATCGCCCTCAGTCTAGAGCTCAATGCAAGATTTTGCTTCATGGGGTAAGGATGATCATGAGAAAAGTGAGGGATCAGCCCAGAACTACACGTGAGGATCTTGTGAATGATCTCAAGGCAGTTGGGACAGTCACCAATCAAACCATTGGTAGCACAATACACTGCCATAGATTGAAATCCTGCAGGCCGCAAGGTCCCCCTCCTCAAGAAGGCACATGTACAGGCCCATCTAACATTTGCCAGTGAACATCTAAATGATTTAGAGAAGGATCGGGAGAAAGTACTGTGTTCAGATGAGACCAAAATTTAGCTCTTTGGCATTAACTCGACTTGCTATGTTTGGAGGAAGAAAAATACTGACTATGACCCTAAGAACACCATCCCTACAGTCAAGCACAGAGGTGGAAACATTATGCTTTGGGGCTGTTTCTCTGCTAAAGGCCGACTTTGCCGCATTAAGGGGCCAATGGACGTGGCCATGTATTGTAAAATCTTCAATGAGAACCTTCTTCCCTCAGTCAGAACACTGAAGATTGGTCCTGGATTAGTCTTCCAGCATGACAATGACCCAAAACATACTGCCAAGGTAACAAAGAAGTGGCTCAAGAAGAAGCACATTAAGGTCATTGAGTGGCCTAGCCAGTCTCCAGACCTTAATCCTATAGAAAATTTATGGAGGGAGCTGAAACTTTAAGTTACCAAGCGACAGCCGAGAAACCTTAAGGATTTAGAGAAGATCTGTAAAGCAGAGTGGACCAAAATCCCTCCTGAGATGTGTGCAAACCTGATAACCAACTACAAGAAACGCCCTACCTCTGTGCTTTGCCAACAAGGGTTTACTCATTTTACTCACTGAACTGAAACTCAATTTATAACATTTGTATCATGTCGTTTTTCTGGATTTTTGGTTGATATTCTGTCTCTATCATTTAAAATACACCTGTGATAAAACTTATAGACCCTTCATTTCTTTGTAAGTGGGCAAATTTTCAAAATCTGCAGGGAATCAAATAATTATTTTCCCCACCGTATAAAACTGTCCAAGAAAGAAATTCTGAATTTACTTAAAGCTTTTTTCTGCAATGACTTTGACCAGAAAGGCACAAAATACCCCCAAAATAATATATCAACAACCCACCACTTGAAAGTTGCCAGACAGCAGAGGCATCCAAAGAGTCATCGCTAATTTCCATTAAGAGTCCATTCTACACTCAGCTAGCGGGGACAAAAACCCTGACGGGTCTCTGGACACCAGCCGGGAATCTGCAAGTCACTTGGCATCATAAGCAGTTTGGAGAAAAGTTACATAACTCCACAATGTCCACCAGATCCGACCATGAGGAGGGATGGGTCCTGTAAAAATGTTCTTCTCTGGAACCCAGTCCAAATAATGGGAAATTATATCATGGGACTTTAGACTCAAATGTAGAGCTTAAGGGCTTTCTGCCCACTTTTATTCAACAAAATGTTCTACAGAAGTGTTCCCCTTGGAGGGGTTCTCACCATCGTTTAGAACAGTGGTCTCCAAACTGCGGCCTGGGGGCCAGATGCAGACCTTTGGTTGCCTTTAGCCGGCCCTTGGGGCAGTTTTCCTTCCACTGATACAAGATACTATTTGTCCCACTCACACCAACAATAGGGTATTATTCCTGCTACTGACATCAACAATGGGACACTATTTCTCCCATTGACAGCAGCGATGGGGCACTAGCCTTCAAACTGACACCAATGGTGGTGCAGTATTCCTCCCACTGACACCAATGGTGGTGCAGTATTCCTCCCACTGACACCAATGGTGGTGCAGTATTCCTCCCATTGACTCCAATGGTGGGGCACTATTCCTCCCACTGACACCAATGATGGGACACTATTCCTCCCACTGATACCAATGATGGGGCACTATTCCTCCCAGTGACTCCAATGAAGGGGCACTCTTCCTCCCCACTAATACCAAAGATGCATTGTTTACTCCACTGATACCTGGACAATTTCTACTCCTAATGACCACAGTCTGGCCCCTTCAAGTCTGAAGGAGAGTAAACTGACCCTTTTGTTTAGCAAGTTTGGAGACCCCTGGCTTAGAACAATATGAATCTTTTCAGTCTCCTGGATATTTAGGTCTTCCCCAACTTTTATTCTGTTTTTGCACAGACCCAAATTTCCTCTCTGGTGATGGCCAGGTCAGTGCGTTTCTGATCACACCTGAGCAATTTAGATAGATAGACTGATTGATTTGGAATTTTCTGGCTGATCTTAGTTCATTTGTGGATCCATCCCTAATCTGATTGGTGACCTCCCATAGTTATCTGTCATCCTCATTCAGCACAACCAGCTCTGCTGGGACTATCATCATGCAGAGTGCTCAGTGCAGCCTCTGGTCACACAGCTGGATGGGTCATATTTAATCAGCTTCCTCTACATTTCCTGAAGCTGACAGAAAAGTCAATGATCCGGGCCGTCACGTCGATCGGAGGCTCTGCACCCATCACTACTAGGAAATTTAGATTATAGGAACTACAAGCCATACCAGCCAGCTGAGGGTCAAAGGCTGTTAACCCTTCCAGACATCACAAAATGTGTTCTTGAGTTTGGTGATCGGCAGAGAGAACCCTGTGTTCCTGAGTTTGGTGATCGGCAGAGGGAACCCCATGTTCCAGAGTTTGGTGATCGGCAGAGAGAACCCTGTGTTCCTGAGTTTGATGATCGGCAGAGAGAACCCTGTGTTCTTGAGTTTGGTGATCGGCAGAGAGAACCCCGTGTTCCTGAGTTTGATGATCGGCAGAGAGAACCCCATGTTCCAGAGTTTGGTAACCGGCAGAGAGAACCCCGTGTTCCTGAGTTTGATGATCGGCAGAGAGAACCCTGTGTTCTTGAGTTTGGTGATCGGCAGAGAGAACCCTGTGTTCCAGAGTTTGGTGATCGGCAGAGAGAACCCCGTGTTCCTGAGTTTGATGATCGGCAGAGAGAACCCCATTTTCCTGAGTTTGGTGATCGGCAGAGAGAACCCCATTTTCCTGAGTTTGGTGATCTGCAGAGAGAACCCTGTGCTCCTGAGTTTGGTGATCGGCAGAGAGAACCCCATTTTCCTGAGTTTGGTGATCGGCAGAGAGAACCCCATTTTCCTGAGTTTGGTGATCTGCAGAGAGAACCCTGCGCTCCTGAGTTTGGTGATCGGCAGAGAGAACCCCATTTCCTGGGTTTAGTGATCGGTAGAGAGAACCCTGTGTTCCTGAGTTTGGTGATCGGCAGAGAGAACCCCATTTCCTGGGTTTAGTGATCGGTAGAGAGAACCCTGTGCTCCTGAGTTTAGTGATCGGCAGAGAGCACCCTGGGTTTCTATGTTTGATCAGCAGAGAGCACCCTAATTTCCTGGGTCTGGTGACCAGTAGAGTGTGGCCTGCGTTCCTGAGTTTGGTGATTGGAAGAGATTCTCACTCTTCTGAGTCTAGTACCACCCAACCCCCCATATTGGCCCATAGTGTCCCCCAACCTCTTACAGTGTCCACAAGGCTTCCTAAGAGCCCTCAGTCTCCTGCCAACCTCTCTGTGACCCCAGCCCTCCCCTAGCTTGCTGGAGAGGCTCCATCCCCTCATAGTGCCCCTCAACCTTATCCCACAATGCCCCCGCAAAACCCTCAGCCCCTTCCACAGACCTCATCCTCCATCATTGTCACCAAGCTTCCTACAGAATCCTCATCCCCTACCGGGCAGAGCCCTCTAATCCCCACCAGAATCTCCAGCTCCCCCCCCCCCCAACAGTAACACCTAGCCCCACACCCGGAGTCTTCCAGAATTTCAATACATATTTTGCAAGCCCATACTTTTATTGTGTGGGTATAAACTTTTTTCTTTTTACTGTTGGGGCATGGAAGGCTTTGTGAGTATTTACCAGCCCTCGGTCTCAATAAGGTTGAAAACCTCTTCTCCAACCTATCAATTCATTGTACATTGTTGAGGATTTCAATCTTGGTGATCTATTTATTGGTCATTATAGTGATCAATGACATTGGTCTTCATACAGTCTCCAGCTTTACAAGGCAATAGAGACCATTCACTATAGAAGACTATCATTGAGTGAGGCTACCAGCTGTGTCAGTACCACGGACAGCGAGGACGTCCCACTGATATTACTGACTGCTTCCAGCCTGGAGGGCGCACACATCATATATTACATCCACCGAGGACACACCACTAAACCATAACATGAAATCCCCATAAACAGGTATTACAGGCAAGATCACAACAACCACAGATAGCCAACCAGGAGGAGGTCACCTACAGTGGCTTTTACTGACTCCTTCCAGCCTGAAGAGCACATAAATCATACATCACCGCCATTGAGAAGCCTTTACTAACACTATAACACTAAATACCCCATAAACAGGTGTTACAGGCCAGATAAACAGGTACAAAGAGCTATATTTTCCAAGCCTCGCATCCAATTATACTTTTGATTCTGATATGTCCAGGGGGGCTTCTAGGTCTTGTCATCAACGTTTTGATGGCCAAAAGGCTTGAGTTATTGCTATACCTGCTACAAAGTTTCGTGATCAGATTGGTTCATGTAGCCCCTGAAACTGTGTAAGAAGGGAAAAAAAATGATTGATCAAGAACTGAGACCATCATCTCAAGCCCAGCACCACTCATTAAAATCTGATTGCACAATCTCCTTACAGTTACATAATACAAAGGCCTGCCTGATTGGATACAAATTGATTGGATAGATTAGGTAGGTCCTCATAAAACATTGTTTTTGAAAATCATAGAATGCATTAAGATAAAAAAACTTCTGCCTTTACAACTCCTTTAACCCTCTCAATCAGTATTGACTATTTTTAATCCTCATGCTGCCAGCATTAGTAAATAGATAGGAAAGTTTTACTTACTTGTTTTAAACTTTTTTTTTTTTACCATTTCTTTAGTTACTTCCTGGTTTCTGGCCTAGGCAAATGATGTCATACATCCCAGGAGCCTTCAGTAGGGAGGAGGGGCTTTCTCAGCTAAGCACACCGTCCAGCTTGCATGCCTGGGCTAAAGGCAGATGGATTCCAGGAAGTAAATACTACAAGAATCAACTACCCTTACTCAAGATGGCTAAGAACAGAAATGCTAGGGGGTGTTTTCTCAGCAAATGAAAGCATGGAGACATGGGTGGGTGGGGGAGTTTGCTCTGAATATTAAAAATGAATTGAATTGAATTGTTATAAAAAGAAAAATAAAATAAAAAAAAAATTAAAAATTAAAAAAAAAAAAAAAATGAATTGAATAGCGTTTTTGGTGTGTGGTGCTCAGATGCAGTGTAGGTCCACTTTAAGCATACCTCCCAACTGTCCCTGATTCAGAGCAATGTCCCTCTGTCCCTCTTTCCTCCTCATTTGTCCCTCATTTTGGTCTGATCTATATAGATGTATATAAAATGCACTTTTTATCTATCAAAAAGTGATTCCCTGAGCTAAACCTTTCATCTGTTTTCTAAATTGCTGCATTTGTAGATTCCAAAAGCCAATATAAAAGAATAGTAGTGGTAAAAAAAACACTTGTGGGTTTAACCAATCTTATTTTTTTTTGTACAATTCCCCTTTAAGGGGGCGTGGCAAGGGGCGTGTCCTATGCCTACATACTTTTGCTGATAGGTGTCCCTCATTCCCATCTCAAAACGTTGGGAGGTATGCTTTCAGTTTACCATACATGTTACAATCCGATTGTACAACCTCCTTTAGATCTACCAAAGGGCCTGCCTGATTGGATAAAAAATCCATTGGATAGATTAGATCAGTCCTTATATTACATAGTTTTGGTAATTAAAAAATGATTTGCTGGGCGGGTTAACAGGCAGATCAAATTAGAAGAACAGCGCCCCCTAGGGAGCAATGTGCCAAGCCCATAGCAATACCGGCCACTTCTTTATGGATATAAATGGCCACCGACCACAACCGCCCTGCGTCTGTGGCCCCTGTCAGCGGAATGTGACAGACCTATCACAACGGCGGACACGTTAGGCATTCCACAAAAGCAGGCTCCTTTAATTAAATAAAAGGCAATTTGTGCAATTCAATAACTTAAAGCGACCAATCAAAAAAAAAACGTAAATGACCATGCTGAAACCTGATTGGTTGGCATGGATTCCTGTTACTGATTATCACTCCCGGTAAGAGCAAGTGACAGGCGGGTCACTGAGGGGGTTAACTAATAAGCAGCAGATCTGAGCGTCACCGGCGCTTGCCGTCAGGGAGAAAGACAACCCAGCCGGTGCAACAATCTCACCTCCGGATTTCTGTATAAAGACCGTGTACTGACCAATGAGAAAACCACCCCGGTCCGGAATCATGACACTGCAAGAGCCCTGCACTTCAGGCATGCTAGAATGGCCTCTCAGCCAAGGTTATTGTGGATCAGTTTAGCATGCCTTAAAGGATATGTTAACCCAAGAATACAAATGTAATATATTATATATAGAATACAGCTTACCAGTCCTTAGATGTGCTGGCTGCATGAGGAGAGGGGAGATTTTCCCAATCAGAAGAGCAGCCTAGGGTGCTACTCCATAGATACAGAGCGAGGAGTGACAGCTGTCACCCTAGGACAGGAAGTAGATTGAAATGAAATCTCAAACAATGTTACAAGCATTCTTTTCTGTGAACTACAAAACATCCCCTCCCCCGTTAGAAAGATGAGAAGGGGGAGATGTTCTGTAGTCCAAATCAGACCAGCCTAGGGTGGTCCACCATAGATACAGAACGAGGAGTACCAGCGAGGTTGGTGAGTGACGGCGAGGATGGTGAGTGATGGCGAGGATGGTGAGTGACGGCGAGGATGGTGAGTGACGGCGAGGATGGTGAGTGACGGCGAGGATGGTGAGTGACGGCGAGGATGGTGAGTGACGGCGAGGTTGGTGAGTGACGGCGAGGATGGTGAGTGACGGCGAGGATGGTGAGTGACGGCGAGGTTGGTGAGTGACGGCGAGGATGGTGAGTGACGGCGAGGATGGTGAGTGACGGCGAGGATGGTGAGTGACGGCGAGGTTGGTGAGTGACGGCGAGGTTGGTGAGTGACGGCGAGGATGGTGAGTGACGGCGAGGATGGTGAGTGACGGCGAGGTTGGTGAGTGACGGCGAGGATGGTGAGTGACGGCGAGGATGGTGAGTGACGGCGAGGATGGTGAGTGACGGCGAGGTTGGTGAGTGACGGCGAGGATGGTGAGTGACGGCGAGGTTGGTGAGTGACGGCGAGGATGGTGAGTGACGGCGAGGATGGTGAGTGACGGCGAGGATGGTGAGTGACGGCGAGGATGGTGAGTGACGGCGAGGATGGTGAGTGACGGCGAGGTTGGTGAGTGATGGCGAGGTTGGTGAGTGACGGCGAGGATGGTGAGTGACGGCGAGGATGGTGAGTGACGGCGAGGTTGGTGAGTGACGGCGAGGATGGTGAGTGACGGCGAGGATGGTGAGTGACGGCGAGGATGGTGAGTGACGGCGAGGATGGTGAGTGACGGCGAGGTTGGTGAGTGACGGCGAGGTTGGTGAGTGACGGCGAGGATGGTGAGTGACGGCGAGGATGGTGAGTGACGGCGAGGTTGGTGAGTGACGGCGAGGATGGTGAGTGACGGCGAGGTTGGTGAGTGACGGCGAGGATGGTGAGTGACGGTGAGGTTGGTGAGTGACGGCGAGGTTGGTGAGTGACGGCGAGGATGGTGAGTGACGGCGAGGTTGGTGAGTGACGGCGAGGATGGTGAGTGACGGCGAGGATGGTGAGTGACGGCGAGGATGGTGAGTGACGGCGAGGATGGTGAGTGACGGCGAGGATGGTGAGTGACGGCTCAAGAAGTGCACTGAAATGAGATCTCACACAGTGTTATCAGCATTCTCTTCTGCGAACTACAGAACATCTCCCTTTTTGCGAGGAGGGTAGTTTTTCAGCGCACATCAGAGGAACATCCTATGGCGCTCCTCTAAAAATATAGAATGGTAAGTGACAGTTGTCGCCTCAGGACAAGAAGTGCATTAAAATGAAATCTTAAACAAGTGCTAGCAGCCTTCTCTTCTGTGAACTACAGAACACCTTCAGCTTGTGCTATAAAGAGGAGTAAAAGGAAGGGGGAGGGCGATTGTAGTCTAAATCAGAAGAACAGCTTGGTGTGCTCCTCCAACAATACAGAACGAGGAGTGACAGCTGTCACCCTGGGACAAGAAGTGTGCCAAACTGAAGTGTTATCAGTCTTCTCTTCTGTGAACTACAGAACATCCTCTCCCCCTGTACTTTTAAGAGGAGGAGGGTTTTGTAGTCCAAATCAGAAGCCCAGCCTAGGTTGCGCCTCCATCAATACAGGAGGGCGAGTGAGAGTTATAACCTTAGGAAAAGAAGTGCGTTGACATGAAATCTCAAACAGTGTTAGCAGCCTGCTCTTCTGTGAACTATAGAACATCTCCCCCCCCCCCTGTGCTTTTAAGTACATCTGAGGAACAGCCTAGGGTGCTCCTTCATAGATACAGGATGGTAAGTGAGAGTTATAATCTTAGGACAATAAGTGCTTTGAAATAAAATTTCAAACAGATTTATCAGACTTCTCTTCTGTGAACTACAGAACACCATCACCATGTGCTATCAAGAGGAGGAAGGGGGACAATTGTAGTCCAAATCAGAAGAGCAGCCTCGGGTGCTCCTCTAACAAGATGATGACTGAGAGTTGTCACCCTAAGACAAGATGTGCACTTTATTGAAATCTTAACCAGTGTTATCAGCCTTCTCTTCTGCGAACTACAAAACGCCTCCCCCACTACTTTTAAGATTGGGGGGGTTGTAGTCTAAATCAGAAGACCAGCCCAGGGTTCTCCTCCATAGATACAGGATGATGAATGAGAGTTGTCACCTTAGGACAAGAAGTGTTTTGAAATGAAATTTCAAACAGTGTTATCAGCCTTCTCTAAAGGCTATAGAACACCCCCCCCCGTCTGTGCTTTTAAGTGGGGGGGGAGGGGGCTTGTAGTCTAAGTCAGAAAAGTAGCCTTCAACAATACAGGATGAAGAGCGAGAGTTGTCACCATCGGACGAGAAGTGCACTGAACTGAAATCTCAAACAGTGTTATCAGCCTTCTCTTCTGTGAACTACAGAACACCTTCACCATCCATGTGCTATAAAGAAGAGGAAAGGGGGGGGCTGATTGTAGTCCACATCAGAAGATCAGCCCGGGGTTCTCCTCCATAGATACAGGACGGGGAGTGAGAGTCACCTTTGGACAAGAAGTGCTCTGAAATGAAATCTCAAAGAGTGGTATCAGCCTTCTCTTCTGTGAACTATAAAACATCTCCCACCCCTGTCCTATTAGGTCGAGGGGCTTGTAGTCCACATCAGAAGAACAGCCCAGGGTTCTCCTCCACAGATACAGGACGGGGAGTGAGAGTTGTCACCTTAGGACAAGAAGTGCTCTGAAATTAAATCTCAAACACTGTTATCAGCCTTCTCTTCTGTGAACTATAAAACACCTCCCCCCTGTTGTATTAGGTCGGGGGGCTTGTGGTCCACATCAGAAGATCAGCCCAGGGTTCTCCTCCATAGATACAGGATGATGAGTAAGAGTTGTCACCTTAGGACAAGAAGTGCTTTGGAATCTAATCTCAAAGAGTGTTATCAGCCTTCTCTTCTGTGAACTATAAAACACCCCCCCCCCTGTTTTTTTGGTTCAGGGGGCTTGTAGTCCACATCAGAAGATCAGCCCATGGTTCTCCTCCATAGATACAGGACGGGGAGTGAGAGTTGTCACCTTAGGACAAGAAGTGCTTTGAAATGAATTCTCTAACCGTGTTATCAGCCTTCTCTTCTGTGAACTATAAAACATCTCCCCCTGTTCTTTTAGGTCAGGGGGGGCTTGTAGTCCACGTCAGAACTACAGAACACCTCCACCTTCTGTTATAAAGAAGAGAGGGCAGTGTTTGCAGTCCAGAGAGGTCACTGATTGAGGTGACTGTGAACGGGTGAAATTCCTGCCAACCATCCCGGGAGAGGACCCCCCTTACCTTTGCCGATCTTCACCAGGGTGGGCAGACGGAACTTGCTAACCACTACGTCCAGGGGTAAGGACACCGAGCTCCATCCCAGCTCCGAGACGCCGGCTGCTATCTTCTCCATGGCGCTTCCGGGGATCCGGCATACCCAAAAAAAAAAAAAAAAAAGAAGAAGAGTGCAGAAAGTCAGGGATCCAGACACGCCACCACCAGCGCCGCCGGCAGCATCAGCACCAGGGATGCCAGCACCGTCACCATCCGGGCACGGCGGGGGGAACCATCTGCTCCGGACTGTGCCATGCTTCCTGCGCTCCCAGTGAGCTGCTGGATTACATTCATAGATTTCTGTACAGGACAAGTAAAGAGAGAGAGAGAGAGAGAGGCGCCACCCCCCCCCCACCTCCCTCCCCTCCGCTCTCCCACTCACTCCATCCCTCCATAGGGAACGTTCCTTTCAGAGATGATATTCTCCGCCCCGGGATGAAGAACGGGGGGAGGGATGTGTGAGCATCCAGAGCAGACCCTGCAGGGTACAAGTCTCAGTTTGTCTTCTCATTCATAAAACACAGACCTGTAACCCATCGCACGCTGGCCTGCAACCCAACAGGGCGACCAATTCACAGCGGCGCGCCGCGCGTATCAGCGTCTTTGGGCACAGGGCAGCCCATTCATTTCAGCAGCAAAGGAGTATAAGCATCTTTTTTTTTTTTTTTTTTATAACCTCTGCCCATTTTTAAGGCGAGGTTCACATTACTTACGCAAAATTGTGCGCTTTCCCATAAACGGCCAAAAAAAAAAACGCACTGTCCGTTTTAAATTTTAAATCCATTTTGATTCAATTTTTTTATTTTTTCAAATCAATTTTGTCATTGTTAATGGCACCACAAAGCGCCTTAAACATGTGCAACAAACCAAACAGTGCCACGCGTTTTCAGAAACTTTGATTCTCACGTGTAGGAGCAGGGTTGTCAGCCGCCAGTAAATTTACTGACAGTTCGTAAAAATCTGTGATTTTTTTTTTTTTTTTTTACAACTGCCAGTAAATATCAGGGGCTGATCATTTCATGCTGTGTTGACTTTTTAACCACTTCAGCCCCGGAAGGATTTACCCCCTTCCTGACCAGAGCACTTTTTTTGCGATACGGCACTGCGTCGCTTTAACTGACAATTGCGCAGTCGTAGGACATTGCACCCAAACAAAATAGTTTTTTTCCCCACAAATTATTATTATTATTATTATACAGGTTTTATATAGCGCCGACAGTTTACGCAGCGCTTTACAACATTACGGCAGTACAATTATAATACAATTCAAATAGAGCTTTCTTTTGGTGGTATTTGATCACCTCTGCGGTTTTTATTTTTTGCGCTATAAACAAAAAAGAGCATCAATTTTGAAAAAAAATTTTTTTTTTTTTTACTTTTTTAACTGACAATGGCGCAGTCGTGCGACGTTGCACCCAAACAAAATTGACGTCCTTTTTTTTCCCCACAAATTATTATTATTATTATTATTAGACAGGGCAGACAGTACAATTATAATACAATTCAAATAGAGCTTTCTTTTGGTGGTATTTGATCACCTCTGCGTTTTTTTTATTTTTTGCGCTATAAACAAAAATAAAAAGAGCGACAATTTTGAAAAAAAAAGCAAATTTTTTAAACTTTTTGCTATATTTAATGTCCCCAAAAAATATATAAAAAAACTTTTATATATATATATTTTTTTATATATAAAAAAAGTTTTCCTCAGTTTAGGGCCAATATGTTATTCTTCGACATATTTTTGGTAAAAAAAAAAAAAAAATCAAATATATCTATCTATATCTATCTATATCTATAGATAGATATAGATAGATATAGATAGATAGATAGATAGATAGATAGATAGATAGATAGATAGATAGATAGATAGATAGATAGATAGATAGATAGATAGATAGATAGATAGATAGATAGATAGATAAAAATATCCAACATTTTTTTCAAAAGAAACTAATTTTTTCCTCAGTTTAGGCTGATATGTTATTCTTCTACATATTTTTGGTAAAAAAAAAAAAAAAAAAAAAATCGCAAAAAGCGTATATTGATTGGTTTATGCAAAATTTATCTCGTCTACAATATAGGGGATAGTTTTATGGCATTTTTATTTATTTATTTATTTTTTAATTAGTAATGTCGTCGATCTGCGATTTTTATCGTGAATGCGGCATTATGGCGGACATATTGGACACTTTTGACACTATTTTGGGACCATTCACATTTATACAGTGATCAGTGCTATAAAAAAGCACTGATTGTTGTGTAAATGACACTGGCAGGGAAGGGGTTAAACACTAGGGGGCGATCAAGGGGTTAAGTGTGTCCTAGGGAGTGATTCTAACGGGGGGGGGGGGCTACCACTGACATGACAGTGGTCACTGCTCTCGATGACAGGGAGCAGTAGATCTCTGTCATATCACAAGGCAGAATGGAGAAATGCTTTGTTTACATAGGCACGTCCCTGTTCTGCGGCTCCGTGACACGATCGCGGGACACCGGCGGACATCGAATCCGCGGGACCCGCAGGTACGGTCACGGAGTACGCGGCGCGCGCGTGCCCACGATGCAGCATCTTAAAGGGGACGTACCTGTACGCCCATTTGCACAGCCGTGCCATTGTGCCGACGTATATCGGCGTGTGCTGGTCGGCAAGCGGTTAAGTGTAAATCAAGCAAATGACTTTGTTCTAGGTATTATCAGTGTTTACATATCAGGTTTATACTGTTCAAATATTCACTGTGTTAGTTTTCAATAGGAGTTCTGTCATTTCTCAGGTTGCCAGTAAAAAAAAGTGCTCCACCAGTAAATGTTCCATGTTTTGTCAGTAAAAAATGCTGCGGGAGGTTGGCAACCCTGGCGTAGGGCTGCCTATTGGCACAAACGGGCTGCACTATGCGCCATGATGTGCGGGAACGGGCAGAAGCAAGCCCATGCTTGGTCGTACCTGTAGATGTGCGGCAAGGTCTATAAAGACATGGATGAGCAAGTTTGGGGTGGAAGAACTTGACTGGCCTGCACAGAGCCCTGACCTCAACCTGATAGAACACCTTTGGGATGAATTAGAGTGCAAACTGTGAGCCAGGCCTTCTCTCCAACATCAGTGCCCGACCTCACAAATGCACTTCTGAAAGAATGGTCAAACATTCCCGTAGACACACTCCTAAACCTTGTGGACAGCCTTCCCAAAAGAGTTGAAGCTTTTATAGCTGCAAAGGGTGGGCCAACTCATTATTGAACCCTTCAATTCACACATGGTGAATGCAGAGATTGTGGTGTGAATTACCACTTAGCAATGCATTTTTTTGAGTGCAAAACTATGTGTCTTGCTGGCCATTAATAATGAATGATGTCGCAAGTACGGCGAGCAAATTTGCACTTGTTCATGCTTGTGAATGCAGACTAAAGCCTCGTACACACGATTGGATTTTCCGCAGACAAAGCCTTGGACTTTTGTCCGAAGGGCGTTGGCCCGAAACTTGTCTTGCATACAAACGGTACACAATTGTCAGCCAACAAACACGAACGTAGTGACGTACTATACGTATTACGAGCCGATAAAGAGGAAGTTCAATTGTCAGACACCACCCTTTGAGCTCCTTCTGCTAACTTCTTGTTGGTAGAAATTTGGTGAGTGTTGATTCGTGCTTTTAATTTCACGCTTTTCATTTCGCACTTTTCAGTTTGTTTCTGAACGGCCGTTTGTCAACCAGCCATGTTGCGGAATCGGAGGAGATAATGTTTTATTTATTATTGGCCTTGGAGTTATTGCTTTGACCCAAGTCCAGTCCAGGAACAGGGGGAGGAGGAGTTCTTGGACCAAAAATTGGTTGCTTTATTAATCGTGGCCAATTATGTCATATGCCTTTGCTGCGGGAGCTCCAGGAGAATAATCCGGATGATTTTCGGTATTATCTCCGGATGACGGACCTCTGCTTACACCAACTCTTGGCATTGTTGAGCCCCTATATTAAGAAGCAGGACACATGCATGAGGCTTTTATTTTATTTTTTGGTTGAATAATAGTGATTGGATTTGGTATACTTTCTATATTTTTGGATGCATAGAATGCACTTTTTGGTTAAGTTCTATTGGCAGATAGCATGTCTAATTGTATTTGTTTTCTTTTTTTAATGCACAATAAAAAAAATGTGGGGAATAATACTTGGCTATGAATTTTACTTCAAATGACAGTTTGGGAGTCGGCAGTTACATTTTATAAAATACAATGTAAAATTAACAAGGGGCACCAACATAGTTGTATGTTTGATCTTTAAAACTACAGATAATGGTGTTGTGGTAACTTACACCAAAAAATAAAAATAATAATATTATTCTTGATATCACTAGAAAAAAAAAGCCTTTTAAAATACGTTTGGCAGAACTCCATCAGGATCAGCCGGAAAAGCAGCTTCATTATTATCCCATTAAAGAAGAAGAGAATGTGCGCTGCATTTCGAAATTTCAGAATTTGCCGCGTCACAAATGTTAATTCTCTATTACGAACGCTAGTTTACAAGATCGACTGCTTCCGACTCGTCCTTGCTTCCGAGCATGCGCGTTTGTACTTTGGGCACCGAATAAACGCATAGACAATATTTTAATGGTCCTTGGTGTCCTGGCAGCATACACTTTGGTCTATGGTCCCGGTTTTTAGGCGGCGTTTGCCGCGGCACCTGTTTACGTCCCCTATTTTGTAGACGTGCCTTTTCGAGGAACACGTGCGATGGAAATATTATATATTACAGGGCTCAAAAAAAAAAAAACATGCATCCCTTTTGCAGGCACACAGCACTGCCGTTAGTTCTAAATTGAATGGCACCCCATTAATTCCGTTCCATTAATTCCTAATGGCACGCATTTTAGTGCGGCACACATTTAAAAAAGAAAGAACGGTCATGCCCCCCTTTTTGTGCAAAGTTTTATGTGTAGGGCAGTCCATAGAAACGAAAGAGTGAAGAAATATGTAAAAACACTTGCGCACTGCATAGGTGTGAATGGAGCCCAGGGCATGACATCACATTGGGTGACCGTGCATTTGTGCGCAAGTTTTTTTTTTCAATTTTAATGGGCTGCCCTATGCATGACAAATGCGCCAAAGAAGCTCCTGTGCCTTTTTTTTAACCCTGCATTTTAGTGAGTTTGTTGCACGGCTTGCAATGTGTAAAAATGTGCATTTGCTGGCCATGTTCGGAGTGCCATTAGCAAATAATAGTGCATTAGTGATTAAGGACACTGCTAGGGCGATGCACGTTTTGTGCAAGTTCCATAGAACTGTGGATGCAACCTACATTATATTATGAGGGGTTCCCACCATCCCTGTGCTGAGTTCCCAGGTCTGTACACCTGCTGTGCCCATTATGAGGGGTTCCCACCATCCCTGTGCTGAATTTCCAGGTCTGAACACACACCTGCTGTGCCCATTATGAGGGGTTCCACCATCCCTGTGCTGAGTTCTCGGGTCTGTACACCTGCTGTGCCCATTATAAGGGGTTCCACCATCCCTGTGCTGAGTTCCTGGATCTGTATACCTGCTGTGCCCATTATGAGGGGTTTCCACCATCCCTGTACTGGGTTCCTGGGTCTGTACACCTGCTGTGCCCATTATGAGGGGTTCCCACCATCCCTGTACTGAGTTCCCAGGTCTGTACACCCGCTGTGCCCATTATGAGAGGTTCCCACCATCCCTGTACTGAGTTCCCAGGTCTGTACACCCGCTGTGCCCATTATGAGAGGTTCCCACCATCCCTGTACTGGGTTCCTGGGTCTGTACACCCGCTGTGCCCATTATGAGGGGTTTCCACCATCCCTGTGCTGAGTTCCTGGGTCTGTACACCCGCTGTGCCCATTATGAGGGGTTCCCACCATCCCTGTGCTGAGTTCCTGGGTCTGTACACCTGCTGTGCCCATTATGAGAGGTTCCCACCATCCCTGTGCTGAGTTCCTGGGTCTGTACACCTGCTGTGCCCATTATGAGGGGTTAGTTTTGTTTATTGAAAATCTTACAAACAACAACTTATATACAATAAAACCATAATAAATAAATAAATAAATAAAACATATTTACAAAATAATTGAATATGATAATACAAAACAAGAACTTTATAAATGGTACAAACCAAATTGCGCACAACACAATCCCTATGGGAGAGCCAGACTAAGGAACATCACCGTCACCATGCATGTAGCCTTTTATCAAAAATATATTTCACCTGCTGTGCCCATTATGAGGGGTTCCCACCATCCCTGTGCTGCGTTTCTGGGTCTGTACACCTACTTTGCGTTATAAGGGGCTTGAAGTGTTTGTATAGCCATTTTTTTAGTCTTGGATAGCATAACCACCCCCTTAATGACCAGGCAATTTTTTTGCTATACAGCACTATGCTACTTTAGCTGGCGATTGCGCTTTCATGCAACGCTGTACACAAGTTAAATTTGTATTATTTTTTTCACACAAATAGAGGTTTCTTTTGGTGGTATTTGATCACCACTGGGTGTTTTATTTTTAGTTATATAAACGAAAAAAAAAAAGTTTTGAAAGAAAAACAAATATTTTTTACGTGTTTCAATAAAACATATCCAATAAAAAAAATGTAAGAAAAACATATTTTTTCATCAATTTAGGCTGAAATTTATTCTGCTACATATTTTTGGGAAAAAAAAAATCCCACAAAGCGTATATTGATTGGTTTGTGTGAAGGTTATAGCGTCTACAAACTATGTGATATATACTGGAATTTGTATTTATTTGTTTTTTGTTTTTGTTTTGTTTTTTATATTAGTAATTTTCGGTGATCAGCAACTGATAGTGGGACTGTGGTGGTGCGGCAATCTGTGCTCGTACACAGAATCGGACGCATGCGTAAGTCACACCCACAAATGTAAACAGTGTTCAAACAACACATGTGAGGTATCGCTGCGATCGTTAGAGCGAGAGCAATAATTCTAGCCCCTCCTCTGTAACTCTAAACAGGTAACCTGTAAAAAAATGTAAGTACCGCAGTTTGTCGCCATTCCACGACCGTGTGCAGTTTTAAAGCATGACATGTTAGGTATCTAGTTACTCGGTGTAACATCCTCTTTCACATTATAAAGAAAATTGGGATGTCTACTGTGATTTTTTGTTTTTTTTTATTAATTTGTGTATTTTTTCCAAAAACAAAATAGACCGCTGCGCAAATATTGTGTGACGTAAAATATTGCAATGATCGGCATTTTTTTTCTCTACGGTCTCTGATAAAAATAAATATAAATAAATATATATATATATATATATATATATATATATATATATATATATAACGTTTGGGGGTTCTAAGTAATTTTCTAGCAAAAAAAATACCAATTTAAACTTGTAAACAAAAAGTTCCAGAAAAGGCCTGGTCTTCAAGTGGTTAAACGAAAATCGTACGATCTGGTATTGTACGAGAAACATTTTCATGCTTGTTTCCTTGGATATTGGATTTCGCACAACCCATCCTGATCAGCTCCCAAAAGCTGTGTACTAACGATCAGCTTGGAGTACGATCGCATCGAAAGCGGTATTTTTCGTACGATTTTCTGGTTGTGTGTACGGGCCTTTAGAAGAGACTTTCTTCAATTTGGAGAGATTTTTGCTGACTTCTTGATGTGTCTTTAGGACAGGCTATAGAGGGAAGTCTCCCCGGTTGGACACAGATGGGAAAAAACCCAATGAGCTCCTGACATGAACAAGCCGTTTCGTTGGGTCAGAGACCATTGACCAAGAAGTCAAGGAAGGATAGTAATGACTAGGGATGGTTGAATAAGGAGAATTGCCAATTCATCACTATTCTATTCTCCTGAATATTAAAAAGTAGACTCACCCAATCTGCTAAGAATGAGGCATTCTAGGAATCCAGCCTAGATTCACCGATTTTATGAACTTACTCAGATTGGACAAAATTGTTCATTACTAAGTATGCCGGCACTGAGACTTTTCCCCTCAACAATGGTAGACCCCTCATTTGTCTCCTGGCGTGTTCCTTTAATAAAGGCTTTTTTGCTCAGAGAGGCAATGGAGGGGTTAAGCCATTAATTACCTGTTTGCCTCCTCCGGAATCAGAAGAGGGAATAGAAACTCTTCTCATCGATCCTCCAGAAGGATTTCGTTAGAGGTGGAGGAGGTGGGGTGATGAGGAGGATTTAAATCACATAAGTGGATCCTGTTGCTTAACATACAGCTAATTGCATTCATATACTGAGAAGGAAGCAGGAGGGGGACTGGAGGACATAGCTGGAGCCTTCTTAAAGGGTCAGTCCACCAAGAGCAGATGTCTTAGCAGATGCCAGAGAGGTAAACCAGCTGACAGATTATTCTGTCTCTCTGGGACATCTCTAAGATCTCTGGAGCTAAGGAAAATACCAAATTTTACAGTTGCCACCAAGACAGTAAGTGATGGGAAATCCAACATCTTACAGCTGTTCCAGGATACAGAGTGAAGAGAAATCTTAAAGTGGTTGTAAACCCTTGTTTACAACTTTATGTTACAGGTAAGCCTATATTAAGGCTTACCTGTAGCTAACAAGGATATCTCCTAAACCTGCATGGTTTAGGAGATATCCCTGTATTTGCATGTGCCGACGTCATGCGGGCAAATGCGCACTTAAGACAACTGAAGCAATGGCGCTATATGCCGTTGCTTCAGTTGTACTGTACCATTCCCGCGCGCATGCGCGGAGTGACGTCATCGCGGCTCCAGCGCTGTGATTAGCCGGAGCCATGATGATGTCACTCCGCGTATGCGCGTGGGTACGGAACAGTACAACTGAAGCAACTGCATATAGCTCCATTGCTTCAGTTGTCTTAAGTGTGCATGTGCCGCATGATGTCGGCACATGCAAATATAGGATACCCGGAAGTCACTTTGGGACAACATGTTGGCGGTCGGAGGGGGAGATGTGGACCGATGCGGGGGCTTCGATCTGAGGTAAGTAATACATAATTGGCTAGTATGCTATGCATACTAGCCAATTATGCCTTTGTCTTGCAGAGTTTTTTGTTTTTTCGTTTTTTTGCTGAGGGTTTACTTCCTCTTTAAATTTTACAGCTGTTACCAAGACACAAATGCAAGAGAAATACCAAATTTTGCCACGAAGAAACAAAGTGAAGAGAAATCCCAAATTTTACAGTTGTCACCAAGACACAAAGTGAAGAGAAACCACACAATTTTACTGTTGTCACTAAGACACAAAGGAAAGAGAAATCCAAAATGTTATAGTTGCCACCAAGACCCAAAGTGAAGAGAAATCCCAAATTTTACAGTTGTCACCAGGACACAAAGTGAAGAGAAATCCCAAATGTTACAGTTGTCACCAAGACACAAACTGAAGAGAAATCCCAAATTCTACAGTTGTCACCAAGACACAAACTGAAGAGAAATCCCAAATTCTACAGTTGTCACCAAGACACAAACTGAAGGGAAATCTCACATTTTACAGTTGTCACCAGGACAGTAAGTGATGGGAAATACAACATTTTATGGTTGTCTCCAGGACAGAAAATTATTGGAGATCCAAAATTTTACAGTTGTCATCAGAACAGTAAGTGATTGGAAATCCAAAATGTTACTGTTGTCACAAAGACATAGAGTGAAGAGAAATCCCAAATTTTACAGTTGTTACCAAGACACAAAGTGAACAGGAATTCTAAAATTGTACAGTTGTCACCAGGACAGTAAGTGATGGGAAATCCAACATCTTATGGTTGCCTCCTGAACAGAAAATTATTGGAGATCCAAAATGTTATAGTTGTCACCAAGACACAAAGCAAAGAGAAATCACATTTTTTTACAGCTGTCACCAAGACACAAAGTGAAGAGAAATCCCAAATTTTACAATTGTCACCAAGACAGTAAGTGATGGGAAATTCAACATTTTATGGTTCTCTCCAGGACAGAAAATGAATGGAGATCCAACATTTTACAGTTGTAATTAGAACAGTAAGTGATTGGAAATCCAAAATGTTACTGTTGTCACCAGGACAGAAAGTGAAGGGAAATCCCCAATTTTATAGGGAAGGGAAATCCAAAATTTTACTTTTGTCACCACTACACAAAGTGAAGGGAAATCCAAAATTTTACAGTTGTCACCAAGGCACAAGGTAATGAGAAATCCCAAATTTTACAGTTGTTGCCAGGACAGTAAGTGATGGAAAATCCAACATCTCATGGTTGTCTCCAGGACAGAAATTCATTGGAGATCCAAAATGTTACAGTTGTTACCAAGACAAAAAGTGAAGAGAAATTCCAAAACTTTACAGTTGCCACCAAGACACAAAGGGAAGAACAATCCAAAATTGTACAGCTGTCACCAAGACACAAAGTGTCAATCGGATGTCCACCACATCAATCTGCTGATAGTGGTTAGGGCTTGTACTGAAAACAAAGCAGAAATCACTAATAGTGCAATATGTTTATTAAAAAGGCTAGACTCCAATAAGTAATGAACTCACATGAATTTTCATAAAACTTCAGCCAAATGATAAAAAATACTCTCAGGATCTGTTTACTTCCTACTTCCAGTTTTTGGCTCCTGTGACCAGAAATCCAAAATCAGAACAAATAAAGGCCAGTTTTAATTGAATCCAGACTCTAGTATCATAAAAATCCAACACATACTGGGAGTTCAAAGGATCCCTTCAATGTCATCAGTCCAGAACAAGCCCTGATGAAGGGGGACCCTTTCCACGTAACGTGTTGGCCTTTTATTGTCATTCCGCCTGCATTAGACATGTATGGCGATACATTGTTACATAGCAGTTTATCTGGTGTGAATGAAAGTTATATTTAGAATTTAATTCTGACTTTTGTATCTTGCAGAACGGAACATCCTGATTTTAATTACAGCAAGAAAATGTACAAGAAAAAGTGCCAAAGTGACCTCTTTTGTTTGTTCATGGAATCCCACGCGCACATGAATGCTTCTTCGGCATGATTACAAAAAAGTTGTAGTTCAAGGAGGTTTGGAATTGTGACACACAGACTGTAGGCAACAGTAATGTTTTACGTATTCTGGCTAAAGATGTCCCCAGGCTTCCCCGCACCATCAAAAGGTAACCGTTTCTATTTTGTTTCCTCCTATAATTATTACAGGGTTACATGGTAACACACGTCTATGTATATGATAGTGGACTTTGTCTCCATCTTGTGGTTAGTTTATATAATACAAGACCTGGCTGTCACACGGTTCACTATAAAAAATTTTGCATAATAGCATTATTATCATTATTATTATTATTTATTAACAAACAAATAATAATAATAATAACAATAATAATACCAAAAATAATTATAATAATATTATTATTTATAAAATAGAAGTATTATAATTTATTTATTATAAAAGAATAATAACAATAGTAATAATTAGTATGTTATTATTTATAAAATAGATTATTAGTATTTATTATTTATAAAAAATAATAATAATAATAACAATAAAAAATTATATTATTATTTAATTAGTATTTATAAAGAAGATTGATTATTTTATTATTATTATTTATAAAATAGAAGAAGTACTATAATTGATTTATTTATTATAAAAGAATAATAACAATAGTAATAATTATTATGTTATTATTTATAAAATAGATTATTAGTATTTATTATTTATAAAAAATAATATTAATAATAATAACAACAATAATAAATATATTATTATTTAAATATTATTTATAAAGAAGATTGATTATTATATTATTATTATTTATAAAATAGAAGAATTGTTATTGTTGTTTTGATGTTGTTTTGTTTTATACAGCAGTTCCCAGCTGTCTCTCTTTTGGATTTCTCTTTTTGGTCTCCCAGCTTGTCTTTCCACCCACAATTATCTCATGTTTGATGTACAGATCTGTATTGGCTTTACCAACCATAAATATGAAAGTGACGGTAATTTATATATTATAGCAAGATTATAAATGACTTACTTTTAAAGTGGACCAATGCTGAATAGTTGAAGGATAAGAGCGCCTATTTTCCCCTTTAAGGTGACCCAACTGATCCCCCCCCCCCCCACATCCTCCCCAGAGATTCATACTTTCCTCCATCTGACCCCTCCAGAGATCCTGCGCCATAAGTTGTCTGTCTCCTGGCCGCGCATGCACAGTAGAGTCCCATGGAAGTCAATTCCCAGAGGCTGCAGCAGACTGAGTTAAGTATGGATCTCTGGAGAGGGGGGGGGTGGGATCGAATAGGCCACCTTAAAGGGGCAAACAGGATAAGTGCCCTTTCTCTGAAAGGGCACTTATTCTTTAATCCGTGTTTGTTTCTACATTACTATATTATTATAATTTTATCACTGGACAATTTGGATGATCTTGATATTCCTTTCCTTCCCCCTCATCTTCCCCTTGCTCCCTTTTTCCCCCCATTGTCATCCCCCCTCCCCCTCCCTCTCCCCTTCCCTTCATTTCCCTCCTTTCTTCCCCTCCCGCCCACCCCTTCCCCCCCTCCCCTTTCCCATCCTTGTTCCCCTCTTCCTCCCCTCCCCCCCCCCTTTTCCTTCCTCCGCCCTCCCGGCTTCCTCTTCTTTCCCGCCCCCTCTCCCCCCTCCTTCTTTCCCCCCCTTTCCCTTCTTTCCCTTCCCCCCCCCACTCCCCCCCCCCCCCCTTGATCCTTTCCTTCCTCCCCCTCCTCCCCCCTTTCTCCCCCCTCTCTTCTCTCCTCTCATCTCTCCTCCCCCCCCATTCTCCCCTCCCTTCCCTCCCCTCCCCTTTTTCTTTTCTCTTCCCTTCCCTTATTCTTCAGGACCCCTTTATTTTTCCATTTCCTATCATTTCACCCGGGTGTGCACTCCCCCCATTTCTTTTTGTTCAAATTGTATTCACAATTTGGTTATTACTTACTTAACCAGAACCTGTCCACAATCCCCCATGTCCGCCGTGGGGGGATTTGTATGGGGTCCCGCTCTCCTATTGAACGCGTCTGAGTTGGTGAGCCAGTTTTCTATTATTATTATTTTTGTATTGTGCCCATTATTCTTTTTTTGCTGTGTAATTTTTAACCTTGTTTAAACTAAAAAAAAATGTATTACATCTTAGACCTATCCCTCCTGAAGAAGCGGTTCTAACCGCGAAACCGGTTGAGGAAACAATTCTAGATACCCCTCTGTACAAGAAACTTTACGGTTATTTCCGTCAATGTTTATGTCAAGTGTGGTGTATGTAACTGATTTTAGTATAGTTCATATATGTATTATCTTTTTGTAATGTTTGTAATTATTAAAGTTTATATATTTTTTACATATCTCTCTTCCTACGTCATTAACTAATGCCGAGATAGTCCCAATTCTCAATCCATGGGGTGTCGGCGTGTTTAGGCAAATGACAGCAGTTGCCTCCACGCCTCCACCCGTACGGCTTTTCTAGTTTATCTAACCGGGATGATGGCATTGATTTTCGATCTTTACATGCACTGATCTACCTGAGGCTATACTCCTTTTTTCATCTTTAATCTAAAGGTGAACTCTAGACAAGATATAACTAACACAGCTCTGTAATCATTAATACATTTTTAAATGAATTTTTAAAACACAAGCAATGTAAGTACCTGTAAGTGACCTGATATCAGCCTCTTGCAGTTCCTATGTAGCAGAGCTGAAGTGTGAGAGGAAGAAACCCTATCAAGGAAGCTAGTTAGATCTGACGAGGAGCATGCCGATAGGAGGAGAGAGCAGAGTGACAGAGAACTGAGCCTATCACTGTGCTGCTTCTCCTTTCAATGTCCAGTTACAGCCTGGGGGCCAACCTATTATGACCTGGATTGAATGATGCTGGCCATCAGACTGAGAACATCTAGTGGCAGAAAAAAAATACTGCGTGGGAAATCTCTGGGTGAAATGGTGAATGTTGCAGCAAAAGCTGGTTTTGTTGTTATATCTTTTATTGGGCTGTTCCTAAAATTCGAACCCAGAGAAAATACTGCTACTGGCCCCTTTCGGTGATACTCACAGGACCAAAAGCCTGGGTGGGACCATGCGATCGCTCTCTGATTAAGGAAAGGAATAGTTTGATCTATCTATCTATCTTTCTGTCTCAAGAGGTAGATATATATCATATATACATTATGTAAACTACAGTGCAAAAGTTTTAGGCAGGTGTGAAAAAAAAAATGTAAATAGGAATGTTTTCAGAAATAGAAGTGTTAATCGTTTATTTTAACAATTAACAAAATGGAAAGTAAATGAACAGAAGAGAAATCCAAATCAATTCAATATTTGGCGTGATCCCCCCTTTAAAACCACCATCAATACTTCTAGGTACACTTACACACAGTTTTTGAAGGAACTCGGCAGGTAGGTTGTTCCAAACATCTTGGAGAACTAACCAGAGATCTTCTGTGGATGTAGGTGGCTGCCTCAAATCCTTCTGTCTTTTCATGTAATCCCAGGCAAACTCCATGATGCTGAGATCAGGGCTCCGTGGGGGCCAAAAACCATCACTTCCAGGACTCCTTGCTCTTCTTTACACTGAAGATAGTTCTTAATGACATTGACTGTATGTTTGGGGTGCTTGTCCTGCTTCAGAATAAATTTGGAGCCAATCACGTGCCTCCCTGATGGTATGGCATGATGGATAAGTATCTGCCTCTATTTCTCAGTATTGAGGACACCATTGGTCCTGACCAAATCTTCAACTCTATTTGCAGAAATGCAGCCCCAAACTTGCAAGGAATCCCCACCATGCTTCACAGTTGCCTGCAGACACTCACTATTTTACCGTTCTCCAGCCCTTCACCAACAAACTGCCTCCTGCTACAGCCAAGTATTTCACATCTTGACTCATCAGTCCAGAGGACCTGCTGCCATTTTTCTGTACCTCAGTCCCTATGTTTTCCTACATAGTTGAGTTGCTTAGCCTTGTTTCCACATCAAAGGTATGGCTTTTTGACTGTAATTCTTCCATGAAGACCACTTCGGGCTAGACTTCTCTGGACAGTAGATGGGTGTACCTGGGTCCCACTGCTTTCCACCAGTTCTGTGCTGATGGCACTGCTGGACATCTTCCGATATGGAAGGGAAGTAAGCACGATGTGTCTTTCATCTGCTGCATTAGGTTTCCTTGGAAGACCACTGAGTCTACGCTCCTCAACGTTGCCCATTTCTTTGTGCTTCTTCAAAAGAGCTTGAACAGCACATCTTAAACCCCCAGTCTACTTTGAGATCTTTGCCTGAGAAACCTTGCCTTATGTGCTCAGTCTTGACATGGTGTATGACCTGTGACATGAAACTGTCTTCCACAACCTCACCTTAGTAGCAGAGTTTGGCTGTTCCTCACCCAGTTTTAAGCCTCCTACACAGCTGTTACAGTTAATGACTGTGTTTGAACCTACATATGAAATTGATGATCATGAGCACCTGCTTGGAATAATTAGTTATTCATACACTTGACTCTAATCCTACAAAATGCCTGACTTGTGCAAGTGTAAGAACTGATGCTGGCTTAAAGCCAAAGGGTACTCACGCCAAATGTTTACTTGATTCCAAATCTTTTTCTGTTCGCTCACTTTTGCATTTTGTATATGTCCCCCACGCTCCTCTCATACTTGTTCAGGGATCTCTGATCCATGTTCCAGTTCAGGTCTTGGTCCTCTCCCCCAGGCTAATTTAAACTCACCTGAGACAGACAGCCAGTACTCTTGGCCTGGGAACCTCAGACAACTTCTGTCTAGGAGATCAAAAGGTTGGTAAAAGCTATTAAGCTGTGTATGTGGAAGCTGACAAGCTGTAGGCTTGCTAAGCCTGGTAGTTCTGTAGGACCTGCAGTATTGTATAGTTGGTGCCGAGACACGGCTAGGTTTTTGTTTGGCTATTTTTGTTCCTATTTGTTTTTGGAACACAGTACAGCACCTATATATAGACTTGTATAAATCACAAATAAACACTGCACTGTTTGTCACTACCTCACTGGATTTGGTATCTGTGCCTGAAAGACTGCTCATCCCAGGGAGCTTTGTACCTGCTACCTGTCCCCCAGGTTACAATATATATATATATATATATCAGTATGTCACACCGCTGTCTACACTATTACACCAAGCTGCTTTGTGATTTAACAATACAGAACACTGGTTGTCACATACAACATCAGGGGCTGTGGTTTGGAGTGTGCGGACCTACTAGCGTTACCGGTGGTTCTGTGTCTGGTATGACAATCTCCAGTAGCACTGTGGTTAATCCTGTGTAGGTAGGTGACCTCTGCTGAGCGGGGCTGATATTGGACAAGGTTAGATGGACGAGGATATAAATAAAAGGAGGAAGGATGCATTTAGCTCAGGAAACACTTAACCCCACGCTGACCACTCACTAATGTCATTTCTATAGATCAGCAGTCTATTTATGGATGTTGCCTGATACACTAAAACAGTGACGAGATGCTGAACTTGTCAACGTAGGAGGTATGGGGGCCCTCATAATAATGCATGTACGTGATGCTACAAGAAGACTGCTAGCATGTTACAGGAGATTTTCAGAGACTGCAGACGTGGTACAGGAGATGGTCAGAGACTGCAGACGTGGTACAGGAGATGGTCAGAGACTGCAGACATGGTGCAGGAGATGGTCAGAGACTGCAGACATGATGCAGGAGGAGATGGTCAGAGACTGCAGACATGGTATAGGAGATGGTCAGAGACTGCAGACATGATATAGGAGATGGTCAGAGACTGCAGACATGATATAGGAGATGGTCAGAGACTGCAGACATGATATAGGAGATGGTCAGAGACTGCAGACATGATATAGGAGATGGTCAGAGACTGCAGACATGATATAGGAGATGGTCAGAGACTGCAGACATGGTGCAGGAGATGGTCAGAGACTGCAGACATGATGCAGGAGGAGATGGTCAGAGACTGCAGACATGATATAGGAGATGGTCAGAGACTGCAGACATGATATAGGAGATGGTCAGAGACTGCAGACATGATATAGGAGATGGTCAGAGACTGCAGACATGGTGCAGGAGATGGTCAGAGACTGCAGACATGGTGCAGGAGATGGTCAGAGACTGCAGACATGGTGCAGGAGATGGTCAGAGACTGCAGACATGATGCAGGAGGAGATGGTCAGAGACTGCAGACATGATATAGGAGATGGTCAGAGACTGCAGACATGATATAGGAGATGGTCAGAGACTGCAGACATGATATAGGAGATGGTCAGAGACTGCAGACATGGTGCAGGAGATGGTCAGAGACTGCAGACATGGTGCAGGAGATGGTCAGAGACTGCAGACATGATGCAGGAGGAGATGGTCAGAGACTGCAGACATGATATAGGAGATGGTCAGAGACTGCAGACATGATATAGGAGATGGTCAGAGACTGCAGACATGATATAGGAGATGGTCAGAGACTGCAGACATGATGCAGGAGGAGATGTTTGTTTTCTGATTCACTCTAATCTTTTAAACGAATAACATTCAACCTGGAGAGAAAATAGCCTGATAACATTTGTCCCCCCCCCCCCCCTGGCCACACAGAACAAATATACTTTTTACAGTTTCACAGGAAGAATAGCTCTGCATGCACCAACTATACAATACTGCAGATCCTACCAGAACTACCAGGCTTAGCAAGCCTACAGCTTGTCAGCTTCCACATACACAGCTTAATAGCTTTTACCAACCTTTTGCTCTCCTAGACAGAAGTTGTCTGAGATATCAGACATGATGCAGGAGATGGTCAGAGACTGCAGACATGATGCAGGAGATGGTCAGAGACTGCAGACATGATATAGGAGATGGTCAGAGACTGCAGACATGATATAGGAGATGGTCAGAGACTGCAGACATGATATAGGAGATGGTCAGAGACTGCAGACATGATATAGGAGATGGTCAGAGACTGCAGACATGATAAAGGAGATGGTCAGAGACTGTGAATTAGTTACAGGAGGCAGTAAGAGACTGCATACATACTACAAGGAATTGTCAGAAATTGCAGATTTGTTACAGGAGACTGTCAGAGATTGTGAACATGTTACAGGAGATGGTCAGAGACTGCAGACATGCTATAATAGATGGTAAAAAACTGCAAATATGTTACAGGAGATGGTCGGAGACTGCAGGTTTGTTACAGAAGATGCTCAGAGACTGTAGACATGGTACAGGAGATGGTTAGCGACTGCGGAAATGTAAAGGGAGATGGTCAGAGACTGTGAATTAGTTACAGGAGGCAGTCAGAGACTGCATACATACTACAGGGGATTGTCAGAAATTGCAGATTTGTTACAGGAGATGTTCAGAAATTGTAAACATATTACAGGAGACGGTCAGAGACTGCATACATGCTACAAGAAATGGTAAGAGACTGCAAATATGTTACAGGAAATGGTCATAGTCTGCAAACATATTACAGTATTACAGGGGATGGTCAGACACCAGAGACTGGGGACATGTTACAAAAGAAAGCTAGAGATCAGTGACAATAATGGCTTATTACCCAATCAACGTTCCTATTACTAAATGATGGGATCTGGAAGCCACACATCAAGCACCAAAGCTCTGCAGGCTAGGTAGAAGGGTTTTTCAGGCCACATAATGTCACTTCGGACCCGTATTGAGCTGTATTGACGAACTCATTGCTCCATAAAATAAATGTATCAGCTGCACTCCCTTCAGTAGCTGTTAGGAATCATGGGGTGTATTTATAGAAAAAATACATGCAGAGCTATTCTTCCTGTGAAACTGTAAAAAGTATATTTGTTCTGTGTGGCCGGGGGGGGGGGGGGGGGGTGGGAAATGTTATCAGGCTATTTTCTCTCCAGATTGAATGTTATCAGGCTATTATCTCTCCAGGTTGAATGTTATCAGGCTATTTTCTCTCCAGGTTGAATGTTATTCGTTTAAAAGATTAGAGTGAATCAGAAAAGTACTGCCTCATGGCCATTAGATGGTTCTGACAATCAAAGCTCCATCTAGTGGCCTTAATGCAGCATTTTCCTGATACAATCTATTGTGAACAAATGTAAAACATTCGACCTGGAGGGAAAATAGCCTAGTAACATTCAATTTTGCCACCATTCACACAGAATGAATGTGCATTTAGCTTCCCAGGACCATTTTTTTTGTTATAAACACACCCCAATGTCTGCATTCACACAAGAGGCAGGTGGCATTCTTTGGATGATGCCATGGAGCAGCTGAAAGGGCTTGACTATTCTAGCTGAGGGCTTCTTGCTGAGTGTGATAGGGGTCTGGATCTGGCCATTGGAATCCATGAAAATCAGTCCAAATTTCCTGTCTTCTAAAATTTGGGATCAACTCTATAGACGGCTCTCAGTCAGCAATGTGAAGGTCTCCTGGTAAGTTCCAGTAATCCCATCACAGCGTCTCTCTTATATTGAGTTTCACGTTAACAATGACTGAGCTCCTTTTATGATGCAGGGAAGCTGTAGGGATCGCATATACGGCCCTTTTTTGCTTATCTATGTCTAGGTTCACTCCATTGAAAAATGTATGACCAACATCAGACAAAAGAACAATCAATGGAAAAATGCCGATCTATCCAGGAAACCAGCGCGGGGCCCCTCTGCCTCTATATAAAAATCAATTCATCGAGAAATTTGATTCTTTTAGCAAAATTTCTTCTTAAAAATCAATAATTTGCCTGCAATTATTTTTTTAATCTAAACTGACATTGTATCAGTTTTAAACAGATTTTGAACCACACATAGAGCATTTAAAGCGGTATTAAATGCAAAAAAGAAAAATGTATTCTATTGCAGCTTAACAATTCTTAGATGTGATGGTTGCATTAGTTTTCTTTTCTTTTCCTTTTATTTATTTTTTTTAGGCCCTTTTTCTTTTCATCTGATGATCCTGCCAGTTACAACATTTTTTTTTCTTTTTCTTTTGTTTTTCAACTTCCTTTTACAGACCAAGCTTTATCCCAAAAGGAAATAAAACTTTTTGCTGTCAATGATTATAAAGTGTGAGCTGGAGTTTGGCTTCAATTTGTTAGTCAAGTTCCTCTAAATCTGCTAGTATAACTAACACTACCCCCCCCCCCCCCCCCCAGACTGACAATGCTACTGTCCAAAGGTTTCTCTATTACTCCTTCATCCAGAGTGGAGACACCCTAATATAGGAAGTGTATAACTGGCCAGATCACCAGGTGAAAATAAAGGTAAATAAGCCTAAAAAAAAAAAGAAGTCTAATGCAGCCACCATACTTAACCACTTCAAGACCAAGCCTATTTTTGACACTTGTTTTACAAGGTAAAAATCTGTATTTTTTTTGCTGGAAAATGACTTAGAACCCCCAAACATTATATATAATTTTTTTCAGCAGAGACCCTAGAGAATAAAATGGCGGTCATTGCAATATTTTATGGCACACGGTATTTGCGCAGTGGTCTTTCAATTATAATTTTTTTGGGAAAAAAAAAATACACTTCGTTGAATTTAAAAAAAACAAAACAGTTAAGTTAGCCCAATTTTTAATATATTGTGAAATATGATGTTACGCTAAGTAAATAGATACCTAACATGTTACACTTTAAAATTGCACGCACTCGTGGAATGGGCGACAAACTACGGTACATAAAAATCTGCATAGGCGACATTTAAAAAAATATTAACGGTTACCAGTTTAGAGTTAGAGGAGGTCTTTTGCTAGAATTATTGCTCTCGCTGTAGCGATCGCGGTGATACCTCACATGTGTGATTTGAACACCATTTGCGGGCGCAACTTACGTATGTGTTTTCTTTGGTGCGCGAGCACACGGGGATGGGGGCGCTTTAAAAAAACTGTTTTTTTCTCTTACTTATATATATTTTTTTTATTATTTTTATACTGTTCCTTTAAAAAAAACTTTTCTGATCACTTTTATTGCTGTCACATCCCTTGTGACAGTAATAGGCAGTGACAGGTACTCTTTATGGAGGGATCTAGGGTCTAAAAGACCTCAAATCCCTCCACTGTAGTTCAAAGTATTCAAAACAGCAAATTCGGCATCTTTGAAAACCTTGTGTTTTTTTTTAAATCGAGTAAATTGGAAGTGACGTTGTGACATTGCTTCCGGGTTACTACATCAGAGACTCGATTCCGGCTTTGTTCGGGACTCCGGCCAGCCGGCGGACGTGCCGGCTGGTGGATCAGGTCTCCTGGTGGGACAGGAATCCCGGTCATAGCGGCGAAAGGCATCGAGAAGGGGGGGACGTCCCCTCCCACTTCTTGTGATAACAGCCGAGCGGCTATTTGGGGGGGGTGGCGGTTAACAGGAAGGGAGCCTACTGAGGCTCAGAAACATATCTCTTGCTTTCCCCCATGAGCTTAGTAAGGTGTTCATAGACAAAATTATCCAGGTTGCAAGCTTTGCCAAGCTCGGGTCATGTCTCACGCATATCTCAACAGGTGGTTTTACTCCATGATGAAGGACTTGCTGATATTCTTCCAAATGTTAATGTAGCTCTTAGAATATTCTTGAGCATAATGGTCACTAGATGTTCAGAAGAGAAATAATTCAGTACATTGCCACTGAAAAGAATTATCTGAGAACCACCGTGACCCATAGAACACTAAGTGCTCTGTGTCTACTGGACATGTTCTAAAGAGGATACAAATCGAGGAGCTCATTAAAGCTCATCTCTGGGGAGAACAAAAATGTTCCCTTGCAGTGGGGCTGACCCCGCACTGTTTTTTTGGTAGAGGCAGAGCTTAGCTTTTTCAAATCCGTGCTGCCGACTAGGTGGCCGGTGGATAATATTCAAGAGGCAGAAGGAAAGGTGAAGAAAGCACAGGTCAACAGAATGGATGAAGCAAGAGCAGTGAGATCCTTGTTTTGCAGGTCCTCAGGTAGAGTTTCCTCTCCAGCTAGGAGACCAGCGCAGTAGTGACATCACCAAATCTGCAGTCAAGATGCTCTCTACTTTATGGTCCCCATCCGTGAACCTATAGACTGTTCCAGTCTAGCCATATCTGTTCTGCAAACTACTTCATGTTTCCCAGCCATTAACCTATAGACTGTTCAAGTCTTGCTGCACCTAATCTGCAAAATATCTCATGGTTCCCAGCTGTGAGTGAAACGAGACTGCTGCTGCTGCTGCTGCTTAGAGAGTTGTCCTCTGTAGCATTGTGTCCAAGCATTTTGGAGTATTCCACACCACCCCATATCCCATAATTTACAGAAAAAGTCTAACCCCTGGACTGATCAATGAGTGGATGGCCTGTTGCTGTGTGCCTGACTCCCCAGTTAGTCTAAGTGGCTCCTGTGGGGGGTAGTGCTACATGGGCTTCCATGAGAAAATGCAGCAGGCTTTTGACATCAGTTCCCATAGACTTGTTTAAGGAAAGAAGTGGTCCTGAAACAAACCATACCCCATAAACACTGGCCCTTAACCTGACCATCCATATTAAAATCTGGAGACAGGAATACATTAACTGATGCAATAACACTGACTGTAGAAGGTGAGAGACTCTGTGCTGGTGAGACCTCAAGAGGACTGTGATTCTCTTCTGACAAGGCACAGGTCATATAGTTGACCTCGGCTTAGTTGGGTCAAAATTGGCCATATGGGTTACTATAATAATGGTATAACTGATTCCGCCATCACTGATGATAGTCAGTATAGATGTACTAGGATCTAGCCACATGTGGTTTTTTGGTGCACAATGTTTTGAGCAATATATAAAAGACGAGGACAACCCTCTGACAAATATTAATCCTTCATATGCACGGACCATAATGAAAGTTTTTATTAGGTCATTGGTGAGTTTTAGTAGGGCAGTTTCAGTGGAATGTTGTGGACGGAAGCCGGACTGTAGGGGGTTGAGAAGGTTGTTGTCCGTGAGGTAGCGACTCATTCGGTCATGGACAAGGCGTTCGATGAGCTTGGAGGCAAATGGGAGCAGGGAGATGGGTCTTAAGTTGTTCAAACAGGTGGGGTCTAGTGAGGGTTTTTTAAGTATGGGGGTAACCAGTGCATGTCTGAGCGGGGAAGGAAAGGTACCGGAGGAGAGGGAGAAGTTGAAGATGTGGGTTAGGGAGTTGAGGATAGAGTGGGAAGGTGGTTGCAGTAATTGTGAGGGGACAGGGTCCAGGGGACAGGTGGTGAGGTGGGCCATGGAGAGGAGTTTATCAACTTCATCGGTGGTAACTGGGCAAAAGGAGGAGAGTATTGAATGTGGTGTTGGACCTGATGTGTTGGGTAGGGGAAAATTATAATTTTAGTGTTGTTTTAAACTAAACAGGACAAATTACAAAATAAAATTCACACTTTTTATATGCAGTAACACTATTTATTTCTAACCGCTTCCGGACCGCTCCACGCACATGAACTGCGGCCCTTCAGCGCAAAATCACGTACCTGTATGTGATTTAGATTTCCGGGTCTGGGGCTCGCACACGCCGCCAGCAATCTGCTCCCGCTGTGATTGGACACAGCCGGAGCCAATCAGCGGGTCCAGCAGACCTGATGTCCGCCGGGACCCACTGGTTGTTACAGAGGCAGACAGAATGGCGGCTTGCCTGTGTAAACAAGGCAGATCACCGTTCTGTGACAGGAGAAGACAGAGATCCTGTGTTTCTGCTAAGCAGGAACATGGATCTCTGTCTTCTTATGCCCCGTACACACGGTCGGATTTTCCGATGGAAAATGTGTGATAGGACCTTGTTGTCGGAAATTCCGACCGTGTGTAGGCTCCATCACACATTTTCCATTGGATTTTCAGACACACAAGATTTGAGAGCAGGAGATAAAATTTTCCGACAACAAAATCCGTTGTCGGAAATTCCGATCGTGTGTACACAAATCCGACGGACAAAGTGCCACGCATGCTCAGAATAAATAGAGATGAAAGCTATTGGCCACTGCCCCGTTTATAGTCCCGACGTACGTGTTTTACGTCACCGCGTTCAGAATGATCGGATTTTCCGACAACTTTGTGTGACCGTGTGTATGCAAGACAAGTTTGAGCCAACATCCGTCGGAAAAAATCCTACAGTACAAGCACACACACACACAGTTAGAAAGCACTCCCTAGGGACACATTTAACCCTTTGATTGACCCTGATGTAAACCCCTTTTCTGCCAGTGTCATTAGTACAGTGACAGTGCATATTTTTTAGCACTGATCACTGTATTAGTGTCACTGGTCCCCAAAAAGTATCAAAAGCAGAATACATATTGGCCTAAATTGAAGAAGAAATTAGACTCTTTTACATTTTTTTTTTTTTTTTATTGGATGTGTTTTATAGCAGTAAAAAAAAAAAAAAAAAAAAAACTGTAGAGGTGATCAAATACCACCAAAAGAAAGCTCTATTTGTGATGGAAAAAAAAGGACATAAATATTATTTGGGTACAGCGTGGCATGACTGCGCAATTGGCAGTTAAAGTACCGTATCGCAAAAAATGGCCTGGTCATGAAGGGGGGTAAATCTTCTGGGGCTGAAGTGGTTAAACACTGCTCAAAAAAAAAAAAGAAAAAAAGAAAAGCCTTTTGTTTAGGGTTTTTACATTTAATTGTCTAAGGATTGCGAAAAAGAAAAACATTGTTGCAGGACAATATTCACAAAAAAGAAAGCCCTGTTTGTCCATATAAAAAAAAAAAAAACAATGTATGTATTATGTTATCTTACGTAATGACACAATTATCACTGAATAAACTGCAGAAATTAGAAAATTGCTCTGGTCCATAAGGGGTAAACAGATGTGAGAACTGAAGTGGATAAACACTATGTAAGCCACCTAACTGATAAAACACACACTAAAATAAAAAAAAATAAAAAAATAGTAATGATGTAATCGACTTGCAATCTTTGCCCGGCATGCCGTAAGACTTGGGATGATGACACTGAAGAGGATATCGGGGAGCCCCAAGGGTGACGTGCTGTCCAGACAATGAAAGTGCTCTGGCTGATGTCACCCTAGAAGACATCCCCTCCTCTATCCTCCATTCATACATAGATGATTTATGATCCTCTGACAGCATTGTCTGCTAGGGGAGCAATTTATGAGCCGGTAAAGAGTTCCTGAATGAATCAGCGGAGCCAGGAATACATTAATTGATGCAACAATGGTGAAATGGACCGGTAAGGTGAGACATTAAGAGGACCATGATTATCTTCTGACGGCACAGATCATATGCTTGACCTCAGCTTAGTTGGGCCCAAATCGGCTATATGGGTTTCTATATTAACGGTGTGACTGATTGCGCAATCACATATGGTAATTGGTATGGACGTGCAGTTTTGGGTGTTTTCAATGGTCATTATTAGGAATTGGCGCAACAATGTGATTTGTGACAGAATGCTGTGGACTCTGATTCCATGCTTACTGGTGGGCTATTAAAGGGTCATTGGCAATCCAAGTTAGGTCAACAGGCTTCAGCCATCAAACCATTCAATCAGCGTTCTGTATTTATTAAAGGCGAACTTCAGGAATGAGACCAAATCTGCCCCAGCAGTGCCCCACCCTGCCTTGGTCCCACTGTATGTAGGAATGTAGCCACCCTGTCTTGGCCCCACAATATGTAGGAACGTATCCACCCTCTCCTGGTCACACAGTATATAGGAATGCAGCCACCCTCTCCTGGTCACACAGTATGTAGGAATGCAGCCACCCTCTCCTGGTCACACAGTATGTAGGAATGTAGCCACCCTCTCCTGGTCACACAGTATGTAGGAATGCAGCCACCCTCTCCTGGGCCAACTGCATTTAGGAATGTAGCCACCCTCTCCTGGCCCCACTGTATGTAGGCATGTATCCACCCTCTCCTGGTCCCACAGTTTGTATGAATGTATCCACCCTCTCCTGGTCCCACAGTATGTATGAATGTATCCACCCTCTCCTGGTCCCACAGTATGTAGGAATGTAGCCACCCTGTCTTGGTCCCACTGTATGTAGGCATGTAGCCACCTTGTCTTGGTCCCACTGTATGTAGGCATGTAGCAACCCCTCCTGGTCCCACTGTACATAAGAATGTAGCCACCCTGCCTTGGTCCCACTGTACTTAGGAATGTAGCCACCCTGTCTTGGCCCCACAGTATTTAGGAATGTAGCCACCCTCTCCTCGTCCCACAGTATGTAGGAATGTAGCCACCCTGTCTTGGCCTCAGTGTATGTAGGCATGTAGCCACCCCCTCCTAGTCCCACTGTATGTAGGAACGTAGCCACCCTGTCTTGGTAGCAAGCTCCCTTGTAGAATCAACTGGTCAGGGATATGGAATTTTTACTTGTTCCCTTTCAACGGCTGGACTGGTTAGATTGCTTACATAACCTATCATGGTGATGTTAGCCTCTGAGCTGTACTATGACGGTTATCAAATGCAATATGTTTATGGACATCTGTTACTCACGATTTTACCTTTATTACCTATTTAGGATTATCAGCACAATGGAAAAAGTTTGAGCTGTACTGCTCCTCCGTTCCAGGAATCAGAGTAAAAATGTGTTCAATGCCCCTATAAATGAGGCCAAAGTATGGTATATAGTCTCGAATGCATCATCAGCGATGTAATTGCCAACATTTGGATTTATAGCATTTTACATATAAGGATTAAGGGGTGGAATGCTCTTCGGTAGAATGAACTGGTCAGAAAAACTGAATCTTTGTTTGTTCCCTTTCCAAGGCTGGGCTGGTTAGATGGCTTACATAGCGGATCCTGGTGATGTCAGCCTCTGAGCTGTACAGTAACTGTTTATGAACATCACTATTTTCCCTGAATTGCCTATTTGGGATTATCAGCAAGATGGAAATTTTTTCAAGTCTTTATGCCATGCTTACATTACTGCGACATGCAAAAACGCACATTTTGCACATTGGGGTGATGTAGTGTTATTATCTTTAAGGGCACCCCAACGCATCTTGCCAACATACATGTGTTGCAGCACACCATAATGCACGTTCATGGACAGTGGTGTGCACCTTTGTTGGTGCGTTAGGCAACCCACTAAAATAGGCCTGCAGTGGTCCACCATAAATCACTTTTCAGAGAGCAGCACTAGCCCGGCTGCCAATGCTATTACTTAATGTCTGTTCTTTTTGTTTATTTTTTTACAGCTGAACGTGGTTTGTAAATGGCAACACCGCACCTAGTGCTTGGATCGCGGTTGTGGCGTGGTACTTTTCACTTGAATGGGTCACGTTCCTCAGCGATACTGCCCACCAAACGCCAAAGAGAGTATAATTGTTGCTGTTCTGCAAAGCATTGTAGCTACAGCATATGTACAGCCTAAGAGGGAGGTAAAACTGTGGTTAGAGCACCTATTTTGTTTTTACCACCCACCCCCATCCACAGGTGTAAATGAGCCCTAAGTTCTGCAGTGCAAATGAGTGCTCTCATTTTGATGAGACTGACATTCTCTGCAACATTGTATGGATACAAGGAGGGGTCCCTTAGTTTAGCAAAAGACAACTGGGCAGGGCTGACACCCTTTTTTTGCAGTTTCAATCCAGGAAAAAAGCAAGTATTGTCAGCTCACAGCAGGAAATTAGGAGCTCAGTGCAATTTTACCAAGATCAACAGGTGTTTTTGCTGTTTTAAATGTGGGAAATGTGGTGTGTGTGTGTGTGTGATGTACATGAGCTTTATTTTTTAATTGTGTCCTGACATACGCTTAAGGCTGCTTTCACACTGATCCACAGCAAAAACCCCTGTCAGGTTTTTGTTGCTCTCTGTGTCCCTTTAAGGGAGATTCACCCTCATTATTGTTGACTGATATCACTTAGAGTGAAAGAAAATTCAAATTTTATGCTGTCCCCACAACAGGAAAGAGGGGAATCTTCCAGTGGGGACACTACTTTTGGTGACAACCAGGGATTGCCTCATTTTGGAGGGATTTCCTCTCACTTCCTGTTTTGGCTACGGGACAGGAAGTGAAGGGAAATCTCCCCATGGGGGATACAGATGGAAAAATAAAAAAACAAAACTAGGAAAAAAAAAAGTGAGCTTTAGGTATACCTTAAGATCTCCTAGGTGGATCGCTCTCTAGAAGGTGGTAGAGCAATGACTGGCAGGCAGACAGTTTTTTTGGATGAATGGGGATTTTCTGTTGAAAATACTACACTGCAAACACAAGCCAAGTATTTGATTCACAGTTGCGGCCCCATTCACTTGAATGAGTCATGTTTGGTGGTGGTACAAACAAGCCAAATTCTGGTAATAGCAAAGCAAAACTTCATGGCTGCTGCGTTTGTAAGACTCTGAGTGGCTAAATGTCATTTTTTTTTTTTAGGTGGGTGGTAAAACCACCTTTTCTTTTAACCCCCATCCGGCAACCTGTGTGAATGAGGCTTAAAGGATAACTAAACCTAAGAACAAAAATGCAACATGATGCAACTTACAGTCCTTAGACATGCTGGCTGTATTTGTTTTTTTTTCTCAGGATAAGAACATTTTCAGCAAGTACAGAAAATACCTGTTGATCCTGTCTGAAATGCCGTGTGTATGTCACTTCCTGCGAGCTGCACCAAAGAAAATCTTCCTTCCTAGTTATCTTTCATAAACTACCAAATGACCTGCCTCCCTGTGCAGGCCCATCTTTAACATTGATTGGACCCTGGGCAAGCATTTTATTGGGCCCCCCTCCCCCATGGGCCGACTCCGACCCCCACCATGCAGTTTTGCTCTCCACCTGCTCTGAGACATACAACAAATAGCAGCTAAACTCAAAATCAGTTTACTGCAGCAGATAGGGCAGCGATTGAGATTGGTTGCCAAAGGTTATGGCATATCATTACCACTCACTGACTGGTTGCCAGAGGTTACAGCACACAGTAAGGCTCACTGATTAGTTGCTAAGGGTTACAGTACATCATTGCGACTCACCCATTGGTTGCTAGAGGTTACTGCACATCATTACTGCTCACTGATTGGTTGCTAGAGCTTACTGCATATCATTACTGCTTACCCATTGGTTGCTATAGATTACTGCACATCATTACCACTCACCCATTGATTGTTATATGTTACTGCACATCCTTACTGCTCACTGATTGGTTGAGGTTACTGCACATCATTACCGCTCACCCATTGGTTACCTAGTTACATAGTACGTGAGGTTGAAAAAAGACACAAGTCCATCAAGTCCAACCTGTGTGTGTGATTATATGTCAGTATTACATTGTATATCCTTGTATGTTGTGGTCATTCAGGTGCTTATCTAATAGTTTCTTGAAACTATCGATGATCCCCGCTCCACCGTCTGTGGAAGGGAACTCCACATCCTTGCCGCTCTTACAGTAATGAACCCTCTACGCAGTTAAAGGTAAACCTCTTTTCTTCAAATTTTAATGAGTGGCCACCTGTCTTATTAAACTCCCTTTCGCTGAAAAGTTGTATCCCTATTGTGGGGCCACCACCATGGTATTTGTAAATTGAAATCATATCCCCTCTCAAGCGTCTCTTCTCCAGAGAGAATAAGTTCATTGCTCGTAACCTTTCTTCATAGAGGTTACTGCAAGTTATTACTGCTCACTGATTGGTTGTTAGAGGTTACTGCACATCATTACTGCAAACTAGTTGCTAGAGGGTTGGCAGAGGTTACTGCACACATTGCTGCAAACCGATTGGCTGCTAGAGATTGCTGCATATTATTACCACTCACTGATTGGTTGCTAGAGGTTACTGCACATCATTACTGCTCGCTGATTGATTGCTAGAGATTACTGCACACATTACTGCAAACTGATTGGCTGTTAGAGATTACTGCATATTATTACCACTCACTGATTGGTTGCTAAAGGTTACTGCACATCATCACTGCTAACTGATTGGTTGATAGATTATGCTACAAAAACACAACAGTCCCCTTTCCAGAATAGAAGTGTTCTCTTGCAGCAGAATTTAAGCCATGGCAGAAAAGATGGGGTTAATGAAGCCGACCAGGAGTACATTCAAAGCAATACTGTCAATGAGCATAGCAAGCAGAGATCAGTGATAATTTAGTGGCTAAATCAGTGAAAGTTCAATACAGCAGGGCAAATTAGCTCATTCGAATTGTTAATCATACAACATACCAGCTGTCTGCTCGTCCATGCTGACCGATCAGCAAGCAGAGGGGCAGAGAATGGCAAAAAAAAAAAAGACAATCACACGTTCTCATTCAGATGTAACTCCTGCCGCCCACCGGCTTTCTGCTCATCCATGTCATGGCCTCCTTATAGTGATCCTTTCTCACTACTCTGGCCCCTGTCACCTGCTCGTCAGTGTGTCTTTCAATTCGGCCAGCTCAGCTGTCAGGCATTGACACCGCCTGCTTACTGATTACCTGCATCTGCACTATGTGACAGGGATGGATTGTTAGGATGTTGGTCCCCACAACATTGACAGCTCCGTGGGCAGGTGCCCCTTTTGCCCCACCTTAAAGACGGCCCTGTCCCTGTGAAATGGAGATGAAGAGATAAGGACATGTTTGTAGTCCATATCAGGAGAGTAGCCTAGGGTGACAACCATGTCTCCCCCCCACTGATACAGTGAAGGAGCGACGTAGCCACCCAGGGACAGGACTGCACTGTTCTTTGCCAGGTGAAAGTAAAGCAAAAGAAGCTTAACCTCTTGGTGCCTTTAACCACTGGCTACCGGACACAGCAGGCCAATTTTCAGCTTTCAACGTTTTTGAATGACAATTGCACGGTCATGCAACGCTGTACCCAAATTAAATTTTTATCTTTTTACACAAGTAGAGCTTTCTTTTGGTGGTATTTAATCACCACTTGTTTTTTTATATCTTGCTAAACAAATGAAAAAAGATTGAACATTGTGAAAAAAAAACAAAACCTTAGCATGGTTTGTTGTAAAATTTTATAAACAGGTAATTTTTCTCCTTTACTGATGTCTGCTGATGAGGCTGCACTGATGAGGAGGCTCTGATGAGGCTGCACTGACACTAATGAGCACTGATTGGCAGCACTGCTGGGCACTGTTGGGACTGCACTAATAAGCAGGACACTGATAATCAGTGCCCTGATTATCAGTGTACATGTCCATTTTAGAAAAGCTGTTTTTTGGGCTCAGCTCTTCTCTCCTCACGCTGTCAGTGTAACCGGCTTCTGTTTACATTGTGATCAGCTGTGATTGGACACAGCTGATCACTTGGTAAAGAGCCTCTGACCAGAAGGATCACAGAACGTGCCGCCCAGGAGGACATCGTATGATGCCCTCCCAGAACTGGCCAGCCGCACTGTAGTCATCATTCGGCTATAGCGCGGTCGGCAGGTGGTTAAGAGGTTAGGATGCTGGGAGGTGGGGTTTATGATCATGTGACCGCCGTCATCGGCGGTGAGCGTCATGAGCACCCCTGCATTAGAGGGAATAGTATCCCATTATAGGGAGGAATAATGCCCCATCATTGTTGTCAGTAGAAAGAATAGTGTCCCATCATTTTTGTCAGTAGAGAGAATAGTGTCCCATCATTGTTGTCAGTAGAGAGAATAGTGTCCCATCATTTGTGTCAGTAGATAGAATAGTATCCCATCATTGGTGTCAGTAGAGAGAACAGTGTCCCATCATTTGTGTCAGTAGATAGAATAGTATCCCATCATTGGTGTCAGTAGAGAGAATAGTGTCCCATCATTGGTGTCAGTAGAGAGAATAGTGTCCCATCATTTGTGTCAGTAGATAGAATAGTGTCCCATCATTGGTGTCAGTAGAGAGAATAGTGTCCCATCATTTGTGTCAGTAGATAGAATAGTGTCCCATCATTGGTGTCAGTAGAGAGAATAGTGTCCCATCATTTGTGTCAGTAGATAGAATAGTGTCCCATCATTGGTGTCAGTAGAGAGAATAGTATCCCATCATTGGTGTCAGTAGAGAGAATAGTGTCCCATCATTTGTGTCAGTAGATAGAATAGTATCCCATCATTGGTGTCAGTAGAGAGAATAGTGTCCCATCATTGGTGTCAGTAGAGAAAACAGTGTCCCATCATTGGTGTCAGTAGAGAGAATAGTGTCCCATCATTGGTGTCAGTAGAGAGAATAGTGTCCCATCATTGGTGTCAGTAGAGAGAATAGTGTCCCATCATTGGTGTCATTGGGAGGAATAATGCCCCATTGTTGGTGTCAGTTGGAGGAATAGTGCCCCATTATTGGTATCATTAGATGGAAGTAGCCAGCAAAGGAAAATCGTCACTCCAGGCACAATGAATAGTATAAAGGCCCATACACACGATCAGACTTTTTGACAACAAACATGCAAATTACCTGTTTTAAGGCAACATCTGACAGTGTGCACGCTCCATCGGACAAACTTTTTCGGTTTTCATCGGACAAGTGTTGGCTGTGCGAACAGACAAACTTGGCGGCAACAAAAGTCCTAGCTCGGCTAGTCCGATCGTGTGTACACAAATCCATCGGACTTTAGTCTAAAGTACAAACACGCATGCGCAGAACCAATGTAAAAGATCAGACAATACAGAAGTTGACCAAAGGGCGGTAGGTAAAGAGCTGAAAAATCACGTGATTTGGTGCAAGTTGGCTGAAAAAGTCCTGCCGTGTGTATGCATACCAAGTTAATGGCCAACGCCCTTTGGACAGAAATCCTCGGAAAAGTTTGTTTGAAGTCCGATCGTGTGTACGAGGCTTAAGGCTCCTCAAACGGGTGCAAGTCCTGGTTTCTCTGTCGTAGAAGACTGAAGGAAGAAATTGGCTGCACCCCGACGTGATTGAAGTCCATTTATTGAATATTCCATGCAAACAATGACACACACCACGGTTGCAGTAGCTGGAAACAGAGGTGGCATCATTAGAGGGACTAGTGTCCCATCCTTGGTGTCATTGGGAGGAATAATGCCCCATTGTTGGTGTCAGTTGGAGGAAAAATGCCCCATCGTCGGTGTCACTGGAGGAACAGTGTCCCATCATTGGTGTCAGTGGGAGGAATTGTGCCCCATTGTTGGTGTCAGTGGGAGGAATAGTACCCCATTACTGGTACCAGTGAGAGGAATAGTGCTCCATCGGTGGTGTCACCAGAGGGAATAGTGTCCCATCATTGGTGTCAGTGGGAGGAATACTGCCCCACGATTGGTTTCTGTGGGAAGAATAGTGCCCCATTGTTGGTGTCATTGGGAGGAATAGTGCCCCATCGGTGCCAGTGGGAGGAAGTATGCAACGTTATTGGTGTCAGAAGGAGGAGGGAAAAGTGCCCCATTGTTGGCGTCAGTGGAAGGGCCGCAGTTTGGAGACCACTAATTTTTAAAAAGGAAAATTTTCAGAGCTAATCTCACGCATAGAACATTTCTGGTGACATTCTGTACACTCTGATGGAACGCTGTGTTGCCATGGTTACAACAGCGTGTGTGTGTGTGTGTGTGTGTGTGTGTGTGTGTGTGTGTGTGTGTGTGTGTGTGTATAGATAGATGTTTTTTATTTTTTTTTTTTTTACTTATTTAGAGATTCACTGTAACTGGCAGCTGAAAAGGAAAGCTCGTTACTAATAGCAATGAACCAGAAACTGGCTGGTGTAACAATTACATAGGTGGCGTTTCCCAGGTAGAAGGTATGACTTATGTGCGTTTTTTTTTTTTTTAATTTGGATGTCCCTTCCTGCAATGAAGGTTGTCTGTAGCCTTCTGAAGCGTTACATTACGCATGAAAGGAAGACTTGAGGTGTCAGTGACGAGAAAAACTAGTTGCCTCCACATAAAATCCTGCATTGCCATGGTGACGGCTGTACAAATAAATCAGCCATGTACTGTATGTATTCTTTATTAAAAAAAAAATCACTTTGCTGATTTTATCCGTAGCCAGTGAGAGGCCAGCAGAGGGCGCCGTGCACTCCTTGCCCCCACCAGATGAACATAAAAGTGACACAGTGCTCTAATTAGACCGTATCAGCCCAACACATCAATAAATTATTTCCACCCCCCCGATAAGTAATTGATATTCAGGTGTCGCCCTGCAAAGAAAATCAGTTATTGGGGAATTGGAGGTTTAGTAGGATTTAGTATATGAAACACAGCGTCACATTCACCGCTCAGCCATAACTTTATGACCACCGACAGGTAAGGCGAAACAACATGGATTATCTTGTTACAAAGCATCTGAAAGTGGGTGGGATATATTAGGCAGCAAGTGAACATGTTGTCCCTGAAGTTGATATGGCAAAAGCAGAAAAAATGGTCATCGCAGTTTGTTGTGTATGGGGGACTGTGTAGTCGCAGATCGGTCAGGGTGTCCATACTAAATCGTATCCACAACCAAAAGCACCTACAATGGGTATGTGAGCATCAGAACTGGACCACGGAGCAATGGAAGAAGGTGGCCTGGTCTGATGAGTCAGGATGGGCGCGTGTGTGTCACTTACCTGGGGGAAGAGATGGCACCAGGATGTAGTATGGGAAGAAGGGAAGCCAGCGGAGGCAGTGTGATACATTTAGGCAACGTTCTGCTGGGACACCTTGGATCCTGCCATTCATATACCTCCTGGTTTTCAGCCCTGGTCACATGATGTCCCAGGAGCCTTCAGGAGGGGTTTTCTAGGATAAGTACACCCTCCTGCCTGAGCTAAGGGCAGATGGATTCTGGGAAGTAAATGCTACATGAACATAGCTCCCAACTGTCCCTTATATGGAAAAAAAAAGTCCCTTTGTCCCTCATTTTGGTCAGATCTATATAGTTGTATATAAAATACTTTATTTATCTTTCAAAAAGTGTTTCCCAAACCTTTCCTATAATTTTTACATTGCTGCATTTGTAAATTTCAAAAGCCAGTATAGAGGAATAGTAGTGGTAAAAAAAAAAAAAACACTTGTGAATTTAACAAATAATTTTTTTGCATAATTCTCCATTAAGGGGGCGTGTCCGATGCCTAATTACTTTTGCTAATAGGTGTCCCTCGTTCCAATCTCAAAAAGTTGGGTGTGCATGAATCATCTGCCCTTACTCAAGATGGTCACAGCCACAAATACTAGGGGGGGGGTTCTCAGCAAAATAAAACAGAGACATGGATGGATGAATGGGGGAGTTTGCTTGGAGTATTAGAAAAAGAAAAAGAATTGAATAGGGTTTTTGGTGATCAGATGCAGCGTAGTTCTGCTTTAATAATTTGATTCAAATATCCAATTTTATATAAAAACACTACCACATGGGTGTTGCTTTGGTGCACTGGGGTTCCATTACAAATGAATGGCACAGTAATGCATGTTATGCAAATTAGAGCATTCATTTAAATGAACCCCAAATCTATTTTTTTTTTTTTAGTATATTTAAGTCGCTGAACGCCGCCATTACTAGTATATATAAAAAAAAAATCCATAAAAATATCCCATAGTTCGTAGATGCTATAACTTTTGTGCAAACCTATTAATATATGCTTATTGTATTTTTTATTTTTTTTTATTTTTTCTTTTACTAAAAATATGTAGCAGAATACACATTGGCCTAAATGAATGATCTAATTAAGAAATTCAATTTTTTTTTTTATTGGATATGTTTTATAGCAGAAAATAAAAAATATATATTTTTTTTCAAAATTGTCGCTTTTTTTTTGTTTATAGTGCAAAAAATAAAAACTGCGGAGGTGATCAAATACCACCAAAAGAAAGCTCTATTTGTTGTGTCCCCATGCTGATGAGGACAAGGGCCTCATCCCCACAACCCTTGGCCGGTGGTTGTGGGGGTCTGTGGGCAGGGGGCTTATCGGCTCAGGAGGGGGGGGCGCTCTCTCGTCCCCCCTCTTTTCTTGCGGCCTGCCAGGTTGCGTGCTGGGATAAGGGTCTGGTATGGATTTTTGGGGGGACTCCACACCGTTTAAAAAATTTTTTTTTTTGTTTATAGTGCAAAAAATAAAAACTGCAGAGGTGATCAAATACCACCAAAAGAAAGCTCTATTTGTGGGGGAAAAAATGACCAATTGTATTTGGGTTCAGCGTCGCACAACCACGCAATTGTCAGTTAAAGTAATACAGTGTCGTATCGCAAAAAATAGCTTGGTCATGAAGGGGGAGTAAACCTTCCGGAGCTGAAGTGGTTAATATCATGACTCTATATAATAGTCATAAGGAACCTGTTCTTGTGAATCTGTTGCAAAGTTTCTTATCTGTAGATTCCGCCAGTAACGGCACTTCCTGTTGCAGGATTGCAATTTGCAGCAGCGTTGTCAGCCGGCTCCTTCAGTTAACCATTGGGTTGCTTACCAGGTCTACCAGCTAAGGCCAATGAGCACCTGAAAGAGCTGACATGACAGCCTGTAACAGGAAGTGCTGTTACCGGCGGGATCTCCAAAGCAGAAACTTGGAACCAGGTTCACAAATACATTTTGAGATCTTTTCAGTGGTTATGGATAAGGTGTAAGGAGGTATCACCGCCTGTGTTGACTCCAATTTTGCCAAACAAATGCACCACAACTCTGTGCATTGCATGGGTGCCATTTAGAAATCACTCTGTATTTTCTCCTGGAATGCACAGCAGATATGTGAACAGAGCCCAAGGGCCCATTTACCAATTGTGTAGCGGAAAAGCGGGTTCCTGGGCCCGATTGTAAAAGCAGTTTTCACATATAGCACATAGGGAAGCCAATTTACTTGAACGGGCTGCCCTATGCGTGTTAGTCATGCCAAAGAAGCTCAGGAATCAAATTTGGGCCCTGAGTCAGGTGTGATTTCACCCGTACGTTTTCCTGTATGTCACATGACAATCAACAAAATCGCACATCTGGGGTGTCATTCAGAATGAATGGCACCCCAAACGAGCATTTTGGGATTTCTTATCATCCGAATGTGAACGGCCCTTAGAGTTTATTTACACCAATTTCCATTTATAATTAGGAAGAGAAGTGAAATATACATGAGGGGAGAGATCCCATAGTGAGGACATTGTCTCTAGGCTCTTAGCTTGGATCATCTACTACATTGTGGAACACACTGATACTTTGTAAATGAAATTTCTAGACCAAGGATATGCAATTAGCAGACCTCCAGCTGTTGCAAAACTACAAGTCCCATCATGCCTCTGGGTGTCATGCTTGTGGCTGTCAGAGTCTTGTAATGCCTCATGGGACTTGTAGTTCTGCAACAGCTGGAGGTCCGCTAATTGCATATCCCTGTACTAGACTGACGTGATGCGAGGACATACAGCGGTGTGTTTATTATACTTCCATGTTATTTGTCATGGTGGGTTTCCCATCATTGGTGTTTTAAAACCTGCAGGCTTGACAAAGAGTGGTGGATACCTAAGACACTTGTCCTGTACCTGACTTCCTACCTCTGACAACAAAGCATATACCTCTAGAGCAGGGGTCTCAAACTGGTGGCCCTCCAGTTGCCGTGGAACTACAAGTCCCATCATGCCTTTGCCTGAGGGAGTCATGCTTGTAATTGTCAGCCTTGCAAGGCCTCATGAGACTTGTAGTTTAACAACAGCTGGAGGGCCACCACTTTGAGACCCCTGCTCTAGAGGATGGGGAAAGCAACCTTTCAGAGGTTGCGATCTACCTGAACAACATGGAAGAAATCAAAGAACCACCCCCTCCTTGGAGAGTTTCACATATACACATATATATATACCCTATTAGGCCCCAAAAGGCAGGTCTTCTGCTACATTGTGAAACACATTAGTACTTTGTACATGACATTTTATAGACTGACAGGATCAGAGGACAGACAGTGGTGTGTTTCCTAACATTGTTTTTTTAAAACCTGCAGGCTTGACAAAGAGTGGCTACCCAAAACACTTGTCCTGTACCTGACTTCATACCTCTGACATCAAATATGAACGCCACATATGCCTCTAGAAGAGGGGGGTACGTAACCTTTCAGAAGTTGAGATCTACCTAAACAACATGGAGGCGATTTCACCCTTAATAGAGAAAAAAAAAAAAAACCTACTGAGACCCAAAAGACAGGGCTTCTGCTACATTGTGGAACACATTGATACTTTGTAAATGAAATTTTTGGACTGACAGGATCAGCGGACAGACAGCAGTGTGTTTATTATAAAGGGGGGAACTAATGCGCAAACCACAGGGAAAAAATAAAACCTAACCAAGTAGCTGCCAACATAAGGGTGTTCTCACACTGGATAAAGATAGTAATATAAAAAGGTAATGTGGCGCTTACTAAAAGAGAAAATAACGACGTAACAATTATAATAATAATAATTCTTTGGAGGTTCCAAAGGGATAAATCCAAATCAATGATGCGTCCTTAAATTAATCTCTCATCAGAATTTTATAGCCAAAGATTAGCAAACCAATGCTATAACAATTAATGAATAACCGTCCTCCAAACAATATAAAATTAGGGATGACCTGAACACCCCCCTGTTCGGTTCGCACCAGAACTTGCGAACAGGCAAAAAATTTGTTCGAACTACATTAAAGTCTATGGGACACGAACATGAATAATCAAAAGTGCTAATTTTAAAGGCTTATATGCAAGTTATTGTCATAAAAAGTGTTTGGGGACCCGGGTCCTGCCCCAGGGGACATGGATCAATGCAAAAAAAAGTTTTAAAAACGGCCGTTTTTTCAGGAGCAGTGATTTTAATAATGCTTAAAGTCAAACAATAAAAGTGTAATATCCCTTTAAATTTCGTAGCTGGGGGGTGTCTATAGTATGCCTGTAAAGGGGCGCATGTTTCCTGTGTTTAGAACAGTCTGACAGCAAAATGACATTTCAAAGGAAAAAAAGTCATTTAAAACTACCCGCGGCTATTAATGAATTGCCGGTCCGACAATACACATAAAAGTTCATTGATAAAAACGGCAAGGGAATTCCCCACAGGGGAACCCCGAATGAAAATTAAAAAACAAAAAAAAAAAAGACGTGGGGGGTCTCCCTAAATTCCATACCAGGCCCTTCAGGTCTGGTATGGATATTAAGGGGAACCCTGGCCATAATTTAAAAAAAAAAAAAAAAATGGCGTGGGGTCCCCCTCAAGATCTATACCAGACCCTTCAGGTCTGGTATGGATTTTAAGGGGAACCCCACACCAAAATAATTTTAAAAAAATGGCGATGGGTCCCCCTAAAAATCCATACCAGACCCTTATCCGAGCACGCAACCTGGCCCGCAGGAAAAGGGGGGGGGGAAATGAGAGAGCGCCCCCCCTCCTGAACCGTACCAGGCCACATGCCCTCAACATTGGGAGGGTGCTTTGGGGTAGCCCCCCAAAACACCTTGTCCCCATGTTGATGACTTATGTGCATTTTTTTTTTTTTTTTTTTATTTGGATGTCCCTTCCTGCAATGAAGGTTGTCTGTAGCCTTCTGAAGCGTTACATTACGCATGAAAGGAAGACTTGAGGTGTCAGTGACGAGAAAAACTAGTTGCCTCCACATAAAATCCTGCATTGCCATGGTGACGGCTGTACAAATAAATCAGCCATGTACTGTATGTATTCTTTATTAAAAAAAAAATCACTTTGCTGATTTTATCTGTAGCCAGTGAGAGGCCAGCAGAGGGCGCCGTGCACTCCTTGCCCCCACCAGATGAACATAAAAGTGACACAGTGCTCTAATTAGACAGTATCAGCCCAACACATCAATAAATGATTTCCACCCCCCCCCCCCCCCCCGATAAGTAATTGATATACAGGTGTCACCCTGCAAAGAAAATTAGTTATTGGGGAATTGGAGGTTTAGTAGGATTTAGTATATGAAACACAGCGTCACATTCACCGCTCAGCCATAACTTTATGACCACTGACAGGTAAGGCGAAACAACATGGATTATCTTGTTACAAAGCATCTGAAAGTGGGTGGGATATATTAGGCAGCAAGTGAACATGTTGTCCCTGAAGTTGATATGGCAAAAGCAGAAAAAATGGTCATCGCAGTTTGTTGTGTATGGGGGACTGTGTAGTCGCAGATCGGTCAGGGTGTCCATACTAAATCGTATCTATAGCCAAAAGTACCTACAATGAGCATATGGCATCAGAACTGGACCACGGAGCAATGGAAGAAGGTGGCCTGGTCTGATGAGTCAGGATGGGTGTGTGTGTGTGTCACTTACCTGGGGGAAGAGATGGCACCAGGATGTAGTATGGGAAGAAGGGAAGCCAGCAGAGGCAGTGTGACACATTTGGGCAACATTCTGCTGGGACACCTTGGATCCTGCCATTCATATAACTCCTGGTTTTCAGCCCTGGTCACATGATGTCCCAGGAGCCTTCAGGAGGGGTTTTCTAGGATAAGCACACCCTCCTGCCTGAGCTAAGGGCAGATGGATTCTGGAAAGTAAATGCTACATGAACATAGCTCCCAAGTCCCTTATTTTGGTCAGATCTATATAGTTGTATATAAAATACTTTATCTTTCAAAAAGTGTTTCCCAGTTGCTAAACCTTTCATATAATTTTTACATTGCTTCATTTTTAAATTTCAAAAGTCAGTATAGAGGAATAGTAGTGGTAATATTAAAAAAAAAAAAAAAATATATATATATATATATATATATATATATATATATATATATATATATATATATATATATATATATATATATATATATATATATATATATATATATAGCACTTGTGAATTTAACAAATATTTTTTTTGCATAATTCTCCATTAAGGGGGCGTGTCCGATGCCTACATACTTTTGCTAATAGGTGTCCCTCATTACAATCTCAAAAAGTTGGGCGGTATGCAGGAATCATCTGCCCTTACTCAAGATGGTCACAACCACAAATGCTAGGAGGGTGTTTTCTCAGCAAAATAAAACAGAGACATTGATGGATAGGGGAGTTTGCTTTGAATATTAAAAAAGAAATGAATTGAATAGGGTTTTTGGTGATCAGATGCAGCGTAGTTCTGCTTTAATAATTTGATTCAAATATCCCATTTTATATAAAAACACTACCACATGGGTGTTGCTTTAGTGCACTGGGGTTCCATTACAAATGAATGGCACAGTAATGCATGTTATGCAAATTAGGGCTTTCATTTAAATGAACCCCAAATCTATTTTTTTTCAGTATATTTAAGTCGCTGAACGCCGCCATTACTAGTATATAAAAAAAAAAAATCCATAAAAATATCCCATAGTTCATAGATGCTATAACTTTTGCGCAAACCAATTAATATATGCCTTTTGGGTTTACTAAAAATATGTAGCAGAATACACATTGGCCTAAATGAATTATCTAATTAAGAAATTACATTTTTAATTTTTTTTTATTGGATATGTTTTATAGCAGAAAATAAAAAATATTTTTTTTTTTCAAAATTGTCGCTTTTTTTGTTTATAGTGCAAAAAATAAAAACTGCGGAGGTGATCAAATACCACCAAAAGAAAGCTCTATTTGTTGTGTCCCCATGCTGATGAGGACAAGGGCCTCATCCCCACAACCCTTGGCCGGTGGTTGTGGGGGTCTGCGGGCAGGGGGCTTATCGGCTCAGGAGGGCGGGCGCTCTCTCGTCCCCCCCCTCTTTTCCTGCGGCCTGCCAGGTTGCGTGCTGGGATAAGGGTCTGGTATGGATTTTTGGGGGGACCCCACGCCGTTTTTAAAATTTTGGCTGGGGTTCCCCTTAATATTCATAACAGACCTGAAGGGCCTGGTATGGAATTTAGGGGTACCCCTACGTCATTTTTTTTAAATTTTGGTTCGGGGTTCCCCTGTGGGGAATTCCCTTGCCGTTTTTATCAATGAACTTTTATGTGCATTGTCGGACCGGCAATTCATTAATAGCCGCGAGTAGTTTTAAATGACTTTTTTTCCTTTTAAATGTCATTTTGCTGTCAGACTGTTTTAAACACGGGAAACATGTGCCCCTTTACAGGCATACTATAGACACCCCCCAGGTATGAAATTTAAAGGAATATTACACTTTTATTGTTTCACTTTAAGCATTATTAAAATCACTGCTCCCGAAAAAACAGCCCTTTTAAAACTTTTTTTTTTGCATTGATCCATGCCCCCTGGGGCAGGACCCGGGTCCCAAACACTTTTTATGACAATAACTTGCATATAAGCCTTTAAAATTAGAACTTTTGATTTCTCCCATAGACTTTTTTTTTTTTAAAGGGTATTCCACGGCATTCGAATTTGCCGTGAACACCCCAAATTGTTCGATGAACTGGCAAACAGCTGATGTTCGAGGCGAACATGAGTTTGACTCGAACTCGAAGCTCATCCCTATATAAAATGTCCACAAAAATTAATAAAGAAAGCTAGCCGCTCCCAGACAAATAATTCAATGTTGCGTCCAGGCCAGAGCAATGGAATTATAAAAGGGTAAAAGATCACGGCATCAACAACATAAATAGTGCAAAAATTAATAAAATATACATGTGTGAATAAATGATATGGAAAAAAAATAGGCAATCTGTGCAAAATAGCAATATTGAAAAAATGTAAAAAAATCCAAGTGCAAATAAGCAATTGGTGCAAAGTAAATGCAACAATAACTAATTGTTTATTTGCATTATTGTAGTTTTTGCACAATCTGTGCAAGTGTAGCAAAAACTGCAACAATAAATAAATTGTGCCAAAAATGTGCAGAAACTAACAGTATATATAGTGTCCAAGATATTCCAATGGAGTGCCCAAAAGTTATAAATAATAATCAGATGAAAATTCGTGAATACATCCAAAAAATTGTAAAAAAAAGTCCCATACACAGTGCAATCCAATTGTGACACTCTCTTCAAATGTGAGATGCAGTTCATCAAATAAACGAGTGACACCGTCCAGCCAATCTCCAATGTGCGTGGTAATATTTCCCCCAGCCTCTCAACTCATATAAGAGAACAATGAACCTTACTGACTGATCCATTCCTGGGCTCCCTCTGTGACACCGCTCCTATGGATCTCTTTTAATACTGTGCCAGGTCTATCTCCAAAGTGTTTCAGACTCTCAGCCAAATACCGTCAAGTACCGTTTGCCTGGATCCTGGAATAATATGGATCCAGGCAAACCAAAGTCACGTGAACAGTGACGCAACGCGTCAGAGAAGAGTCGGGTGACATTCGTTTCCGGTCGAGATCGGGAACAATACATGAAACACGCTGTTTTTTTTTTTTATCCTATTAACTGTAAGTGTATTACCTTTTGTTAAATTTGTTGATCAAATTACTACACCATGGAGTCCTCCCTTTCCTTTTCATAATACTGACCGGTACTTGACAGTATTTGGCTGAGAGTCTGAAACGGGGGGTATAAGTGTAGCGCTAAAGTGTTTGAGTTGGTTAACATAACCCAACCATTACTATTGAAAGGTGAATCACAAAATCTCTGTAAATCAGATTATATAAATCTACAAACTGTGATTGCTAATGAAATACATAAAAAATTAGATCACAGGAAATCACTAGTAATTACTAGAAAATGCATTAAAAAATCTTTAAAAAAAATTGAATAAATAAGTCAGTGAAAAGATTTAAAGTCCACAGTGTATATTATGGAAATTGAAGATCCTAATCACCGCATTGGCATCCAACATAATGGGTGAAAACTGAAGACACCAGTGCAGTAAAGCCACCACCAAGGCAGATGTAAGCTTACCAGATGGTTTGAACTCAAAACAACATACGTTCTGAATCAAACAGGCTTATGTTATCAACCAACAACCAGGATGGAGTCTTAGGAATCCTTTGTAATTGGAACCCAGGGCGTCCCAAAACTCATAAGAAATCAGTCTCCATACTCACTGACCACAGCAACTTCTCGCTTCCAGATCCACAGACAAGCAGCAAAAACAGCGTGGTCTCTTCCCGCACGTACGTTCTTTTGAGTTCAAACCATCCGGTAAGCTTACATCTGCCTTGGTGGTGGCTTTACTGCACTGGTGTCTTCAGTTTTCACCCATTATGTTGGATGCCAATGTGGTGATTAGGATCTTCAATTTCCCTAATATACACGGTGTACTTTAAATCTTTTCACAGACTTATGTATTCATTTTTTTTAAAAGATATTTTAATGTATTTTCTAGTAAGTTACAAGGCACATATCACACGTGGTATTATTTTTTGCGATTTCCTGTGATATGATTTTTTATGTATTTCATTAGCAATCATGGTTTGTAGATCTATATAATTTGATTTACAGAGATTTAGTGATTCACCTTTCAATAGTAATGGCTACACTTATACACTCTTGTGATTATAACAAAATGATCTGTTTGTTGTGTTAGCTACTACCACTAGTCCAATATGGAAATAAGTGCAGCGCTGCACCAAATAGTATTGGAAAAAAAACAAAATAAAATTATATAGTGTACAATAAGCAGCTAACACACCTCTAGACACAGGCAAAAGCAACAAATAATACAAATATAGTGTAGCGCTATGTGCACATATAAATAATGTGTCAGCATTTAACTTAACACACAAACAGAGAGGGAGGAGCCTGGTAATGGCTCTGTGCACGGCGTGAGGATCCTGAGAACCCTCTCCCTGCAGCTGAGAGGAATGATCGGCCTGATGAGAAGGTGTAGGTAGCTTCCCTCCCCGCCCCCCCTGCTCATCACTCACTGAGCTGTCTTGTGGAGTAAGCCAGAGGAAGTTTGTACCTGCGTCTGACTGCAACAAGCTGTAGTGAGCGTCCCTTTTTGTCCCAAATTCAACAACAACTAAAAGATAAGTACCGTATTTTTTTTTTTTTTGGCTTTTTTTCTATTGCAATTGTCTTGAAGTGAAAAGGCAAAGGAAAAGTAATGGAGCAAGAGAAAGGGAAAGGGAAAGAACATATTGAAATAAAACGAAATAAAATGGAATAAAAAGCGAAAGTAAATGAAGGCGAAAGAGCTGAAAAAGTAGAATCAAGTGAGCTAAGAAAAACAATAAAAACAGGGGGGGGAACAGGGGAGAAGGAGAAGGTGAATGAGAGACAAGCCAACGGAAGAGTTGTCTCCCAGCCCCCACCTGTTTGCTGCTGCTGCTGCAGTAGCTCCCTTTCTTGTGATCCTTTTTTTTTTTTTTTGGTCTTTTTTTTGTTTTTGTTTTTTGCAAATGGTATTAACTATAGGCTCGATAGTATAAACTATAGAATAAGAAGAAATTTCATAGTAACAAAATGTGGAACATATAAGCTCATACTGGAACTATACTGCTGAACATATAAATCATCTTGCTGAATACTTGAATTAGATTGCATTATACCGCTAAAACATTTGAATTATTTTTATGAGCACCTGGGCCCTCATGCACATGGGCTGTTGGGAGAACGTTGTGAAAACGCTAGTGTCTTTGCAGTGACTTTTTTTTTTTTTTTACTTTTTTCAGCGTTTTTGCAATAGCGTCTTTGAGCGTTTTTGGAGCGTTTTTTTTTTGTTTTTGTTTTTTCCTCCTCTTTTGGCTCTTCTATTGCAATTGTCTTGAAGTGAACAAGCAGGGGAAAAGGCGAAAGAGCTGAAAAAGTAGAATCAAGTGAGCTAAGAAAAACAATAAAAACAGGGGGGGGGGGAACAGGGGAGAAGAGAAGGAGAAGGTGAAAGAAAGACAAGCCAACGGAAGAGTTGTCTCCCAGCCCCCACCTGCCTGCTGCTGCTGCTGCAGTATCTCCCTTTCTTGTGAATTTTTTTTTTTTTTTTTTTTTTTTTTTGCAAAGGGTACTAATTATAGGCTTGATAGTACAAACTATAGAATAAGAAGAAATTCCATAGTAACAAAATGTGGAACAAATAAGCTTATACTGGAACTATACTGCTGAATATATAAATCATCTTGCTGAATACTTGAATTAGATTGCATTATATCGCTAAAACATTTGAATTATTTTGCTGAGCACCTGGGCCCCCATGCACACGGGCTGCTGGAAAAGCGCTGTGAAGACGCCGGTGTCTTTGCAGTGACTTTTTTTTTTTTTTTTTTTCCAGCTTAAGAACGCTTAAACAATTGAACAGCACTAAGGAATGCTTAATGTATTTAAGGTAGTAACATAACTTCTGGAAAACGGGGACCACTCATATCTCATTAATTTATTTCTATTATTGGATTGTGGGGAGGATGCCGGGTATGAGAACGGAATAAAAGAAATATTAGTAAAAATAAGTCAATTTAAAAAGGCTGGGAGATTTTTTCATCATTAAGAAATCCCAATCAAGGGGTATTCTGGAAGGCAGCTTTGAAGATCTTATAAATCCAGCCATAGAAACAAACATGAAGGGGAAAACAACAAGAAGTGCGGGAGCAATACCGAAATCACCTAGGACCAGCCTAGGCCCAAGTCCAGGCCCTATGAACAGGTATATACAGCAAGGAATCGGAGAAGGAGAGAAACAAGTGGGTTCAAAGGGCAGACAAATAGATACAAAAGAGAAGGACAACAAGGATAAAAAAGGCCAGTATAAAGTACAAACAGAAACCAGCCACCTCTCAGAACCCAGAATGGAGCCAGAAATGGGAGAGGAAGACAGAGGAAAGGAGGAAGGACAACAAGGGCCACAGTTGCCAACAAAACAGGATATGGAAAAAATGTTTGCGGCACTAGAGAATTCCCTAAAAGCAGAGATGTCAACACTCCATAAAGATATGGGATATATGTTAAACAGAGTGGAAGAAGTAGAGATCAAAGTAGACCTACATCAAAAAAACATAAAGGAACTAGAAGATGAAATAAAGAAATTAAAACGGGAACAACAGGAACAATCATATAAAATAGAAGACAAAGAAAATAGAGATAAAAAGAAAAACTTGAGAATACGTGGGTTACCGGAAACAGAACAAGCAGAAAATCTAATAGAAAAAATGAACAATCTCTTCAACCAAATCTTGGGAAAGGAAACAACTAACACAATAGGAATAGAAAGTGTCTTTCGAGTAAAAAAACCTCAAAGGTTTGCAAGGGAAACACCTAGAGATGTAATCGTACGCTTTGAAAAATGGGAAGAAAAAAAACAGATCTGGATAAACCTAAAGAGGAAAACACAAATAGAGTTTGCGGGAGGTAAATTACAAATATTTCAAGACTTATCTCAAGAAACGTTGAAAAGACGACGGATACTAAAGCCATTATTAGAAATCCTCCGGGAGCAAGAAATTCAATACAACTGGGGTTTTCCAGCATGTCTAATAGCAAGGAAAAACGGAATAAGTGCGAGGCTAAGACATGTGGAGGAGATTCCGGACTTTTGCAACAAACTAGAAATCCCCTCCCCAGAACTGGAAAAATACGCAAATAGTCAGGAGCGAATAACGGCAAGAGATGACCTACAGTGGCAAGTAAATTCAAGGATCAGACATCAAGATGTGGACTCTCGAGGAAATTAATATCTGAGAAAATACCACACAACGGTGCAAGGGGCCTTAGAGTGGAAAGGGGGGGGGGGGCTGGGGTTGATGGGATGGGAAAAAAAGGAAAGTGAAAGGATTGGTAAAACACAACAAAAACGCAGGGAGAGGGAGACAGGGACTCACGGAGTGGACAGGGGGTCGCCCTATTAGTGCTTAGGCAGGGGGGTAATAGGGTGTCTTACAGAGCTCCGCCTCACAATAAATAGAGCAGAGGGGGCAGAGCGTGCCCCACAAAACAAAGTAAAATGCTCTCAGCTCTAGAGAATATGGGGGTAAAAAACCCATATCAGAAAAAAGGGAGGGGGAGGGTGGGAGGAGGGAGGGGAGGGGGAGGGAGGGAGGGGAGGGAGAGGTCTGAGTCACATGAGTGGTTACATAGGCACACCTATTCTGAGACAAGAGATGAGGAGACCCCGTGCGTCCGCTGGGTGTCCCCTCCATCCGGTCTCCTAGGGGGACCGCGTGGGGGGGAGGGCCGGAGGACGGGCGGGGAAGAAAAGGCACAAGAATGGAAAATGTAAACAGCATAAAAATAATCTCTTACAATGTCCGAGGACTAAATTCCCCAGGGAAGAGAAACATCATCCTCCGAGAACTAGAAAAAAGTAAAGCAGAAATAATTTTCCTACAGGAGACGCATATAACCCAAAACTCAAGTGCCAAAATTTATTCAAGAAACATACCAACATGGTATCAAGGAGACTCGCCAATAAGAAGGGCCAAAGGAGTAGCCATCGGTATAGGGAAAAATGTACGTTTTCTAATAGATCAAAGGAAAATAGACCCGGAGGGTCGATATCTTTTTATTACAGGAACTATACATGGGGTAAAATATACATTGGCCAATGTCTACTGTCCTAATAAGAACCCTAAAAAATATTTGATAGATATAATTAAAATACTAATGGAATTCAAGCAAGGAAAATTAATACTAGCTGGAGACTTCAACTTCAGCATGGATAATAAAATGGACAGTACCTCAAGAGTAAGGGACAAAGAGGTAAATCAACTAAAGAAATTAAAAAGAACATTATATGAACAACAACTAATAGACCCTTGGAGAATTCAGCACCCCAGCACAAAGGACTACACATTCTACTCAACAGTACACAAAATTTACTCCAGATTGGATTACATCATGGTCGAACATAGAAACTTGGAAGAAATAGAAGAAACAAAAATAGGCATAATAACCGCCTCAGATCACAGCCCAGTAATCTTGAGAATGAAAATAAAAGGAGAAGTCCTTGAAAGGGGTCCATGGAGAATCAACGAAACTTTATTAGAAGACAGTGAGACCGAAATAAGCATCATAGAAGAAATTAAAAGATATTTTGAAGAAAACGATACACCAGAAGTATCGAAAGCAACAATATGGGAGGCGCATAAATCTGTTATTAGGGGCAAGTTAATAGCTATAGGGGCAAGAAAAAAACAGGAAAGGAAAACAAACATGCAACAAATAATTAAAGAAATTTATGAATTGGAACGAAAACACAAAAATCAAGTAAACAACAAAATCTTCGGCCTACTATCTCAAAAGAGAGAGCAATTAAAAGACTGGATGGAACAAGAAGAAAGGAAGGACTACAACAGAGTAGTACAAGAAAAATATAAATGGGCTAATAAACCAGGAAAATACCTAGCAAATCTGGTAAAAAAAAAGAAGTCTTTGAATTACATTGAGAAGATCAAAAATGAAAAAGGAGAAGTGGTAAATAAAACCACAGATATAGCGATAACATTTCAAAAATACTTCAGCTCCCTTTATGCAATAAAAGGACAGGAAAGTTGGAAAGAAGCGAATACAAGAACAAAGAAGATACAAGAATATTTAAAAAAAGCAAACTTACCAAAACTAAAAATAGACCAACTAGAAGAATTGGAAAAAAATATTACGCATGAAGAGGTAAAACTGGCATTAAAGGAAACTCCCGTAGGAAAAAGCCCAGGACCAGACGGGTTTACGGTCAAATACTATAAAAAATTTGAAGAACAGCTGACTCCAAAACTATTAGAATATATGAATTCCTTAGGGGAAGATGAAGAAATAAGAAGTGAATCGTTATTAGCTCATATTACAATACTACCAAAAGAAGGGAAAGACAAAGTTAACTGCTCAAGCTACAGGCCAATAGCCCTATTGAACGCTGATACGAAGCTGTACTCCAAGATCCTGGCCACTAGGATAAAAAAACTAATCCCACTGTGGATCAACCCGGACCAAACTGGTTTTGTCCCGGGGAGAGAGGGGCGGGACAACAGCCTAAAATCATTATTGATGTTGCACAAGAAGGTGCAGAATGAGACCCCAGTTCTATTCCTGTCATTGGATGCAGAAAAAGCATTTGACAGGGTAGACTGGGGTTTCATGATGGATACATTGCGGCACTTGGGTATTGGGACAAAAATGATGAAGTGGATAACAAATTTGTATAATGGCCCGACAGCAGTCGTAAAAGTAAACGGTAGACTCTCTCCAAAAATTAAGATGCAGAATGGAACACGGCAAGGCTGTCCACTGTCTCCACTATTATATGTATTGGCCTTAGAACCACTATTAGTAACACTCCGCAATAACAAAGAGGTAGAAGGAGCGAAACTAGGAGGAAAAGAGCATAAGATCGCTGCCTACGCGGACGACATCTTGATGTACGTATCCAACCCAAGAGTGTCACTCCCAAACATACTGAAAGAAATTAAAAAATACGGAGAACTGTCAAACTTCAAAATTAATCCAATAAAAACGGAAATATTAAACATAGGTCTAGAGGAAAAGGAAGTTCAGTTTTTACAAAAAGAATTCCCATTCACTTGGGTAAAAGAACTCAATTACCTTGGAATTAAAATAACTCCTAGAGTCGAAAAAATTTATCAGGCAAACTTTATTCCACTGATCAATGAGGTCAAAGAAGAAATGAAAAAGTTAAGAATACAGCCACTTTCATGGATTGGAAGAATAAATATGTTTAAGATGACGATATTACCTAAAATAAATTACAGATTACAGATGTTACCAGTAAAAATCCCGCAGAGCTTTTTTAAAATAATTAAAACAATCCTGCTAAAATACATATGGCTTAATAAAAAACCAAGAATTAAATACACGCTGATCACAAGGAAAAAGGAGCATGGGGGTCTTGCCGTCCCAGATATAAGTAGGTACTATAAAGCCATAGTTTTAACACGAATGTCAGAGTGGACAAATGAGAAAAATGAAAAAAAATGGGTGGAAATGGAAAACACAATAAGTGGAGCCACACTACATAAGAATATTTGGATTCCACGGAAATATAGAATATTGGACACCGACACGCACGAAATAACAAAAAATGTATTTAAAATTTGGGACACCATTCACTTAAAGAATGAATGGAAATATAATTCACCACTATTAGCACTCACAGGATCGAATCTCTTCACCCCTGGGAGGGAAATATTTGAAATCCAAGGAATAGGTAACCCACGACTGAAAGATATCACTAGAAATGGCAAAATAAGAACACGAGTAGAAATAGAGGAAAGGAATGGATGGAAGATGAATGAATGGAATTATATTCAAATAAGGCACCTAGTAAGCACAATACCACACCCACTGAGAGATGAAACAAAATTAACTGCACTGGAAAAGCTATGTAGCAATGAAACACCATTAAAAAACGGAACATCAAAAATTTATAGTATACTGACAGATTTGGAAGCACAAGAAAGACCAGAATATATAAATCAATGGGAAAAAGAAATGAATTTAAAAATAGATAACCAAAAAGTGGAAAAAATGATAGAAATGGGATATAATAAGGCCTGGGACATGAAGACCATAGAAATGAATTATAAACTAGTATCAAGATGGTATATGACCCCAGTAAGAATACACAGATTCCATCAAGATAGAACCTCCTTGTGTTGGAGAAAATGTGGCCAAATAGCAACGATCATACACATATGGTGGGAATGCCCAATAATAATGGAGTACTGGAAGGAAGTGTTAAACAACATAAAGGAAATAACTGGAGAAGAAATAGAACAAAATATTTGGACATGCCTCTTCCATATCTACAATAAACCTAAGAAACAATATAGAAAATCAATAATACCTAACCTCCTGAATGCGGCCAAGGCCTTAATTCCCAAGAATTGGCTAAAAAGTGGAAAACCAGACATTAGAAACTGGCTAAAGGAAATAGATTATCACTACAAAATGGAAGGAGGAGAGAAAGGGGATAATAGTAGATGGGAAAGTTGGAAAAACTACAAAGTCTCGGATATTTATTTAGATAGGATAAAAGAAAGAACAGGTGCAGAGCCAAGTGGATAAATAAATAACATAAAGGAACGGACCAGACACAGGGGAGGGGGAGGGGGGGTGGGGGGAAATAAGAGGAACTGAGAGAGAAAAAAAAAAAAAAAAAAAAAAACACACAAACAATATTGTAACAATAAGTGATACAGATACCATAAAAAGTGACTGCAGTAAATAAGTAGCGTGAATAAAACAATTTTGACAAATAAAAATCAAAAAAAAATGAGTTTTTGTTTTTAAAAAACATACATGTGCGATGAATCGAATAATATAGTTCATAAGAAATTGACAATTAAATTGATGATGAAATAGTGGGATAGAAAACCACCACCAGTCTATAAATATAAAAAGTGCAAAAAACTCCTGGGATTTCTACGTAGACGAAATAATTCACTTCTGGCAAATGGATATGAAGGAAATCGCAAATGGGTGGAAGATCAAAATAAGTGACAGGACCATCACCGGAGCATCAAAAGAGGCTTACCAGAGTCTGATGACCTGAAAAGACATACATCTTACAAGTCTCAGAAAGCGTGATGACCACCAGGTCTGGCGAGAAGAAACGTCAAATAATCCTCAGCTTCCAAAAGGAGGGAGGGAGGGAGGAAGGGTCTCACCAAAGTTTTGATCGTCCCCAAGATGGTCCAACAGGCCCAGTAGATGTTTTAAAAATCATGCGAGAAGAGAAACTCACATGGCATGATATCGTTTAAAAACAACAATTTATTAAAATGGTAAAAATAAAACACTCACATGGCAGGAGATCAGAAACAGCTTATATAAAATCAGTTGCGGTAATCATAAGGGGTCCACCCGACATGTTTCGGCATACAAAGCCTTCATCACCCCAGATGAAGGCTTTGTATGCCGAAACATGTCGGGTGGACCCCTTATGATTACCGCAACTGATTGTATATAAGCTGTTTCTGATCTCCTGCCATGTGAGTGTTTTATTTTTACCATTTTAATAAATTGTTGTTTTTAAACAATATCATGCCATGTGAGTTTCTCTTCTCGCATGATTTTTAAAACATCTACTGGGCCTGTTGGACCATCTTGGGGACGATCAAAACTTTGGTGAGACCCTTCCTCCCTCCCTCCTTTTGGAAGCTGAGGATTATTTGACGTTTCTTCTCGCCAGACCTGGTGGTCATCACGCTTTCTGAGACTTGTAAGACGTATGTCTTTTCAGGTCATCAGACTCTGGTAAGCCTCTTTTGATGCTCCGGTGATGGTCCTGTCACTTATTTTGATCTTCCACCCATTTGCGATTTCCTTCATATCCATTTGCCAGAAGTGAATTATTTCGTCTACGTAGAAATCCCAGGAGTTTTTTGCACTTTTTATATTTATAGACTGTTTGGTGGTGGTTTTCTATCCCACTATTTCATCATCAATTTAATTGTCAATTTCTTATGAACTATATTATTCGATTCATCGCACATGTATGTTTTTTAAAAACAAAAACTCATTTTTTTTTTATTTTTATTTGTCAAAATTGTTTTATTCACGCTACTTATTTACTGCAGTCACTTTTTACGGTATCTGTATCACTTATTGTTACAATATTGTTTGTGTGTTAAGTTAAATGCTGACACATTATTTATATGTGCACATAGCGCTACACTATATTTGTATTATTTACCACTAGTCCAGGCAGCGCTGGGTACCTGTTTACATCACGCTTTGGAGATAGACCTGGCACAGTATAAAAAGAGATCCATAGAAGCGGTGTCACCGAGGGAGCCCGGGAACGGATCAGCCAGTGTGGATCAGTCAGTAAGGCTCATTGTACTCTTATAGGAGAGAGGCTGGGGGAAATATTACCACGCACATTGGAGATTGGCTGGACGGTGTCACTCGTTTATTTGATGAACTGCATCTCACATTTAAAAGAGATTGTCACAATTTTATTGCACTGTGTATGGGACTTTTTTTCACAATTTTTGGATGTATTCACAAATTTTCATCTGATGGATTATTATTTATAACTTTTGGGCACTCCATTGGAATATCTTGGACACTATATATACTGTTAGTTTCTGCATATTTGTTTTCTGCACATTTTATTTATCGTTGCAGTTTTTTGCTACACTTGCAGATTGTTTATTTGCACTATTGTAGTTTTTGCACAATTAGTTATTGTTACATTTACTTTGCACAGATTGCCTATTTGCACTTGGATTTTTTTCCAGATCATTTATGCGCACATGTATATTTTATTAATTTTTGCACTATTTATATGTTGTTGATGCCGTGATCTTTTACCCTTATATTATTCCATTGCTATGGCCTGGACGCAACACTGAATTGTTATTTGTCTGGGAGCGGCTAGCTTTCTTTATTATTAATTTTAGTGGACATTATATATTGTTTGGAGGACGGTTATTCATTGTTATAGCATTGGTTTGCTAATCTTTGGCTATACAATTTGAATGAGAGATTAATTTAAGGACACATCATTCATTTGGATTTATCCCTTTGGAACTTCCAAAGAATTATTATTATTATTGTTACGTCATAATTATTTGCTCTTTTAGTAAGCGCTACATTACCTTTTTATATTACTATCTTTATCTAGTGTGTTTATACTAACAGGTTATTTGTCATGGTGGGTTTCCTATCATTGGTGTTTTAAAGGGGAAGTAAAGCCTATAAAAATACACCCTGCAAGACAAAGGCATAATGAGCTAGTATGCATAGCATACTTGCTCATTATGAATTACTTACCTGAAATCGAAGCCCCCGAAGCGACCCTCGTTCACCCCCTCTGACACCACCATCTATTTTCCAGGTATCGCGGCTCCGGTGCTGTGACTGGCCGGAGCCACGATGACATCAGTCCCGCACATGCGCGCTGGTGCCACCACTAACGGCATGATCGCCGTTAGAAACGGCACGCTCCGTGCGCCTGATGTCTACTGCGCATGCGTAGACATCGGTGCCGCTATTTCTGCAAATATCTCCCAAAAAGGTTTGGGAGATATTTCTTGCATATACAGGTAAGCCTTAATCTAGGCTTACCTGTAGGTTAAAGTGGTTGTAATGGGTTTACAACCACTTTAAAACCTGAAGGCTTGACAAAGAGCAGTGGATACCCAAAACACTTGTCCTGTACATGACCTTATACCTCTGACATCAAATATGAACAAAGCATATGCCTCTAGAGGAGGGGTAGGCTACCTTCCAGTGGTTGAGATCTATCTGAACACAGAGGGAATCAAAGATATCCCCCCCCCCAGGTTTTTTTTTACCCTTTAATAGAAAAACAAACTTTAAAGCCCCAAAAGATGGCATTAAGAACACAGTGGGGGGGGGGGGGGGGGGGGTGATTTACTAAAACTGCATAGTGCAAAATCTGGTGCAGCTCTGCATAGACACCAATCTGCTTCCAGGTTTTATTGTCAACGCTCAATTGAACAAACTGAAGTTAGACGCTGATTGGCTATACATGCACAGTTGCACCAGATTTTGAGTGCTCCAGTTTCATTAAATCTACCCCAGTGTGTCACAGTAGCATCATCTGCCCCCCCCCCCCTCGCATCACCACCACCACCCTGTAGTGCCCTTTGAATCATTCCCTCCCCCACTGTAGTGTCCTCTGTCCCCTTTAAATTACCCCCCCCCAACACACACATTTGAGGCTATACCTATCCTACCTTACAACCGGTGTAGAGCAGAGCGGGAGGCAGCACAGTACTGGATGAAGGGTGGGAGCTGCCAGAGCTAACTATTCATATGAAAAATGGAAAGAACCGTCACAGCAGGGGGCATGTTCGTGAGCTGTCAGCTGCCCGCAGTTTTTGGGCTACTGAGCCCCCCCTATAGTGTGTACTTGTCCCAATCCAGAGCACCAAGTGTAATTTCTGTCAGCTGCCTTGTTCCCCTGCTAGCGGTAGAAGTCACTTCTGACAGGTTTTCTTGACAAGAGGTTAAAAAGAAAAAAGTGAAAGGAAGCTCCAGCACACAGTCCCTGACTGACAGCCTCAGCTCCTGTCCTGTGTCCTTTTCCACCAACCCGCTCTCATTACTGAGCTCTGCAGAGTGTAAGCTCAGCTCCCTGGCTCCTGATTTAAGGAAGCTCAGACAAGGAGTATAAATTCTGCACTTTGAACAGCTGTAGAGAACAGACTGCTGCAGATAAAACAGGTAGAACTTATGTAAGAGGATTTGTTTAAACTGTGTATCACCTGAGGCCAGTCACTTCACTGGGTAACATTACCCTTCTTAGTGGTAATCCCGAGTGTGGCTCGGGGTGAATTTTCAGTACCAAAAGCGGTAACCCTGAGCCACACTCGGGATCGCATCACATGATCCAGGCAAAGTTACTTACTTTGTCCCCAGGATACTGCGATGTCTGCCTGCTGCGTGTGCGTGAGCTGTGTCCTCCGCCGGATCTATCACAGTGCCGAGCTCCGTTCCCTGCGAGCGTTGTGACGCATAGGGACGGAGAATGCCGCCAAATTCAAAAAGTGAAAAACACATACAGTAATGTAATCTAAGATTACATTAGTGTATAAAATTATTTTACATCCCTTTTGTCCCTAGTGGTTTGCTCAGTGCCCTACATACAGTTTTATATTATATATACTGTTCTTTCTGCCTGGAAATTGGAGATTGTCCATAGCAACCAAAAAGTGTCCCTTTACATCAAAAGCAGCTTTTAGTCCAGCTAGAAAACAGCGATAATAAATTAGAATCACTTGCAGAATTGATCGATAGTGATCTGTGAGGAAATCCGTCATCAAACACTGAAAGTAATGACAGCAACAATTCTGCAACTGAGCAAATTTCAGTGTGTTTGATTTGATTACATTATTGAATAATTTTTTATTATTTATTATATTATAATTTATGATTTTGTGCTTCAAACTTTATTATACCCGGGTTGTCTACTAGACTCCTGTTTGGATAGATTTAAGTGCGGTATTCCGAAGAATTACAGGCCTACAATATAAAAACGCCAAATTTCCATGCAAAACATTGTACCGCTTTGAGCATCAAAAATTTGAAAAAAAAATCGTACCGCCAGGGAGGTTAAGGGTTTACAATTACTTTAAATCATTGTCCAATAACAGTACATAGTAGGGGACATGACATCTATTTCCATTACTGTCTTTGGGCTGGAAAGCTTCAGTTTGTCCCCAATGTCTCCTTTGCTTAGGCTGGACCAAATCTGGTGTGCATCTAACACAAAAAATAAAATGTAACATGATGCAGTTTACCAGTCCTTCAATGTGGTGGCTGCAATAGTTTTCTTTAGGCTTTTCACCTAGTAAGGTGCCCCCCCCCCGATGATCACTTCTGCTCAGATCCCCTAAGCCAGTGATGGCAAATCTTGGCAGCCCTGATGTTTTGGAACTACATTTCCCATAATGCTCATGCACACTGCAGTTGTTCATGAGCATCATGGGAAATGTAGTTCCAAAAAATCTGGGGTGCCAAGGTTTGCCATCACTGCCTTAGGCGATCCAAGTGGAAGGCTTCTGGGACATGCCATAGGTCCCAGAAAGCTGCGGGACCATTCATAAAGCACAGTGCGGCTCACAGCCAGCTTCCCTCAGGCTTGATTCACACCTATGCATTTTTAGTGCTTTTTGCACTACAGAACATCTTCCATAGGAAACCATGTTAAATGGACTGCAGTGCAAATCTGCAAAAAGCACTAAAAATTGCATAGGTGCGAATTGGGCCTTAGTAAACATGCCAGCACCAGAGACCCAAAGACCAGTGGAGAACCAGCCGAGATGAGGACAGCGCTGGTTTACTGGACAGGCAAGTGTGCTTTTATTAAAAAACCAGCAGCTACAGTATTTATAGCTGCTGACTACATTATTACATAATAAGTTCATGTCCTAATGTGTTTTATTTGCATAGTTAGCGGATGATTTCCTGGAGTTCAGCCTCATACCACACTTTTGTGGTCATTCAAGCAACAAGCGCACATCTAGCAGTAGTGGGTGCAAACAGTATACTGACCACTATGTAGTATGTGATAAGGGGGGATTGCTATAGCAACAAGAACACATCCTGATATACACTCCATGGCCACTTTATTAGGTACACCCGATCAATTACTTGGTAACACAAATTGCTAATCAGTCAATCACATGACAGCAACTCAATGCATTTAGGCATCTAGACGTGGTGAAGACAACCTCCTGAAGTTCAAATCGAGCATCAGAATGGGAAAGAAAGGGGGATTAAGTGACTTTGAACATGGCATGGTTGTCGGTGCCAGACGGACTGAATATTTTAAAAAAACTGCTGATCTACTGGGATTTTCACACCCAACCATCTCTAGGGTTTACAGAGAATGGTCCAAAAAAGGGAAAAAATCCAGCGTGTGGTTGTTGTGTGAACTAAAATGCCTTGTTGAAGTCAGAGATCAGAGGAGAATGGCCAGACTGGTTCCAGATGATAGAAAGGCAACATTAACTCAAATAACCACTCGTTACAACCAAGCTATGCATCTCTGAACCCACAAAGCTTTGAACCTTGAAGTAGATTGGCTACAGCAGCAGAAGACCAAACTGGGTGCCACTCCTGTCAGCTAACACGAAACTGAGGCTACATTTCACACAGGCTCACCAAAATTGGACAATAGAAGATTGGAAAAATGATGAGTCGATTTCAGCTACGACATTCAGATGGTACGATCAGAAATTTGGCATAAACATGAATAGCATGGATCCATCCTGCTTTGTATCAACCATTCAGGCTGGTGGTGGTCTAATGGTGTGGGGGATATTTTCTTGGCACACTTTTGGCCCCTTAGGACCAATTGAGCATCTTTAAACACCACGGCCTACCTCAGTATTGTTGCTGACCATGTCCATCCCTTTATGACTACAGTGTACCCATCTTCTGATGGCTCCTTCCAGCAGAATAATGCACCTTGTCACGAAGCTCAAATCATCTCACCACTGGTTTCTTCAACATGACAATGAGATCACTGTACTCCAATGCCTTCCACAGTTACCAGATCTCAATATAATAGAGCACCTTTGGGATGTAGTGGAATGGGAGATTCACATCATGGATGTGCTTCCGACAAATCTGCAAGATGCTATCATGTCAATACGGACCAAAATCTGAGGAATGACTCCAACAGCTTGTTGAATCTACGCCAAAGAATTAAGGCAGGTCTAAAGGCAAAAGGGGGTCCAACCCAATACTAGCAAGGTGTACCTAATAAAAGTGGGCGATGAGTTTATATGTTGCACATAAAAAAAGCACACCATATATATGGGAAACAACTGAAATAAGGTAGGTCTGTGTTGATGGGGACAACCAATCACATTCATTATCCAGATTTCTTGTGGAGACACAGCAGGGGAAGCAGAGCTGCAGAGACGAGTGGAGTGTAGGGTCCAATCTCATCAAAGTTCAAAAATGTAGGTAGGTATAGGATCCAATATATTTATAACACCTGGATGAGACTGCATGGGCCAATTAACTTAAGAGATTGTAGAACACCACTGCTGAATAACTATATTAAAAACCCAAGCATTTTGCAATGGTCCACACCTTCCCATTCATCGTTTGTCAAAGCATTAACTTCCAAAATGAAGGCAGTACTTTCCGATTACAAAAATGTTACTATAAATGTAAATTAGATTAGGAAGTAGTCCCCTCCCTTTTATGTCAGCATCAGGATGGCAGTATCCAGTTTGGCAAGTTGTGGTGTCCTGGATTATAGGGTTGTTTGTGGCAGTATAGTTGCATCACTGATCTCCCTTTTTTGTCTTATAATTGGATCTAGCATGCTACATTCAACGTTATAAAGTACTGTGATTGGTTCTGAGGTCCACCTGGCCAAATCCACCATTAGGCGTCTCTTAATTGCCTCCCCAGAGCCTGGGGGGATGTAACCATCTTCCTCTGAGTGATTTGCTTTTATGAGTATTTTGAAAAAGCTGTGCAACATGTAACAGGCTTCTGTGAATGGGTGGGGGGGCAGGCATAGCAGTTCTAGCGACACTGCTCTTGAAGTAACAGACCACAGTAAGCAACATCAGAGCTTAGAAGTTATCTTCCTGGAGCACAATATACAAGTTTATTGCACTCCCTTGAAGGACACACTCCAGGTGGGAGGAAAAAAGCACACACAGCAGCAATCCCACCCCCTCTGCAGCCCATTTACAGAAATCTTTGTATTTTGTGAACGAGTTTACATAATACAAAGGCTTCTGAGAATGGGCAGGCATAGCAGTTCCAGCTACTCTGCTCTTTAAAGAACCGAGACCAAAGTGAGCAACATCGGAGCTTAGAAATTATCATCCTGGAACACAATATACAGGTTTATTGCACTCCCCGAAGGACACTCTGGCTGTGAGAGAAGAGAAGCACACACAGCAGCTATGCCCACCCCTCACCCTCTGCAGCCCATTCACAGAAGCCTTTGCATTTTGTGAATGAGTTCACATAATACAAAGGCTTTTGAGAATGGGCAGAAGGATGGGAGAGGGCAGGCAACTGTGCTCTTGAAGGAACTAAGACCATAGTGAGCAGCATTGGCAAGTTATCCTTCCTCCTGGAGCACAATATATACAGGTTTATTGCACGCCCTGAAGGACACACTCCGGCTGTGAAAGGAGAGAAGCACACACAGCAGCTATGCCCACCCCTTCCCCCTGCAGCGCATTCACAGAAGCCACAGGCAGCAGCATCGGAGCTCCAGAAGGTATATTCCTGGAGTACAATAAAGCTGTCAATTGTGAATAAAAAAAAAGATAAGTCTATGAGGTGGCAGGCACCTTGCTAGAGACTTGTATCTCCTGGAATTCAGCTTTAAAGGACAACATATTCACAGAGTGGCTCCAGCTGGCGATGCACCACCTTTGCTTGGATGCCCAGTAGGAAAAAAAACAAAACAAAACAAAAACAACAACAAATACAAAAACAACAAAAAAAAAAAACAAAAAAACAAAAAGAAAAACAAAAAACAGGCTGGAACCTTCTCTTAGCAAAGACCTTGAGGTTCCGTGCAGGGCCACACACTGAAGGTGCCCAAAAGTGCGCTCAGAAGGGTGGGGCTTTACTTAAAGGCAACTGTTCTAAGGGTGAAGTTGTCATTTAAGGATTGTATGAGATTTTAGTGGTTGGTTTATAACCTAAGGATTCTGCAAGTACTAACAGACTGCATCATACAAGTCATCCGAGTTAAAATGTGGGCTATCCGAGAACACGCTACAGATGCCCTTCTTCCCAGGCGGGGTCACTTACACTATGCAGTGACACAGATGCCGGCGTGCTCAAACTGCCCAATTGCTCCTGTGGCCAAGATGGATATGACAATAGTGATTCACTCTAAGTTTTATTGTGATACACATTTCATTTTCCAGAATAGTAGCAGTAATTGCTGTAGGTGCCTCCATCTTCAAAAAAAAATTTTTTTTTTTTTTTTTTTTTAGTGACAACAGAACGCGAGAGGGGACATGATACAACCAAAATGTAGTGACGGGGGGTAGGGGAGGAGGATAAAGCGTTAAAATGAGAAAATGTCACAAACAAGGTTTATTAACTTTCAGCTGCGTCTTCCTCCGTTCTCCATACACCCGAAAAAGAATGAAGCCAGCAAGCACTCGCTTAGATGGAGAGAAGGATGTTAATATGATATTGGGAGGAGGGTGGTGACATTCAAAGGTTAAATTGGAGGGGATGGGGGGGGGGGGGGGTTCAGAGTGGTTTATGCTGCAAGGACGAGAAGTGGTTGGGGAGGAAGGGGAAAAGGGTGAGGAAGGGGGGATGGTGAACGATGCAAATAAAAGGGTTCAACAACATTTGCTCTTCCAGCCTGTCACGCCACCACCGCTGCTGATATCTACGTTCTCACTGTTGGGTTCTTTAACTGGAGTCTGCAAGACAAGACAAAGGATTATTAGACACGGGTCGGCCCACGCTGGGACAGATTTATACAGTGTATGGACAAAAATCTGAACCTCCGACCATCACACATACCTATATGGCTATAAGTGAACCCCTCCAAATGATTGAGTTCAGGTGTCTAGTGAAGGGTGCTGTTAACACTACTTCATACAAAAACACTGTAGACAATTGTGCTCTTCCAACCCTGTGGTAACAGTATGGTGAAGGACCTTTTCTGTTCAGACTGTGACCCTGGCTGCAAAGTCAGCTGCATAAAGACATGGTTTGGAGTTTGGTGTGGAAGATCTCAGGTGTCCCGTACAGAGCCCTGACCTCAACCCTACCGAACACCTTTGGAAAGAACTGAAACGCTGATTGTGACCCAGGTATTTTCATCCAACATCAGGACCTGACCTCATAGATTTTTGGCTGAATGGGCACATTTCCCCCAAAAATGGGGGAGGGAGACAGCGCAAAACTGGCATTGTTTAGCAAGTCAAACCCAGAACATTTATTAAACATAAGAAATGCACTCACAAGGGTTAAAGAGGAGCATCCTCGTGGAACCTATGATGTGTAACTGATGGCTGTGGGCAAAGAGGGGGGTTAACTTTCAGATTGCCTAGGAGATCTGGGCGGAAGTGGGAGCGTCAAACCTGTCAAAACCCCCCCCCCCCCCCCCCCGGACCCTGGAAAATTGGCTGCCATGAAACCGGTCCCTGGTGCCCACAAGGTTGGGGATGACTGTGCTAGAGTATCCTCCCCAGAAAACATAGGGCGAAGCTGTAGCTCAGTTAAGATCTGTGAGTAAAGCAGAAAGGAAAATCACACGAGTGATGAGATTTCTGGGGAAGTTGGGTACACAAACAGAGCTGCCATTTAGAAATGACTTTAGAATTTTTGGACAGGTTTAGAAAATGACAGAGGAGGCAGACTGACAATGAAGGGTCATTCTGGGCAACACTAAATTATGCGGCATTTACATGTTATATCAGGATTTTTTTTTAACAGAAAGTGGAAATTTCTTTTACAAACTGGCAATTTCTGTACATTTTGTGGACAATTATTGTTTGTAAAGTGTCTGGTCACCTCCCTGGTCTGTCAGTACTGCAGTAATAACAGCCTTCAAATGGCTTGGAAGGCAGCTAACGGACTTTCAATTCTTCCTTCAAAACCATTTGAGCACTGCATGTATTTTTTAAATTTGTACTAAAAGAATTTTCCTGGTTCAAGTGTATACCAACCTAAATTAAAACCCCCTTTATTGCATTTCTTTGCCCCACATACACTGAGGTTTAATTTGCTCATATTTTTGCCATTCTTGGTTCACCCCCCCCCCCCCCCCCCCCTCCCCGATGACATTTTTAAATACCGTGTTTCCCCGAAAATAAGCCCGGGTCTTATATTAATTTTGGCAACAAAAGGCACAGTAGGGCTTATTTTCGGGGTAGGTCTTACCATGTAATGCGCTGTCTTCTCTCCCCCTCTCTCCCTGCCTGACGGGAATCCCCAGTGTGAACTGAGTTAAAATGCTTGTAAAATCCTATGATCCACTCTATTACAGTAGTATATAATGTACAATGTGTGTGTTTCTGTAATATAATTGTGCCAAATACCTTCGTTATAGTGCCGCTCTGCACTTCTGTGACCCGCCGGAGCTCTCTTCCTCGCAATTATATTACAGAAACACATTGTACATTATATATTACTGTAATAGAGAGGATTATACAAGCATTTTAAACTAGGGCTTATTTTCCGGGTAGGGCTTATATTGCAGCCCTCCTGGAAAATAACGCAAGGTCTTATTTTCGGGGAAACACTTAAAAACCTTTCGCGCCATCATTATTTTGGACCCAGTTACATCATCGCTGGGTCTCTGTGCTTCTCTAACCATTGAAGGTAGATCATGGCTAGTGGGAGAGGCCAGCATGGTGCTGTACATAGCTTCCGGAAAACATCACAGCACTCTCCAGCCTTTAGCCCTGATACAAGCAATAGGTTGGCTCTTGGGATGAGTTACAGTATGCAAATATCAAAATGCCTTGATGGGTGGGTATCAGTCTGGAGAGGATGTTCCTAGGCAAGCTGTATTGTGCATGAAGACCACCCTAGGTAACGCCCACGTGTGATGCTGAGCCTTCATGACTTAAATCCAACAAAAGAAAGGGGTTGGCCAGGGAGTCAGGCCAGATGTCGTCCAGCAAAGGAAACAAGGTGAGGTCTCGGCGTAACATCAAAAAATTATCTTTGGAAAAACAAATTTGCAACGCCCATCAGTTTATTCTCTAGGGTGTATATATATATATATATATATATTTTTTATATTATGTTTGGGGGTTCTAAGTAATCAAAAAAAAGATACATGTAGGAGAGAACTGTCAGAAATGCCCTGATAGGCAAGTGGTTAAGAATGTCACTTTTGCTAGTCTGATTGATATTTGGAAAGGTGTGACCAGTACCATTGAATATAGAGCTACACATCTCCCTGCCTTTCAGTGTTGAGTTATGGTCGGGTCCATTGGAAATCTGAAGAGATATGAAAATCAGGACACACAGATGAGGAATCTCGTACCTTTCGAAGTATGTCTTCTGCTAATGTGAGGAATGCCTTCTCAATGTTTACGTTTGCTTTTGCGCTAGTCTCAAAAAACCTAATTCCGTGCTCCCGGGCAATCTGTGGAAGAGAAGATGATTCATGGTGAGTCCCCCGCTCACTTATTAAACAGTACAAGAATTATTCACATCCACCATGGAAAACCACAACAGAGTACTTGTTCAAACAATGTCCCCAATCTCGTTTTGTCATAACAGCAACCCAAGCCCAAAGCTAAATGCCGCTTCCGGTCGGGGCAAGTACGCACCATAAACATCACATGATAGCGCGCATGCGATCGGCTGCACATGGTCTCTCAACCCCAGTGATAACACGCCCCATCTCAGGCTGACCAGGTCAGCAGAACATAGTCCCTTATCCATAATGATAACCGTGCATATACAACGTATCCAGGCCTGAACAGCATGCACTGTAGATAGCATATGATGGTTGCATGAACGCCCTCACTCCTAGTGGAACAAAATGCATGCACACCCACACCCCCAGCAGAAGCGCACACATAAGGGTGGCTGTGGTAGAGCTCCATGGAACCCTGTAAAGCAATGTAGCCACACTCAACATGGAAACAGACCTGAAAAATGCAAAGGGCATCCTGCAGATTGTAAAGAATTCCAGGAATGGTATATTTTTTACATAGGTACATTGATCCAGCTTGGACTTCCGCAACTATGAATGTATCATACATGCCTGTTCCCTACAGAACAGTCAAACTCAACCAGGGTTCCTCCAGGGGAGCCTACGGGCTCCCTGGGCTTTGGCAGGTTGACCTCCCAGTTGATGGTCCCTGCATAGTTCTGGGGCCAATGCCAACTGGCATTTAGAGGCATGATTTTGCCATTGTTAGATTTGGTCATCTAGATGGGGGCATCCATCCAACTGGCCGCCAACATAAGGAGCATTCTTCCCAATGTTGTAAAGGGCATTTCTCCCAATGAGCCACAACGAAGTGGTTTTAGTAAGGTTTCCCTGAGACCTGACAATTATTTTTAGGGTTCCTCTATGGTAAAAAGGTTGAGGAAGGCTGCTCTATAAGCTGGAAATCACTGTAGTCAAACACCAGTGATCTCTGCTTGCTTCCAGGTCCCATGCTGAGCAGCTGCACTGTGAACACAGGAGGTCACTCACTCGGCGCAGTGCCATTCAGAGAACCACTGTTCACAATACAGTAGATTACCTGCTCAATATGGGACCCGGAAGATAGTGGAGATCACTGGAGCATAAGTTCCAATTAGAGGGTTCTAGAGGGATCCCAGTGGTATGGTATATACCTAGCTACATGGGTCCAAGCTGGATCAATGTAACTATGTATAAAATATCCATACAGTACCTGGAATTCAGCTTTAGGTAAATGAAGCTTTGACACTCGTACATTAAGTATAACAAACCTCACCAGGAATGAAATGTGCACATACCAGGGGGTTCTCTTGTAATAGATCAGGGATATGCAATTAGCGGACCTCCAGCTGTTGCAGAACTACAAATCCGATGAGGCATAGCAAGACTGACAGCCACAAGCAGGACACCCAGAGACAGAGGCATGATGGGACTTGTAGTTTTGCAGCAACTGGAGGTCCGCTAATTGCATATCTCTGTAATAGATGGTACCCCACACAAAGTGGTGACTTCAAATTTTAATTAAAGGAAACTTGGGGGGGTTTGACCAACAGCAGTGGCTGCCTTTCGGTTGAGTTTTTTTTTGTAGTTCACATCCTACTCCTGCAGGTGGCAGCATAATTCAACGGTTATAGGACAAGAGCTGTGTGTCAATAGACGAGAAATTTGTATAAAATGATCTGGATATGTAAATTACTTATATTAACCAACATATGCGGATGCTGCAAAATGCGACCTGGGTATGTAATTAGCTTTGGTAATCTTTGGGCACCAACAGGTTAAGCTAGGTCCACAGCAGCTCTGAAAGGTGATTTGTGGTGGATTGCTTTTCAGAGTGCAGCTAAGCAGCTGCAGTCAGGAGATGATCTTGCCACCTCTGGATTGCCTATATTTTTTTTTTTTGCCTAATGACAATTTCCAATGGGACTACGGTGCTGCAAGAACGAACCAAGTGTCCGGCTCCTGGTTGAGGCCATGTTGACCCCAAATGGCAATTGAAATGCCACCTGTCAAGTCAACTTGCTGCAGTAAATTTGAGGACTGCAGCCACTACTAATACTCATTTTATTCCCTAGGAATAGCCAATCTGACTTAAAAAATGTAGACGTGTGGAATTTTGATGCAGCGCTAAGAGGTGTGCAGGCCACAAAGAAAGCTGCTCCCTTGTGTTTAAGCTGCATTAATCTGCATAGGTCGTGTGAATGAAGCCGTAGTCTGGCATTAGCGAGCACTGAAATGACACTGCCGCTCGGAGCCCCTGTGGCGAGTAAAACACAAACTGCACTGGAGGCTGAGGATCTGAATGGCTGGGTTGTGTCTAATTACACAGCCAAGCTGAATTGTTCCTGGCACTGTGCTGGAGCTGGAAGGAAGCAACAAGATCTGCAAACAGCTGAAGAAAGCCATCGGTGTCTGCATCTACTGCATGAGCTGCTCCCTACATCCTGGTGCAGTCACTGGCAGCTTTCCCACTGCGGATCATGTGACCAGACAGTGATAATAAGCCTGTGTGTCCGGAGATGGGACGCTGTGACCGGTATTCTGGGATGTATTCTACACGCATCAATGTTCATCACACTCAGGAATTGTATTATCCTCCTAAATGGTTTTACATCTGAATGTCACATCATACTTTTAATGGCATAGTAGTAAGATTAAAAGGGTCCCCGGTCATCTAATCGTTTGTTTCAATAACAATCTTGACAAAAAGATATGTGCATTGAATGTATTTTATGCTGGTTTACCTGTAAAACCAAAAAAAGATGTGTGGGACATGCAAGAGGCCAGAGACTGCTGCTGGATGCCCTCTCTCTAAATGGTACCTGTCACTGTCCCAGCTATCACAAGGAATGTGGTTTATCCCTTGTGATAGCAAGTTGATAAAAAAAAAAAAATTGCTACAGCCACTATTTTCTACTCCAGGGTCTTCACTTTTTCGCAGCAAGCCCCTAAACCAGAGCAGACAAAACTGCGTACACAGGATCTCACAAAAGTTTTACTAATTTCTGTAAATATTTTATTCTATCTTTTCATGTGACAACACTGAAGAAATGACACATTGCTACAATGTAAAGTAGTGAGTGTACAGCTTGTATAACAGTGTAAATTTGCTGTCCCCCTCAAAATAACTCAACACACAGCCATTAATGTCTAAACCGCTGGCAACAAAAGTGAGTACACCCCTAAGTGAAAATGTTCAAATTGGGTCCAAAGTGTCAATATTTTGTGTGGCCACCATTATTTTCCAGCACTGCCTTAACCCTCTTGGGCATGGAGTTCACCAGAGCTTCACAGGTTGTCACTGGAGTTCTCTTCCCCTCCTCCATGACGACATCACAGAGCTGGTGGATGTTAGAGACCTTGTGCTCCTCCACCTTCCGTTTGAGGATGCCCCACAGTGTTTAGGTCTGGAGACATACTTGGACAGTCCATAACCTTTACCCTCTGCTTCTTTAGCAAGGCAGTGGTCATCTTGGAGGTGTGTTTTGGGTCATTATGTTGGAATACTGCCCTGTTGCCCAGTCTCGGAATGTTGGCATTCATAGTTCCCTCAATGAACTGTAGCTCCTCAGTGCCGGCAGCACTCATGCAGCCCCAAACCATGACACTCCCACCACTATGCTTGACTGTAGGCAAGACACACTTGTCTTTGTACTCCTCACCTGGTTGCCGCCACACACACTTGACACCATCTGAACCAAATAAGTTTATCTTGGTCTCATCAGACCACAGGACATGGTTCCAGTAATCCATGCCCTTAGTCTGCTTGTCTTCAGCAAACTGTTTGCGGGTTTTCGTGTACATCATCTTTAGAAGAGGCTTCCTTCTGGGATGACAGCCATGCAGACCAATTTGATGCAGTGTGTGGTGTATGGTCTGAGCACCGACAGGCTGACCCCCCCCCCCCCACCCCTTCAACCTCTGCAGCAATGCTGGCAGCACTCATACGTCTATTTCCCAAAGACAACCTCTGGATATGACGCTGAGCCTCAACTTCTTTGGTCGACTGAGTGGAGCCTGTCCTGTTAAACTGCTGTATGGTCTTGGCCACTGTGCTGCAGCTCAGTTTCAGGGTCTTGGCAATCTTCTTACAGCCTAGGCCATCTTTATGTAGAGCAGCAATTCTTTTTTTCAGATCCTCAGAGCTCTTTGCCATGAGGTACCATGTTGAACTTTCAGTGACCAGTATGAGAGAGTGAGAGTAATAACACCAAAATTTAACACCTGCTCCCCACTTATACCGGAAAACTTGTAATACTAATGAGTCACATGACAATGGGGAGGGAACATTTTCACTTGGGGGTGTAATCGCTTTTGTTGCCAGCGGTTTAGACATTAATGGCTGTGTGTTGAGTTATTTTGAGGGGACAGCAAATTTACACTGTTATACAAGCTGTACACTCACTACTTTACATTGTAGCAAAGTGTCATTTCTTCAGTGTTGTCACATGAAAAGATAGAATAAAATATTTACAAAAATGTGAGGGGTTTACTCACTTTTGTGAGATACTGTATACAGGATTTTTCCTGCACGTGTTGCACAGCCACAGAATATGTACTGATGCTGGTCAGCAAGTGGTTATAAAGGTGACCTTTACCTCCCAAACTCAGCCAGAGGAAGCCTTGTATTCATTAATAGAAATACAAGGCTTATGAATGGCTAAAAAGTCGGAGTGACTTGATTTTGTTCTGGGAACAAGATAGAAAGTCCTAGAATGCTGTTGGAACACTGGGTGGAGCTGATCCATTATACAGTTTATACAGCACTGACAGCTCCTGCATCATCTAGGAAAGGAATCGTTCATTTGGGCCAGCTTGGCCCGTACCAGCTATTTAAAGTCCTATGCTCCTTGAGTTAGGCTTGCAGTGGCTCAGTGGGCATGGAGTATCTTAAAGCAGGACTTTACTGTGTGGGAACATTAAGTTTTAGGAGAAGTAAACCAAAACAAACACCCTGATGATCTGTACAGACAAATCCCAAGAGCAGTGCGCACAGTATTCACTGTGACCGATGTGTGAGCCGGCACTGCTATGTAAATATTTATCACACTGTAAACCACGCGCTCCGGGAATTCTGTTCAGAATTCTGTTCATAAATGACAGAGGAGAATACTGACGCCAATACAAAGATGTCTGTGCTGCGATGTTTACATGGGAAGACGGAGACCAGAGGGGATGCCATGACACCGTCTATACAAAACATACAGAATATCAGCACCACCCCCCTCCCGAAGTATGTCAGACGATTATAAAAGGACCGAGTGTTTGAGATGGGGGAACGTTCTACATTATCAAAACTCAGCATTCCCAAATCTATTCCGGTGCTCCAAAACGGAAACTAACCACTTCCCACCCAACGTCGTCGATATGACGTCGTGGACTTTGAGTGGGGATACCTGAATGATGCCTGCAGATACAGACATCATTCAGATATCTTCTTTTTTCTGCCGGTGATTGCCTGCACCCACAAAAACAGTCATAGTGGCTGTTCAGCCTCTTGATTGCTTTTACAGGGCACCAGGTGGGGACACCCGCGAGCCGGAGAATGAATCGGCCAGTGTCAGCCGTTTACTATGTGGTCCCCGGTCATCGGAGGCTGGGCACAACGTTATGAGGTCACGTCCAGCTTCGGGCAGTTGTAAACACTGCCGTTGCCTGCCTCGGCTGAAGGCCGAGATTTTTTTTTTTTTTTTTTAAATCTGTCTTTGCAGCCTAGAGGTGAGATCTGGCGACTTAGATCCCAGATCTTGCTGTGAAGAGGACCTGTCATGCCCCTATTCCTATTACAGGGGATGTTTATATTCCTTGTAATAGGAATAAAAAAAAAAAAAAAGTAAAGGGAAAGTGTCCAAAATAAAAATAAAAGTTAAATTAAAAATAAAAAATGTATTTTTTTTTAAAGTGCCCTGTCCCTTCGTGCTCGCAGAAGTGAATGCATACATACGCCGCGCGCCCGCACATGTAAACAGCGTTCAAACCACACATGTGAGGTATCGCTGCTAACGTTAGAGCGAGAGCAACAATTCCAGCCCAAGAGCTCCTCCAACTCTAAACGGGTAACCCGTAAATTTTTTTAAATGGAGATTTTTAAGTACCGATGTTTGGTGCCATTCCACGAGCGTGCTCAATTTTAAAGCATAACATGTTAGGTATCTAGTTACTTGCTGTATTATTTTTTCACATTATGCAAAAGAATTGGGGCTTTTTTTTTTTTTATTCATGAAAAAAAATTATAGAAAAAAACCATAAAAAGTTTTTAACAGCCATTTAATTTTCGGCGGGCCGATATATCGGTGCATCCTTATTCACTTCCACATTGCATTTCAGTTATTTCTAGCCTACTCTTATTCATCTGAACAATCTTGAGGTTTGTAAACTTTCTTTGGGAAGATCCCCACACATTTCCTTGATTTCTGTGACACATTCACTATGCTCTGTGAGTAGGTACTGCTGTGTCACACATTTTTACAGAGTCTGCCTTCCGAATTAGAGAGGTGCTGAGGAGGAGTTTCAAGGGGCGGAGTCAGTACAGGAATCACTGATTGCAGGCAGCAAGGTACCATGGGAAATGTAGTCCTTAGAAATTGATGAGAAGCTTCAATGCACACAGAGGATTCAGGAAGTTGTGGAAAGAGGTGGCCAGCAGACAAGCAGAACTCACAGAATGGAAGGAAAATTTTCAAGTAAGCTTATATTGGATTGTCAAATATAACCATTTGTATTTCTATAGCGTATACTGTGACCAGAGAACTGCTTTTGGAAAGGTAAAAAATGACTTAACTACTTCCTGCTAGCTGTATGTACATATGCAGCCTCTCGGGCGGATGGACTTTAACACAGGAGGGTACATATATGCGGCCCTATGTAGACACGTTATGCAATACACATTACTGTGCTGTTGCATACAAATCTAATACATTTAACGCTACCTCTCCCTCAAGGTTACTTCCCTTGAGGGAGGGGACCCCCGTTTTACTTACCTGACCCCCTCGAAAGTCTCGCGCTCGCCCCCTGACATACTCTTCGCCGCTCAGCCTGGCCCATTGATTGGCTAGAGTGGATGGATTAAAAGCAGCACAGCCATTGGTTCGCGCTGCTGTCAATCACATCCAATGACGCAGCGGCGGGGGAGAGGGCGGTTCCGAGTGATACAGTGAGCGGCTAATGGCCGCCTGCTGTATTACGGGAGTGCACCCGCAAGCACTCAACACCATGCGAGGGGGGTGGAGGTGGAGCCGAGACAGCCGCAGAGGGACCCCAGAAGACCAGGTTCGGTGCCACTCTGTGCAAAACGAGCTGCACATATACCTGCCCCTAATTCATACCAGGGTGAAGTAACTGCCGTGCACAACTTAGTGTACATACCTGGCACAATTCTGTGCTCAGACTAGGGTTGCACAGATACCACCATAAGACAGAGTACAAGTACTGATACTTTATTTCAAGTACTCGCCGATACTGATACTTTAATATTATGTGACAGTGGCACTAATATGCAGCACTGATGGACATGAATAGGCGGGCACCACTATGTGGCACTGATGAGGCGTAATTTTTATTTTTGTTTATTTTAGTTTTATTACAATTTTTAAAAAATATTATGTAAAATTATTTATGTGTGGTGTTATTTTGTTTTACAATGCTTTTTTTTTTAGTGTGGATGGTGTCAGTTTGATTATTTTCTATTATTTTTACAATTTAACCTTTAAATATTTACAATTCTTTCTTTTTTTTTATTAACCCTGTGGGGGTGTTGCTTTGGTGAAGTCTAAACAGACCCCCTGACATCTCCCCTTTAAGACAGGGAGAGGGACTGAGGACACAGATTCCCCAGTCCCTTTCTCTGCAGCCTCAGCTGCACTGAAGAGATGAATGGACAGGAGACAGAGGCTCCTGTTCATTCATAAACTGAAGCATCATGAACATAGTTTACGTTGCTCAGTTATGAATGGACAGATTCAGTGATCACTGACTGTGCATTCAGAAAAGGAAGGAGCCGGTAAATGACATACCAGCTCCTTCCTCAGCTCTCCATCCTGACACATCCAGGATAAGGCAGGGAGGGGGGAGGACCCAGAGGAGGACCCGGGACAGTTGGGGGTGAATGGTGTGGCGGTGGGGGCAGTTACAGGCACCGATCCCCCCCTGTATAGCTTTCAATAAAGCAGCTGACAGCCACAGGCTGAGGAGGAGAAGCGTCCGTCAGCTGCCTTATTAAAAGCTATACAGGGTGATCAGTGCCTGTAACTGCCCCCACAGCCGCACCAATCTGAGGCTGCCCAGCCCTTCCGCTAAGCTTAGGACGCCAGGACCCTATACAACAGGTTATCGGATTAGGCATCTGAGCATTTGCACAAGTACTCGTGCAAATGCTCGGTATCGGCACAGATACTAGTATCGGTGCAACCCTAGCTGAGAAAGTGATTCTGATGCAGATGAGCAGGTCAGTGCACAGCTGTGCCGGGACTAAACTCCTGTGCAGCTCAGTGTACACACGCAGTGCAATTCCATGCCAGGACAAAGTAATTTGCATGTGTGACTCCCGTTGTACATAGCCAGTGCAATTCCATGCCAGGACAAAGTAATTTGCATGTGTGACTCCCGTGTAATTCCAATACCAGCACTAAGTAGTTTGCATGTGGAAATGTGTCGAGACAAAGTAACTCCTGGCACAATACTAGTGTGCACACATTGGAGTCAAGTCATCTCGGCCAATCAAGATGGCCCAAGTGTCTGAGACTGGAAGACATAGGTAAGGAAGCACTGGCAATGGGGGAGACCGTGGCAATTGCGTTTTTGAGGAAGGGCATTAACAAGGCATGCAAAACATCCAACACTGCTTAGCAATTTACTTCTGCTTTAAGACAGATAATGAAAACCGGTAAAAAGTAATTTGTTTTTAATTTAGCATGGATCCTGTGTTTGGTATTTGTTGCTCTCTGTGTATTAGTTGGGGATCTTTCCCCTCACTGAATAGAAAGTCACCTGAACAGGAAGTGAGGGGAAGGGCTCAGTGGAGTCACAGACTTTCTGATCAAACCTGCAGTCTCTCATTCAATTATATGTAATCAGAACTGTAGTCTCAGAAGGTAGTTGATTGCGAAAAGGTAAGGTGTGAGCACCTACAGGAAGATCTGCCGTACTCGGCCATGATTACACTGGTATCCGCTACCGACCAGGCCGACGCCATCCAGCTCACCTGCTCTCCCTTTGCTTTGGGCACCACCCTCTTCTCCTCCATGTCACACTTGTTTCCTAGCAGCATCCGCTCACATCTTCATTGGCATGCTGGAAGAAGAGGAGAGCAAGGGGTTAATGTGACTCAGATGCAACAAGACAAAGCAATCAACCATATACACATCTGACAACTTTGTGATAGATAGATATATAGATATATAGATATACTATATATATAGTATATATATCTTATATATATATATCTATATCTATATATATATATATCTATATATAGAGATATATATATAGATATTCTATATCTATATCTATTGTATATATTTTGCCAGGATGTGCTTTAAAGTGTCGGGTAAACCACATCATAAAAAACTATCAGTAAATGGTGCATTACATGCTGTCGCATACTCAGTCACTATGAGATTCCTTGTCTGTATTCTGCAAGAATCCTGGTGATTCCTGCTGCTCTCTATCTCCCCCTTCTGTCCATGTCCCCCAATACAGCTAGGGATTGTACAGAGCACTGTAAGCAGATCTGCACATATTCAGTTTTCCAGGAGTTTCTATGCTGAGCATTTCCTCGGTATCAGTCACATCTGCTGCAGCCCATGTGACTATAGAGTCACACACTGTGGGCGTATACACAGTGGTAAGTGACAGCCAACTCCCTCCTCCTCCCCCATGCCACTAACCAGCGTAAACACATTGAGAGTGGGAGATCTACTGTAGATTAATGTGAGGCTTCACCCTCCCTCTATTACTAAGCTACAAGGCTAGGGAGGGCATGACACGCTGTGACTGGCAGGAATTTTCCACACCCACGTTTTTGCCACAAAAGCAGATTTAATGGAAATATATATTTGTATGACATTTTAAAACCGTTTATATTTTGATGC